>NW_026974843.1:649617-1299234 GCF_030014295.1 Loxodonta africana
CAGCATAACCCTGAAAGGAGATTCCCGCAGGCAAGCATAGGCCCGAACAGAGTCCCACAAGCCAGAATAGGACCGAACGGAGTTTTCCGGGGGCAACAATAGGCCTGGACAGAGTCCCGCAGGCAAAAATAGGCCCGAGTAGAGGGGCTGTGCAGGCAAGAAGAGGCCCGAACAGAGTTCTGTAGGCAAGAATAGGCCCAAACGAAGAGCCCCGCTGGCAAGAAGAGACCCGAACAGAGTCCCGAAGGCCAGAAAGGCCCGAACGGAGAGTTCCCCAGGTGAGAATAGGCCCGAACGGAGAGTCCCGCAGGCCAGAATAGGCCCGAATAGAGGAGCCCTTAGGCAAAAATAGGCCCGAATAGAGACCCGCTCACAAGAATAGGCCCGAACGGAGAGTCCCGCAGGCCAGAAAAGCCCGAACAGAGGGTCTCGAAGGCGAGAATGGGCCCGAACGAGGGTCCCGCAGACCACAATAGGGGCGAACCGAGGGTCTCCCAGGCCAGAATAGGCCCGAACAGAGTCCCGCAGGGAAGTATAGGCCCGAATAGAGTCCCGCAGGGAAGGACAGGCCTGAATAGAGGAGCCCCGCACACACTATCAGGCCTGAATAGCGGAGCCCCGCACGCACGAACAGGCCCGAGTAGCAGAGCCCTGCAAGCACGAACAGACCCGAGTAGCGGAGCCCCGCATGCAAGAACAGGCCCAAGTAGTTGAGCCCCGCATGCACCAACAGGCCCGAGTAGCGGAGCCCCGCATGCACAATCAGGCCTGAGTAGCGGAGCTCCGCATGCTAGAACAGGACCGAATATCGGAGCTCCGTAAGCACAAAAGGCTGGAATAGAGCAGCCCCGCACGCAACAGGAGACCCCAAAGGAGACTCCCAGAGGCTAGATTAGGTCCGAACGGAGAGTTTTGCAGGTCAGAATTGTCCCGAACGGAGAGACCCGCAGGCAAGAATAGGCCGGAACGGAGAGTCCCGCAGGCAAGAATAGGCCCGAACGGAGAGATGCGCAGGCGAGAATAGGCCCAAAGGAAAGTCCCGGAGGCGAGAGAATATGCCCAAATTGAGAACACCGCAGGCCAGCATACACCTGAACGGAGATTCCCGTAGGCAAGCATAGGCCCAAACAGAGTCCCGTAGGCCAGAATAGGCCCAAACGGAGAGTGCTGCTGGCCACAATAGGCCGGAACAGAGATTCCTGCAGGCAAGCATAGGCCCAAACAGAGTCCCGCAGGCCAGAATAAGCCCGAACGAAGTCCCGCAGGCCAGGGTATGCCCGAACGGAGATTCCCAGAGCAAGGATAGGCCCGAACAGAGTCCCGCAGGCAAGAGTAGGCCCGAGTAGAGCAGCCATGCAGGCAAGATGAGGCACGAACAGAGTCCCGCTGGCAAGAGTAGCCCTGAACGGAGAACCCACAGGCAAGAATAGGCTCAAACGGAGAGTCCCGCAGACAAGAATAGGCCCGAACAGAATCCCAGAGGCAAGAATAGAGGAGCCCCGTAGGCAAGACTAGGCCCGACTAAAGTCCCGCTCCAGAGAATAGGCCCGAACGGAGAGTCCTGTAGGCGAAAAAGGCCTGAACAGAGAGCCCCGCAGGCAGGCATGGTCCCGAACAGAGTCCCACAGGCCAGAATAGTCCCGAACAGAGATTCCCGGAGCAAGAATAGCCCCGAACAGAATTCCGCAGGCCAGAACGGGGATTTCCAAAAGCAACCAAAGGCCCGAACAGAGTCCCGCAGGCCAGCATACGCCTGAACGGAGATTGCCAAAGGGAAGCCTAGGCCCGAACGAAGAGTCCCGCAGGCCAGAATAGGCCCGAACGGAGATTGTCGGAGGCAAGAATAGATCCCAATAGAGTCCCACAGGCAAAAATAGGCCCGAGTAGAGGAGCCGTGCGGGCAAGAAGAGGCCTGAACAGAGTCCCGCAGGCAAGGATACGCCCAAACGGAGAGTCCCGCAGGCAAGAATAGGCCCGAACGGAGAGACCCGCAGGCCAGCATACGCCTGAACGGAGATTCCCGTAGGCAAGCATAGGCCCAAACAGAGTCCTGCAGGCCAGAATAGGCCCGAACGGAGAGTCCTGCAGGCCAGAATAGGCCAGAACAGAGATTCCTGCAGGCAAGCATAGGCCCGAACAGAGTCCCGCAAGCCAGGGTACGCCCGACCGGCGATTCCCGGAGCAAGAATAGGCCCGAACAGAGTCCCGCAGGCCAGAATAGGCCTGAACGGAGAGTCCCGCAGGCCAGAGTAGGGCGGAACAGAGATTCCTGCAGGCAAGCATAGGCCCGAACAGAGTCCCGCAGGCCCGAACAGGCCAGAACGGAGATTCCCGGAGGCAAGAATAGGCAAGAATAGAGGAGGCCCGGAGGCAAGAATAGGCCCGAGTAAAGTCCCGCTCCAGAGAATAGGCCCGAACGGAGAGTCCCGCAGGCCAGAAAGGCCCGAACGGAGAGTCCCGCAGGCCAACATAGGCCCGAACGGTCATTCCCGCAGGCAAGCATAGGCCCGAACAGAGTCCAGCAGGCCAGCATAGGCCCGAACGGACATTCTCGGACCAAGAATAGACCCGAACGGTGTCCCGAAGGCAAAATGAGGCCCGAGTAGAGGAGCCGTGCAGGCAAGAAGACGCCCGAACCCTGTCCGGCAAGCAAGAGTAAGCCCGAACGCAGAATCCTGCAGGCAAGATTAGGCCCGAACGGAGAGTCCCGCAGGCCAGAAACGACCGAACGGAGGGTCCCCCTGGCGAGAATAGGCCCGAAGAGATGTCCTGCAGGCGAGAATACGCCCAAACTGAGAATCCCACAGGTCAGCATAACCCTGAAAGGAGATTCCCGCAGGCAAGCATAGGCCCGAACAGAGTCCCACAAGCCAGAATAGGACCGAACGGAGTTTTCCGGGGGCAACAATAGGCCTGGACAGAGTCCTGCAGGCAAAAATAGGCCCGAGTAGAGGGGCTGTGCAGGCAAGAAGAGGCCCGAACAGAGTCCTGCAGGCAAGAATAGGCCCAAACGAAGAGCCCCGCTGGCAAGAAGAGACCCGAGCCGAGTCCCGAAGGTCAGAAAGGTCCGAACGGAGAGTTCCCCAGGTGAGAATAGGCCCGAACGGAGAGTCCCGCAGGCCACAATAGGCCCGAATAGAGGAGCCCTTAGGCAAAAATAGGCCCGAATAGAGACCCGCTCACAAGAATAGGCCCGAACGGAGAGTCCCGCAGGCCAGAAAAGCCCGAACAGAGGGTCTCGAAGGCGAGAATGGGCCCGAACGAGGGTCCCGCAGACCACAATAGGGGCGAACCGAGGGTCTCGCAGGCCAGAATAGGCCCGAACAGAGTCCCGCAGGGAAGTATAGGCCCGAATAGAGTCCCGCAGGGAAGGACAGGCCTGAATAGAGGAGCCCCGCACACACTATCAGGCCTGAATAGCGAAGCCCCGCACGCACGAACAGGCCCGAGTAGCAGAGCCCTGCAAGCACGAACAGACCCGAGTAGCGGAGCCCCGCATGCAAGAACAGGCCCAAGTAGTGGAGCCCCGCATGCACCAACAGGCCCGAGTAGCGGAGCCCCGCACGCACAATCAGGCCTGAGTAACGGAGCTCCGCATGCTAGAACAGGACCGAATATCGGAGCTCCCTAAGCACAAAAGGCTGGAATAGAGCAGCCCCGCACGCAACAGGAGACCCCCAAAGGAGACTCCCAGAGGCTAGATTAGGTCCGAACGGAGAGTTTTGCAGGTCAGAATTGTCCCGAACGGAGAGACCCGCAGGCAAGAATAGGCCCGAACAGAATCCCAGAGGCAAGAATAGAGGAGCCCCGTAGGCAAGAGTAGGCCCGACTAAAGTCCCGCTCCAGAGAATAGGCCCGAACGGAGAGACCCGTAGGCGAAAAAGTCCTGAACAGAGAGCCCCGCAGGCAGGCATGGGCCCGAACAGAGTCCCACAGGCCAGAATAGTCCCGAACAGAGATTCCCGGAGCAAGAATAGCCCCGAACAGAATTCCGCAGGCCAGAACGGGGATTTCCAAAAGCAACCAAAGGCCCGAACAGAGTCCCGCAGGCCAGCATACGCCTGAACGGAGATTGCCAAAGGGAAGCCTAGGCCCGAACGAAGAGTCCCGCAGGCCAGAATAGGCCCGAACGGAGATTGTCGGAGGCAAGAATAGGCCCCAATAGAGTCCCACAGGCAAAAATAGGCCCGAGTAGAGGAGCCGTGCGGGCAAGAAGAGGCCCGAACAGAGTCCCGGAGGCAAGGATACGCCCAAACGGAGAGTCCCGCAGGCAAGAATAGGCCCGAACGGAGAGACCCGCAGGCCAGCATACGCCTGAACGGAGATTCCCGTAGGCAAGCATAGGCCCAAACAGAGTCCTGCAGGCCAGAATAGGCCCGAACGGAGAGTCCTGCAGGCCAGAATAGGCCAGAACAGAGATTCCTGCAGGCAAGCATAGGCCCGAACAGAGTCCCGCAAGCCAGGGTACGCCCGACCGGCGATTCCCGGAGCAAGAATAGGCCGGAACAGAGTCCCGCAGGCCAGAATAGGCCTGAACGGAGAGTCCCGCAGGCCAGAGTAGGGCGGAACAGAGATTCCTGCAGGCAAGCATAGGCCCGAACAGAGTCCCGCAGGCCCGAACAGGCCAGAACGGAGATTCCCGGAGGCAAGAATAGGCAAGAATAGAGGAGGCCCGGAGGCAAGAATAGGCCCGAGTAAAGTCCCGCTCCAGAGAATAGGCCCGAACGGAGAGTCCCGCAGGCCAGAATGGCCCGAACGGAGAGTCCCGCAGGCCAACATAGGCCCGAACGGTCATTCCCGCAGGCAAGCATAGGCCCGAACAGAGTCCAGCAGGCCAGCATAGGCCCGAACGGAGATTCCCGGACCAAGAATAGACCCGAACGGTGTCCCGAAGGCAAAATGAGGCCCGAGTAGAGGAGCCGTGCAGGCAAGAAGACGCCCGAACCCTGTCCGGCAAGCAAGAGTAAGCCCGAACGCAGAATCCTGCAGGCAAGATTAGGCCCGAACGGAGAGTCCCGCAGGCCAGAAACGACCGAACGGAGGGTCCCGCGGGCGAGAATAGGCCCGAAGAGATGTCCTGCAGGCGAGAATACGCCCAAACTGAGAATCCCACAGGTCAGCATAACCCTGAAAGGAGATTCCCGCAGGCAAGCATAGGCCCGAACAGAGTCCCACAAGCCAGAATAGGACCGAACGGAGTTTTCCGGGGGCAACAATAGGCCTGGACAGAGTCCCGCAGGCAAAAATAGGCCCGAGTAGAGGGGCTGTGCAGGCAAGAAGAGGCCCGAACAGAGTTCTGCAGGCAAGAATAGGCCCGAACGGAGAGATGCGCAGGCGAGAATAGGCCCAAAGGAAAGTCCCGGAGGCGAGAGAATATGCCCAAATTGAGAATACCGCAGGCCAGCATACGCCTGAACGGAGATTCCCGTAGGCAAGCATAGGCCCAAACAAAGTCCCGTAGGCCAGAATAGGCCCAAACGGAGAGTGCTGCTGGCCACAATAGGCCGGAACAGAGATTCCTGCAGGCAAGCATAGGCCCAAAGAGAGTCCCGCAGGCCAGAATAGGCCCGAACGGAGTCCCGAAGGCCAGGGTATGCCCGAACGGAGATTCCCAGAGCAAGGATAGGCCCGAACAGAGTCCCGCAGGCAAGAGTAGGCCCGAGTAGAGCAGCCATGCAGGCAAGATGAGGCACGAACAGAGTCCCGCTGGCAAGAGTAGCCCTGAACGGAGAACCCACAGGCAAGAATAGGCTCAAACGGAGAGTCCCGCAGACAAGAATAGGCCCGAACAGAATCCCAGAGGCAAGAATAGAGGAGCCCCGTAGGCAAGAGTAGGCCCGACTAAAGTCCCGCTCCAGAGAATAGGCCCGAACGGAGAGACCCGTAGGCGAAAAAGGCCTGAACAGAGAGCCCCGCAGGCAGGCATGGGCCCGAACAGAGTCCCACAGGCCAGAATAGTCCCGAACAGAGATTCCCGGAGCAAGAATAGCCCCGAACAGAATTCCGCAGGCCAGAACGGGGATTTCCAAAAGCAACCAAAGGCCCGAACAGAGTCCCGCAGGCCAGCATACGCCTGAACGGAGATTGCCAAAGGGAAGCCTAGGCCCGAACGAAGAGTCCCGCAGGCCAGAATAGGCCCGAACGGAGATTGTCGGAGGCAAGAATAGGCCCCAATAGAGTCCCACAGGCAAAAATAGGCCCGAGTAGAGGAGCCGTGCGGGCAAGAAGAGGCCCGAACAGAGTCCCGCAGGCAAGGATACGCCCAAACGGAGAGTCCCGCAGGCAAGAATAGGCCCGAACGGAGAGACCCGCAGGCCAGCATACGCCTGAACGGAGATTCCCGTAGGCAAGCATAGGCCCAAACAGAGTCCTGCAGGCCAGAATAGGCCCGAACGGAGAGTCCTGCAGGCCAGAATAGGCCAGAACAGAGATTCCTGCAGGCAAGCATAGGCCCGAACAGAGTCCCGCAAGCCAGGGTACGCCCGACCGGCGATTCCCGGAGCAAGAATAGGCCCGAACAGAGTCCCGAAGGCCAGAATAGGCCTGAACGGAGAGTCCCGCAGGCCAGAGTAGGGCGGAAGAGAGATTCCTGCAGGCAAGCATAGGCCCGAACAGAGTCCCGCAGGCCCGAACAGGCCAGAACGGAGATTCCCGGAGGCAAGAATAGGCAAGAATAGAGGAGGCCCGGAGGCAAGAATAGGCCCGAGTAAAGTCCCGCTCCAGAGAATAGGCCCGAACGGAGAGTCCCGCAGGCCAGAAAGGCCCGAACGGAGAGTCCCGCAGGCCAACATAGGCCCGAACGGTCATTCCCGCAGGCAAGCATAGGCCCGAACAGAGTCCAGCAGGCCAGCATAGGCCCGAACGGAGATTCCCGGACCAAGAATAGACCCGAACGGTGTCCCGAAGGCAAAATGAGGCCCGAGTAGAGGAGCCGTGCAGGCAAGAAGACGCCCGAACCCTGTCCGGCAAGCAAGAGTAAGCCCGAACGCAGAATCCTGCAGGCAAGATTAGGCCCGAACGGAGAGTCCCGCAGGCCAGAAACGACCGAACGGAGGGTCCCGCGGGCGAGAATAGGCCCGAAGAGATGTCCTGCAGGCGAGAATACGCCCAAACTGAGAATCCCACAGGTCAGCATAACCCTGAAAGGAGATTCCCGCAGGCAAGCATAGGCCCGAACAGAGTCCCACAAGCCAGAATAGGACCGAACGGAGTTTTCCGGGGGCAACAATAGGCCTGGACAGAGTCCCGCAGGCAAAAATAGGCCCGAGTAGAGGGGCTGTGCAGGCAAGAAGAGGCCCGAACAGAGTTCTGCAGGCAAGAATAGGCCCGAACGGAGAGATGCGCAGGCGAGAATAGGCCCAAAGGAAAGTCCCGGAGGCGAGAGAATATGCCCAAATTGAGAATACCGCAGGCCAGCATACGCCTGAACGGACATTCCCGTAGGCAAGCATAGGCCCAAACAGAGTCCCGTAGGCCAGAATAGGCCCAAACGGAGAGTGCTGCAGGCCACAATAGGCCGGAACAGAGATTCCTGCAGGCAAGCATAGGCCCAAACAGAGTCCCGCAGGCCAGAATAGGCCCGAACGGAGTCCCGCAGGCCAGGGTATGCCCGAACGGAGATTCCCAGAGCAAGGATAGGCCCGAACAGAGTCCCACAAGCCAGAATAGGACCGAACGGAGTCCCGCAGGCCAGGGTATGCCCAACGGAGTTTCCCAGAGCAAGTAAAGGCCCGAACAGAGTCACGCAGGCAAGAGTAGGCCCGAGTAGAGCAGCCATGCAGGCAAGATGAGGCATGAACAGAGTCCCGCTGGCAAGAGTAGCCCTGAACGGAGAACCCACAGGCAAGAATAGGCTCAAACGGAGAGTCCCGCAGACAAGAATAGGCCCGAACAGAATCCCAGAGGCAAGAATAGAGGAGCCCCGTAGGCAAGAGTAGGCCCGACTAAAGTCCCGCTCCAGAGAATAGGCCCGAACGGAGAGTCCCGTAGGCGAAAAAGGCCTGAACAGAGAGCCCCGCAGGCAGGCATGGGCCCGAACAGAGTCCCACAGGCCAGAATAGTCCCGAACAGAGATTCCCGGAGCAAGAATAGCCCCGAACAGAATTCCGCAGGCCAGAATAGGCCAGAACGGGGATTTCCGAAAGCAACCAAAGGCCCGAACAGAGTCCCGCAGGCCAGCATACGCCTGAACGGAGATTGCCAAAGGGAAGCCTAGGCCCGAACGAAGAGTCCCGCAGGCCAGAATAGTCCCGAACGGAGATTGTCGGAGGCAAGAATAGGCCCCAATAGAGTCCCACAGGCAAAAATAGGCCCGAGTAGAGGAGCCGTGTCGGCAAGAAGAGGCCCTAACAGAGTTCTGCAGGCAAGAATGGCGCAAACGAAGACCCCGCTGGCAAGAAGAGACCCGAACAGAGTCCCGAAGGCCAGTAAGGCCCGAACGGAGAGTTCCCCAGGTGAGAATAGGCCCGAACGGAGAGTCCCGCAGGCCAGAATAGGCCCGAATAGAGGAGTCCTTAGGCAAAAATAGGCCCGAATATAGACCCGCTCACAAGAATAGGCCCGAACGGAGAGTCCCGCAGGCCAGAAAAGCCCGAACAGAGGGTCTCGAAGGCGAGAATGGGCCCGAACGAGGGTCCCGCAGACCACGATAGGGGCGAACCGAGGGTCTCGCAGGCCAGAATAGGCCCGAACAGAGTCCCGCAGGGAAGTATAGGACAGAATAGAGTCCCGCAGGGAAGGACAGGCCTGAATAGCGGAGCCCCGCACGCACGGACAGGCCCGAGTAGCAGAGCCCTGCAAGCACGAACAGACCCGAGTAGCGGAGCCCCGCATGCAAGAACAGGCCCAAGTAGTGGAGCCCCGCATGCACCAACAGGCCCGAGTAGCGGAGCCCCGCACGCACAATCAGGCCTGAGTAGCGGAGCTCCGCATGCTAGAACAGGACCGAATATCGGAGCTCCGTAAGCACAAAAGGCTGGAATAGAGCAGCCCCGCACGCAACAGGAGACCCCAAAGGAGACTCCCAGAGGCTAGATTAGGTCCGAACGGAGAGTTTTGCAGGTCAGAATTGTCCCGAACTGAGAGACCCGCAGGCAAGAATAGGCCGGAACGGAGAGTCCCGCAGGCAAGAATAGGCCCGAACGGAGAGATGCGCAGGCGAGAATCGGCCCAAAGGAAAGTCCCGGAGGCGAGAGAATATGCCCAAATTGAGAATACCGCAGGCCAGCATACGCCTGAACGGAGATTCCCGTAGGCAAGCATAGGCCCAAACAGAGTCCCGTAGGCCAGAATAGGCCCAAACGGAGAGTGCTGCAGGCCACAATAGGCCGGAACAGAGATTCCTGCAGGCAAGCATAGGCCCAAACAGAGTCCCGCAGGCCAGAATAGGCCCGAACGGAGTCCCGCAGGCCAGGGTATGCCCGAACGGAGATTCCCAGAGCAAGGATAGGCCCGAACAGAGTCCCGCAGGCAAGAGTAGGCCCGAGTAGAGCAGCCATGCAGGCAAGATGAGGCACGAACAGAGTCCCGCTGGCAAGAGTAGCCCTGAACGGAGAACCCACAGGCAAGAATAGGCTCAAACGGAGAGTCCCGCAGACAAGAATAGGCCCGAACAGAATCCCAGAGGCAAGAATAGAGGAGCCCCGTAGGCAAGAGTAGGCCCGACTAAAGTCCCGCTCCAGAGAATAGGCCCGAACGGAGAGTCCCGTAGGCGAAAAAGGCCTGAACAGAGAGCCCCGCAGGCAGGCATGGTCCCGAACAGAGTCCCACAGGCCAGAATAGTCCGGAACAGAGATTCCCGGAGCAAGAATACCCCGAACAGAATTCCGCAGGCCACAACGGGGATTTCGAAAAGCAACCAAAGGCCCGAACAGAGTCCCGCAGGCCAGCATACGCCTGAACGGAGATTGCCAAAGGGAAGCCTAGGCCCGAACGAAGAGTCCCGCAGGCCAGAATAGGCCCGAACGGAGATTGTCGGAGGCAAGAATAGGCCCCAATAGAGTCCCACAGGCAAAAATAGGCCCGAGTAGAGGAGCCGTGCGGGCAAGAAGAGGCCCGAACAGAGTCCCGCAGGCAAGGATACGCCCAAACGGAGAGTCCCGCAGGCAAGAATAGGCCCGAACGGAGAGACCCGCAGGCCAGCATACGCCTGAACGGAGATTCCCGTAGGCAAGCATAGGCCCAAACAGAGTCCTGCAGGCCGGAATAGGCCCGAACGGAGAGTCCTGCAGGCCAGAATAGGCCAGAACAGAGATTCCTGCAGGCAAGCATAGGCCCGAACAGAGTCCCGCAAGCCAGGGTACTCCCGAACGGAGATTCCCGGAGCAAGAATAGGCCCGAACAGAGTCCCGCAGGCCAGAATAGGCCTGAACGGAGAGTCCCGCAGGCCAGAGTAGGGCGGAAGAGAGATTCCTGCAGGCAAGCATAGGCCCGAACAGAGTCCCGCAGGCCCGAACAGGCCAGAACGGAGATTCCCGGAGGCAAGAATAGGCAAGAATAGAGGAGGCCCGGAGGCAAGAATAGGCCCGAGTAAAGTCCCGCTCCAGAGAATAGGCCCGAACGGAGAGTCCCGCAGGCCAGAATGGCCCGAACGGAGAGTCCCGCAGGCCAACATAGGCCCGAACGGTCATTCCCGCAGGCAAGCATAGGCCCGAACAGAGTCCAGCAGGCCAGCATAGGCCCGAATGGAGATTCCCGGACCAAGAATAGAACCGAACGGTGTCCCGAAGGCAAAATGAGGCCCGAGTAGAGGAGCCGTGCAGGCAAGAAGACGCCCGAACCCTGTCCGGCAAGCAAGAGTAAGCCCGAACGCAGAATCCTGCAGGCAAGATTAGGCCCGAACGGAGAGTCCCGCAGGCCAGAAACGACCGAACGGAGAGTCCCGCAGGCCAGAATAGGCCCGAATAGAGGAGCCCTTAGGCAAAAATAGGCCCGAATAGAGACCCGCTCACAAGAATAGGCCCGAACAGAGAGTCCCGCAGGTCAGAAAAGCCCGAACAGAGGGTCTCGAAGGCGAGAATGGGCCCGAACGAGGGTCCCGCAGACCACGATAGGGGCGAACCGAGGGTCTCGCAGGCCAGAATAGGCCCGAACAGAGTCCCGCAGGGAAGTATAGGCCCGAATAGAGTCCCGCAGGGAAGGACAGGCCTCAATAGAGGAGCCCGGCACACACTATCAGGCCTGAATAGCGGAGCCCCGCTCGCACGAACAGGTCCGAGTAGCAGAGCTCTGCAAGCACGAACAGACCCGAGTAGCGGAGCCCCGCATGCAAGAACAGGCCCAAGTAGTGGAGCCCCGCATGCACCAACAGGCCCGAGTAGTGGAGCCTCGCACGCACAATCAGGCCTGAGTAGCGGAGCTCCGCATGCTAGAACAGGACCGAATATCGGAGCTCCGTAAGCACAAAAGGCTTGAATAGAGCAGCCCCGCACGCAACAGGAGACTCCAAAGGAGACTCCCAGAGGCTAGATTAGGTCCGGAGAGTTCTGCAGGTCAGAATTGTCCCGAACGGAGAGACCCGCAGGCAAGAATAGGCCCGAACGGAGAGTTGCACAGGCGAGAATAGGCCCAAAGGAAAGTCCCGGAGGCGAGAGAATATGCCCAAATTGAGAATACCGCAGGCCAGCATACGCCTGAACGGAGATTCCCGTAGGCAAGCATAGGCCCAAACAGAGTCCCGCAGGCAAGAGTAGGCCCGAACGGAGAGTCCTGCAGGCCACAATAGGCCGGAACAGAGATTCCTGCAAGCAAGCATAGGCCCTAACAGAGTCCCGCAGGCCAGAATAGGCCCGAACGGAGTCCCGCAGGCCAGGGTATGCCCGAACGGAGATTCCCAGAGCAAGGATAGGCCCGAACAGAGTCCCGCAGGCAAGAGTAGGCCCGAGTAGAGCAGCCATGCAGGCAAGATGAGGCCCGAACGGAGAGTCCCGCAGGCCAGAAACGACCGAACGGAGGGTCCCGCGGGCGAGAATACGCCCGAAGAGATGTCCTGCAGGCGAGAATACGCCCAAACTGAGAATCCCACAGGTCAGCATAATCCTGAAAGGAGATTCCGGCAGGCCAGCATAGGCCCGAACAGAGTCCCAAAAGCCAGAATAGGACCGACGGAGTTTTCCGGGGACAACAATAGGCCTGGACAGAGTCCCGCAGGCAAAAATAGGCCCGAGTAGAGGGGCTGTGCAGGCAAGAAGAGGCCCGAACAGAGTTCTGTAGGCAAGAATAGACCCAAACGAAGAGCCCCGCTGGCAAGAAGAGACACGAACAGAGTCCCGAAGGTCAGAAAGGCCCGAACGGTCAGTCCCGCAGGGCAACATAGGCCCGAACGGTCATTCCCGCAGGCAAGCATAGGCCCGAACAGAGTCCAGCAGGCGAGCATTGGCCCGAACGGAGATTCCCGGACCAAGAATAGACCAGAAGTGTGTCCCGAAGACAAAATGAGGCCCGAGTAGAGGAGCCGTGCAGGCAAGAAGACGCCCGAACACTGTCCGGCAAGCAAGAATAAGCCCGAACGCAGAATCCTGCAGGCAAGAACGGGCCTGAACAGAGTCCCACTGGCAAGAATAAGCACGAATAGAAGAGGCCCCTAGGCAAGAATAGGCCCGAGTAGAGTCCCGCTCCCGCTCCCAAGATTAGGCCCGAATGGAGAGTCCCGCAGGCCAGAAACGACCGAACGGAGGGTCCCGCGGGCGAGAATAGGCCCGAAGAGATGTCCTGCAGGCGAGAATACGCCCAAACTGAGAATCCCACAGGTCAGCATAACCCTGAAAGGAGATTCCCGCAGGCAAGCATAGGCCCGAACAGAGTCCCACAAGCCAGAATAGGACCGAACGGAGTTTTCCGGGGGCAACAATAGGCCTGGACAGAGTCCCGCAGGCAAAAATAGGCCCGAGTAGAGGGGCTGTGCAGGCAAGAAGAGGCCCGAACAGAGTTCTGCAGGCAAGAATAGGCCCAAACGAAGAGCCCCGCTGGCAAGAAGAGACCCGAACAGAGTCCCGAAGGCCAGAAAGCCCCGAACGTAGAGTTCCCCAGGTGAGAATAGGCCCGAACGGAGAGTCCTGCAGGCCAGAATAGGCCCGAATAGAGGAGCCCTTAGGCAAAAATAGGCCCGAATAGAGACCCGCTCACAAGAATAGGCCCGAACGGAGAGTCCCGCAGGTCAGAAAAGCCCGAACAGAGGGTCTCGAAGGCGAGAATGGGCCCGAACGAGGGTCCCGAAGACCACAGTAGGGGCGAACCGAGGGTCTCGCAGGCCAGAATAGGCCCGAACAGAGTCCCGCAGGGAAGTATAGGCCCGAATAGAGTCCCGCAGGGAAGGACAGGCCTGAATAGAGGAGCCCCGCACACACTATCAGGCCTGAATAGCGGAGCCCCGCACGCACGAACAGGCCCGAGTAGCAGAGCCCTGCAAGCACGAACAGACCCGAGTAGCGGAGCCCCGCATGCAAGAACAGGCCCAAGTAGTGGAGCCCCGCACGCACAATCAGGCCTGAGTAGCGGAGCTCCGCATGCTAGAACAGGACCGAATATCGGAGCTCCGTAAGCACAAAAGGCTGGAATAGAGCAGCCCCGCACGCAACAGGAGACCCCAAAGGAGACTCCCAGAGGCTAGATTAGGTCCGAACGGAGAGTTTTGCAGGTCAGAATTGCCCCGAACGGAGAGACCCGCAGGCAAGAATAGGCCGGAACGGAGAGTCCCGCAGGCAAGAATAGGCCCGAACGGAGAGATGCGCAGGCGAGAATAGGCCCAAAGGAAAGTCCCGCAGGCGAGAGAATATGCCCAAATTGAGAATACCGCAGGCCAGCATACGCCTGAACGGAGATTCCCGTAGGCAAGCATAGGCCCAAACAGAGTCCCGTAGGCAAGAATAGGCCCAAACGGAGAGTCCTACAGGCCACAATAGGCCGGAACAGAGATTCCTGCAGGCAAGCATAGGCCCAAAGAGAGTCCCGCAGGCCAGAATAGGCCCGAACGGAGTCCCGCAGGCCAGGGTATGCCCGAACGGAGATTCCCAGAGCAAGGATAGGCCCGAACAGAGTCCCGCAGGCAAGAGTAGGCCCGAGTAGAGCAGCCATGCAGGCAAGATGAGGCACGAACAGAGTCCCGCTGGCAAGAGTAGCCCTGAACGGAGAACCCACAGGCAAGAATAGGCTCAAACGGAGAGTCCCGCAGACAAGAATAGGCCCGAACACAATCCCAGAGGCAAGAATAGAGGAGCCCCGTAGGCAAGAGTAGGCTCGACTAAAGTCCCGCTCCAGAGAATAGGCCCGAACGGAGAGTCCCGTAGGCGAAAAAGGCCTGAACAGAGAGCCCCGCAGGCAGGCATGGGCCCGAACAGAGTCCCACAGGCCAGAATAGTCCCGAACAGAGATTCCCGGAGCAAGAATAGCCCCGAACAGAATTCCGCAGGCCAGAATAGGCCAGAACGGGGATTTCCGAAAGCAACCAAAGGCCCGAACAGAGTCCCGCAGGCCAGCATACGCCTGAACGGAGATTGCCAAAGGGAAGCCTAGGCCCGAACGAAGAGTCCCGCAGGCCAGAATAGGCCCGAACGGAGATTCCCGTAGGCAAGCATAGGCCCAAACAGAGACCCGTAGGCCAGAATAGGCCCAAACGGAGAGTGCTGCAGGACACAATAGGCCGGAACAGAGATTCCTGCAGGCAAGCATAGGCCCAAACAGAGTCCCGCAGGCCAGAATAGGCCCAAACGGAGTCCCGCAGGCAAGAGTAGGCCTGAGTAGAGCAGCCATGCAGGCAAGATGAGGCACGAACAGAGTCCCGCTGGCAAGAGTAGCCCTGAACGGAGAACCCACAGGCAAGAATAGGCTCAAACGGAGAGTCCCGCAGACAAGAATAGGCCCGAACAGAATCCCAGAGGCAAGAATAGAGGAGCCCCGTAGGCAAGAGTAGGCCCGACTAAAGTCCCGCTCCAGAGAATAGGCCCGAACGGAGAGTCCCGTAGGCCAAAAAGGCCTGAACAGAGAGCCCCGCAGGCAGGCATGGGCCCGAACAGAGTCCCACAGGCCAGAATAGTCCCGAACAGAGATTCCCGGAGCAAGAATACCCCGAACAGAATTCCGCAGGCCAGAACGGGGATTTCCAAAAGCAACCAAAGGCCCGAACAGAGTCCCGCAGGCCAGCATACGCCTGAACGGAGATTGCCAAAGGGAAGCCTAGGCCCGAACGAAGAGTCCCGCAGGCCAGAATAGGCCCGAACGGAGATTGTCGGAGGCAAGAATAGGCCCCAATAGAGTCCCACAGGCAAAAATAGGCCCGAGTAGAGGAGCCGTGCGGGCAAGAAGAGGCCCGAACAGAGTCCCGCAGGCAAGGATACGCCCAAACGGAGAGTCCCGCAGGCAAGAATAGGCCCGAACGGAGAGACCCGCAGGCCAGCATACGCCTGAACGGAGATTCCCGTAGGCAAGCATAGGCCCAAACAGAGTCCTGCAGGCCAGAATAGGCCCGAACGGAGAGTCCTGCAGGCCAGAATAGGCCAGAACAGAGATTCCTGCAGGCAAGCATAGGCCCGAACAGAGTCCCGCAAGCCAGGGTACGCCCGACCGGCGATTCCCGGAGCAAGAATAGGCCCGAACAGAGTCCCGCAGGCCAGAATAGGCCTGAACGGAGAGTCCCGCAGGCCAGAGTAGGGCGGAAGAGAGATTCCTGCAGGCAAGCATAGGCCCGAACAGAGTCCCGCAGGCCCGAACAGGCCAGAACGGAGATTCCCGGAGGCAAGAATAGGCAAGAATAGAGGAGGCCCGGAGGCAAGAATAGGCCCGAGTAAAGTCCCGCTCCAGAGAATAGGCCCGAACGGAGAGTCCCGCAGGCCAGAAAGGCCCGAACGGAGAGTCCCGCAGGCCAACATAGGCCCGAACGGTCATTCCCGCAGGCAAGCATAGGCCCGAACAGAGTCCAGCAGGCCAGCATAGGCCCGAACGGAGATTCCCGGACCAAGAATAGACCCGAACGGTGTCCCGAAGGCAAAATGAGGCCCGAGTAGAGGAGCCGTGCAGGCAAGAAGACGCCCGAACCCTGTCCGGCAAGCAAGAATAAGCCCGAACGCAGAATCCTGCAGGCAAGATTAGGCCCGAACGGAGAGTCCCGCAGGCCAGAAACGACCGAACGGAGGGTCCCGCGGACGAGAATAGGCCCGAAGAGATGTCCTGCAGGCGAGAATACGCCCAAACTGAGAATCCCACAGGTCAGCATAACCCTGAAAGGAGATTCCCGCAGGCAAGCATAGGCCCGAACAGAGTCCCACAAGCCAGAATAGGACCGAACGGAGTTTTCCGGGGGCAACAATAGGCCTGGACAGAGTCCCGCAGGCAAAAATAGGCCCGAGTAGAGGGGCTGTGCAGGCAAGAAGAGGCCCGAACAGAGTCCTGCAGGCAAGAATAGGCCCAAACGAAGAGCCCCGCTGGCAAGAAGAGACCCGAACAGAGTTCCGAAGGCCAGAAAGGCCCGAACGGAGAGTCCCGGAGGCCAACATAAGCCCGAACGGTCCTTCCCGCAGGCAAGCATAGGCCCGAACAGAGTCCAGCAGGCCAGCATAGGCCCAAACGGAGATTCCCGGACGAAGAATAGACCCGAACGGTGTCCCGAAGGCAAAATGAGGCCCGAGTAGAGGAGCCGTGCAGGCAAGAAGACGCCCGAACACTGTCCGGCAAGCAAGAATAAGCCCGAACGCAGAATCCTGCAGGCAAGAACGGGCCTGAACAGAGTCCCAATGGCAAGAATAAGAACGAATAGAAGAGGCCCCTAGGCAAGAATAGGCCCGAGTAGAGTCCCGCTCCCGCTCCTAAGATTAGGCCCGTACGGAGAGTCCCGCAGGCCAGAAACGACCGAACGGAGGGTCCCGCGGGCGAGAATAGGCCCGAAGAGATGTCCTGCAGGCGAGAATACGCCCAAACTGAGAATCCCACAGGTCAGCATAACCCTGAAAGGAGATTCCCGCAGGCAAGCATAGGCCCAAACAGAGTTCCGCAGGCCAGAAGAGGCCCGAACGGAGAGTCCTGCAGGCCACAATAGGCCGGAACAGAGATTCCTGCAGGCAAGCATAGGCCCAAAGAGAGTCCCGCAGGCCAGAATAGGCCCGAACGGAGTCCCGCAGGCCAGGGTATGCCCGAACGGAGATTCCCAGAGCAAGGATAGGCCCGAACAGAGTCCCGCAGGCAACAGTAGGCCCGAGTAGAGCAGCCATGCAGGCAAGATGAGGCACGAACAGAGTCCCGCTGGCAAGAGTAGCCCTGAACGGAGAACCCACAGGCAAGAATAGGCTCAAACGGAGAGTCCCGCGAACGAGAATAGTCCCGAAGAGATGTCCTGCATGCGAGAATACGCCCAAATTGAGAATCCCACAGGTCAGCATAACCCTGAAAGGAGATTCCCGCAGGCAAGCATAGGCCCGAACGGAGAGTCCCGCAGGCCAGAAACGACCGTACGGAGGGTCCTGCGGGCGAGAATAGGCCCGAAGAGATGTCCTGCAGGCGAGAATACGCCCAAACTGAGAATCCCACAGGTCAGCATAACCCTGAAAGGAGATTCCCGCAGGCAAGCATAGGCCCGAACAGAGTCCCACAAGCCAGAATAGGACCGAACGGAGTTTTCCGGGGACAACAATAGGCCTGGACAGAGTCCCGCAGGCAAAAATAGGCCCGAGTAGAGGGGCTGTGCAGGCAAGAAGAGGCCCGAACAGAGTCCTGCAGGCAAGAATAGGCCCAAACGAAGAGCCCCGCTGGCAAGAAGAGACCCGAACAGAGTCCCGAAGGCCAGAAAGGCCCGAACGGAGAGTTCCCCAGGTGAGAATAGGCCCGAACGGAGAGTCCCGGAGGCCAGAATAAGCCCGAATAGAGGAGCCCTTAGGCAAAAATAGGCCCGAATAGAGACCCGCTCCCAAGAATAGGCCCGAACGGAGAGTCCCGCAGGCCAGAAAAGCCCGAACAGAGGGTCTCGAAGGCGAGAATGGGCCCGAACGAGGGTCCCGCAGACCACGATAGGGGCGAACGGAGGGTCTCGCAGGCCAGAATAGGCCCGAATAGAGTCCCGCAGGGAAGGACAGGCCTGAATAGAGGAGCCCCGCACACACTATCAGGCCTGAATAGGGGAGCCCCGCACGCACGGACAGGCCCAAGTAGCAGAGCCCTGCAAGCACGAACAGACCCGAGTAGCGGAGCCCCGCATTCAAGAACAGGCCCAAGTAGTGGAGCCCCGCATGCACCAACAGGCCCGAGTAGCGGAGCTCCGCACGCACAATCAGGCCTGAGTAGCGGAGCTCCTCATGCTAGAACAGGACCGAATATCGGAGCTCCGTAAGCACAAAAGGCTGGAATAGAGCAGCCCCGCACGCAACAGGAGACCCCAAAGGAGACTCCCAGAGGCTAGATTAGGTCCGAACGGAGAGTTTTGCAGGTCAGAATTGTCCCGAACGGAGAGACCCGCAGGCAAGAATAGGCCGGAACGGAGAGTCCCGCAGGCAAGAATAGGCCCGAACGGAGAGATGCGCAGGCGAGAATAGGCCCAAAGGAAAGTCCCGGAGGCGAGAGAATATGCCCAAATTGAGAATACCGCAGGCCAGCATACGCCTGAACGGAGATTCCCGTAGGCAAGCATAGGCCCAAACAGAGTCCCGCAGGCCAGAAGAGGCCCGAACGGAGAATCCTGCAGGCTACAATAGGCCGGAACAGAGATTCCTGCAGGCAAGCATAGGCCCAAACAGAGTCCCGCAGGCCAGAATAGGCCCGAACGGAGTCCCGCAGGCCAGGGTATGCCCGAACGGAGATTCCCAGAGCAAGGATAGGCCCGAACAGAGTCCCGCGGGCAAGAGTAGGCCCGAGTAGAGCAGCCATGCAGGCAAGATGAGGCACGAACAGAGTCCCGCTGGCAAGAGTAGCCCTGAACGGAGAACCCACAGGCAAGAATAGGCTCAAACGGAGAGTCCCGCAGACAAGAATAGGCCCGAACAGAATCCCAGAGGCAAGAATAGAGGAGCCCCGTAGGCAAGAGTAGGCCCGACTAAAGTCCCGCTCCAGAGAATAGGCCCGAACGGAGAGTCCCGCAGGCCAACATAGGCACGAACGGTCATTCCCGCAAGCAAGCATAGGCCCGAACAGAGTCCAGCAGGCCAGCATAGGCCCGAACGGAGATTCCCGGACCAAGAATAGACCCGAACGGTGTCCCGAAGGCAAAATGAGGCCCGAGTAGAGGAGCCGTGCAGGCAAGAAGACGCCCGAACCCTGTCCGGCAAGCAAGAGTAAGCCCGAACGCAGAATCCTGCAGGCAAGATTAGGCCCGAACGGAGAGTCCCGCAGGCCAGAAACAACCGAACGGAGGGTCCCGCGGGCGAGAATAGGCCCGAAGAGATGTCCTGCAGGCGAGAATACGCCTAAACTGAGAATCCCACAGGTCAGCATAACCCTGAAAGGAGATTCCCGCAGGCAAGCATAGGCCCGAACAGAGTCCCACAAGCCAGAATAGGACCGAACGGAGTTTTCCGGGGACAACAATATGCCTGGACAGAGTCCCGCAGGCAAAAATAGGCCCGAGTAGAGGGGCTGTGCAGGCAAGAAGAGGCCCGAACAGAGTCCTGCAGGCAAGAATAGGCCCAAACGAAGAGCCCCGCTGGCAAGAAGAGACCGGAACAGAGTCCCGAAGGCCAGATAGGCCCGAACGGAAAGTTCCCCAGGTGAGAAGAGGCCCGAACGGAGAGTCCCGCAGGCCAGAATAGGCCCGAATAGAGGAGTCCTTAGGCAAAAATAGGCCCGAATAGAGACCCGCTCACAAGAATAGGCCCGAACGGAGAGTCCCGCAGGCCAGAAAAGCCCGAACAGAGGGTCTCGAAGGCGAGAATGGGCCCGAACGAGGGTCCCGCAGACCACGATAGGGGCGAACGGAGGGTCTCGCAGGCCAGAATAGGCCCGAACAGAGTCCCGCAGGGAAGTATAGGCCCGAATAGAGTCCCGCAGGGAAGGACAGGCCTGAATAGAGGAGAACCGCACACACTATCAGGCCTGAATAGCGGAGCCCCGCACGCACGGACAGGCCCGAGTAGCAGAGCCCTGCAAGCACGAACAGACCCGAGTAGCGGAGCCCCGCATGCAAGAACAGGCCCAAGTAGTGGAGCCCCGCATGCACCAACAGGCCCGAGTAGCGGAGCCCCGCACGCACAATCAGGCCTGAGTAGCGGAGCTCCGCATGCTAGAACAGGACCGAATATCGGAGCCCCGTAAGCACAAAAGGCTGGAATGGAGCAGCCCCGCACGCAACAGGAGACCCCAAAGGAGACTCCCAGAGGCTAGATTAGGTCCGAACGGAGAGTTTTGCAGGTCAGAATTGTCCCGAACGGAGAGACCCGCAGGCAAGAATAGGCCGGAACGGAGAGTCCCGCAGGCAAGATTAGGCCCGAACGGAGAGATGCGCAGGCGAGAATAGGCCCAAAGGAAAGTTCCGGAGGCGAGAGAATATGCCCAAATTGAGAATACCGCAGGCCAGCATACGCCTGAACGGAGATTCCCGTAGGCAAGCATAGGCCCAAACAGAGTCCTGCAGGCCAGAAGAGGCCCGAACGGAGAGTCCTGCAGGCCACAATAGGCCGGAACAGAGATTCCTGCAGGCAAGCATAGGCCCAAACAGAGTCCCGCAGGCCAGAATAGGCCCGAACGGAGTCCCGCAGGCCAGGGTATGCCCGAACGGAGATTCCCAGAGCAAGGATAGGCCCGAACAGAGTCCCACAAGCCAGAATAGGACCGAACGGAGTCCCGCAGGCCAGGGTATGCCCAACGGAGTTTCCCAGAGCAAGTATAGGCCCGAACAGAGTCACGCAGGCAAGAGTAGGCCCGAGTAGAGCAGCCATGCAGGCAAGATGAGGCATGAACAGAGTCCCGCTGGCAAGAGTAGCCCTGAACGGAGAACCCACAGGCAAGAATAGGCTCAAACGGAGAGTCCCGCAGACAAGAATAGGCCCGAACAGAATCCCAGAGGCAAGAATAGAGGAGCCCCGTAGGCAAGAGTAGGCCCGACTAAAGTCCCGCTCCAGAGAATAGGCCCGAACGGAGAGTCCCGTAGGCGAAAAAGGCCTGAACAGAGAGCCCCGCAGGCAGGCATGGGCCCGAACAGAGTCCCACAGGCCAGAATAGTCCCGAACAGAGATTCCCGGAGCAAGAATAGCCCCGAACAGAATTCCGCAGGCCAGAATAGGCCAGAACGGGGATTTCCGAAAGCAACCAAAGGCCCGAACAGAGTCCCGCAGGCCAGCATACGCCTGAACGGAGATTGCCAAAGGGAAGCCTAGGCCCGAACGAAGAGTCCCGCAGGCCAGAATAGTCCCGAACGGAGATTGTCGGAGGCAAGAATAGGCCCCAATAGAGTCCCACAGGCAAAAATAGGCCCGAGTAGAGGAGCCGTGTCGGCAAGAAGAGGCCCTAACAGAGTTCTGCAGGCAAGAATGGCGCAAACGAAGACCCCGCTGGCAAGAAGAGACCCGAACAGAGTCCCGAAGGCCAGTAAGGCCCGAACGGAGAGTTCCCCAGGTGAGAATAGGCCCGAACGGAGAGTCCCGCAGGCCAGAATAGGCCCGAATAGAGGAGTCCTTAGGCAAAAATAGGCCCGAATATAGACCCGCTCACAAGAATAGGCCCGAACGGAGAGTCCCGCAGGCCAGAAAAGCCCGAACAGAGGGTCTCGAAGGCGAGAATGGGCCCGAACGAGGGTCCCGCAGACCACGATAGGGGCGAACCGAGGGTCTCGCAGGCCAGAATAGGCCCGAACAGAGTCCCGCAGGGAAGTATAGGACAGAATAGAGTCCCGCAGGGAAGGACAGGCCTGAATAGCGGAGCCCCGCACGCACGGACAGGCCCGAGTAGCAGAGCCCTGCAAGCACGAACAGACCCGAGTAGCGGAGCCCCGCATGCAAGAACAGGCCCAAGTAGTGGAGCCCCGCATGCACCAACAGGCCCGAGTAGCGGAGCCCCGCACGCACAATCAGGCCTGAGTAGCGGAGCTCCGCATGCTAGAACAGGACCGAATATCGGAGCTCCGTAAGCACAAAAGGCTGGAATAGAGCAGCCCCGCACGCAACAGGAGACCCCAAAGGAGACTCCCAGAGGCTAGATTAGGTCCGAACGGAGAGTTTTGCAGGTCAGAATTGTCCCGAACTGAGAGACCCGCAGGCAAGAATAGGCCGGAACGGAGAGTCCCGCAGGCAAGAATAGGCCCGAACGGAGAGATGCGCAGGCGAGAATCGGCCCAAAGGAAAGTCCCGGAGGCGAGAGAATATGCCCAAATTGAGAATACCGCAGGCCAGCATACGCCTGAACGGAGATTCCCGTAGGCAAGCATAGGCCCAAACAGAGTCCCGTAGGCCAGAATAGGCCCAAACGGAGAGTGCTGCAGGCCACAATAGGCCGGAACAGAGATTCCTGCAGGCAAGCATAGGCCCAAACAGAGTCCCGCAGGCCAGAATAGGCCCGAACGGAGTCCCGCAGGCCAGGGTATGCCCGAACGGAGATTCCCAGAGCAAGGATAGGCCCGAACAGAGTCCCACAAGCCAGAATAGGACCGAACGGAGTCCCGCAGGCCAGGGTATGCCCAACGGAGTTTCCCAGAGCAAGTATAGGCCCGAACAGAGTCACGCAGGCAAGAGTAGGCCCGAGTAGAGCAGCCATGCAGGCAAGATGAGGCATGAACAGAGTCCCGCTGGCAAGAGTAGCCCTGAACGGAGAACCCACAGGCAAGAATAGGCTCAAACGGAGAGTCCCGCAGACAAGAATAGGCCCGAACAGAATCCCAGAGGCAAGAATAGAGGAGCCCCGTAGGCAAGAGTAGGCCCGACTAAAGTCCCGCTCCAGAGAATAGGCCCGAACGGAGAGTCCCGTAGGCGAAAAAGGCCTGAACAGAGAGCCCCGCAGGCAGGCATGGGCCCGAACAGAGTCCCACAGGCCAGAATAGTCCCGAACAGAGATTCCCGGAGCAAGAATAGCCCCGAACAGAATTCCGCAGGCCAGAATAGGCCAGAACGGGGATTTCCGAAAGCAACCAAAGGCCCGAACAGAGTCCCGCAGGCCAGCATACGCCTGAACGGAGATTGCCAAAGGGAAGCCTAGGCCCGAACGAAGAGTCCCGCAGGCCAGAATAGTCCCGAACGGAGATTGTCGGAGGCAAGAATAGGCCCCAATAGAGTCCCACAGGCAAAAATAGGCCCGAGTAGAGGAGCCGTGTCGGCAAGAAGAGGCCCTAACAGAGTTCTGCAGGCAAGAATGGCGCAAACGAAGACCCCGCTGGCAAGAAGAGACCCGAACAGAGTCCCGAAGGCCAGTAAGGCCCGAACGGAGAGTTCCCCAGGTGAGAATAGGCCCGAACGGAGAGTCCCGCAGGCCAGAATAGGCCCGAATAGAGGAGTCCTTAGGCAAAAATAGGCCCGAATATAGACCCGCTCACAAGAATAGGCCCGAACGGAGAGTCCCGCAGGCCAGAAAAGCCCGAACAGAGGGTCTCGAAGGCGAGAATGGGCCCGAACGAGGGTCCCGCAGACCACGATAGGGGCGAACCGAGGGTCTCGCAGGCCAGAATAGGCCCGAACAGAGTCCCGCAGGGAAGTATAGGACAGAATAGAGTCCCGCAGGGAAGGACAGGCCTGAATAGCGGAGCCCCGCACGCACGGACAGGCCCGAGTAGCAGAGCCCTGCAAGCACGAACAGACCCGAGTAGCGGAGCCCCGCATGCAAGAACAGGCCCAAGTAGTGGAGCCCCGCATGCACCAACAGGCCCGAGTAGCGGAGCCCCGCACGCACAATCAGGCCTGAGTAGCGGAGCTCCGCATGCTAGAACAGGACCGAATATCGGAGCTCCGTAAGCACAAAAGGCTGGAATAGAGCAGCCCCGCACGCAACAGGAGACCCCAAAGGAGACTCCCAGAGGCTAGATTAGGTCCGAACGGAGAGTTTTGCAGGTCAGAATTGTCCCGAACTGAGAGACCCGCAGGCAAGAATAGGCCGGAACGGAGAGTCCCGCAGGCAAGAATAGGCCCGAACGGAGAGATGCGCAGGCGAGAATCGGCCCAAAGGAAAGTCCCGGAGGCGAGAGAATATGCCCAAATTGAGAATACCGCAGGCCAGCATACGCCTGAACGGAGATTCCCGTAGGCAAGCATAGGCCCAAACAGAGTCCCGTAGGCCAGAATAGGCCCAAACGGAGAGTGCTGCAGGCCACAATAGGCCGGAACAGAGATTCCTGCAGGCAAGCATAGGCCCAAACAGAGTCCCGCAGGCCAGAATAGGCCCGAACGGAGTCCCGCAGGCCAGGGTATGCCCGAACGGAGATTCCCAGAGCAAGGATAGGCCCGAACAGAGTCCCGCAGGCAAGAGTAGGCCCGAGTAGAGCAGCCATGCAGGCAAGATGAGGCACGAACAGAGTCCCGCTGGCAAGAGTAGCCCTGAACGGAGAACCCACAGGCAAGAATACGCTCAAACGGAGAGTCCCGCAGACAAGAATAGGCCCGAACAGAGTCCCAGAGGCAAGAATAGAGGAGCCCCGTAGGCAAGAGTAGGCCCGACTAAAGTCCCGCTCCAGAGAATAGGCCCGAACGGAGAGTCCCGTAGGCGAAAAAGGCCTGAACAGAGAGCCCCGCAGGCAGGCATGGTCCCGAACAGAGTCCCACAGGCCAGAATAGTCCGGAACAGAGATTCCCGGAGCAAGAATACCCCGAACAGAATTCCGCAGGCCACAACGGGGATTTCGAAAAGCAACCAAAGGCCCGAACAGAGTCCCGCAGGCCAGCATACGCCTGAACGGAGATTGCCAAAGGGAAGCCTAGGCCCGAACGAAGAGTCCCGCAGGCCAGAATAGGCCCGAACGGAGATTGTCGGAGGCAAGAATAGGCCCCAATAGAGTCCCACAGGCAAAAATAGGCCCGAGTAGAGGAGCCGTGCGGGCAAGAAGAGGCCCGAACAGAGTCCCGCAGGCAAGGATACGCCCAAACGGAGAGTCCCGCAGGCAAGAATAGGCCCGAACGGAGAGACCCGCAGGCCAGCATACGCCTGAACGGAGATTCCCGTAGGCAAGCATAGGCCCAAACAGAGTCCTGCAGGCCGGAATAGGCCCGAACGGAGAGTCCTGCAGGCCAGAATAGGCCAGAACAGAGATTCCTGCAGGCAAGCATAGGCCCGAACAGAGTCCCGCAAGCCAGGGTACTCCCGAACGGAGATTCCCGGAGCAAGAATAGGCCCGAACAGAGTCCCGCAGGCCAGAATAGGCCTGAACGGAGAGTCCCGCAGGCCAGAGTAGGGCGGAAGAGAGATTCCTGCAGGCAAGCATAGGCCCGAACAGAGTCCCGCAGGCCCGAACAGGCCAGAACGGAGATTCCCGGAGGCAAGAATAGGCAAGAATAGAGGAGGCCCGGAGGCAAGAATAGGCCCGAGTAAAGTCCCGCTCCAGAGAATAGGCCCGAACGGAGAGTCCCGCAGGCCAGAATGGCCCGAACGGAGAGTCCCGCAGGCCAACATAGGCCCGAACGGTCATTCCCGCAGGCAAGCATAGGCCCGAACAGAGTCCAGCAGGCCAGCATAGGCCCGAATGGAGATTCCCGGACCAAGAATAGAACCGAACGGTGTCCCGAAGGCAAAATGAGGCCCGAGTAGAGGAGCCGTGCAGGCAAGAAGACGCCCGAACCCTGTCCGGCAAGCAAGAGTAAGCCCGAACGCAGAATCCTGCAGGCAAGATTAGGCCCGAACGGAGAGTCCCGCAGGCCAGAAACGACCGAACGGAGAGTCCCGCAGGCCAGAATAGGCCCGAATAGAGGAGCCCTTAGGCAAAAATAGGCCCGAATAGAGACCCGCTCACAAGAATAGGCCCGAACAGAGAGTCCCGCAGGTCAGAAAAGCCCGAACAGAGGGTCTCGAAGGCGAGAATGGGCCCGAACGAGGGTCCCGCAGACCACGATAGGGGCGAACCGAGGGTCTCGCAGGCCAGAATAGGCCCGAACAGAGTCCCGCAGGGAAGTATAGGCCCGAATAGAGTCCCGCAGGGAAGGACAGGCCTCAATAGAGGAGCCCGGCACACACTATCAGGCCTGAATAGCGGAGCCCCGCTCGCACGAACAGGTCCGAGTAGCAGAGCTCTGCAAGCACGAACAGACCCGAGTAGCGGAGCCCCGCATGCAAGAACAGGCCCAAGTAGTGGAGCCCCGCATGCACCAACAGGCCCGAGTAGTGGAGCCTCGCACGCACAATCAGGCCTGAGTAGCGGAGCTCCGCATGCTAGAACAGGACCGAATATCGGAGCTCCGTAAGCACAAAAGGCTTGAATAGAGCAGCCCCGCACGCAACAGGAGACTCCAAAGGAGACTCCCAGAGGCTAGATTAGGTCCGGAGAGTTCTGCAGGTCAGAATTGTCCCGAACGGAGAGACCCGCAGGCAAGAATAGGCCCGAACGGAGAGTTGCACAGGCGAGAATAGGCCCAAAGGAAAGTCCCGGAGGCGAGAGAATATGCCCAAATTGAGAATACCGCAGGCCAGCATACGCCTGAACGGAGATTCCCGTAGGCAAGCATAGGCCCAAACAGAGTCCCGCAGGCAAGAGTAGGCCCGAACGGAGAGTCCTGCAGGCCACAATAGGCCGGAACAGAGATTCCTGCAAGCAAGCATAGGCCCTAACAGAGTCCCGCAGGCCAGAATAGGCCCGAACGGAGTCCCGCAGGCCAGGGTATGCCCGAACGGAGATTCCCAGAGCAAGGATAGGCCCGAACAGAGTCCCGCAGGCAAGAGTAGGCCCGAGTAGAGCAGCCATGCAGGCAAGATGAGGCCCGAACGGAGAGTCCCGCAGGCCAGAAACGACCGAACGGAATGTCCCGCGGGCGAGAATACGCCCGAAGAGATGTCCTGCAGGCGAGAATACGCCCAAACTGAGAATCCCACAGGTCAGCATAATCCTGAAAGGAGATTCCGGCAGGCCAGCATAGGCCCGAACAGAGTCCCAAAAGCCAGAATAGGACCGACGGAGTTTTCCGGGGACAACAATAGGCCTGGACAGAGTCCCGCAGGCAAAAATAGGCCCGAGTAGAGGGGCTGTGCAGGCAAGAAGAGGCCCGAACAGAGTTCTGTAGGCAAGAATAGACCCAAACGAAGAGCCCCGCTGGCAAGAAGAGACACGAACAGAGTCCCGAAGGTCAGAAAGGCCCGAACGGTCAGTCCCGCAGGGCAACATAGGCCCGAACGGTCATTCCCGCAGGCAAGCATAGGCCCGAACAGAGTCCAGCAGGCGAGCATTGGCCCGAACGGAGATTCCCGGACCAAGAATAGACCAGAAGTGTGTCCCGAAGACAAAATGAGGCCCGAGTAGAGGAGCCGTGCAGGCAAGAAGACGCCCGAACACTGTCCGGCAAGCAAGAATAAGCCCGAACGCAGAATCCTGCAGGCAAGAACGGGCCTGAACAGAGTCCCACTGGCAAGAATAAGCACGAATAGAAGAGGCCCCTAGGCAAGAATAGGCCCGAGTAGAGTCCCGCTCCCGCTCCCAAGATTAGGCCCGAATGGAGAGTCCCGCAGGCCAGAAACGACCGAACGGAGGGTCCCGCGGGCGAGAATAGGCCCGAAGAGATGTCCTGCAGGCGAGAATACGCCCAAACTGAGAATCCCACAGGTCAGCATAACCCTGAAAGGAGATTCCCGCAGGCAAGCATAGGCCCGAACAGAGTCCCACAAGCCAGAATAGGACCGAACGGAGTTTTCCGGGGGCAACAATAGGCCTGGACAGAGTCCCGCAGGCAAAAATAGGCCCGAGTAGAGGGGCTGTGCAGGCAAGAAGAGGCCCGAACAGAGTTCTGCAGGCAAGAATAGGCCCAAACGAAGAGCCCCGCTGGCAAGAAGAGACCCGAACAGAGTCCCGAAGGCCAGAAAGCCCCGAACGTAGAGTTCCCCAGGTGAGAATAGGCCCGAACGGAGAGTCCTGCAGGCCAGAATAGGCCCGAATAGAGGAGCCCTTAGGCAAAAATAGGCCCGAATAGAGACCCGCTCACAAGAATAGGCCCGAACGGAGAGTCCCGCAGGTCAGAAAAGCCCGAACAGAGGGTCTCGAAGGCGAGAATGGGCCCGAACGAGGGTCCCGAAGACCACAGTAGGGGCGAACCGAGGGTCTCGCAGGCCAGAATAGGCCCGAACAGAGTCCCGCAGGGAAGTATAGGCCCGAATAGAGTCCCGCAGGGAAGGACAGGCCTGAATAGAGGAGCCCCGCACACACTATCAGGCCTGAATAGCGGAGCCCCGCACGCACGAACAGGCCCGAGTAGCAGAGCCCTGCAAGCACGAACAGACCCGAGTAGCGGAGCCCCGCATGCAAGAACAGGCCCAAGTAGTGGAGCCCCGCACGCACAATCAGGCCTGAGTAGCGGAGCTCCGCATGCTAGAACAGGACCGAATATCGGAGCTCCGTAAGCACAAAAGGCTGGAATAGAGCAGCCCCGCACGCAACAGGAGACCCCAAAGGAGACTCCCAGAGGCTAGATTAGGTCCGAACGGAGAGTTTTGCAGGTCAGAATTGCCCCGAACGGAGAGACCCGCAGGCAAGAATAGGCCGGAACGGAGAGTCCCGCAGGCAAGAATAGGCCCGAACGGAGAGATGCGCAGGCGAGAATAGGCCCAAAGGAAAGTCCCGCAGGCGAGAGAATATGCCCAAATTAAGAATACCGCAGGCCAGCATACGCCTGAACGGAGATTCCCGTAGGCAAGCATAGGCCCAAACAGAGTCCCGTAGGCAAGAATAGGCCCAAACGGAGAGTCCTACAGGCCACAATAGGCCGGAACAGAGATTCCTGCAGGCAAGCATAGGCCCAAAGAGAGTCCCGCAGGCCAGAATAGGCCCGAACGGAGTCCCGCAGGCCAGGGTATGCCCGAACGGAGATTCCCAGAGCAAGGATAGGCCCGAACAGAGTCCCGCAGGCAAGAGTAGGCCCGAGTAGAGCAGCCATGCAGGCAAGATGAGGCACGAACAGAGTCCCGCTGGCAAGAGTAGCCCTGAACGGAGAACCCACAGGCAAGAATAGGCTCAAACGGAGAGTCCCGCAGACAAGAATAGGCCCGAACACAATCCCAGAGGCAAGAATAGAGGAGCCCCGTAGGCAAGAGTAGGCTCGACTAAAGTCCCGCTCCAGAGAATAGGCCCGAACGGAGAGTCCCGTAGGCCAAAAAGGCCTGAACAGAGAGCCCCGCAGGCAGGCATGGGCCCGAACAGAGTCCCACAGGCCAGAATAGTCCCGAACAGAGATTCCCGGAGCAAGAATAGCCCCGAACAGAATTCCGCAGGCCAGAATAGGCCAGAACGGGGATTTCCGAAAGCAACCAAAGGCCCGAACAGAGTCCCGCAGGCCAGCATACGCCTGAACGGAGATTGCCAAAGGGAAGCCTAGGCCCGAACGAAGAGTCCCGCAGGCCAGAATAGGCCCGAACGGAGATTCCCGTAGGCAAGCATAGGCCCAAACAGAGACCCGTAGGCCAGAATAGGCCCAAACGGAGAGTGCTGCAGGACACAATAGGCCGGAACAGAGATTCCTGCAGGCAAGCATAGGCCCAAACAGAGTCCCGCAGGCCAGAATAGGCCCAAACGGAGTCCCGCAGGCAAGAGTAGGCCTGAGTAGAGCAGCCATGCAGGCAAGATGAGGCACGAACAGAGTCCCGCTGGCAAGAGTAGCCCTGAACGGAGAACCCACAGGCAAGAATACGCTCAAACGGAGAGTCCCGCAGACAAGAATAGGCCCGAACAGAATCCCAGAGGCAAGAATAGAGGAGCCCCGTAGGCAAGAGTAGGCCCGACTAAAGTCCCGCTCCAGAGAATAGGCCCGAACGGAGAGTCCCGTAGGCCAAAAAGGCCTGAACAGAGAGCCCCGCAGGCAGGCATGGGCCCGAACAGAGTCCCACAGGCCAGAATAGTCCCGAACAGAGATTCCCGGAGCAAGAATACCCCGAACAGAATTCCGCAGGCCAGAACGGGGATTTCCAAAAGCAACCAAAGGCCCGAACAGAGTCCCGCAGGCCAGCATACGCCTGAACGGAGATTGCCAAAGGGAAGCCTAGGCCCGAACGAAGAGTCCCGCAGGCCAGAATAGGCCCGAACGGAGATTGTCGGAGGCAAGAATAGGCCCCAATAGAGTCCCACAGGCAAAAATAGGCCCGAGTAGAGGAGCCGTGCGGGCAAGAAGAGGCCCGAACAGAGTCCCGCAGGCAAGGATACGCCCAAACGGAGAGTCCCGCAGGCAAGAATAGGCCCGAACGGAGAGACCCGCAGGCCAGCATACGCCTGAACGGAGATTCCCGTAGGCAAGCATAGGCCCAAACAGAGTCCTGCAGGCCAGAATAGGCCCGAACGGAGAGTCCTGCAGGCCAGAATAGGCCAGAACAGAGATTCCTGCAGGCAAGCATAGGCCCGAACAGAGTCCCGCAAGCCAGGGTACGCCCGACCGGCGATTCCCGGAGCAAGAATAGGCCCGAACAGAGTCCCGCAGGCCAGAATAGGCCTGAACGGAGAGTCCCGCAGGCCAGAGTAGGGCGGAAGAGAGATTCCTGCAGGCAAGCATAGGCCCGAACAGAGTCCCGCAGGCCCGAACAGGCCAGAACGGAGATTCCCGGAGGCAAGAATAGGCAAGAATAGAGGAGGCCCGGAGGCAAGAATAGGCCCGAGTAAAGTCCCGCTCCAGAGAATAGGCCCGAACGGAGAGTCCCGCAGGCCAGAAAGGCCCGAACGGAGAGTCCCGCAGGCCAACATAGGCCCGAACGGTCATTCCCGCAGGCAAGCATAGGCCCGAACAGAGTCCAGCAGGCCAGCATAGGCCCGAACGGAGATTCCCGGACCAAGAATAGACCCGAACGGTGTCCCGAAGGCAAAATGAGGCCCGAGTAGAGGAGCCGTGCAGGCAAGAAGACGCCCGAACCCTGTCCGGCAAGCAAGAATAAGCCCGAACGCAGAATCCTGCAGGCAAGATTAGGCCCGAACGGAGAGTCCCGCAGGCCAGAAACGACCGAACGGAGGGTCCCGCGGACGAGAATAGGCCCGAAGAGATGTCCTGCAGGCGAGAATACGCCCAAACTGAGAATCCCACAGGTCAGCATAACCCTGAAAGGAGATTCCCGCAGGCAAGCATAGGCCCGAACAGAGTCCCACAAGCCAGAATAGGACCGAACGGAGTTTTCCGGGGGCAACAATAGGCCTGGACAGAGTCCCGCAGGCAAAAATAGGCCCGAGTAGAGGGGCTGTGCAGGCAAGAAGAGGCCCGAACAGAGTCCTGCAGGCAAGAATAGGCCCAAACGAAGAGCCCCGCTGGCAAGAAGAGACCCGAACAGAGTTCCGAAGGCCAGAAAGGCCCGAACGGAGAGTCCCGCAGGCCAACATAAGCCCGAACGGTCCTTCCCGCAGGCAAGCATAGGCCCGAACAGAGTCCAGCAGGCCAGCATAGGCCCAAACGGAGATTCCCGGACGAAGAATAGACCCGAACGGTGTCCCGAAGGCAAAATGAGGCCCGAGTAGAGGAGCCGTGCAGGCAAGAAGACGCCCGAACACTGTCCGGCAAGCAAGAATAAGCCCGAACGCAGAATCCTGCAGGCAAGAACGGGCCTGAACAGAGTCCCAATGGCAAGAATAAGAACGAATAGAAGAGGCCCCTAGGCAAGAATAGGCCCGAGTAGAGTCCCGCTCCCGCTCCTAAGATTAGGCCCGTACGGAGAGTCCCGCAGGCCAGAAACGACCGAACGGAGGGTCCCGCGGGCGAGAATAGGCCCGAAGAGATGTCCTGCAGGCGAGAATACGCCCAAACTGAGAATCCCACAGGTCAGCATAACCCTGAAAGGAGATTCCCGCAGGCAAGCATAGGCCCAAACAGAGTTCCGCAGGCCAGAAGAGGCCCGAACGGAGAGTCCTGCAGGCCACAATAGGCCGGAACAGAGATTCCTGCAGGCAAGCATAGGCCCAAAGAGAGTCCCGCAGGCCAGAATAGGCCCGAACGGAGTCCCGCAGGCCAGGGTATGCCCGAACGGAGATTCCCAGAGCAAGGATAGGCCCGAACAGAGTCCCGCAGGCAACAGTAGGCCCGAGTAGAGCAGCCATGCAGGCAAGATGAGGCACGAACAGAGTCCCGCTGGCAAGAGTAGCCCTGAACGGAGAACCCACAGGCAAGAATAGGCTCAAACGGAGAGTCCCGCGAACGAGAATAGTCCCGAAGAGATGTCCTGCATGCGAGAATACGCCCAAATTGAGAATCCCACAGGTCAGCATAACCCTGAAAGGAGATTCCCGCAGGCAAGCATAGGCCCGAACGGAGAGTCCCGCAGGCCAGAAACGACCGTACGGAGGGTCCTGCGGGCGAGAATAGGCCCGAAGAGATGTCCTGCAGGCGAGAATACGCCCAAACTGAGAATCCCACAGGTCAGCATAACCCTGAAAGGAGATTCCCGCAGGCAAGCATAGGCCCGAACAGAGTCCCACAAGCCAGAATAGGACCGAACGGAGTTTTCCGGGGACAACAATAGGCCTGGACAGAGTCCCGCAGGCAAAAATAGGCCCGAGTAGAGGGGCTGTGCAGGCAAGAAGAGGCCCGAACAGAGTCCTGCAGGCAAGAATAGGCCCAAACGAAGAGCCCCGCTGGCAAGAAGAGACCCGAACAGAGTCCCGAAGGCCAGAAAGGCCCGAACGGAGAGTTCCCCAGGTGAGAATAGGCCCGAACGGAGAGTCCCGCAGGCCAGAATAAGCCCGAATAGAGGAGCCCTTAGGCAAAAATAGGCCCGAATAGAGACCCGCTCCCAAGAATAGGCCCGAACGGAGAGTCCCGCAGGCCAGAAAAGCCCGAACAGAGGGTCTCGAAGGCGAGAATGGGCCCGAACGAGGGTCCCGCAGACCACGATAGGGGCGAACGGAGGGTCTCGCAGGCCAGAATAGGCCCGAATAGAGTCCCGCAGGGAAGGACAGGCCTGAATAGAGGAGCCCCGCACACACTATCAGGCCTGAATAGGGGAGCCCCGCACGCACGGACAGGCCCAAGTAGCAGAGCCCTGCAAGCACGAACAGACCCGAGTAGCGGAGCCCCGCATTCAAGAACAGGCCCAAGTAGTGGAGCCCCGCATGCACCAACAGGCCCGAGTAGCGGAGCTCCGCACGCACAATCAGGCCTGAGTAGCGGAGCTCCTCATGCTAGAACAGGACCGAATATCGGAGCTCCGTAAGCACAAAAGGCTGGAATAGAGCAGCCCCGCACGCAACAGGAGACCCCAAAGGAGACTGCCAGAGGCTAGATTAGGTCCGAACGGAGAGTTTTGCAGGTCAGAATTGTCCCGAACGGAGAGACCCGCAGGCAAGAATAGGCCGGAACGGAGAGTCCCGCAGGCAAGAATAGGCCCGAACGGAGAGATGCGCAGGCGAGAATAGGCCCAAAGGAAAGTCCCGGAGGCGAGAGAATATGCCCAAATTGAGAATACCGCAGGCCAGCATACGCCTGAACGGAGATTCCCGTAGGCAAGCATAGGCCCAAACAGAGTCCCGCAGGCCAGAAGAGGCCCGAACGGAGAATCCTGCAGGCTACAATAGGCCGGAACAGAGATTCCTGCAGGCAAGCATAGGCCCAAACAGAGTCCCGCAGGCCAGAATAGGCCCGAACGGAGTCCCGCAGGCCAGGGTATGCCCGAACGGAGATTCCCAGAGCAAGGATAGGCCCGAACAGAGTCCCGCGGGCAAGAGTAGGCCCGAGTAGAGCAGCCATGCAGGCAAGATGAGGCACGAACAGAGTCCCGCTGGCAAGAGTAGCCCTGAACGGAGAACCCACAGGCAAGAATAGGCTCAAACGGAGAGTCCCGCAGACAAGAATAGGCCCGAACAGAATCCCAGAGGCAAGAATAGAGGAGCCCCGTAGGCAAGAGTAGGCCCGACTAAAGTCCCGCTCCAGAGAATAGGCCCGAACGGAGAGTCCCGCAGGCCAACATAGGCACGAACGGTCATTCCCGCAAGCAAGCATAGGCCCGAACAGAGTCCAGCAGGCCAGCATAGGCCCGAACGGAGATTCCCGGACCAAGAATAGACCCGAACGGTGTCCCGAAGGCAAAATGAGGCCCGAGTAGAGGAGCCGTGCAGGCAAGAAGACGCCCGAACCCTGTCCGGCAAGCAAGAGTAAGCCCGAACGCAGAATCCTGCAGGCAAGATTAGGCCCGAACGGAGAGTCCCGCAGGCCAGAAACAACCGAACGGAGGGTCCCGCGGGCGAGAATAGGCCCGAAGAGATGTCCTGCAGGCGAGAATACGCCTAAACTGAGAATCCCACAGGTCAGCATAACCCTGAAAGGAGATTCCCGCAGGCAAGCATAGGCCCGAACAGAGTCCCACAAGCCAGAATAGGACCGAACGGAGTTTTCCGGGGACAACAATATGCCTGGACAGAGTCCCGCAGGCAAAAATAGGCCCGAGTAGAGGGGCTGTGCAGGCAAGAAGAGGCCCGAACAGAGTCCTGCAGGCAAGAATAGGCCCAAACGAAGAGCCCCGCTGGCAAGAAGAGACCGGAACAGAGTCCCAAAGGCCAGATAGGCCCGAACGGAAAGTTCCCCAGGTGAGAAGAGGCCCGAACGGAGAGTCCCGCAGGCCAGAATAGGCCCGAATAGAGGAGTCCTTAGGCAAAAATAGGCCCGAATAGAGACCCGCTCACAAGAATAGGCCCGAACGGAGAGTCCCGCAGGCCAGAAAAGCCCGAACAGAGGGTCTCGAAGGCGAGAATGGGCCCGAACGAGGGTCCCGCAGACCACGATAGGGGCGAACGGAGGGTCTCGCAGGCCAGAATAGGCCCGAACAGAGTCCCGCAGGGAAGTATAGGCCCGAATAGAGTCCCGCAGGGAAGGACAGGCCTGAATAGAGGAGAACCGCACACACTATCAGGCCTGAATAGCGGAGCCCCGCACGCACGGACAGGCCCGAGTAGCAGAGCCCTGCAAGCACGAACAGACCCGAGTAGCGGAGCCCCGCATGCAAGAACAGGCCCAAGTAGTGGAGCCCCGCATGCACCAACAGGCCCGAGTAGCGGAGCCCCGCACGCACAATCAGGCCTGAGTAGCGGAGCTCCGCATGCTAGAACAGGACCGAATATCGGAGCCCCGTAAGCACAAAAGGCTGGAATGGAGCAGCCCCGCACGCAACAGGAGACCCCAAAGGAGACTCCCAGAGGCTAGATTAGGTCCGAACGGAGAGTTTTGCAGGTCAGAATTGTCCCGAACGGAGAGACCCGCAGGCAAGAATAGGCCGGAACGGAGAGTCCCGCAGGCAAGATTAGGCCCGAACGGAGAGATGCGCAGGCGAGAATAGGCCCAAAGGAAAGTTCCGGAGGCGAGAGAATATGCCCAAATTGAGAATACCGCAGGCCAGCATACGCCTGAACGGAGATTCCCGTAGGCAAGCATAGGCCCAAACAGAGTCCTGCAGGCCAGAAGAGGCCCGAACGGAGAGTCCTGCAGGCCACAATAGGCCGGAACAGAGATTCCTGCAGGCAAGCATAGGCCCAAACAGAGTCCCGCAGGCCAGAATAGGCCCGAACGGAGTCCCGCAGGCCAGGGTATGCCCGAACGGAGATTCCCAGAGCAAGGATAGGCCCGAACAGAGTCCCGCAGGCAAGAGTAGGCCCGAGTAGAGCAGCCATGCAGGCAAGATGAGGCACGAACAGAGTCCCGCTGGCAAGAGTAGCCCTGAACGGAGAACCCACAGGCAAGAATAGGCTCAAACGGAGAGTCCCGCAGACAAGAATAGGCCCAAACAGAATCCCAGCGGCAAGAATAGAGGAGCCCCGTAGGCAAGAGTAGGCCCGACTAAAGTCCCGCTCCAGAGAATAGGCCCGAACGGAGAGTCCTGTAGGCGAAAAAGGCCTGAACAGAGAGCCCCGCAGGCAGGCATGGGCCCGAACAGAGTCCCACAGGCCAGAATAGTCCCGAACAGAGATTCCCGGAGCAAGAATAGCCCCGAACAGAATTCCGCAGGCCAGAATAGGCCAGAACGGGGATTTCCGAAAGCAACCAACGGCCCGAACAGAGTCCCGCAGGCCAGCATACGCCTGAACGGAGATTGCCAAAGGGAAGCCTAGGCCCGAACGAAGAGTCCCGCAGGCCAGAATAGGCCCGAACGGAGATTGTCGGAGGCAAGAATAGGCCCCAATAGAGTCCCACAGGCAAAAATAGGCCCGAGTAGAGGAACCGTGCGGGCAAGAAGAGGCCCGAACAGAGTCCTGCAGGCAAGGATACGCCCAAACGGAGAGTCCCGCAGGCAAGAATAGGCCCGAACGGAGAGACCCGCAGGCCAGCATACGCCTGAACGGAGATTCCCGTAGGCAAGCATAGGCCCAAACAGAGTCCTGCAGGCCAGAATAGGCCCGAACGGAGAGTCCTGCAGGCCAGAATAGGCCAGAACAGAGATTCCTGCAGGCAAGCATAGGCCCGAACAGAGTCCCGCAAGCCAGGGTACGCCCGACCGGAGATTCCCGGAGCAAGAATAGGCCCGAACAGAGTCCCGCAGGCCAGAATAGGCCTGAACGGAGAGTCCCGCAGGCCAGAGTAGGGCGGAAGAGAGATTCCTGCAGGCAAGCATAGGCCCGAACAGAGTCCCGCAGGCCCGAACAGGCCAGAACGGAGATTCCCGGAGGCAAGAATAGGCAAGAATAGAGGAGCCCCGGAGGCAAGAATAGGCCCGAGTAAAGTCCCGCTCCAGAGAATAGGCCCGAACGGAGAGTCCCTCAGGCCAGAAAGGCCCGAACGAAGATTCCCGGACCAAGAATAGACCCGAACGGTGTCCCGAAGGCAAAATGAGGCCCGAGTAGAGGAGCCGTGCAGGCAAGAAGACGCCCGAACCCTGTCCGGCAAGCAAGAATAAGCCCGAACGCAGAATCCTGCAGGCAAGATTAGGCCCGAACGGAGAGTCCCGCAGGCCAGAAACGACCGAACGGAGGGTCCCGCGGGCGAGAATAGGCCCGAAGAGATGTCCTGCAGGCGAGAATACGCCCAAACTGAGAATCCCACAGGTCAGCATAACCCTGAAAGGAGATTCCCGCAGGCAAGCATAGGCCCGAACAGAGTCCCACAAGCCAGAATAGGACCGAACGGAGTTTTCCGGGGGCAACAATAGGCCTGGACAGAGTCCTGCAGGCAAAAATAGGCCCGAGTAGAGGGGCTGTGCAGGCAAGAAGAGGCCCGAACAGAGTCCTGCAGGCAAGAATAGGCCCAAACGAAGAGCCCCGCTGGCAAGAAGAGACCCGAACAGAGTTCCGAAGGCCAGAAAGGCCCGAACGGAGAGTCCCGCAGGCCAACATAAGCCTGAACGGTCCTTCCCGCAGGCAAGCATAGGCCCGAACAGAGTCCAGCAGGCCAGCATAGGCCCAAACGGAGATTCCCGGACCAAGAATAGACCCGAACGGTGTCCCGAAGGCAAAATGAGGCCCGAGTAGAGGAGCCGTGCAGGCAAGAAGACGCCCGAACACTGTCCGGCAAGCAAGAATAAGCCCGAACGCAGAATCCTGCAGGCAAGAACGGGCCTGCACAGAGTCCCAATGGCAAGAATAAGAACGAATAGAAGAGGCCCCTAGGCAAGAATAGGCCCGAGTAGAGTCCCGCTCCCGCTCCTAAGATTAGGCCCGTACGGAGAGTCCCGCAGGCCAGAAACGACCGAACGGAGGGTCCCGCGGGCGAGAATAGGCCCGAAGAGATGTCCTGCAGGCGAGAATACGCCCAAACTGAGAATCCCACAGGTCAGCATAACCCTGAAAGGAGATTCCCGCAGGCAAGCATAGGCCCAAACAGAGTCCCGCAGGCCAGAAGAGGCCCGAACGGAGAGTCCTGCAGGCCACAATAGGCCGGAACAGAGATTCCTGCAGGCAAGCATAGGCCCAAAGAGAGTCCCGCAGGCCAGAATAGGCCCGAACGGAGTCCCGCAGGCCAGGGTATGCCCGAACGGAGATTCCCAGAGCAAGGATAGGCCCGAACAGAGTCCCGCAGGCAAGAGTAGGCCCGAGTAGAGCAGCCATGCAGGCAAGATGAGGCACGAACAGAGTCCCGCTGGCAAGAATAGGCCCGAACGGAGAGACCCGCAGGCCAGCATACGCCTGAACGGAGATTCCCGTAGGCAAGTATAGGCCCAAACAGAGTCCTGCAGGCCAGAATAGGCCCGAACGGAGAGTTCTGCAGGCCAGAATAGGCCAGAACAGAGATTCCTGCAGGCAAGCATAGGCCAGAACAGAGTCCCGCAAGCCAGGGTACGCCCGACCGGCGATTCCCGGAGCAAGAATAGGCCCGAACAGAGTCCCGCAGGCCAGAATAGGCCTGAACGGAGAGTCCCGCAGGCCAGAGTAGGGCGGAAGAGAGATTCCTGCAGGCAAGCATAGGCCCGAACAGAGTCCCGCAGCCCCGAACAGGCCAGAACGGAGATTCCCGGAGGCAAGAATAGGCAAGAATAGAGGAGCCCCGGAGGCAAGAATAGGCCCGAGTAAAGTCCCGCTCCAGAGAATAGACCCGAACGGAGAGTCCCGCAGGCCAACATAGGCACGAACGGTCATTCCCGCAAGCAAGCATAGGCCCGAACAGAGTCCAGCAGGCCAGCATAGGCCCGAACGGAGATTCCCGGACCAAGAATAGACCCGAACGGTGTCCCGAAGGCAAAATGAGGCCCGAGTAGAGGAGCCGTGCAGGCAAGAAGACGCCCGAACCCTGTCCGGCAAGCAAGAGTAAGCCCGAACGCAGAATCCTGCAGGCAAGATTAGGCCCGAACGGAGAGTCCCGCAGGCCAGAACGACCGAACGGAGGGTCCCGCGGGCGAGAATAGGCCCGAAGAGATGTCCTGCAGGCGAGAATACGCCCAAACTGAGAATCCCACAGGTCAGCATAACCCTGAAAGGAGATTCCCTCAGGCAAGCATAGGCCCGAACAGAGTCCCACAAGCCAGAATAGGACCGAACGGAGTTTTCCGGGGACAACAATAGGCCTGGACAGAGTCCCGCAGGCAAAAATAGGCCCGACTAGAGGGGCTGTGCAGGCAAGAAGAGGCCCGAACAGAGTCCTGCAGGCAAGAATAGGCCCAAACGAAGAGCCCCGCTGGCAAGAAGAGACCCGAACAGAGTCCCGAAGGCCAGAAAGGCCCGAACGGAGAGTTCCCCAGGTGAGAATAGGCCCGAACGGAGAGTCCCGCAGGCCAGAATAGGCCAGAATAGAGGAGTCCTTAGGCAAAAATAGGCCCGAATAGAGACCCGCTCACAAGAATAGGCCCGAACGGAGAGTCCCGCAGGCCAGAAAAGCCCGAACAGAGGGTCTCGAAGGCGAGAATGGGCCCGAACGAGGGTCCGGCAGACCACGGTAGGGGCGAACGGAGGGTCTCGCAGGCCAGAATAGGCCCGAATAGAGGAGTCCTTAGGCAAAAATAGGCCCGAATAGAGACCCGCTCACAAGAATAGGCCCGAACGGAGAGTCCCGCAGGCCAGAAAAGCCCGAACAGAGGGTCTCGAAGGCGAGAATGGGCCCGAACGAGGGTCCCGCAGACCACGATAGGGGCGAACGGAGGGTCTCGCAGGCCAGAATAGGCCCGAACAGAGTCCCGCAGGGAAGTATAGGCCCGAATAAAGTCCCGCAGGGAACGACAGGCCTGAATAGAGGAGCCCCGCACACACTATCAGGCCTGAATAGCGGAGCCCCGCACGCACGGACAGGCCCGAGTAGCAGAGCCCTGCAAGCACGAACAGACCCGAGTAGCGGAGCCCCGCATGCAAGAACAGGCCCAAGTAGTGGAGCCCCGCATGCACCAACAGGCCCGAGTAGCGGAGCCCCGCACGCACAATCAGGCCTGAGTAGCGGAGCTCCGCATGCTAGAACAGGACCGAATATCGGAGCTCCGTAAGCACAAAAGGCTGGAATGGAGCAGCCCCGCACGCAACAGGAGACCCCAAAGGAGACTCCCAGAGGCTAGATTAGGTCCGAACGGAGAGTTTTGCAGGTCAGAATTGTCCCGAACGGAGAGACCCGCAGGCAAGAATAGGCCGGAACGGAGAGTCCCGCAGGCAAGAATGGGCCCGAACGGAGAGTTGCACAGGCGAGAATAGGCCCAAAGGAAAGTCCCGGAGGCGAGAGAATATGCCCAAATTGAGAATACTGCAGGCCAGCATACGCCTGAACGGAGATTCCCGTAGGCAAGCATAGGCCCAAACAGAGTCCTGCAGGCCAGAATAGGCCCGAAAGGAGAGTCCTGCAGGCCAGAATAGGCCATAACAGAGATTCCTGCAGGCAAGCATAGGCCCGAACAGAGTCCCGCAAGCCAGGGTACGAACGACCGGAGATTCCCGGAGCAAGAATAGGCCCGAACAGAGTCCCACAAGCCAGAATAGGACCGAACGGAGTTTTCCGGGGGCAACAATAGGCCTGGACAGAGTCCCGCAGGCATAAATAGGCCCGAGTAGAGGGGCTGTGCAGGCAAGAAGAGGCCCGAACAGAGTCCTTCAGGCAAGAATAGGCCCAAACGAAGAGCCCCGCTGGCAAGAAGAGACCCGAACAGAGTCCCGAAGGCCAGAAAGGCCCGAACGGAGAGTTCCCCAGGTGAGAATAGGCCCGAACGGAGAGTCCCGCAGGCCAGAATAGGCCCGAATAGAGGAGTCCTTAGGCAAAAATAGGCCCGAATAGAGACCCGCTCACAAGAATAGCCCCGAACGGAGAGTCCCGCAGGCCAGAAAAGCCCGAACAGAGGGTCTCGAAGGCGAGAATGGGCCCGAACGAGGGTCCCGCAGACCACGATAGGGGCGAACGGACGGTCTCGCAGGCCAGAATAGGCCCGAACAGAGTCCCGCAGGGAAGTATAGGCCTGAATAGAGTCCCGCAGGGAAGGACAGGCCTGAATAGAGGAGCCCCGCACACACTATCAGGCCTGAATAGCGGAGCCCCGCACGCACGGACAGGCCCGAGTAGCAGAGCCCTGCAAGCACGAACAGCCCGGAGTAGCGGAGCCCCGCATGCAAGAACAGGCCCAAGTAGTGGAGCCCCGCATGCACCAACAGGCCCGAGTAGCGGAGCCCCGCACGCACAATCAGGCCTGAGTAGCGGAGCTCCGCATGCTCGAACAGGACCGAATATCGGAGCTCCGTAAGCACAAAAGGCTGGAATGGAGCAGCCCCGCACGCAACAGGAGACCCCAAAGGAGACTCCCAGAGGCTAGATTAGGTTCGAACGGAGAGTTTTGCAGGTCAGAATTGTCCCGAACGGAGAGACCCGCAGGCAAGAATAGGCCGGAACGGAGAGTCCCGCAGGCAAGATTAGGCCCGAACGGAGAGATGCGCAGGCGAGAATAGGCCCAAAGGAAAGTTCCGGAGGCGAGAGAATATGCCCAAATTGAGAATACCGCAGGCCAGCATACACCTGAACGGAGATTCCCGTAGGCAAGCATAGGCCCAAACAGAGTCCAGCAGGCCAGCATAGGCCCGAACGGAGAGTCCTGCAGGCCAGAATAGGCCAGAACAGAGATTCCTGCAGGCAAGCATAGGCCCGAACAGAGTCCCGCAAGCCAGGGTACGCCCGACCGGCGATTCCCGGAGCAAGAATAGGCCCGAACAGAGTCCCGCAGGCCAGAATAGGCCTGAACGGAGAGTCCCGCAGGCCAGAGTAGGGCGGAACAGAGATTCCTGCAGGCAAGCATAGGCCCGAACAGAGTCCCGCAGGCCCGAACAGGCCAGAACCGAGATTCCCGGAGGCAAGAATAGGCAAGAATAGAGGAGGCCCGGAGGCAAGAATAGGCCCGAGTAAAGTCCCGCTCCAGAGAATAGGCCCGAACGGAGAGTCCCGCAGGCCAGAAAGGCCCGAACGGAGAGATGCGCAGGCGAGAATAGGCCCAAAGGAAAGTCCCGGAGGCGAGAGAATATGCCCAAATTGAGAATACCGCAGGCCAGCATACGCCTGAACGGAGATTCCCGTAGGCAAGCATAGGCCCAAACAGAGTCCCGTAGGCCAGAATAGGCCCAAACGGAGAGTGCTGCAGGCCACAATAGGCCGGAACAGAGATTCCTGCAGGCAAGCATAGGCCCAAAGAGAGTCCCGCAGGCCAGAATAGGCCCGAACGGAGTCCCGCAGGCCAGGGTATGCCCGAACGGAGATTCCCAGAGCAAGGATAGGCCCGAACAGAGTCCCGCAGGCAAGAGTAGGCCCGAGTAGAGCAGCCATGCAGGCAAGATGAGGCACGAACAGAGTCCCGCTGGCAAGAGTAGCCCTGAACGGAGAACCCACAGGCAAGAATAGGCTCAAACGGAGAGTCCCGCAGACAAGAATAGGCCCGAACAGAATCCCAGAGGCAAGAATAGAGGAGCCCCGTAGGCAAGAGTAGGCCCGACTAAAGTCCCGCTCCAGAGAATAGGCCAGAACGGAGAGTCCCGTAGGCCAAAAAGGCCTGAACAGAGAGCCCCGCAGGCAGGCATGGGCCCGAACAGAGTCCCATAGGCCAGAATAGTCCCGAACAGAGATTCCCGGAGCAAGAATAGCCCCGAACAGAATTCCGCAGGCCAGAATAGGCCAGAACGGGGATTTCCGAAAGCAACCAAAGGCCCGAACAGAGTCCCGCAGGCCAGCATACGCCTGAACGGAGATTGCCAAAGGGAAGCCTAGGCCCGAACGAAGAGTCCCGCAGGCCAGAATAGGCCCGAACGGAGATTGTCGGAGGCAAGAATAGGCCCCAATAGAGTCCCACAGGCAAAAAAAGGCCCGAGTAGAGGAACCGTGCGGGCAAGAACAGGCCCGAACAGAGTCCTGCAGGCAAGGATACGCCCAAACGGAGAGTCCCGCAGGCAAGAATAGGCCCGAACGGAGAGACCCGCAGGCCAGCATACGCCTGAACGGAGATTCCCGTAGGCAAGCATAGGCCCAAACAGAGTCCTGCAGGCCAGAATAGGCCCGAACGGAGAGTCCTGCAGGCCAGAAGAGGCCAGAACAGAGATTCCTGCAGGCAAGCATAGGCCCGAACAGAGTCCCGCAAGCCAGGGTACTCCCGAACGGAGATTCCCGGAGCAAGAATAGGCCCGAACAGAGTCCCGCAGGCCAGAATAGGCCTGAACGGAGAGTCCCGCAGGCCAGAGTAGGGCGGAACAGAGATTCCTGCAGGCAAGCATAGGCCCGAACAGAGTCCCGCAGGCCAGAGTAGGGCGGAACAGAGATTCCTGCAGGCAAGCATAGGCCCGAACAGAGTCCCGCAGGCCCGAACAGGCCAGAACGGAGATTCCCGGAGGCAAGAATAGGCAAGAATAGAGGAGCCCCGGAGGCAAGAATAGGCCCGAGTAAAGTCCCGCTCCAGAGAATAGGCCGGAACGGAGAGTCCCGCAGGCCAGAAAGGCCCGAATGGAGAGTCCCGCAGGCCAACATAGGCCCGAACGGTCATTCCCGCAGGCAAGCATAGGCCCGAACAGAGTCCCGCAGGCCAGCATACGCTTGAACGGAGATTCCCGTAGGCAAGCATAGGGCCAAACAGAGTCCTGCAGGCCAGAATAGGCCCGAACGGAGAGTCCCGCAGGCCAACATAGGCCCGAACGGTCATTCCCGCAGGCAAGCATAGGCCCGAACAGAGTCCAGCAGGCCAGCATAGGCCCGAACGGAGATTCCCGGACCAAGAATAGACCCGAACGGTGTCCCGAAGGCAAAATGAGGCCCGAGAAGTGGAGCCGTGCAGGCAACAAGACGCCCGAACCCTGTCCGGCAAGCAAGAGTAAGCCCGAACGCAGAATCCTGCAGGCAAGATTAGGCCCGAACGGAGAGTCCCGCAGGCCAGAACGACCGAACGGAGGGTCCCGCGGGCGAGAATAGGCCCGAAGAGATGTCCTGCAGGCGAGAATACGCCCAAACTGAGAATCCCACAGGTCAGCATAACCCTGAAAGGAGATTCCCGCAGGCAAGCATAGGCCCGAACAGAGTCCCACAAGCCAGAATAGGACCGAACGAAGTTTTCCGGGGGCAACAATAGGCCTGGACAGAGTCCCGCAGGCAAAAATAGGCCCGAGTAGAGGGGCTGTGCAGGCAAGAAGAGGCCCGAACAGAGTCCTGCAGGCAAGAATAGGCCCAAACGAAGAGCCCCGCTGGCAAGAAGAGACCCGAACAGAGTCCCGAAGGCCAGAAAGGCCCGAACGGAGAGTCCCGCAGGCCAGAATAGGCCCGAATAGAGGAGCCCTTAGGCAAAAATAGGCCCGAATAGAGACCCGCTCACAAGAATAGGCCCGAACGGAGAGTCCCGCAGGTCAGAAAAGCCCGAACAGAGGGTCTCGAAGGCGAGAATGGGCCGGAACCAGGGTCCCGCAGACCACGATAGGGGCGAACCGAGGGTCTCGCAGGCCAGAATAGGCCCGAACAGAGTCCCGCAGGGAAGTATAGGCCCGAATAGAGTCCCGCAGGGAAGGACAGGCCTGAATAGAGGAGCCCCGCACACACTATCAGGCCTGAATAGCGGAGCCCCGCACGCACGAACAGGCCCGAGTAGCAGAGCCCTGCAAGCACGAACAGACCCGAGTAGCGGAGCCCCGCATGCAAGAACAGGCCCAAGTAGTGGAGCCCCGCATGCACCAACAGGCCCGAGTAGCGGAGCCCCGCACGCACAATCAGGCCTGAGTAGCGGAGCTCCGCATGCTAGAACAGGACCGAATATCGGAGCTCCGTAAGCACAAAAGGCTGGAATGGAGCAGCCCCGCACGCAACAGGAGACCCGAAAGGAGACTCCCAGAGGCTAGATTAGGTCCGAACGGAGAGTTTTGCAGGTCAGAATTGTCCCGAACGGAGAGACCCGCAGGCAAGAATAGGCCGGAACGGAGAGTCCCGCAGGCAAGAATAGGCCCGAACGGAGAGATGCGCAGGCGAGAATAGGTCCAAAGGAAAGTCCCGCAGGCCAGAGAATATGCCCAAATTGAGAATACCGCAGGCCAGCATACGCCTGAACGGAGATTCCCGTAGGCAAGCATAGGCCCAAACAGAGTCCCGCAGGCCAGAATAGGCCCGAACGGAGAGTCCTGCAGGCCACAATAGGCCGGAACAGAGATTCCTGCAGGCAAGCATAGGCCCAAAGAGAGTCCCGCAGGCCAGAATAGGCCCGAACGGAGTCCCGCAGGCCAGGGTATGCCCGAACGGAGATTCCCAGAGCAAGGATAGGCCCGAACAGAGTCCCGCAGGCAAGAGTAGGCCCGAGTAGAGCAGCCATGCAGGCAAGATGAGGCACGAACAGAGTCCCGCTGGCAAGAGTAGCCCTGAACGGAGAACCCACAGGCAAGAATAGGCTCAAACGGAGAGTCCCGCAGACAAGAATAGGCCCGAACAGAATCCCAGAGGCAAGAATAGAGGAGCCCCGTAGGCAAGAGTAGGCCCGACTAAAGTCCCGCTCCAGAGAATAGGCCCGAACGGAGAGTCCCGTAGGCCAAAAAGGCCTGAACAGAGAGCCCCGCAGGCAGGCATGGGCCCGAACAGAGTCCCACAGGCCAGAATAGTCCCGAACAGAGATTCCCGGAGCAAGAATAGCCCCGAACAGAATTCCGCAGGCCAGAATAGGCCAGAACGGGGATTTCCGAAAGCAACCAAAGGCCCGAACAGAGTCCCGCAGGCCAGCATACGCCTGAACGGAGATTGCCAAAGGGAAGCCTAGGCCCGAACGAAGAGTCCCGCAGGCCAGAATAGGCCCGAACGGAGATTGTCGGAGGCAAGAATAGGCCCCAATAGAGTCCCACAGGCAAAAATAGGCCCGAGTAGAGGAGCCGTGCGGACAAGAAGAGGCCCGAACAGAGTCCCGCAGGCAAGGATACGCCCAAACGGAGAGTCCCGCAGGCAAGCATAGGCCCGAACAGAGTCCCACAAGCCAGAATAGGACCGAACGGAGTTTTCCGGGGGCAACAATAGGCCTGGACAGAGTCCCGCAGGCAAAAATAGGCCCGAGTAGAGGGGCTGTGCAGGCAAGAAGAGGCCCGAACAGAGTCCTGCAGGCAAGAATAGGCCCAAACGAAGAGCCCCGCTGGCAAGAAGAGACCCGAACAGAGTCCCGAAGGCCAGAAAGTTCCGAACGGAGAGTTCCCCAGGTGAGAATAGGCCCGAACGGAGAGTTCCGCAGGCCAGAATAGGCCCGAATAGAGGAGCCCTTAGGCAAAAATAGGCCCGAATAGAGACCCGCTCACAAGAATAGGCCCGAACAGAGAGTCCCGCAGGTCAGAAAAGCCCGAACAGAGGGTCTCGAAGGCGAGAATGGGCCCGAACGAGGGTCCCGCAGACCACGATAGGGGCAAACGGAGGGTCTCGCAGGCCAGAATAGGCCCGAACAGAGTCCCGCAGGGAAGTATAGGCCCGAATAGAGTCCCGCAGGGAAGGACAGGCCTGAATAGAGGAGCCCCGCACACACTATCAGGCCTGAATAGCGGAGCCCCGCACGCACGAACAGGCCCGAGTAGCAGAGCCCTGCAAGCACGAACAGACCCGAGTAGCGGAGCCCCGCATGCAAGAACAGGCCCAAGTAGTGGAGCCCCGCATGCACCAACAGGCCCGAGTAGCGGAGCCCCGCACGCACAATCAGGCCTGAGTAACGGAGCTCCGCATGCTAGAACAGGACCGAATATCGGAGCTCCGTAAGCACAAAAGGCTGGAATAGAGCAGCCCCGCACGCAACAGGAGACCCCAAAGGGGACTCCCAGAGGCTAGATTAGGTCCGAACGGAGAGTTTTGCAGGTCAGAATTGTCCCGAACGGAGAGACCCGCAGGCAAGAATAGGCCCGAACGGAGAGATGCGCAGGCGAGAATAGGCCCAAAGGAAAGTCCCGGAGGCGAGAGAATATGCCCAAATTGAGAACACCGCAGGCCAGCATACGCCTGAACGGAGATTCCCGTAGGCAAGCATAGGCCCAAACAGAGTCCCGTAGGCCAGAATAGGCCCAAACGGAGAGTGCTGCAGGTCACAATAGGCCGGAACAGAGATTCCTGCAGGCAAGCATAGGCCCAAAGAGAGTCCCGCAGGCCAGAATAGGCCCGAACGGAGTCCCGCAGGCCAGGGTATGCCCGAACGGAGATTCCCAGAGCAAGGATAGGCCCGAACAGTGTCCCGCAGGCAAGAGTAGGCCCGAGTAGAGCAGCCATGCAGGCAAGATGAGGCACGAACAGAGTCCCGCTGGCAAGAGTAGCCCTGAACGGAGAACCCACAGGCAAGAATAGGCTCAAACGGAGAGTCCCACAGACAAGAATAGGCCCGAACAGAATCCCAGAGGCAAGAATAGAGGAGCCCCGTAGGCAAGAGTAGGCCCGACTAAAGTCCCGCTCCAGAGAATAGGCCCGAACGGAGAGACCCGCAGGCCAGCATACGCCTGAACGGAGATTCCTGTAGACAAGCATAGGCCCAAACAGAGTCCTGCAGGCCAGAATAGGCCCGAACGGAGAGTCCTGCAGGCCAGAATAGGCCAGAACAGAGATTCCTGCAGGCAAGCATAGGCCCGAACAGAGTCCCGCAAGCCAGGGTACTCCCGAACGGAGATTCCCGGAGCAAGAATAGGCCCGAACAGAGTCCCGCAGGCCAGAATAGGCCTGAACTGAGAGTCCCGCAGGCCAGAGTAGGGCGGAACAGAGATTCCTGCAGGCAAGCATAGGCCCGAACAGAGCCCCGCAGGCCCGAACAGGCCAGAACGGAGATTCCCGGAGGCAAGAATAGGCAAGAATAGAGGAGCCCCGGAGGCAAGAATAGGCCCGAGTAAAGTCCCGCTCCAGAGAATAGGCCCGAACGGAGAGTCCCGCAGGCCAGAAAGGCCCGAACGGAGAGTCCCGCAGGCCAACATAGGCCCGAACGGTCATTCCCGCAGGCAAGCATAGGCCCGAACAGAGTCCAGCAGGCCAGCATAGGCCCGAACGGAGATTCCCGGACCAAGAATAGACCCGAACGGTGTCCCGAAGGCAAAATGAGGCCCGAGTAGAGGAGCCGTGCAGGCAACAAGACGCCCGAACCCTGTCCGGCAAGCAAGAGTAAGCCCGAACGCAGAATCCTGCAGGCAAGATTAGGCCCGAACGGAGAGTCCCGCAGGCCAGAACGACCGAACGGAGGGTCCCGCGGGCGAGAATAGGCCCGAAGAGATGTCCTGCAGGCGAGAATACGCCCAAACTGAGAATCCCACAGGTCAGCATAACCCTGAAAGGAGATTCCCGCAGGCAAGCATAGGCCCGAACAGAGTCCCACAAGCCAGAATAGGACCGAACGAAGTTTTCCGGGGGCAACAATAGGCCTGGACAGAGTCCCGCAGGCAAAAATAGGCCCGAGTAGAGGGGCTGTGCAGGCAAGAAGAGGCCCGAACAGAGTCCTGCAGGCAAGAATAGGCCCAAACGAAGAGCCCCGCTGGCAAGAAGAGACCCGAACAGAGTCCCGAAGGCCAGAAAGTTCCGAACGGAGAGTTCCCCACGTGAGAATAGGCCCGAACGGAGAGTTCCGCAGGCCAGAATAGGCCCGAATAGAGGAGCCCTTAGGCAAAAATAGGCCCGAATAGAGACCCGCTCACAAGAATAGGCCCGAACAGAGAGTCCCGCAGGTCAGAAAAGCCCGAACAGAGGGTCTCGAAGGCGAGAATGGGCCCGAACAGAGTCCCGCAGGGAAGTATAGGCCCGAATAGAGTCCCGCAGGGAAGGACAGGCCTGAATAGCGGATCCCCGCACACACTATCAGGCCTGAATAGCGGATCCCTGCACGCACGAACAGGCCCGAGTAGCAGAGCCCTGCAAGCACGAACAGACCCGAGTAGCGGAGCCCCGCATGCAAGAACAGGCCCAAGTAGTGGAGCCCTGCATGCACCAACAGGCCCGAGTAGCGGAGCCCCGCACGCACAATCAGGCCTGAGTAGCGGAGCTCCGCATGCTAGAACAGGACCGAATATCGGAGCTCCGTAAGCACAAAAGGCTGGAATAGAGCAGCCCCGCACGCAACAGGAGACCCCAAAGGAGACTCCCAGAGGCTAGATTAGGTCCGAACGGAGAGTTTTGCAGGTCAGAATTGTCCCGAACGGAGAGACCCGCAGGCAAGAATAGGCCCGAACGGAGAGATGCGCAGGCGAGAATAGGCCCAAAGGAAAGTCCCACAGGCGAGAGAATATGCCCAAATTGAGAATACCGCAGGCCAGCATACGCCTGAACGGAGATTCCCGTAGGCAAGCATAGGCCCAAACAGAGTCCCGTAGGCCAGAATAGGCCCAAACGGAGAGTGCTGCAGGCCACAATAGGCCGGAACAGAGATTCCTGCAGGCAAGCATAGGCCCAAAGAGAGTCCCGCAGGCCAGAATAGGCCCGAACGGAGTCCCGCAGGCCAGGGTATGCCCGAACGGAGATTCCCAGAGCAAGGATAGGCCCGAACAGAGTCCCGCAGGCAAGAGTAGGCCCGAGTAGAGCAGCCATGCAGGCAAGATGAGGCACGAACAGAGTCCCGCTGGCAAGAGTAGCCCTGAACGGAGAACCCACAGGCAAGAATAGGCTCAAACGGAGAGTCCCGCAGACAAGAATAGGCCCGAACAGAATCCCAGAGGCAAGAATAGAGGAGCCCCGTAGGCAAGAGTAGGCCCGACTAAAGTCCCGCTCCAGAGAATAGGCCCGAACGGAGAGTCCCGTAGGCCAAAAAGGCCTGAACAGAGAGCCCCGCAGGCAGGCATGGACCCGAACAGAGTCCCACAGGCCAGAATAGTCCCGAACAGAGATTCCCGGAGCAAGAATAGCCCCGAACAGAATTCCGCAGGCCAGAATAGGCCAGAACGGGGATTTCCGAAAGCAACCAAAGGCCCGAACAGAGTCCCGCAGGCCAGCATACGCCTGAACGGAGAATGCCAAAGGGAAGCCTAGGCCCGAACGAAGAGTCCCGCAGGCCAGAATAGGCCCGAACGGAGATTGTCGGAGGCAAGAATAGGCCCCAATAGAGTCCCACAGGCAAAAATAGGCCCGAGTAGAGGAGCCGTGCGGGCAAGAAGAGGCCCGAACGGAGAGACCCGCAGGCCAGCATACGCCTGAACGGAGATTCCCGTAGACAAGCATAGGCCCAAACAGAGTCCTGCAGGCCAGAATAGGCCCGAACGGAGAGTTCTGCAGGCCAGAATAGGCCAGAACAGAGATTCCTGCAGGCAAGCATAGGCCCGAACAGAGTCCCGCAAGCCAGGGTACTCCCGAACGGAGATACCCGGAGCAAGAATAGGCCCGAACAGAGTCCCGCAGGCCAGAATAGGCCTGAACTGAGAGTCCCGCAGGCCAGAGTAGGGCGGAACAGAGATTCCTGCAGGCAAGCATAGGCCCGAACAGAGCCCCGCAGGCCCGAACAGGCCAGAACGGAGATTCCCGGAGGCAAGAATAGGCAAGAATAGAGGAGCCCCGGAGGCAAGAATAGGCCCGAGTAAAGTCCCGCTCCAGAGAATAGGCCCGAACGGAGAGTCCCGCAGGCCAGAAAGGCCCGAACGGAGAGTCCCGCAGGCCAACATAGGCCCGAATGGTCATTCCCGCAGGCAAGCATAGGCCCGAACAGAGTCCAGCAGGCCAGCATAGGCCCGAACGGAGATTCCCGGACCAAGAATAGACCCGAACGGTGTCCCGAAGGCAAAATGAGGCCCGAGTAGAGGAGCCGTGCAGGCAACAAGACGCCCGAACCCTGTCCGGCAAGCAAGAATAAGCCCGAACGCAGAATCCTGCAGGCAAGATTAGGCCCGAACGGAGAGTCCCGCAGGCCAGAAACGACCGAACGGAGGGTCCCGCGGGCGAGAATAGGCCCGAAGAGATGTCCTGCAGGCGAGAATACGCCCAAACTGAGAATCCCACAGGTCAGCATAACCCTGAAAGGAGATTCCCGCAGGCAAGCATAGGCCCGAACAGAGTCCCACAAGCCAGAATAGGACCGAACGGAGTTTTCCGGGGGCAACAATAGGCCTGGACAGAGTCCCGCAGGCAAAAATAGGCCCGAGTAGAGGGGCTGTGCAGGCAAGAAGAGGCCCGAACAGAGTTCTGCAGGCAAGAATAGGCCCAAACGAAGAGCCCCGCTGGCAAAAAGAGACCCGAACAGAGTCCCGAAGGCCAGAAAGGCCCGAACGGAGAGTCCCGCAGGCCAACCTAGGCCCGAACGGTCATTCCCGCAGGCAAGCATAGGCCCGAACAGAGTCCAGCAGGCCAGCATAGGCCCGAACGGAGAGACCCGCAGGCCAGCATACGCCTGAACGGAGATTCCTGTAGACAAGCATAGGCCCAAACAGAGTCCTGCAGGCCAGAATAAGCCCGAACGGAGAGTCCTGCAGGCCAGAATAGGCCAGAACAGAGATTCCTGCAGGCAAGCATATTCCCGAACAGAGTCCCGCAAGCCAGGGTACTCCCGAACGGAGATTCCCGGAGCAAGAATAGGCCCGAACAGAGTCCCGCAGGCCAGAATAGGCCCGAACGGAGAGTCCCGCAGGCCAGAGTAGGGGGGAAGAGAGATTCCTGCAGGCAAGCATAGGCCCGAACAGAGTTCCGCAGGCCCAAACAGGCCAGAACGGAGATTCCCGGAGGCAAGAATAGGCAAGAATAGAGGAGCCCCGGAGGCAAGAATAGGCCCGAGTAAAGTCCCGCTCCAGAGAATAGGCCCGAACGGAGAGTCCCGCAGGCCAGAAAGGCCCGAACGGAGAGTCCCGCAGGCCAACATAGGCCCGAACGGTCATTCCCGCAGGCAAGCATAGGCCCGAACAGAGTCCAGCAGGCCAGCATAGGCCCGAACGGAGATTCCCGGACCAAGAATAGACCCGAACAGTGTCCCGAAGGCAAAATGAGGCCCGAGTAGAGGAGCCGTGCAGGCAACAAGACGCCCGAACCCTGTCCGGCAAGCAAGAGTAAGCCCGAACGCAGAATCCTGCACGCAAGATTAGGCCCGAACGGAGAGTCCCGCAGGCCAGAAACGACCGAACGGAGGGTCCCGCTGGCGAGAATAGGCCCGAAGAGATGTCCTGCAGGCGAGAATACGCCCAAACTGAGAATCCCACAGGTCAGCATAACCCTGAAAGGAGAGTCCCGCAGGCAAGCATAGGCCCAAACAGAGTCCCACAAGCCAGAATAGGACCGAACGGAGTTTTCCGGGGGCAACAATAGGCCTGGACAGAGTCCCGCAGGCAAAAATAGGCCCGAGTAGAGGGGCTGTGCAGGCAAGAAGAGGCCAGAACAGAATCCTGCAGGCAAGAATAGGCCCAAACGAAGAGCCCCGCTGGCAAGAAGAGACCCGAACAGAGTCCCGAAGGCCAGAAAGGTCCGAACGGAGAGTTCCCCAGGTGAGAATAGGCCCGAACGGAGAGTCCCGCAGGCCAGAATAGGCCCGAATAGAGGAGCCCTTAGGCAAAAATAGGCCCGAATAGAGACCCGCTCACAAGAATAGGCCCGAACAGAGAGTCCCGCAGGTCAGAAAAGCCCGAACAGAGGGTCTCGAAGGCGAGAATGGGCCCGAACGAGGGTCCCGCAGACCACGATAGGGGCAAACGGAGGGTCTCGCAGGCCAGAATAGGCCCGAACAGAGTCCCGCAGGGAAGTATAGGCCCGAATAGAGTCCCGCAGGGAAGGACAGGCCTGAATAGAGGAGCCCCGCACACACTATCAGGCCTGAATAGCGGAGCCCCGCACGCACGAACAGGCCCGAGTAGCAGAGCCCTGCAAGCACGAACAGACCCGAGTAGCGGAGCCCCGCATGCAAGAACAGGCCCAAGTAGTGGAGCCCCGCATGCACCAACAGGCCCGAGTAGCGGAGCCCCGCACGCACAATCAGGCCTGAGTAACGGAGCTCCGCATGCTAGAACAGGACCGAATATCGGAGCTCCCTAAGCACAAAAGGCTGGAATAGAGCAGCCCCGCACGCAACAGGAGACCCCAAAGGAGACTCCCAGAGGCTAGATTAGGTCCGAACGGAGAGTTTTGAAGGTCAGAATTGTCCTGAACGGAGAGACCCGCAGGCAAGAATAGGCCGGAACGGAGAGTCCCGCAGGCAAGAATAGGCCCGAACGGAGAGATGCGCAGGCGAGAATAGGCCCAAAGGAAAGTCCCGGAGGCGAGAGAATATGCCCAAATTGAGAATACCGCAGGCCAGCATACGCCTGAACGGAGATTCCCGTAGGCAAGCATAGGCCCAAACAGAGTCCCGTAGGCCAGAATAGGCCCAAACGGAGAGTGCTGCAGGCCACAATAGGCCGGAACAGAGATTCCTGCAGGCAAGCATAGGCCCAAACAGAGTCCCGCAGGCCAGAATAGGCCCGAACGGAGATTGTCGGAGGCAAGAATAGGCCCCAATAGAGTCCCACAGGCAAAAATAGGCCCGAGTAGAGGAGCCGTGCGGGCAAGAAGAGGCCCGAACAGAGTCCCGCAGGCAAGGATACGCCCAAACGGAGAGTCCCGCAGGCAAGAATAGGCCCGAACGGAGAGACCCGCAGGCCAGCATACGCCTGAACGGAGATTCCTGTAGACAAGCATAGGCCCAAACAGAGTCCTGCAGGCCAGAATAGGCCCGAACGGAGAGTCCTGCAGGCCAGATGAGGCCAGAACAGAGATTCCTGCAGGCAAGCATAGGCCCGAACAGAGTCCCGCAAGCCAGGGTACTCCCGAACGGAGATTCCCGGAGCAAGAATAGGCCCGAACAGAGTCCCGCAGGCCAGAATAGGCCTGAACTGAGAGTCCCGCAGGCCAGAGTAGGGCGGAACAGAGATTCCTGCAGGCAAGCATACGCCCGAACAGAGCCCCGCAGGCCCGAACAGGCCAGAACGGAGATTCCCGGAGGCAAGAATAGGCAAGAATAGAGGAGCCCCGGAGGCAAGAATAGGCCCGAGTAAAGTCCCGCTCCAGAGAATAGGCCCGAACGGAGAGTCCCGCAGGCCAGAAAGGCCCGAACGGAGAGTCCCGCAGGCCAACATAGGCCCGAACGGTCATTCCCGCAGGCAAGCATAGGCCCGAACAGAGTCCAGCAGGCCAGCATAGGCCCGAACGGAGATTCCCGGACCAAGAATAGACCCGAACGGTGTCCCGAAGGCAAAATGAGGCCCGAGTAGAGGAGCCGTGCAGGCAACAAGACGCCCGAACCCTGTCCGGCAAGCAAGAGTAAGCCCGAACGCAGAATCCTGCAGGCAAGATTAGGCCCGAACGGAGAGTCCCGCAGGCCAGAACGACCGAACGGAGGGTCCCGCGGGCGAGAATAGGCCCGAAGAGATGTCCTGCAGGCGAGAATACGCCCAAACTGAGAATCCCACAGGTCAGCATAACCCTGAAAGGAGATTCCCGCAGGCAAGCATAGGCCCGAACAGAGTCCCACAAGCCAGAATAGGACCGAACGAAGTTTTCCGGGGGCAACAATAGGCCTGGACAGAGTCCCGCAGGCAAAAATAGGCCCGAGTAGAGGGGCTGTGCAGGCAAGAAGAGGCCCGAACAGAGTCCTGCAGGCAAGAATAGGCCCAAACGAAGAGCCCCGCTGGCAAGAAGAGACCCGAACAGAGTCCCGAAGGCCAGAAAGTTCCGAACGGAGAGTTCCCCACGTGAGAATAGGCCCGAACGGAGAGTTCCGCAGGCCAGAATAGGCCCGAATAGAGGAGCCCTTAGGCAAAAATAGGCCCGAATAGAGACCCGCTCACAAGAATAGGCCCGAACAGAGAGTCCCGCAGGTCAGAAAAGCCCGAACAGAGGGTCTCGAAGGCGAGAATGGGCCCGAACAGAGTCCCGCAGGGAAGTATAGGCCCGAATAGAGTCCCGCAGGGAAGGACAGGCCTGAATAGCGGATCCCCGCACACACTATCAGGCCTGAATAGCGGATCCCTGCACGCACGAACAGGCCCGAGTAGCAGAGCCCTGCAAGCACGAACAGACCCGAGTAGCGGAGCCCCGCATGCAAGAACAGGCCCAAGTAGTGGAGCCCTGCATGCACCAACAGGCCCGAGTAGCGGAGCCCCGCACGCACAATCAGGCCTGAGTAGCGGAGCTCCGCATGCTAGAACAGGACCGAATATCGGAGCTCCGTAAGCACAAAAGGCTGGAATAGAGCAGCCCCGCACGCAACAGGAGACCCCAAAGGAGACTCCCAGAGGCTAGATTAGGTCCGAACGGAGAGTTTTGCAGGTCAGAATTGTCCCGAACGGAGAGACCCGCAGGCAAGAATAGGCCCGAACGGAGAGATGCGCAGGCGAGAATAGGCCCAAAGGAAAGTCCCACAGGCGAGAGAATATGCCCAAATTGAGAATACCGCAGGCCAGCATACGCCTGAACGGAGATTCCCGTAGGCAAGCATAGGCCCAAACAGAGTCCCGTAGGCCAGAATAGGCCCAAACGGAGAGTGCTGCAGGCCACAATAGGCCGGAACAGAGATTCCTGCAGGCAAGCATAGGCCCAAACAGAGTCCCGCAGGCCAGAATAGGCCCGAACGGAGTCCCGCAGGCCAGGGTATGCCCGAACGGAGATTCCCAGAGCAAGGATAGGCCCGAACAGAGTCCCGCAGGCAAGAGTAGGCCCGAGTAGAGCAGCCATGCAGGCAAGATGAGGCACGAACAGAGTCCCGCTGGCAAGAGTAGCCCTGAACGGAGAACCCACAGGCAAGAATACGCTCAAACGGAGAGTCCCGCAGACAAGAATAGGCCCGAACAGAATCCCAGAGGCAAGAATAGAGGAGCCCCGTAGGCAAGAGTAGGCCCGACTAAAGTCCCGCTCCAGAGAATAGGCCCGAACGGAGAGTCCCGTAGGCGAAAAAGGCCTGAACAGAGAGCCCCGCAGGCAGGCATGGTCCCGAACAGAGTCCCACAGGCCAGAATAGTCCGGAACAGAGATTCCCGGAGCAAGAATACCCCGAACAGAATTCCGCAGGCCACAACGGGGATTTCGAAAAGCAACCAAAGGCCCGAACAGAGTCCCGCAGGCCAGCATACGCCTGAACGGAGATTGCCAAAGGGAAGCCTAGGCCCGAACGAAGAGTCCCGCAGGCCAGAATAGGCCCGAACGGAGATTGTCGGAGGCAAGAATAGGCCCCAATAGAGTCCCACAGGCAAAAATAGGCCCGAGTAGAGGAGCCGTGCGGGCAAGAAGAGGCCCGAACAGAGTCCCGCAGGCAAGGATACGCCCAAACGGAGAGTCCCGCAGGCAAGAATAGGCCCGAACGGAGAGACCCGCAGGCCAGCATACGCCTGAACGGAGATTCCCGTAGGCAAGCATAGGCCCAAACAGAGTCCTGCAGGCCGGAATAGGCCCGAACGGAGAGTCCTGCAGGCCAGAATAGGCCAGAACAGAGATTCCTGCAGGCAAGCATAGGCCCGAACAGAGTCCCGCAAGCCAGGGTACTCCCGAACGGAGATTCCCGGAGCAAGAATAGGCCCGAACAGAGTCCCGCAGGCCAGAATAGGCCTGAACGGAGAGTCCCGCAGGCCAGAGTAGGGCGGAAGAGAGATTCCTGCAGGCAAGCATAGGCCCGAACAGAGTCCCGCAGGCCCGAACAGGCCAGAACGGAGATTCCCGGAGGCAAGAATAGGCAAGAATAGAGGAGGCCCGGAGGCAAGAATAGGCCCGAGTAAAGTCCCGCTCCAGAGAATAGGCCCGAACGGAGAGTCCCGCAGGCCAGAATGGCCCGAACGGAGAGTCCCGCAGGCCAACATAGGCCCGAACGGTCATTCCCGCAGGCAAGCATAGGCCCGAACAGAGTCCAGCAGGCCAGCATAGGCCCGAATGGAGATTCCCGGACCAAGAATAGAACCGAACGGTGTCCCGAAGGCAAAATGAGGCCCGAGTAGAGGAGCCGTGCAGGCAAGAAGACGCCCGAACCCTGTCCGGCAAGCAAGAGTAAGCCCGAACGCAGAATCCTGCAGGCAAGATTAGGCCCGAACGGAGAGTCCCGCAGGCCAGAAACGACCGAACGGAGAGTCCCGCAGGCCAGAATAGGCCCGAATAGAGGAGCCCTTAGGCAAAAATAGGCCCGAATAGAGACCCGCTCACAAGAATAGGCCCGAACAGAGAGTCCCGCAGGTCAGAAAAGCCCGAACAGAGGGTCTCGAAGGCGAGAATGGGCCCGAACGAGGGTCCCGCAGACCACGATAGGGGCGAACCGAGGGTCTCGCAGGCCAGAATAGGCCCGAACAGAGTCCCGCAGGGAAGTATAGGCCCGAATAGAGTCCCGCAGGGAAGGACAGGCCTCAATAGAGGAGCCCGGCACACACTATCAGGCCTGAATAGCGGAGCCCCGCTCGCACGAACAGGTCCGAGTAGCAGAGCTCTGCAAGCACGAACAGACCCGAGTAGCGGAGCCCCGCATGCAAGAACAGGCCCAAGTAGTGGAGCCCCGCATGCACCAACAGGCCCGAGTAGTGGAGCCTCGCACGCACAATCAGGCCTGAGTAGCGGAGCTCCGCATGCTAGAACAGGACCGAATATCGGAGCTCCGTAAGCACAAAAGGCTTGAATAGAGCAGCCCCGCACGCAACAGGAGACTCCAAAGGAGACTCCCAGAGGCTAGATTAGGTCCGGAGAGTTCTGCAGGTCAGAATTGTCCCGAACGGAGAGACCCGCAGGCAAGAATAGGCCCGAACGGAGAGTTGCACAGGCGAGAATAGGCCCAAAGGAAAGTCCCGGAGGCGAGAGAATATGCCCAAATTGAGAATACCGCAGGCCAGCATACGCCTGAACGGAGATTCCCGTAGGCAAGCATAGGCCCAAACAGAGTCCCGCAGGCAAGAGTAGGCCCGAACGGAGAGTCCTGCAGGCCACAATAGGCCGGAACAGAGATTCCTGCAAGCAAGCATAGGCCCTAACAGAGTCCCGCAGGCCAGAATAGGCCCGAACGGAGTCCCGCAGGCCAGGGTATGCCCGAACGGAGATTCCCAGAGCAAGGATAGGCCCGAACAGAGTCCCGCAGGCAAGAGTAGGCCCGAGTAGAGCAGCCATGCAGGCAAGATGAGGCCCGAACGGAGAGTCCCGCAGGCCAGAAACGACCGAACGGAGGGTCCCGCGGGCGAGAATACGCCCGAAGAGATGTCCTGCAGGCGAGAATACGCCCAAACTGAGAATCCCACAGGTCAGCATAATCCTGAAAGGAGATTCCGGCAGGCCAGCATAGGCCCGAACAGAGTCCCAAAAGCCAGAATAGGACCGACGGAGTTTTCCGGGGACAACAATAGGCCTGGACAGAGTCCCGCAGGCAAAAATAGGCCCGAGTAGAGGGGCTGTGCAGGCAAGAAGAGGCCCGAACAGAGTTCTGTAGGCAAGAATAGACCCAAACGAAGAGCCCCGCTGGCAAGAAGAGACACGAACAGAGTCCCGAAGGTCAGAAAGGCCCGAACGGTCAGTCCCGCAGGGCAACATAGGCCCGAACGGTCATTCCCGCAGGCAAGCATAGGCCCGAACAGAGTCCAGCAGGCGAGCATTGGCCCGAACGGAGATTCCCGGACCAAGAATAGACCAGAAGTGTGTCCCGAAGACAAAATGAGACCCGAGTAGAGGAGCCGTGCAGGCAAGAAGACGCCCGAACACTGTCCGGCAAGCAAGAATAAGCCCGAACGCAGAATCCTGCAGGCAAGAACGGGCCTGAACAGAGTCCCACTGGCAAGAATAAGCACGAATAGAAGAGGCCCCTAGGCAAGAATAGGCCCGAGTAGAGTCCCGCTCCCGCTCCCAAGATTAGGCCCGAATGGAGAGTCCCGCAGGCCAGAAACGACCGAACGGAGGGTCCCGCGGGCGAGAATAGGCCCGAAGAGATGTCCTGCAGGCGAGAATACGCCCAAACTGAGAATCCCACAGGTCAGCATAACCCTGAAAGGAGATTCCCGCAGGCAAGCATAGGCCCGAACAGAGTCCCACAAGCCAGAATAGGACCGAACGGAGTTTTCCGGGGGCAACAATAGGCCTGGACAGAGTCCCGCAGGCAAAAATAGGCCCGAGTAGAGGGGCTGTGCAGGCAAGAAGAGGCCCGAACAGAGTTCTGCAGGCAAGAATAGGCCCAAACGAAGAGCCCCGCTGGCAAGAAGAGACCCGAACAGAGTCCCGAAGGCCAGAAAGCCCCGAACGTAGAGTTCCCCAGGTGAGAATAGGCCCGAACGGAGAGTCCTGCAGGCCAGAATAGGCCCGAATAGAGGAGCCCTTAGGCAAAAATAGGCCCGAATAGAGACCCGCTCACAAGAATAGGCCCGAACGGAGAGTCCCGCAGGTCAGAAAAGCCCGAACAGAGGGTCTCGAAGGCGAGAATGGGCCCGAACGAGGGTCCCGAAGACCACAGTAGGGGCGAACCGAGGGTCTCGCAGGCCAGAATAGGCCCGAACAGAGTCCCGCAGGGAAGTATAGGCCCGAATAGAGTCCCGCAGGGAAGGACAGGCCTGAATAGAGGAGCCCCGCACACACTATCAGGCCTGAATAGCGGAGCCCCGCACGCACGAACAGGCCCGAGTAGCAGAGCCCTGCAAGCACGAACAGACCCGAGTAGCGGAGCCCCGCATGCAAGAACAGGCCCAAGTAGTGGAGCCCCGCACGCACAATCAGGCCTGAGTAGCGGAGCTCCGCATGCTAGAACAGGACCGAATATCGGAGCTCCGTAAGCACAAAAGGCTGGAATAGAGCAGCCCCGCACGCAACAGGAGACCCCAAAGGAGACTCCCAGAGGCTAGATTAGGTCCGAACGGAGAGTTTTGCAGGTCAGAATTGCCCCGAACGGAGAGACCCGCAGGCAAGAATAGGCCGGAACGGAGAGTCCCGCAGGCAAGAATAGGCCCGAACGGAGAGATGCGCAGGCGAGAATAGGCCCAAAGGAAAGTCCCGCAGGCGAGAGAATATGCCCAAATTGAGAATACCGCAGGCCAGCATACGCCTGAACGGAGATTCCCGTAGGCAAGCATAGGCCCAAACAGAGTCCCGTAGGCAAGAATAGGCCCAAACGGAGAGTCCTACAGGCCACAATAGGCCGGAACAGAGATTCCTGCAGGCAAGCATAGGCCCAAAGAGAGTCCCGCAGGCCAGAATAGGCCCGAACGGAGTCCCGCAGGCCAGGGTATGCCCGAACGGAGATTCCCAGAGCAAGGATAGGCCCGAACAGAGTCCCGCAGGCAAGAGTAGGCCCGAGTAGAGCAGCCATGCAGGCAAGATGAGGCACGAACAGAGTCCCGCTGGCAAGAGTAGCCCTGAACGGAGAACCCACAGGCAAGAATAGGCTCAAACGGAGAGTCCCGCAGACAAGAATAGGCCCGAACACAATCCCAGAGGCAAGAATAGAGGAGCCCCGTAGGCAAGAGTAGGCTCGACTAAAGTCCCGCTCCAGAGAATAGGCCCGAACGGAGAGTCCCGTAGGCCAAAAAGGCCTGAACAGAGAGCCCCGCAGGCAGGCATGGGCCCGAACAGAGTCCCACAGGCCAGAATAGTCCCGAACAGAGATTCCCGGAGCAAGAATAGCCCCGAACAGAATTCCGCAGGCCAGAATAGGCCAGAACGGGGATTTCCGAAAGCAACCAAAGGCCCGAACAGAGTCCCGCAGGCCAGCATACGCCTGAACGGAGATTGCCAAAGGGAAGCCTAGGCCCGAACGAAGAGTCCCGCAGGCCAGAATAGGCCCGAACGGAGATTCCCGTAGGCAAGCATAGGCCCAAACAGAGACCCGTAGGCCAGAATAGGCCCAAACGGAGAGTGCTGCAGGACACAATAGGCCGGAACAGAGATTCCTGCAGGCAAGCATAGGCCCAAACAGAGTCCCGCAGGCCAGAATAGGCCCAAACGGAGTCCCGCAGGCAAGAGTAGGCCTGAGTAGAGCAGCCATGCAGGCAAGATGAGGCACGAACAGAGTCCCGCTGGCAAGAGTAGCCCTGAACGGAGAACCCACAGGCAAGAATACGCTCAAACGGAGAGTCCCGCAGACAAGAATAGGCCCGAACAGAATCCCAGAGGCAAGAATAGAGGAGCCCCGTAGGCAAGAGTAGGCCCGACTAAAGTCCCGCTCCAGAGAATAGGCCCGAACGGAGAGTCCCGTAGGCCAAAAAGGCCTGAACAGAGAGCCCCGCAGGCAGGCATGGGCCCGAACAGAGTCCCACAGGCCAGAATAGTCCCGAACAGAGATTCCCGGAGCAAGAATACCCCGAACAGAATTCCGCAGGCCAGAACGGGGATTTCCAAAAGCAACCAAAGGCCCGAACAGAGTCCCGCAGGCCAGCATACGCCTGAACGGAGATTGCCAAAGGGAAGCCTAGGCCCGAACGAAGAGTCCCGCAGGCCAGAATAGGCCCGAACGGAGATTGTCGGAGGCAAGAATAGGCCCCAATAGAGTCCCACAGGCAAAAATAGGCCCGAGTAGAGGAGCCGTGCGGGCAAGAAGAGGCCCGAACAGAGTCCCGCAGGCAAGGATACGCCCAAACGGAGAGTCCCGCAGGCAAGAATAGGCCCGAACGGAGAGACCCGCAGGCCAGCATACGCCTGAACGGAGATTCCCGTAGGCAAGCATAGGCCCAAACAGAGTCCTGCAGGCCAGAATAGGCCCGAACGGAGAGTCCTGCAGGCCAGAATAGGCCAGAACAGAGATTCCTGCAGGCAAGCATAGGCCCGAACAGAGTCCCGCAAGCCAGGGTACGCCCGACCGGCGATTCCCGGAGCAAGAATAGGCCCGAACAGAGTCCCGCAGGCCAGAATAGGCCTGAACGGAGAGTCCCGCAGGCCAGAGTAGGGCGGAAGAGAGATTCCTGCAGGCAAGCATAGGCCCGAACAGAGTCCCGCAGGCCCGAACAGGCCAGAACGGAGATTCCCGGAGGCAAGAATAGGCAAGAATAGAGGAGGCCCGGAGGCAAGAATAGGCCCGAGTAAAGTCCCGCTCCAGAGAATAGGCCCGAACGGAGAGTCCCGCAGGCCAGAAAGGCCCGAACGGAGAGTCCCGCAGGCCAACATAGGCCCGAACGGTCATTCCCGCAGGCAAGCATAGGCCCGAACAGAGTCCAGCAGGCCAGCATAGGCCCGAACGGAGATTCCCGGACCAAGAATAGACCCGAACGGTGTCCCGAAGGCAAAATGAGGCCCGAGTAGAGGAGCCGTGCAGGCAAGAAGACGCCCGAACCCTGTCCGGCAAGCAAGAATAAGCCCGAACGCAGAATCCTGCAGGCAAGATTAGGCCCGAACGGAGAGTCCCGCAGGCCAGAAACGACCGAACGGAGGGTCCCGCGGACGAGAATAGGCCCGAAGAGATGTCCTGCAGGCGAGAATACGCCCAAACTGAGAATCCCACAGGTCAGCATAACCCTGAAAGGAGATTCCCGCAGGCAAGCATAGGCCCGAACAGAGTCCCACAAGCCAGAATAGGACCGAACGGAGTTTTCCGGGGGCAACAATAGGCCTGGACAGAGTCCCGCAGGCAAAAATAGGCCCGAGTAGAGGGGCTGTGCAGGCAAGAAGAGGCCCGAACAGAGTCCTGCAGGCAAGAATAGGCCCAAACGAAGAGCCCCGCTGGCAAGAAGAGACCCGAACAGAGTTCCGAAGGCCAGAAAGGCCCGAACGGAGAGTCCCGCAGGCCAACATAAGCCCGAACGGTCCTTCCCGCAGGCAAGCATAGGCCCGAACAGAGTCCAGCAGGCCAGCATAGGCCCAAACGGAGATTCCCGGACGAAGAATAGACCCGAACGGTGTCCCGAAGGCAAAATGAGGCCCGAGTAGAGGAGCCGTGCAGGCAAGAAGACGCCCGAACACTGTCCGGCAAGCAAGAATAAGCCCGAACGCAGAATCCTGCAGGCAAGAACGGGCCTGAACAGAGTCCCAATGGCAAGAATAAGAACGAATAGAAGAGGCCCCTAGGCAAGAATAGGCCCGAGTAGAGTCCCGCTCCCGCTCCTAAGATTAGGCCCGTACGGAGAGTCCCGCAGGCCAGAAACGACCGAACGGAGGGTCCCGCGGGCGAGAATAGGCCCGAAGAGATGTCCTGCAGGCGAGAATACGCCCAAACTGAGAATCCCACAGGTCAGCATAACCCTGAAAGGAGATTCCCGCAGGCAAGCATAGGCCCAAACAGAGTTCCGCAGGCCAGAAGAGGCCCGAACGGAGAGTCCTGCAGGCCACAATAGGCCGGAACAGAGATTCCTGCAGGCAAGCATAGGCCCAAAGAGAGTCCCGCAGGCCAGAATAGGCCCGAACGGAGTCCCGCAGGCCAGGGTATGCCCGAACGGAGATTCCCAGAGCAAGGATAGGCCCGAACAGAGTCCCGCAGGCAACAGTAGGCCCGAGTAGAGCAGCCATGCAGGCAAGATGAGGCACGAACAGAGTCCCGCTGGCAAGAGTAGCCCTGAACGGAGAACCCACAGGCAAGAATAGGCTCAAACGGAGAGTCCCGCGAACGAGAATAGTCCCGAAGAGATGTCCTGCATGCGAGAATACGCCCAAATTGAGAATCCCACAGGTCAGCATAACCCTGAAAGGAGATTCCCGCAGGCAAGCATAGGCCCGAACGGAGAGTCCCGCAGGCCAGAAACGACCGTACGGAGGGTCCTGCGGGCGAGAATAGGCCCGAAGAGATGTCCTGCAGGCGAGAATACGCCCAAACTGAGAATCCCACAGGTCAGCATAACCCTGAAAGGAGATTCCCGCAGGCAAGCATAGGCCCGAACAGAGTCCCACAAGCCAGAATAGGACCGAACGGAGTTTTCCGGGGACAACAATAGGCCTGGACAGAGTCCCGCAGGCAAAAATAGGCCCGAGTAGAGGGGCTGTGCAGGCAAGAAGAGGCCCGAACAGAGTCCTGCAGGCAAGAATAGGCCCAAACGAAGAGCCCCGCTGGCAAGAAGAGACCCGAACAGAGTCCCGAAGGCCAGAAAGGCCCGAACGGAGAGTTCCCCAGGTGAGAATAGGCCCGAACGGAGAGTCCCGCAGGCCAGAATAAGCCCGAATAGAGGAGCCCTTAGGCAAAAATAGGCCCGAATAGAGACCCGCTCCCAAGAATAGGCCCGAACGGAGAGTCCCGCAGGCCAGAAAAGCCCGAACAGAGGGTCTCGAAGGCGAGAATGGGCCCGAACGAGGGTCCCGCAGACCACGATAGGGGCGAACGGAGGGTCTCGCAGGCCAGAATAGGCCCGAATAGAGTCCCGCAGGGAAGGACAGGCCTGAATAGAGGAGCCCCGCACACACTATCAGGCCTGAATAGGGGAGCCCCGCACGCACGGACAGGCCCAAGTAGCAGAGCCCTGCAAGCACGAACAGACCCGAGTAGCGGAGCCCCGCATTCAAGAACAGGCCCAAGTAGTGGAGCCCCGCATGCACCAACAGGCCCGAGTAGCGGAGCTCCGCACGCACAATCAGGCCTGAGTAGCGGAGCTCCTCATGCTAGAACAGGACCGAATATCGGAGCTCCGTAAGCACAAAAGGCTGGAATAGAGCAGCCCCGCACGCAACAGGAGACCCCAAAGGAGACTGCCAGAGGCTAGATTAGGTCCGAACGGAGAGTTTTGCAGGTCAGAATTGTCCCGAACGGAGAGACCCGCAGGCAAGAATAGGCCGGAACGGAGAGTCCCGCAGGCAAGAATAGGCCCGAACGGAGAGATGCGCAGGCGAGAATAGGCCCAAAGGAAAGTCCCGGAGGCGAGAGAATATGCCCAAATTGAGAATACCGCAGGCCAGCATACGCCTGAACGGAGATTCCCGTAGGCAAGCATAGGCCCAAACAGAGTCCCGCAGGCCAGAAGAGGCCCGAACGGAGAATCCTGCAGGCTACAATAGGCCGGAACAGAGATTCCTGCAGGCAAGCATAGGCCCAAACAGAGTCCCGCAGGCCAGAATAGGCCCGAACGGAGTCCCGCAGGCCAGGGTATGCCCGAACGGAGATTCCCAGAGCAAGGATAGGCCCGAACAGAGTCCCGCGGGCAAGAGTAGGCCCGAGTAGAGCAGCCATGCAGGCAAGATGAGGCACGAACAGAGTCCCGCTGGCAAGAGTAGCCCTGAACGGAGAACCCACAGGCAAGAATAGGCTCAAACGGAGAGTCCCGCAGACAAGAATAGGCCCGAACAGAATCCCAGAGGCAAGAATAGAGGAGCCCCGTAGGCAAGAGTAGGCCCGACTAAAGTCCCGCTCCAGAGAATAGGCCCGAACGGAGAGTCCCGCAGGCCAACATAGGCACGAACGGTCATTCCCGCAAGCAAGCATAGGCCCGAACAGAGTCCAGCAGGCCAGCATAGGCCCGAACGGAGATTCCCGGACCAAGAATAGACCCGAACGGTGTCCCGAAGGCAAAATGAGGCCCGAGTAGAGGAGCCGTGCAGGCAAGAAGACGCCCGAACCCTGTCCGGCAAGCAAGAGTAAGCCCGAACGCAGAATCCTGCAGGCAAGATTAGGCCCGAACGGAGAGTCCCACAGGCCAGAAACAACCGAACGGAGGGTCCCGCGGGCGAGAATAGGCCCGAAGAGATGTCCTGCAGGCGAGAATACGCCTAAACTGAGAATCCCACAGGTCAGCATAACCCTGAAAGGAGATTCCCGCAGGCAAGCATAGGCCCGAACAGAGTCCCACAAGCCAGAATAGGACCGAACGGAGTTTTCCGGGGACAACAATATGCCTGGACAGAGTCCCGCAGGCAAAAATAGGCCCGAGTAGAGGGGCTGTGCAGGCAAGAAGAGGCCCGAACAGAGTCCTGCAGGCAAGAATAGGCCCAAACGAAGAGCCCCGCTGGCAAGAAGAGACCGGAACAGAGTCCCGAAGGCCAGATAGGCCCGAACGGAAAGTTCCCCAGGTGAGAAGAGGCCCGAACGGAGAGTCCCGCAGGCCAGAATAGGCCCGAATAGAGGAGTCCTTAGGCAAAAATAGGCCCGAATAGAGACCCGCTCACAAGAATAGGCCCGAACGGAGAGTCCCGCAGGCCAGAAAAGCCCGAACAGAGGGTCTCGAAGGCGAGAATGGGCCCGAACGAGGGTCCCGCAGACCACGATAGGGGCGAACGGAGGGTCTCGCAGGCCAGAATAGGCCCGAACAGAGTCCCGCAGGGAAGTATAGGCCCGAATAGAGTCCCGCAGGGAAGGACAGGCCTGAATAGAGGAGAACCGCACACACTATCAGGCCTGAATAGCGGAGCCCCGCACGCACGGACAGGCCCGAGTAGCAGAGCCCTGCAAGCACGAACAGACCCGAGTAGCGGAGCCCCGCATGCAAGAACAGGCCCAAGTAGTGGAGCCCCGCATGCACCAACAGGCCCGAGTAGCGGAGCCCCGCACGCACAATCAGGCCTGAGTAGCGGAGCTCCGCATGCTAGAACAGGACCGAATATCGGAGCCCCGTAAGCACAAAAGGCTGGAATGGAGCAGCCCCGCACGCAACAGGAGACCCCAAAGGAGACTCCCAGAGGCTAGATTAGGTCCGAACGGAGAGTTTTGCAGGTCAGAATTGTCCCGAACGGAGAGACCCGCAGGCAAGAATAGGCCGGAACGGAGAGTCCCGCAGGCAAGATTAGGCCCGAACGGAGAGATGCGCAGGCGAGAATAGGCCCAAAGGAAAGTTCCGGAGGCGAGAGAATATGCCCAAATTGAGAATACCGCAGGCCAGCATACGCCTGAACGGAGATTCCCGTAGGCAAGCATAGGCCCAAACAGAGTCCTGCAGGCCAGAAGAGGCCCGAACGGAGAGTCCTGCAGGCCACAATAGGCCGGAACAGAGATTCCTGCAGGCAAGCATAGGCCCAAACAGAGTCCCGCAGGCCAGAATAGGCCCGAACGGAGTCCCGCAGGCCAGGGTATGCCCGAACGGAGATTCCCAGAGCAAGGATAGGCCCGAACAGAGTCCCGCAGGCAAGAGTAGGCCCGAGTAGAGCAGCCATGCAGGCAAGATGAGGCACGAACAGAGTCCCGCTGGCAAGAGTAGCCCTGAACGGAGAACCCACAGGCAAGAATAGGCTCAAACGGAGAGTCCCGCAGACAAGAATAGGCCCAAACAGAATCCCAGCGGCAAGAATAGAGGAGCCCCGTAGGCAAGAGTAGGCCCGACTAAAGTCCCGCTCCAGAGAATAGGCCCGAACGGAGAGTCCTGTAGGCGAAAAAGGCCTGAACAGAGAGCCCCGCAGGCAGGCATGGGCCCGAACAGAGTCCCACAGGCCAGAATAGTCCCGAACAGAGATTCCCGGAGCAAGAATAGCCCCGAACAGAATTCCGCAGGCCAGAATAGGCCAGAACGGGGATTTCCGAAAGCAACCAACGGCCCGAACAGAGTCCCGCAGGCCAGCATACGCCTGAACGGAGATTGCCAAAGGGAAGCCTAGGCCCGAACGAAGAGTCCCGCAGGCCAGAATAGGCCCGAACGGAGATTGTCGGAGGCAAGAATAGGCCCCAATAGAGTCCCACAGGCAAAAATAGGCCCGAGTAGAGGAACCGTGCGGGCAAGAAGAGGCCCGAACAGAGTCCTGCAGGCAAGGATACGCCCAAACGGAGAGTCCCGCAGGCAAGAATAGGCCCGAACGGAGAGACCCGCAGGCCAGCATACGCCTGAACGGAGATTCCCGTAGGCAAGCATAGGCCCAAACAGAGTCCTGCAGGCCAGAATAGGCCCGAACGGAGAGTCCTGCAGGCCAGAATAGGCCAGAACAGAGATTCCTGCAGGCAAGCATAGGCCCGAACAGAGTCCCGCAAGCCAGGGTACGCCCGACCGGAGATTCCCGGAGCAAGAATAGGCCCGAACAGAGTCCCGCAGGCCAGAATAGGCCTGAACGGAGAGTCCCGCAGGCCAGAGTAGGGCGGAAGAGAGATTCCTGCAGGCAAGCATAGGCCCGAACAGAGTCCCGCAGGCCCGAACAGGCCAGAACGGAGATTCCCGGAGGCAAGAATAGGCAAGAATAGAGGAGCCCCGGAGGCAAGAATAGGCCCGAGTAAAGTCCCGCTCCAGAGAATAGGCCCGAACGGAGAGTCCCTCAGGCCAGAAAGGCCCGAACGAAGATTCCCGGACCAAGAATAGACCCGAACGGTGTCCCGAAGGCAAAATGAGGCCCGAGTAGAGGAGCCGTGCAGGCAAGAAGACGCCCGAACCCTGTCCGGCAAGCAAGAATAAGCCCGAACGCAGAATCCTGCAGGCAAGATTAGGCCCGAACGGAGAGTCCCGCAGGCCAGAAACGACCGAACGGAGGGTCCCGCGGGCGAGAATAGGCCCGAAGAGATGTCCTGCAGGCGAGAATACGCCCAAACTGAGAATCCCACAGGTCAGCATAACCCTGAAAGGAGATTCCCGCAGGCAAGCATAGGCCCGAACAGAGTCCCACAAGCCAGAATAGGACCGAACGGAGTTTTCCGGGGGCAACAATAGGCCTGGACAGAGACCTGCAGGCAAAAATAGGCCCGAGTAGAGGGGCTGTGCAGGCAAGAAGAGGCCCGAACAGAGTCCTGCAGGCAAGAATAGGCCCAAACGAAGAGCCCCGCTGGCAAGAAGAGACCCGAACAGAGTTCCGAAGGCCAGAAAGGCCCGAACGGAGAGTCCCGCAGGCCAACATAAGCCTGAACGGTCCTTCCCGCAGGCAAGCATAGGCCCGAACAGAGTCCAGCAGGCCAGCATAGGCCCAAACGGAGATTCCCGGACCAAGAATAGACCCGAACGGTGTCCCGAAGGCAAAATGAGGCCCGAGTAGAGGAGCCGTGCAGGCAAGAAGACGCCCGAACACTGTCCGGCAAGCAAGAATAAGCCCGAACGCAGAATCCTGCAGGCAAGAACGGGCCTGCACAGAGTCCCAATGGCAAGAATAAGAACGAATAGAAGAGGCCCCTAGGCAAGAATAGGCCCGAGTAGAGTCCCGCTCCCGCTCCTAAGATTAGGCCCGTACGGAGAGTCCCGCAGGCCAGAAACGACCGAACGGAGGGTCCCGCGGGCGAGAATAGGCCCGAAGAGATGTCCTGCAGGCGAGAATACGCCCAAACTGAGAATCCCACAGGTCAGCATAACCCTGAAAGGAGATTCCCGCAGGCAAGCATAGGCCCAAACAGAGTCCCGCAGGCCAGAAGAGGCCCGAACGGAGAGTCCTGCAGGCCACAATAGGCCGGAACAGAGATTCCTGCAGGCAAGCATAGGCCCAAAGAGAGTCCCGCAGGCCAGAATAGGCCCGAACGGAGTCCCGCAGGCCAGGGTATGCCCGAACGGAGATTCCCAGAGCAAGGATAGGCCCGAACAGAGTCCCGCAGGCAAGAGTAGGCCCGAGTAGAGCAGCCATGCAGGCAAGATGAGGCACGAACAGAGTCCCGCTGGCAAGAATAGGCCCGAACGGAGAGACCCGCAGGCCAGCATACGCCTGAACGGAGATTCCCGTAGGCAAGTATAGGCCCAAACAGAGTCCTGCAGGCCAGAATAGGCCCGAACGGAGAGTTCTGCAGGCCAGAATAGGCCAGAACAGAGATTCCTGCAGGCAAGCATAGGCCAGAACAGAGTCCCGCAAGCCAGGGTACGCCCGACCGGCGATTCCCGGAGCAAGAATAGGCCCGAACAGAGTCCCGCAGGCCAGAATAGGCCTGAACGGAGAGTCCCGCAGGCCAGAGTAGGGCGGAAGAGAGATTCCTGCAGGCAAGCATAGGCCCGAACAGAGTCCCGCAGCCCCGAACAGGCCAGAACGGAGATTCCCGGAGGCAAGAATAGGCAAGAATAGAGGAGCCCCGGAGGCAAGAATAGGCCCGAGTAAAGTCCCGCTCCAGAGAATAGACCCGAACGGAGAGTCCCGCAGGCCAACATAGGCACGAACGGTCATTCCCGCAAGCAAGCATAGGCCCGAACAGAGTCCAGCAGGCCAGCATAGGCCCGAACGGAGATTCCCGGACCAAGAATAGACCCGAACGGTGTCCCGAAGGCAAAATGAGGCCCGAGTAGAGGAGCCGTGCAGGCAAGAAGACGCCCGAACCCTGTCCGGCAAGCAAGAGTAAGCCCGAACGCAGAATCCTGCAGGCAAGATTAGGCCCGAACGGAGAGTCCCGCAGGCCAGAAACGACCGAACGGAGGGTCCCGCGGGCGAGAATAGGCCCGAAGAGATGTCCTGCAGGCGAGAATACGCCCAAACTGAGAATCCCACAGGTCAGCATAACCCTGAAAGGAGATTCCCTCAGGCAAGCATAGGCCCGAACAGAGTCCCACAAGCCAGAATAGGACCGAACGGAGTTTTCCGGGGACAACAATAGGCCTGGACAGAGTCCCGCAGGCAAAAATAGGCCCGACTAGAGGGGCTGTGCAGGCAAGAAGAGGCCCGAACAGAGTCCTGCAGGCAAGAATAGGCCCAAACGAAGAGCCCCGCTGGCAAGAAGAGACCCGAACAGAGTCCCGAAGGCCAGAAAGGCCCGAACGGAGAGTTCCCCAGGTGAGAATAGGCCCGAACGGAGAGTCCCGCAGGCCAGAATAGGCCAGAATAGAGGAGTCCTTAGGCAAAAATAGGCCCGAATAGAGACCCGCTCACAAGAATAGGCCCGAACGGAGAGTCCCGCAGGCCAGAAAAGCCCGAACAGAGGGTCTCGAAGGCGAGAATGGGCCCGAACGAGGGTCCGGCAGACCACGGTAGGGGCGAACGGAGGGTCTCGCAGGCCAGAATAGGCCCGAATAGAGGAGTCCTTAGGCAAAAATAGGCCCGAATAGAGACCCGCTCACAAGAATAGGCCCGAACGGAGAGTCCCGCAGGCCAGAAAAGCCCGAACAGAGGGTCTCGAAGGCGAGAATGGGCCCGAAGGAGGGTCCCGCAGACCACGATAGGGGCGAACGGAGGGTCTCGCAGGCCAGAATAGGCCCGAACAGAGTCCCGCAGGGAAGTATAGGCCCGAATAAAGTCCCGCAGGGAACGACAGGCCTGAATAGAGGAGCCCCGCACACACTATCAGGCCTGAATAGCGGAGCCCCGCACGCACGGACAGGCCCGAGTAGCAGAGCCCTGCAAGCACGAACAGACCCGAGTAGCGGAGCCCCGCATGCAAGAACAGGCCCAAGTAGTGGAGCCCCGCATGCACCAACAGGCCCGAGTAGCGGAGCCCCGCACGCACAATCAGGCCTGAGTAGCGGAGCTCCGCATGCTAGAACAGGACCGAATATCGGAGCTCCGTAAGCACAAAAGGCTGGAATGGAGCAGCCCCGCACGCAACAGGAGACCCCAAAGGAGACTCCCAGAGGCTAGATTAGGTCCGAACGGAGAGTTTTGCAGGTCAGAATTGTCCCGAACGGAGAGACCCGCAGGCAAGAATAGGCCGGAACGGAGAGTCCCGCAGGCAAGAATGGGCCCGAACGGAGAGTTGCACAGGCGAGAATAGGCCCAAAGGAAAGTCCCGGAGGCGAGAGAATATGCCCAAATTGAGAATACTGCAGGCCAGCATACGCCTGAACGGAGATTCCCGTAGGCAAGCATAGGCCCAAACAGAGTCCTGCAGGCCAGAATAGGCCCGAAAGGAGAGTCCTGCAGGCCAGAATAGGCCATAACAGAGATTCCTGCAGGCAAGCATAGGCCCGAACAGAGTCCCGCAAGCCAGGGTACGAACGACCGGAGATTCCCGGAGCAAGAATAGGCCCGAACAGAGTCCCACAAGCCAGAATAGGACCGAACGGAGTTTTCCGGGGGCAACAATAGGCCTGGACAGAGTCCCGCAGGCATAAATAGGCCCGAGTAGAGGGGCTGTGCAGGCAAGAAGAGGCCCGAACAGAGTCCTTCAGGCAAGAATAGGCCCAAACGAAGAGCCCCGCTGGCAAGAAGAGACCCGAACAGAGTCCCGAAGGCCAGAAAGGCCCGAACGGAGAGTTCCCCAGGTGAGAATAGGCCCGAACGGAGAGTCCCGCAGGCCAGAATAGGCCCGAATAGAGGAGTCCTTAGGCAAAAATAGGCCCGAATAGAGACCCGCTCACAAGAATAGCCCCGAACGGAGAGTCCCGCAGGCCAGAAAAGCCCGAACAGAGGGTCTCGAAGGCGAGAATGGGCCCGAACGAGGGTCCCGCAGACCACGATAGGGGCGAACGGACGGTCTCGCAGGCCAGAATAGGCCCGAACAGAGTCCCGCAGGGAAGTATAGGCCTGAATAGAGTCCCGCAGGGAAGGACAGGCCTGAATAGAGGAGCCCCGCACACACTATCAGGCCTGAATAGCGGAGCCCCGCACGCACGGACAGGCCCGAGTAGCAGAGCCCTGCAAGCACGAACAGCCCGGAGTAGCGGAGCCCCGCATGCAAGAACAGGCCCAAGTAGTGGAGCCCCGCATGCACCAACAGGCCCGAGTAGCGGAGCCCCGCACGCACAATCAGGCCTGAGTAGCGGAGCTCCGCATGCTCGAACAGGACCGAATATCGGAGCTCCGTAAGCACAAAAGGCTGGAATGGAGCAGCCCCGCACGCAACAGGAGACCCCAAAGGAGACTCCCAGAGGCTAGATTAGGTTCGAACGGAGAGTTTTGCAGGTCAGAATTGTCCCGAACGGAGAGACCCGCAGGCAAGAATAGGCCGGAACGGAGAGTCCCGCAGGCAAGATTAGGCCCGAACGGAGAGATGCGCAGGCGAGAATAGGCCCAAAGGAAAGTTCCGGAGGCGAGAGAATATGCCCAAATTGAGAATACCGCAGGCCAGCATACACCTGAACGGAGATTCCCGTAGGCAAGCATAGGCCCAAACAGAGTCCAGCAGGCCAGCATAGGCCCGAACGGAGAGTCCTGCAGGCCAGAATAGGCCAGAACAGAGATTCCTGCAGGCAAGCATAGGCCCGAACAGAGTCCCGCAAGCCAGGGTACGCCCGACCGGCGATTCCCGGAGCAAGAATAGGCCCGAACAGAGTCCCGCAGGCCAGAATAGGCCTGAACGGAGAGTCCCGCAGGCCAGAGTAGGGCGGAACAGAGATTCCTGCAGGCAAGCATAGGCCCGAACAGAGTCCCGCAGGCCCGAACAGGCCAGAACCGAGATTCCCGGAGGCAAGAATAGGCAAGAATAGAGGAGGCCCGGAGGCAAGAATAGGCCCGAGTAAAGTCCCGCTCCAGAGAATAGGCCCGAACGGAGAGTCCCGCAGGCCAGAAAGGCCCGAACGGAGAGATGCGCAGGCGAGAATAGGCCCAAAGGAAAGTCCCGGAGGCGAGAGAATATGCCCAAATTGAGAATACCGCAGGCCAGCATACGCCTGAACGGAGATTCCCGTAGGCAAGCATAGGCCCAAACAGAGTCCCGTAGGCCAGAATAGGCCCAAACGGAGAGTGCTGCAGGCCACAATAGGCCGGAACAGAGATTCCTGCAGGCAAGCATAGGCCCAAAGAGAGTCCCGCAGGCCAGAATAGGCCCGAACGGAGTCCCGCAGGCCAGGGTATGCCCGAACGGAGATTCCCAGAGCAAGGATAGGCCCGAACAGAGTCCCGCAGGCAAGAGTAGGCCCGAGTAGAGCAGCCATGCAGGCAAGATGAGGCACGAACAGAGTCCCGCTGGCAAGAGTAGCCCTGAACGGAGAACCCACAGGCAAGAATAGGCTCAAACGGAGAGTCCCGCAGACAAGAATAGGCCCGAACAGAATCCCAGAGGCAAGAATAGAGGAGCCCCATAGGCAAGAGTAGGCCCGACTAAAGTCCCGCTCCAGAGAATAGGCCAGAACGGAGAGTCCCGTAGGCCAAAAAGGCCTGAACAGAGAGCCCCGCAGGCAGGCATGGGCCCGAACAGAGTCCCATAGGCCAGAATAGTCCCGAACAGAGATTCCCGGAGCAAGAATAGCCCCGAACAGAATTCCGCAGGCCAGAATAGGCCAGAACGGGGATTTCCGAAAGCAACCAAAGGCCCGAACAGAGTCCCGCAGGCCAGCATACGCCTGAACGGAGATTGCCAAAGGGAAGCCTAGGCCCGAACGAAGAGTCCCGCAGGCCAGAATAGGCCCGAACGGAGATTGTCGGAGGCAAGAATAGGCCCCAATAGAGTCCCACAGGCAAAAAAAGGCCCGAGTAGAGGAACCGTGCGGGCAAGAACAGGCCCGAACAGAGTCCTGCAGGCAAGGATACGCCCAAACGGAGAGTCCCGCAGGCAAGAATAGGCCCGAACGGAGAGACCCGCAGGCCAGCATACGCCTGAACGGAGATTCCCGTAGGCAAGCATAGGCCCAAACAGAGTCCTGCAGGCCAGAATAGGCCCGAACGGAGAGTCCTGCAGGCCAGAAGAGGCCAGAACAGAGATTCCTGCAGGCAAGCATAGGCCCGAACAGAGTCCCGCAAGCCAGGGTACTCCCGAACGGAGATTCCCGGAGCAAGAATAGGCCCGAACAGAGTCCCGCAGGCCAGAATAGGCCTGAACGGAGAGTCCCGCAGGCCAGAGTAGGGCGGAACAGAGATTCCTGCAGGCAAGCATAGGCCCGAACAGAGTCCCGCAGGCCAGAGTAGGGCGGAACAGAGATTCCTGCAGGCAAGCATAGGCCCGAACAGAGTCCCGCAGGCCCGAACAGGCCAGAACGGAGATTCCCGGAGGCAAGAATAGGCAAGAATAGAGGAGCCCCGGAGGCAAGAATAGGCCCGAGTAAAGTCCCGCTCCAGAGAATAGGCCGGAACGGAGAGTCCCGCAGGCCAGAAAGGCCCGAATGGAGAGTCCCGCAGGCCAACATAGGCCCGAACGGTCATTCCCGCAGGCAAGCATAGGCCCGAACAGAGTCCCGCAGGCCAGCATACGCTTGAACGGAGATTCCCGTAGGCAAGCATAGGCCCAAACAGAGTCCTGCAGGCCAGAATAGGCCCGAACGGAGAGTCCCGCAGGCCAACATAGGCCCGAACGGTCATTCCCGCAGGCAAGCATAGGCCCGAACAGAGTCCAGCAGGCCAGCATAGGCCCGAACGGAGATTCCCGGACCAAGAATAGACCCGAACGGTGTCCCGAAGGCAAAATGAGGCCCGAGAAGTGGAGCCGTGCAGGCAACAAGACGCCCGAACCCTGTCCGGCAAGCAAGAGTAAGCCCGAACGCAGAATCCTGCAGGCAAGATTAGGCCCGAACGGAGAGTCCCGCAGGCCAGAACGACCGAACGGAGGGTCCCGCGGGCGAGAATAGGCCCGAAGAGATGTCCTGCAGGCGAGAATACGCCCAAACTGAGAATCCCACAGGTCAGCATAACCCTGAAAGGAGATTCCCGCAGGCAAGCATAGGCCCGAACAGAGTCCCACAAGCCAGAATAGGACCGAACGGAGTTTTCCGGGGGCAACAATAGGCCTGGACAGAGTCCCGCAGGCAAAAATAGGCCCGAGTAGAGGGGCTGTGCAGGCAAGAAGAGGCCCGAACAGAGTCCTGCAGGCAAGAATAGGCCCAAACGAAGAGCCCCGCTGGCAAGAAGAGACCCGAACAGAGTCCCGAAGGCCAGAAAGGCCCGAACGGAGAGTCCCGCAGGCCAGAATAGGCCCGAATAGAGGAGCCCTTAGGCAAAAATAGGCCCGAATAGAGACCCGCTCACAAGAATAGGCCCGAACGGAGAGTCCCGCAGGTCAGAAAAGCCCGAACAGAGGGTCTCGAAGGCGAGAATGGGCCGGAACCAGGGTCCCGCAGACCACGATAGGGGCGAACCGAGGGTCTCGCAGGCCAGAATAGGCCCGAACAGAGTCCCGCAGGGAAGTATAGGCCCGAATAGAGTCCCGCAGGGAAGGACAGGCCTGAATAGAGGAGCCCCGCACACACTATCAGGCCTGAATAGCGGAGCCCCGCACGCACGAACAGGCCTGAGTAGCAGAGCCCTGCAAGCACGAACAGACCCGAGTAGCGGAGCCCCGCATGCAAGAACAGGCCCAAGTAGTGGAGCCCCGCATGCACCAACAGGCCCGAGTAGCGGAGCCCCGCACGCACAATCAGGCCTGAGTAGCGGAGCTCCGCATGCTAGAACAGGACCGAATATCGGAGCTCCGTAAGCACAAAAGGCTGGAATGGAGCAGCCCCGCACGCAACAGGAGACCCGAAAGGAGACTCCCAGAGGCTAGATTAGGTCCGAACGGAGAGTTTTGCAGGTCAGAATTGTCCCGAACGGAGAGACCCGCAGGCAAGAATAGGCCGGAACGGAGAGTCCCGCAGGCAAGAATAGGCCCGAACGGAGAGATGCGCAGGCGAGAATAGGTCCAAAGGAAAGTCCCGCAGGCCAGAGAATATGCCCAAATTGAGAATACCGCAGGCCAGCATACGCCTGAACGGAGATTCCCGTAGGCAAGCATAGGCCCAAACAGAGTCCCGCAGGCCAGAATAGGCCCGAACGGAGAGTCCTGCAGGCCACAATAGGCCGGAACAGAGATTCCTGCAGGCAAGCATAGGCCCAAAGAGAGTCCCGCAGGCCAGAATAGGCCCGAACGGAGTCCCGCAGGCCAGGGTATGCCCGAACGGAGATTCCCAGAGCAAGGATAGGCCCGAACAGAGTCCCGCAGGCAAGAGTAGGCCCGAGTAGAGCAGCCATGCAGGCAAGATGAGGCACGAACAGAGTCCCGCTGGCAAGAGTAGCCCTGAACGGAGAACCCACAGGCAAGAATAGGCTCAAACGGAGAGTCCCGCAGACAAGAATAGGCCCGAACAGAATCCCAGAGGCAAGAATAGAGGAGCCCCGTAGGCAAGAGTAGGCCCGACTAAAGTCCCGCTCCAGAGAATAGGCCCGAACGGAGAGTCCCGTAGGCCAAAAAGGCCTGAACAGAGAGCCCCGCAGGCAGGCATGGGCCCGAACAGAGTCCCACAGGCCAGAATAGTCCCGAACAGAGATTCCCGGAGCAAGAATAGCCCCGAACAGAATTCCGCAGGCCAGAATAGGCCAGAACGGGGATTTCCGAAAGCAACCAAAGGCCCGAACAGAGTCCCGCAGGCCAGCATACGCCTGAACGGAGATTGCCAAAGGGAAGCCTAGGCCCGAACGAAGAGTCCCGCAGGCCAGAATAGGCCCGAACGGAGATTGTCGGAGGCAAGAATAGGCCCCAATAGAGTCCCACAGGCAAAAATAGGCCCGAGTAGAGGAGCCGTGCGGACAAGAAGAGGCCCGAACAGAGTCCCGCAGGCAAGGATACGCCCAAACGGAGAGTCCCGCAGGCAAGCATAGGCCCGAACAGAGTCCCACAAGCCAGAATAGGACCGAACGGAGTTTTCCGGGGGCAACAATAGGCCTGGACAGAGTCCCGCAGGCAAAAATAGGCCCGAGTAGAGGGGCTGTGCAGGCAAGAAGAGGCCCGAACAGAGTCCTGCAGGCAAGAATAGGCCCAAACGAAGAGCCCCGCTGGCAAGAAGAGACCCGAACAGAGTCCCGAAGGCCAGAAAGTTCCGAACGGAGAGTTCCCCAGGTGAGAATAGGCCCGAACGGAGAGTTCCGCAGGCCAGAATAGGCCCGAATAGAGGAGCCCTTAGGCAAAAATAGGCCCGAATAGAGACCCGCTCACAAGAATAGGCCCGAACAGAGAGTCCCGCAGGTCAGAAAAGCCCGAACAGAGGGTCTCGAAGGCGAGAATGGGCCCGAACGAGGGTCCCGCAGACCACGATAGGGGCAAACGGAGGGTCTCGCAGGCCAGAATAGGCCCGAACAGAGTCCCAGAGGGAAGTATAGGCCCGAATAGAGTCCCGCAGGGAAGGACAGGCCTGAATAGAGGAGCCCCGCACACACTATCAGGCCTGAATAGCGGAGCCCCGCACGCACGAACAGGCCCGAGTAGCAGAGCCCTGCAAGCACGAACAGACCCGAGTAGCGGAGCCCCGCATGCAAGAACAGGCCCAAGTAGTGGAGCCCCGCATGCACCAACAGGCCCGAGTAGCGGAGCCCCGCACGCACAATCAGGCCTGAGTAACGGAGCTCCGCATGCTAGAACAGGACCGAATATCGGAGCTCCGTAAGCACAAAAGGCTGGAATAGAGCAGCCCCGCACGCAACAGGAGACCCCAAAGGGGACTCCCAGAGGCTAGATTAGGTCCGAACGGAGAGTTTTGCAGGTCAGAATTGTCCCGAACGGAGAGACCCGCAGGCAAGAATAGGCCCGAACGGAGAGATGCGCAGGCGAGAATAGGCCCAAAGGAAAGTCCCGGAGGCGAGAGAATATGCCCAAATTGAGAACACCGCAGGCCAGCATACGCCTGAACGGAGATTCCCGTAGGCAAGCATAGGCCCAAACAGAGTCCCGTAGGCCAGAATAGGCCCAAACGGAGAGTGCTGCAGGTCACAATAGGCCGGAACAGAGATTCCTGCAGGCAAGCATAGGCCCAAAGAGAGTCCCGCAGGCCAGAATAGGCCCGAACGGAGTCCCGCAGGCCAGGGTATGCCCGAACGGAGATTCCCAGAGCAAGGATAGGCCCGAACAGTGTCCCGCAGGCAAGAGTAGGCCCGAGTAGAGCAGCCATGCAGGCAAGATGAGGCACGAACAGAGTCCCGCTGGCAAGAGTAGCCCTGAACGGAGAACCCACAGGCAAGAATAGGCTCAAACGGAGAGTCCCACAGACAAGAATAGGCCCGAACAGAATCCCAGAGGCAAGAATAGAGGAGCCCCGTAGGCAAGAGTAGGCCCGACTAAAGTCCCGCTCCAGAGAATAGGCCCGAACGGAGAGACCCGCAGGCCAGCATACGCCTGAACGGAGATTCCTGTAGACAAGCATAGGCCCAAACAGAGTCCTGCAGGCCAGAATAGGCCCGAACGGAGAGTCCTGCAGGCCAGAATAGGCCAGAACAGAGATTCCTGCAGGCAAGCATAGGCCCGAACAGAGTCCCGCAAGCCAGGGTACTCCCGAACGGAGATTCCCGGAGCAAGAATAGGCCCGAACAGAGTCCCGCAGGCCAGAATAGGCCTGAACTGAGAGTCCCGCAGGCCAGAGTAGGGCGGAACAGAGATTCCTGCAGGCAAGCATAGGCCCGAACAGAGCCCCGCAGGCCCGAACAGGCCAGAACGGAGATTCCCGGAGGCAAGAATAGGCAAGAATAGAGGAGCCCCGGAGGCAAGAATAGGCCCGAGTAAAGTCCCGCTCCAGAGAATAGGCCCGAACGGAGAGTCCCGCAGGCCAGAAAGGCCCGAACGGAGAGTCCCGCAGGCCAACATAGGCCCGAACGGTCATTCCCGCAGGCAAGCATAGGCCCGAACAGAGTCCAGCAGGCCAGCATAGGCCCGAACGGAGATTCCCGGACCAAGAATAGACCCGAACGGTGTCCCGAAGGCAAAATGAGGCCCGAGTAGAGGAGCCGTGCAGGCAACAAGACGCCCGAACCCTGTCCGGCAAGCAAGAGTAAGCCCGAACGCAGAATCCTGCAGGCAAGATTAGGCCCGAACGGAGAGTCCCGCAGTCCAGAACGACCGAACGGAGGGTCCCGCGGGCGAGAATAGGCCCGAAGAGATGTCCTGCAGGCGAGAATACGCCCAAACTGAGAATCCCACAGGTCAGCATAACCCTGAAAGGAGATTCCCGCAGGCAAGCATAGGCCCGAACAGAGTCCCACAAGCCAGAATAGGACCGAACGAAGTTTTCCGGGGGCAACAATAGGCCTGGACAGAGTCCCGCAGGCAAAAATAGGCCCGAGTAGAGGGGCTGTGCAGGCAAGAAGAGGCCCGAACAGAGTCCTGCAGGCAAGAATAGGCCCAAACGAAGAGCCCCGCTGGCAAGAAGAGACCCGAACAGAGTCCCGAAGGCCAGAAAGTTCCGAACGGAGAGTTCCCCACGTGAGAATAGGCCCGAACGGAGAGTTCCGCAGGCCAGAATAGGCCCGAATAGAGGAGCCCTTAGGCAAAAATAGGCCCGAATAGAGACCCGCTCACAAGAATAGGCCCGAACAGAGAGTCCCGCAGGTCAGAAAAGCCCGAACAGAGGGTCTCGAAGGCGAGAATGGGCCCGAACAGAGTCCCGCAGGGAAGTATAGGCCCGAATAGAGTCCCGCAGGGAAGGACAGGCCTGAATAGCGGATCCCCGCACACACTATCAGGCCTGAATAGCGGATCCCTGCACGCACGAACAGGCCCGAGTAGCAGAGCCCTGCAAGCACGAACAGACCCGAGTAGCGGAGCCCCGCATGCAAGAACAGGCCCAAGTAGTGGAGCCCTGCATGCACCAACAGGCCCGAGTAGCGGAGCCCCGCACGCACAATCAGGCCTGAGTAGCGGAGCTCCGCATGCTAGAACAGGACCGAATATCGGAGCTCCCTAAGCACAAAAGGCTGGAATAGAGCAGCCCCGCACGCAACAGGAGACCCCAAAGGAGACTCCCAGAGGCTAGATTAGGTCCGAACGGAGAGTTTTGCAGGTCAGAATTGTCCCGAACGGAGAGACCCGCAGGCAAGAATAGGCCCGAACGGAGAGATGCGCAGGCGAGAATAGGCCCAAAGGAAAGTCCCACAGGCGAGAGAATATGCCCAAATTGAGAATACCGCAGGCCAGCATACGCCTGAACGGAGATTCCCGTAGGCAAGCATAGGCCCAAACAGAGTCCCGTAGGCCAGAATAGGCCCAAACGGAGAGTGCTGCAGGCCACAATAGGCCGGAACAGAGATTCCTGCAGGCAAGCATAGGCCCAAAGAGAGTCCCGCAGGCCAGAATAGGCCCGAACGGAGTCCCGCAGGCCAGGGTATGCCCGAACGGAGATTCCCAGAGCAAGGATAGGCCCGAACAGAGTCCCGCAGGCAAGAGTAGGCCCGAGTAGAGCAGCCATGCAGGCAAGATGAGGCACGAACAGAGTCCCGCTGGCAAGAGTAGCCCTGAACGGAGAACCCACAGGCAAGAATAGGCTCAAACGGAGAGTCCCGCAGACAAGAATAGGCCCGAACAGAATCCCAGAGGCAAGAATAGAGGAGCCCCGTAGGCAAGAGTAGGCCCGACTAAAGTCCCGCTCCAGAGAATAGGCCCGAACGGAGAGTCCCGTAGGCCAAAAAGGCCTGAACAGAGAGCCCCGCAGGCAGGCATGGGCCCGAACAGAGTCCCACAGGCCAGAATAGTCCCGAACAGAGATTCCCGGAGCAAGAATACCCCGAACAGAATTCCGCAGGCCAGAACGGGGATTTCCAAAAGCAACCAAAGGCCCGAACAGAGTCCCGCAGGCCAGCATACGCCTGAACGGAGATTGCCAAAGGGAAGCCTAGGCCCGAACGAAGAGTCCCGCAGGCCAGAATAGGCCCGAACGGAGATTGTCGGAGGCAAGAATAGGCCCCAATAGAGTCCCACAGGCAAAAATAGGCCCGAGTAGAGGAGCCGTGCGGGCAAGAAGAGGCCCGAACGGAGAGACCCGCAGGCCAGCATACGCCTGAACGGAGATTCCCGTAGACAAGCATAGGCCCAAACAGAGTCCTGCAGGCCAGAATAGGCCCGAACGGAGAGTTCTGCAGGCCAGAATAGGCCAGAACAGAGATTCCTGCAGGCAAGCATAGGCCCGAACAGAGTCCCGCAAGCCAGGGTACTCCCGAACGGAGATTCCCGGAGCAAGAATAGGCCCGAACAGAGTCCCGCAGGCCAGAATAGGCCTGAACTGAGAGTCCCGCAGGCCAGAGTAGGGCGGAACAGAGATTCCTGCAGGCAAGCATAGGCCCGAACAGAGCCCCGCAGGCCCGAACAGGCCAGAACGGAGATTCCCGGAGGCAAGAATAGGCAAGAATAGAGGAGCCCCGGAGGCAAGAATAGGCCCGAGTAAAGTCCCGCTCCAGAGAATAGGCCCGAACGGAGAGTCCCGCAGGCCAGAAAGGCCCGAACGGAGAGTCCCGCAGGCCAACATAGGCCCGAATGGTCATTCCCGCAGGCAAGCATAGGCCCGAACAGAGTCCAGCAGGCCAGCATAGGCCCGAACGGAGATTCCCGGACCAAGAATAGACCCGAACGGTGTCCCGAAGGCAAAATGAGGCCCGAGTAGAGGAGCCGTGCAGGCAACAAGACGCCCGAACCCTGTCCGGCAAGCAAGAATAAGCCCGAACGCAGAATCCTGCAGGCAAGATTAGGCCCGAACGGAGAGTCCCGCAGGCCAGAAACGACCGAACGGAGGGTCCCGCGGGCGAGAATAGGCCCGAAGAGATGTCCTGCAGGCGAGAATACGCCCAAACTGAGAATCCCACAGGTCAGCATAACCCTGAAAGGAGATTCCCGCAGGCAAGCATAGGCCCGAACAGAGTCCCACAAGCCAGAATAGGACCGAACGGAGTTTTCCGGGGGCAACAATAGGCCTGGACAGAGTCCCGCAGGCAAAAATAGGCCCGAGTAGAGGGGCTGTGCAGGCAAGAAGAGGCCCGAACAGAGTTCTGCAGGCAAGAATAGGCCCAAACGAAGAGCCCCGCTGGCAAAAAGAGACCCGAACAGAGTCCCGAAGGCCAGAAAGGCCCGAACGGAGAGTCCCGCAGGCCAACCTAGGCCCGAACGGTCATTCCCGCAGGCAAGCATAGGCCCGAACAGAGTCCAGCAGGCCAGCATAGGCCCGAACGGAGAGACCCGCAGGCCAGCATACGCCTGAACGGAGATTCCTGTAGACAAGCATAGGCCCAAACAGAGTCCTGCAGGCCAGAATAAGCCCGAACGGAGAGTCCTGCAGGCCAGAATAGGCCAGAACAGAGATTCCTGCAGGCAAGCATATTCCCGAACAGAGTCCCGCAAGCCAGGGTACTCCCGAACGGAGATTCCCGGAGCAAGAATAGGCCCGAACAGAGTCCCGCAGGCCAGAATAGGCCCGAACGGAGAGTCCCGCAGGCCAGAGTAGGGGGGAAGAGAGATTCCTGCAGGCAAGCATAGGCCCGAACAGAGTTCCGCAGGCCCAAACAGGCCAGAACGGAGATTCCCGGAGGCAAGAATAGGCAAGAATAGAGGAGCCCCGGAGGCAAGAATAGGCCCGAGTAAAGTCCCGCTCCAGAGAATAGGCCCGAACGGAGAGTCCCGCAGGCCAGAAAGGCCCGAACGGAGAGTCCCGCAGGCCAACATAGGCCCGAACGGTCATTCCCGCAGGCAAGCATAGGCCCGAACAGAGTCCAGCAGGCCAGCATAGGCCCGAACGGAGATTCCCGGACCAAGAATAGACCCGAACAGTGTCCCGAAGGCAAAATGAGGCCCGAGTAGAGGAGCCGTGCAGGCAACAAGACGCCCGAACCCTGTCCGGCAAGCAAGAGTAAGCCCGAACGCAGAATCCTGCACGCAAGATTAGGCCCGAACGGAGAGTCCCGCAGGCCAGAAACGACCGAACGGAGGGTCCCGCTGGCGAGAATAGGCCCGAAGAGATGTCCTGCAGGCGAGAATACGCCCAAACTGAGAATCCCACAGGTCAGCATAACCCTGAAAGGAGAGTCCCGCAGGCAAGCATAGGCCCAAACAGAGTCCCACAAGCCAGAATAGGACCGAACGGAGTTTTCCGGGGGCAACAATAGGCCTGGACAGAGTCCCGCAGGCAAAAATAGGCCCGAGTAGAGGGGCTGTGCAGGCAAGAAGAGGCCAGAACAGAATCCTGCAGGCAAGAATAGGCCCAAACGAAGAGCCCCGCTGGCAAGAAGAGACCCGAACAGAGTCCCGAAGGCCAGAAAGGTCCGAACGGAGAGTTCCCCAGGTGAGAATAGGCCCGAACGGAGAGTCCCGCAGGCCAGAATAGGCCCGAATAGAGGAGCCCTTAGGCAAAAATAGGCCCGAATAGAGACCCGCTCACAAGAATAGGCCCGAACAGAGAGTCCCGCAGGTCAGAAAAGCCCGAACAGAGGGTCTCGAAGGCGAGAATGGGCCCGAACGAGGGTCCCGCAGACCACGATAGGGGCAAACGGAGGGTCTCGCAGGCCAGAATAGGCCCGAACAGAGTCCCGCAGGGAAGTATAGGCCCGAATAGAGTCCCGCAGGGAAGGACAGGCCTGAATAGAGGAGCCCCGCACACACTATCAGGCCTGAATAGCGGAGCCCCGCACGCACGAACAGGCCCGAGTAGCAGAGCCCTGCAAGCACGAACAGACCCGAGTAGCGGAGCCCCGCATGCAAGAACAGGCCCAAGTAGTGGAGCCCCGCATGCACCAACAGGCCCGAGTAGCGGAGCCCCGCACGCACAATCAGGCCTGAGTAACGGAGCTCCGCATGCTAGAACAGGACCGAATATCGGAGCTCCCTAAGCACAAAAGGCTGGAATAGAGCAGCCCCGCACGCAACAGGAGACCCCAAAGGAGACTCCCAGAGGCTAGATTAGGTCCGAACGGAGAGTTTTGAAGGTCAGAATTGTCCCGAACGGAGAGACCCGCAGGCAAGAATAGGCCGGAACGGAGAGTCCCGCAGGCAAGAATAGGCCCGAACGGAGAGATGCGCAGGCGAGAATAGGCCCAAAGGAAAGTCCCGGAGGCGAGAGAATATGCCCAAATTGAGAATACCGCAGGCCAGCATACGCCTGAACGGAGATTCCCGTAGGCAAGCATAGGCCCAAACAGAGTCCCGTAGGCCAGAATAGGCCCAAACGGAGAGTGCTGCAGGCCACAATAGGCCGGAACAGAGATTCCTGCAGGCAAGCATAGGCCCAAACAGAGTCCCGCAGGCCAGAATAGGCCCGAACGGAGATTGTCGGAGGCAAGAATAGGCCCCAATAGAGTCCCACAGGCAAAAATAGGCCCGAGTAGAGGAGCCGTGCGGGCAAGAAGAGGCCCGAACAGAGTCCCGCAGGCAAGGATACGCCCAAACGGAGAGTCCCGCAGGCAAGAATAGGCCCGAACGGAGAGACCCGCAGGCCAGCATACGCCTGAACGGAGATTCCTGTAGACAAGCATAGGCCCAAACAGAGTCCTGCAGGCCAGAATAGGCCCGAACGGAGAGTCCTGCAGGCCAGATGAGGCCAGAACAGAGATTCCTGCAGGCAAGCATAGGCCCGAACAGAGTCCCGCAAGCCAGGGTACTCCCGAACGGAGATTCCCGGAGCAAGAATAGGCCCGAACAGAGTCCCGCAGGCCAGAATAGGCCTGAACTGAGAGTCCCGCAGGCCAGAGTAGGGCGGAACAGAGATTCCTGCAGGCAAGCATACGCCCGAACAGAGCCCCGCAGGCCCGAACAGGCCAGAACGGAGATTCCCGGAGGCAAGAATAGGCAAGAATAGAGGAGCCCCGGAGGCAAGAATAGGCCCGAGTAAAGTCCCGCTCCAGAGAATAGGCCCGAACGGAGAGTCCCGCAGGCCAGAAAGGCCCGAACGGAGAGTCCCGCAGGCCAACATAGGCCCGAACGGTCATTCCCGCAGGCAAGCATAGGCCCGAACAGAGTCCAGCAGGCCAGCATAGGCCCGAACGGAGATTCCCGGACCAAGAATAGACCCGAACGGTGTCCCGAAGGCAAAATGAGGCCCGAGTAGAGGAGCCGTGCAGGCAACAAGACGCCCGAACCCTGTCCGGCAAGCAAGAGTAAGCCCGAACGCAGAATCCTGCAGGCAAGATTAGGCCCGAAAGGAGAGTCCCGCAGGCCAGAACGACCGAACGGAGGGTCCCGCGGGCGAGAATAGGCCCGAAGAGATGTCCTGCAGGCGAGAATACGCCCAAACTGAGAATCCCACAGGTCAGCATAACCCTGAAAGGAGATTCCCGCAGGCAAGCATAGGCCCGAACAGAGTCCCACAAGCCAGAATAGGACCGAACGAAGTTTTCCGGGGGCAACAATAGGCCTGGACAGAGTCCCGCAGGCAAAAATAGGCCCGAGTAGAGGGGCTGTGCAGGCAAGAAGAGGCCCGAACAGAGTCCTGCAGGCAAGAATAGGCCCAAACGAAGAGCCCCGCTGGCAAGAAGAGACCCGAACAGAGTCCCGAAGGCCAGAAAGTTCCGAACGGAGAGTTCCCCACGTGAGAATAGGCCCGAACGGAGAGTTCCGCAGGCCAGAATAGGCCCGAATAGAGGAGCCCTTAGGCAAAAATAGGCCCGAATAGAGACCCGCTCACAAGAATAGGCCCGAACAGAGAGTCCCGCAGGTCAGAAAAGCCCGAACAGAGGGTCTCGAAGGCGAGAATGGGCCCGAACAGAGTCCCGCAGGGAAGTATAGGCCCGAATAGAGTCCCGCAGGGAAGGACAGGCCTGAATAGCGGATCCCCGCACACACTATCAGGCCTGAATAGCGGATCCCTGCACGCACGAACAGGCCCGAGTAGCAGAGCCCTGCAAGCACGAACAGACCCGAGTAGCGGAGCCCCGCATGCAAGAACAGGCCCAAGTAGTGGAGCCCTGCATGCACCAACAGGCCCGAGTAGCGGAGCCCCGCACGCACAATCAGGCCTGAGTAGCGGAGCTCCGCATGCTAGAACAGGACCGAATATCGGAGCTCCGTAAGCACAAAAGGCTGGAATAGAGCAGCCCCGCACGCAACAGGAGACCCCAAAGGAGACTCCCAGAGGCTAGATTAGGTCCGAACGGAGAGTTTTGCAGGTCAGAATTGTCCCGAACGGAGAGACCCGCAGGCAAGAATAGGCCCGAACGGAGAGATGCGCAGGCGAGAATAGGCCCAAAGGAAAGTCCCACAGGCGAGAGAATATGCCCAAATTGAGAATACCGCAGGCCAGCATACGCCTGAACGGAGATTCCCGTAGGCAAGCATAGGCCCAAACAGAGTCCCGTAGGCCAGAATAGGCCCAAACGGAGAGTGCTGCAGGCCACAATAGGCCGGAACAGAGATTCCTGCAGGCAAGCATAGGCCCAAAGAGAGTCCCGCAGGCCAGAATAGGCCCGAACGGAGTCCCGCAGGCCAGGGTATGCCCGAACGGAGATTCCCAGAGCAAGGATAGGCCCGAACAGAGTCCCGCAGGCAAGAGTAGGCCCGAGTAGAGCAGCCATGCAGGCAAGATGAGGCACGAACAGAGTCCCGCTGGCAAGAGTAGCCCTGAACGGAGAACCCACAGGCAAGAATAGGCTCAAACGGAGAGTCCCGCAGACAAGAATAGGCCCGAACAGAATCCCAGAGGCAAGAATAGAGGAGCCCCGTAGGCAAGAGTAGGCCCGACTAAAGTCCCGCTCCAGAGAATAGGCCCGAACGGAGAGTCCCGTAGGCCAAAAAGGCCTGAACAGAGAGCCCCGCAGGCAGGCATGGACCCGAACAGAGTCCCACAGGCCAGAATAGTCCCGAACAGAGATTCCCGGAGCAAGAATAGCCCCGAACAGAATTCCGCAGGCCAGAATAGGCCAGAACGGGGATTTCCGAAAGCAACCAAAGGCCCGAACAGAGTCCCGCAGGCCAGCATACGCCTGAACGGAGAATGCCAAAGGGAAGCCTAGGCCCGAACGAAGAGTCCCGCAGGCCAGAATAGGCCCGAACGGAGATTGTCGGAGGCAAGAATAGGCCCCAATAGAGTCCCACAGGCAAAAATAGGCCCGAGTAGAGGAGCCGTGCGGGCAAGAAGAGGCCCGAACGGAGAGACCCGCAGGCCAGCATACGCCTGAACGGAGATTCCCGTAGACAAGCATAGGCCCAAACAGAGTCCTGCAGGCCAGAATAGGCCCGAACGGAGAGTTCTGCAGGCCAGAATAGGCCAGAACAGAGATTCCTGCAGGCAAGCATAGGCCCGAACAGAGTCCCGCAAGCCAGGGTACTCCCGAACGGAGATTCCCGGAGCAAGAATAGGCCCGAACAGAGTCCCGCAGGCCAGAATAGGCCTGAACTGAGAGTCCCGCAGGCCAGAGTAGGGCGGAACAGAGATTCCTGCAGGCAAGCATAGGCCCGAACAGAGCCCCGCAGGCCCGAACAGGCCAGAACGGAGATTCCCGGAGGCAAGAATAGGCAAGAATAGAGGAGCCCCGGAGGCAAGAATAGGCCCGAGTAAAGTCCCGCTCCAGAGAATAGGCCCGAACGGAGAGTCCCGCAGGCCAGAAAGGCCCGAACGGAGAGTCCCGCAGGCCAACATAGGCCCGAATGGTCATTCCCGCAGGCAAGCATAGGCCCGAACAGAGTCCAGCAGGCCAGCATAGGCCCGAACGGAGATTCCCGGACCAAGAATAGACCCGAACGGTGTCCCGAAGGCAAAATGAGGCCCGAGTAGAGGAGCCGTGCAGGCAACAAGACGCCCGAACCCTGTCCGGCAAGCAAGAATAAGCCCGAACGCAGAATCCTGCAGGCAAGATTAGGCCCGAACGGAGAGTCCCGCAGGCCAGAAACGACCGAACGGAGGGTCCCGCGGGCGAGAATACGCCCGAAGAGATGTCCTGCAGGCGAGAATACGCCCAAACTGAGAATCCCACAGGTCAGCATAACCCTGAAAGGAGATTCCCGCAGGCAAGCATAGGCCCGAACAGAGTCCCACAAGCCAGAATAGGACCGAACGGAGTTTTCCGGGGGCAACAATAGGCCTGGACAGAGTCCCGCAGGCAAAAATAGGCCCGAGTAGAGGGGCTGTGCAGGCAAGAAGAGGCCCGAACAGAGTTCTGCAGGCAAGAATAGGCCCAAACGAAGAGCCCCGCTGGCAAAAAGAGACCCGAACAGAGTCCCGAAGGCCAGAAAGGCCCGAACGGAGAGTCCCGCAGGCCAACCTAGGCCCGAACGGTCATTCCCGCAGGCAAGCATAGGCCCGAACAGAGTCCAGCAGGCCAGCATAGGCCCGAACGGAGAGACCCGCAGGCCAGCATACGCCTGAACGGAGATTCCTGTAGACAAGCATAGGCCCAAACAGAGTCCTGCAGGCCAGAATAAGCCCGAACGGAGAGTCCTGCAGGCCAGAATAGGCCAGAACAGAGATTCCTGCAGGCAAGCATATTCCCGAACAGAGTCCCGCAAGCCAGGGTACTCCCGAACGGAGATTCCCGGAGCAAGAATAGGCCCGAACAGAGTCCCGCAGGCCAGAATAGGCCCGAACGGAGAGTCCCGCAGGCCAGAGTAGGGGGGAAGAGAGATTCCTGCAGGCAAGCATAGGCCCGAACAGAGTTCCGCAGGCCCAAACAGGCCAGAACGGAGATTCCCGGAGGCAAGAATAGGCAAGAATAGAGGAGCCCCGGAGGCAAGAATAGGCCCGAGTAAAGTCCCGCTCCAGAGAATAGGCCCGAACGGAGAGTCCCGCAGGCCAGAAAGGCCCGAACGGAGAGTCCCGCAGGCCAACATAGGCCCGAACGGTCATTCCCGCAGGCAAGCATAGGCCCGAACAGAGTCCAGCAGGCCAGCATAGGCCCGAACGGAGATTCCCGGACCAAGAATAGACCCGAACAGTGTCCCGAAGGCAAAATGAGGCCCGAGTAGAGGAGCCGTGCAGGCAACAAGACGCCCGAACCCTGTCCGGCAAGCAAGAGTAAGCCCGAACGCAGAATCCTGCACGCAAGATTAGGCCCGAACGGAGAGTCCCGCAGGCCAGAAACGACCGAACGGAGGGTCCCGCTGGCGAGAATAGGCCCGAAGAGATGTCCTGCAGGCGAGAATACGCCCAAACTGAGAATCCCACAGGTCAGCATAACCCTGAAAGGAGAGTCCCGCAGGCAAGCATAGGCCCAAACAGAGTCCCACAAGCCAGAATAGGACCGAACGGAGTTTTCCGGGGGCAACAATAGGCCTGGACAGAGTCCCGCAGGCAAAAATAGGCCCGAGTAGAGGGGCTGTGCAGGCAAGAAGAGGCCAGAACAGAATCCTGCAGGCAAGAATAGGCCCAAACGAAGAGCCCCGCTGGCAAGAAGAGACCCGAACAGAGTCCCGAAGGCCAGAAAGGTCCGAACGGAGAGTTCCCCAGGTGAGAATAGGCCCGAACGGAGAGTCCCGCAGGCCAGAATAGGCCCGAATAGAGGAGCCCTTAGGCAAAAATAGGCCCGAATAGAGACCCGCTCACAAGAATAGGCCCGAACAGAGAGTCCCGCAGGTCAGAAAAGCCCGAACAGAGGGTCTCGAAGGCGAGAATGGGCCCGAACGAGGGTCCCGCAGACCACGATAGGGGCAAACGGAGGGTCTCGCAGGCCAGAATAGGCCCGAACAGAGTCCCGCAGGGAAGTATAGGCCCGAATAGAGTCCCGCAGGGAAGGACAGGCCTGAATAGAGGAGCCCCGCACACACTATCAGGCCTGAATAGCGGAGCCCCGCACGCACGAACAGGCCCGAGTAGCAGAGCCCTGCAAGCACGAACAGACCCGAGTAGCGGAGCCCCGCATGCAAGAACAGGCCCAAGTAGTGGAGCCCCGCATGCACCAACAGGCCCGAGTAGCGGAGCCCCGCACGCACAATCAGGCCTGAGTAACGGAGCTCCGCATGCTAGAACAGGACCGAATATCGGAGCTCCCTAAGCACAAAAGGCTGGAATAGAGCAGCCCCGCACGCAACAGGAGACCCCAAAGGAGACTCCCAGAGGCTAGATTAGGTCCGAACGGAGAGTTTTGAAGGTCAGAATTGTCCCGAACGGAGAGACCCGCAGGCAAGAATAGGCCGGAACGGAGAGTCCCGCAGGCAAGAATAGGCCCGAACGGAGAGATGCGCAGGCGAGAATAGGCCCAAAGGAAAGTCCCGGAGGCGAGAGAATATGCCCAAATTGAGAATACCGCAGGCCAGCATACGCCTGAACGGAGATTCCCGTAGGCAAGCATAGGCCCAAACAGAGTCCCGTAGGCCAGAATAGGCCCAAACGGAGAGTGCTGCAGGCCACAATAGGCCGGAACAGAGATTCCTGCAGGCAAGCATAGGCCCAAACAGAGTCCCGCAGGCCAGAATAGGCCCGAACGGAGATTGTCGGAGGCAAGAATAGGCCCCAATAGAGTCCCACAGGCAAAAATAGGCCCGAGTAGAGGAGCCGTGCGGGCAAGAAGAGGCCCGAACAGAGTCCCGCAGGCAAGGATACGCCCAAACGGAGAGTCCCGCAGGCAAGAATAGGCCCGAACGGAGAGACCCGCAGGCCAGCATACGCCTGAACGGAGATTCCTGTAGACAAGCATAGGCCCAAACAGAGTCCTGCAGGCCAGAATAGGCCCGAACGGAGAGTCCTGCAGGCCAGATGAGGCCAGAACAGAGATTCCTGCAGGCAAGCATAGGCCCGAACAGAGTCCCGCAAGCCAGGGTACTCCCGAACGGAGATTCCCGGAGCAAGAATAGGCCCGAACAGAGTCCCGCAGGCCAGAATAGGCCTGAACTGAGAGTCCCGCAGGCCAGAGTAGGGCGGAACAGAGATTCCTGCAGGCAAGCATACGCCCGAACAGAGCCCCGCAGGCCCGAACAGGCCAGAACGGAGATTCCCGGAGGCAAGAATAGGCAAGAATAGAGGAGCCCCGGAGGCAAGAATAGGCCCGAGTAAAGTCCCGCTCCAGAGAATAGGCCCGAACGGAGAGTCCCGCAGGCCAGAAAGGCCCGAACGGAGAGTCCCGCAGGCCAACATAGGCCCGAACGGTCATTCCCGCAGGCAAGCATAGGCCCGAACAGAGTCCAGCAGGCCAGCATAGGCCCGAACGGAGATTCCCGGACCAAGAATAGACCCGAACGGTGTCCCGAAGGCAAAATGAGGCCCGAGTAGAGGAGCCGTGCAGGCAACAAGACGCCCGAACCCTGTCCGGCAAGCAAGAGTAAGCCCGAACGCAGAATCCTGCAGGCAAGATTAGGCCCGAACGGAGAGTCCCGCAGGCCAGAACGACCGAACGGAGGGTCCCGCGGGCGAGAATAGGCCCGAAGAGATGTCCTGCAGGCGAGAATACGCCCAAACTGAGAATCCCACAGGTCAGCATAACCCTGAAAGGAGATTCCCGCAGGCAAGCATAGGCCCGAACAGAGTCCCACAAGCCAGAATAGGACCGAACGGAGTTTTCCGGGGGCAACAATAGGCCTGGACAGAGTCCCGCAGGCAAAAATAGGCCCGAGTAGAGGGGCTGTGCAGGCAAGAAGAGGCCCGAACAGAGTCCTGCAGGCAAGAATAGGCCCAAACGAAGAGCCCCGCTGGCAAGAAGAGACCCGAACAGAGTCCCGAAGGCCAGAAAGTTCCGAACGGAGAGTTCCCCACGTGAGAATAGGCCCGAACGGAGAGTTCCGCAGGCCAGAATAGGCCCGAATAGAGGAGCCCTTAGGCAAAAATAGGCCCGAATAGAGACCCGCTCACAAGAATAGGCCCGAACAGAGAGTCCCGCAGGTCAGAAAAGCCCGAACAGAGGGTCTCGAAGGCGAGAATGGGCCCGAACGAGGGTCCCGCAGACCACGATAGGGGCAAACGGAGGGTCTCGCAGGCCAGAATAGGCCCGAACAGATTCCCGCAGGGAAGTATAGGCCCGAATAGAGTCCCGCAGGGAAGGACAGGCCTGAATAGAGGAGCCCCGCACACACTATCAGGCCTGAATAGCGGAGCCCAGCACGCACGAACAGGCCCGAGTAGCGGAGCCCCGCACGCACAATCAGGCCTGAGTAACGGAGCTCCGCATGCTAGAACAGGACCGAATATCGGAGCTCCGTAAGCACAAAAGGCTGGAATCGAGCAGCCCCGCACGCAACAGGAGACCCCAAAGGAGACTCCCAGAGGCTAGATTAGGTCCGAACGGAGAGTTTTGCAGGTCAGAATTGTCCCGAACGGAGAGTCCCGCAGGCAAGAATAGGCCCGAACGGAGAGATGCGCAGGCGAGAATAGGCCCAAAGGGAAGTCCCGCAGGCGAGAGAATATGCCCAAATTGAGAATACCGCAGGCCAGCATACGCCTGAACGGAGATTCCCGTAGGCAAGCATAGGCCCAAACAGAGTCCCGTAGGCCAGAATAGGCCCAAACGGAGAGTGCTGCAGGCCACAATAGGCTGGAACAGAGATTCCTGCAGGCAAGCATAGGCCCAAAAAGAGTCCCGCAGGCCAGAATAGGCCCGAACGGAGTCCCGCAGGCCAGGGTATGCCCGAACGGAGATTCCCAGAGCAAGGATAGGCCAGAACAGAGTCCCGCAGGCAAGAGTAGGCCCGAGTAGAGCAGCCATGCAGGCAAGATGAGGCACGAACAGAGTCCCGCTGGCAAGAGTAGCCCTGAACGGAGAACCCACAGGCAAGAATAGGCTCAAACGGAGAGTCCCACAGACAAGAATAGGCCCGAACAGAATCCCAGAGGCAAGAATAGAGGAGCCCCGTAGGCAAGAGTAGGCCCGACTAAAGTCCCGCTCCAGAGAATAGGCCCGAACGGAGAGACCCGTAGGCGAAAAAGGCCTGAACAGAGAGCCCCGCAGGCAGGCATGGGCCCGAACAGAGTCCCACAGGCCAGAATAGTCCCGAACACAGATTCCCGGAGCAAGAATAGCCCCGAACAGAATTCCGCAGGCCAGAATAGGCCCGAACGGAGATTGTCGGAGGCAAGAATAGGCCCCAATAGAGTCCCACAGGCAAAAATAGGCCCGAGTAGAGGAGCCGTGCGGGCAAGAAGAGGCCCGAACGGAGAGACCCGCAGGCCAGCATACGCCTGAACGGAGATTCCCGTAGACAAGCATAGGCCCAAACAGAGTCCTGCAGGCCAGAATAGGCCCGAACGGAGAGTTCTGCAGGCCAGAATAGGCCAGAACAGAGATTCCTGCAGGCAAGCATAGGCCCGAACAGAGTCCCGCAAGCCAGGGTACGCCCGACCGGAGATTCCCGGAGCAAGAATAGGCCCGAACAGAGTCCCGCAGGCCAGAATAGGCCTGAACGGAGAGTCCCGCAGGCCAGAGTAGGGTGGAAGAGAGATTCCTGCAGGCAAGCATAGGCCCGAACAGAGTCCCGCAGGCCTGAACAGGCCAGAACGGAGATTCCCGGAGGCAAGAATAGGCAAGAATAGAGGAGCCCCGGAGGCAAGAATAGGTCCGAGTAAAGTCCCGCTCCAGAGAATAGGCCCGAACGGAGAGTCCCGAGGGCAACATAGGCCGGAACGGTCATTCCCGCAGGCAAGCATAGGCCCGAACAGAGTCCAGCAGGCCAGCACAGGCCCGAACGGAGATTCCCGGACCAAGAATAGACCCGAACAGTGTCCCGAAGGCAAAATGAGGCCCGAGTAGAGGAGCCGTGCAGGCAAGAAGACGCCCGAACCCTGTCCGGCAAGCAAGAATAAGCCCGAACGCAGAATCCTGCAGGCAAGATTAGGCCCGAACGGAGAGTCCCGCAGGCCAGAAACGACCGAACGGAGGGTCCCGCGGGCGAGAATAGGCCCGAAGAGATGTCCTGCAGGCGAGAATACGCCCAAACTGAGAATCCCACAGGTCAGCATAACCCTGAAAGGAGATTCCCGCAGGCAAGCATAGGCCCGAACAGAGTCCCACAAGCCAGAATAGGACCGAACGGAGTTTTCCGGGGGCAACAATAGGCCTGGACAGAGTCCCGCAGGCAAAAATAGGCCCGAGTAGAGGGGCTGTGCAGGCAAGAAGAGGCCCGAACAGAGTTCTGCAGGCAAGAATAGGCCCAAACTAAGAGCCCCGCTGGCAAAAAGAGACCCGAACAGAGTCCCGAAGGCCAGAAAGGCCCGAAGGGAGAGTCCCGCAGGCCAACCTAGGCCCGAACGGTCATTCCCGCAGGCAAGCATAGGAACGAACAGAGTCCAGCAGGCCAGCGTAGGCCCGAACAGAGAGACCCGCAGGCCAGCATACGCCTGAACGGAGATTCCTGTAGACAAGCATAGGCCCAAACAGAGTCCTGCAGGCCAGAATAGGCCCGAACGGAGAGTCCTGCAGGCCAGAATAGGCCAGAACAGAGATTCCTGCAGGCAAGCATATTCCCGAACAGAGTCCCGCAAGCCAGGGTACTCCCGAACGGAGATTCCCGGAGCAAGAATAGGCCCGAACAGAGTCCCGCAGGCCAGAATAGGCCCGAACGGAGAGTCCCGCAGGCCAGAGTAGGGCGGAAGAGAGATTCCTGCAGGCAAGCATAGGCCCGAACAGAGTCCCGCAGGCCTGAACAGGCCAGAACGGAGATTCCCGGAGGCAAGAATAGGCAAGAATAGAGGAGCCCCGGAGGCAAGAATAGGCCCGAGTAAAGTCCCGCTCCAGAGAATAGGCCCGAACGGAGAGTCCCGCAGGCCAGAAAGGCCCGAACGGAGAGTCCCGCAGGTCAACATAGGCCCGAACGGCCATTCCCGCAGGCAAGCATAGGCCCGAACAGAGTCCAGCAGGCCAGCATAGGCCCGAACGGAGATTCCCGGACCAAGAATAGACCCGAACAGTGTCCCGAAGGCAAAATGAGGCCCGAGTAGAGGAGCCGTGCAGGCAACAAGACGCCCGAACCCTGTCCCGCAAGCAAGAGTAAGCCCGAACGCAGAATCCTGCAGGCAAGATTAGGCCCGAACGGAGAGTCCCGCAGGCCAGAAACGACCGAACGGAGGGTCCCGCGGGCGAGAATAGGCCCGAAGAGATGTCCTGCAGGCGAGAATACGCCCAAACTGAGAATCCCACAGGTCAGCATAACCCTGAAAGGAGAGTCCCGCAGGCAAGCATAGGCCCAAACAGAGTCCCACAAGCCAGAACAGGACCAAACGGAGTTTTCCGGGGGCAACAATAGGCCTGGACAGAGTCCCGCAGGCAAAAATAGGCCCGAGTAGAGGGGCTGTGCAGGCAAGAAGAGGCCCGAACAGAGTCCTGCAGGCAAGAATAGGCCCAAACGAAGAGCCCCGCTGGCAAGAAGAGACCCGAACAGAGTCCCGAAGGCCAGAAAGGTCCGAACGGAGAGTTCCCCAGGTGAGAATAGGCCCGAACGGAGAGTCCCGCAGGCCAGAATAGGCCCGAATAGAGGAGCCCTTAGGCAAAAATAGGCCCGAATAGAGACCCGCTCACAAGAATAGGCCCGAACAGAGAGTCCCGCAGGTCAGAAAAGCCCGAACAGAGGGTCTCGAAGGCGAGAATGGGCCCGAACGAGGGTCCCGCAGACCACGACAGGGGCAAACGGAGGGTCTCGCAGGCCAGAATAGGCCCGAACAGAGTCCCGCAGGGAAGTATAGGCCCGAATAGAGTCCCGCAGGGAAGGACAGGCCTGAATAGAGGAGTACCGCACACACTATCAGGCCTGAATTGCGGAGCCCCGCACGCACGAACAGGCCCGAGTAGCAGAGCCCTGCAAGCACGAACAGACCCGAGTAGCGGAGCCCCGCATGCAAGAACAGGCCCAAGTAGTGGAGCCCCGCATGCACCAACAGGCCCGAGTAGCGGAGCCCCGCACGCACAATCAGGCCTGAGTAACGGAGCTCCGCATGCTAGAACAGGACCGAATATCGGAGCTCCGTAAGCACAAAAGGCTGGAATAGAGCAGCCCCGCACGCAACAGGAGACCCCAAAGGAGACTCCCAGAGGCTAGATTAGGTCCGAACGGAGAGTTTTGCAGGTCAGAATTGTCCCGAACGGAGAGACCCGCAGGCAAGAATAGGCCCGAACGGAGAGATGCGCAGGCGAGAATAGGTCCAAAGGAAAGTCCCGCAGGCGAGAGAATATGCCCAAATTGAGAATACCGCAGGCCAGCATACGCCTGAACGGATATTCCCGTAGGCAAGCATAGGCCCAAACAGAGTCCCGTAGGCCAGAATAGGCCCAAACGGAGAGTGCTGCAGGCCACAATAGGCCGGAACAGAGATTCCTGCAGGCAAGCATAGGCCCAAACAGAGTCCCGCAGGCCAGAATAGGCCCGAACGGAGTCCCGCAGGCCAGGGTATGCCCGAACGGAGATTCCCAGAGCAAGGATAGGCCCGAACAGAGTCCCGCAGGCAAGAGTAGGCCCGAGTAGAGCAGCCATGCAGGCAAGATGAGGCACGAACAGAGTCCCGCTGGCAAGAGTAGCCCTGAACGGAGAACCCACAGGCAAGAATAGGCTCAAACGGAGAGTCCCACAGACAAGAATAGGCCCGAACAGAATCCCAGAGGCAAGAATAGAGGAGCCCCGTAGGCAAGAGTAGGCCCGACTAAAGTCCCGCTCCAGAGAATAGGCCCAAACGGAGAGACCCGTAGGCGAAAAAGGCCTGAACAGAGAGCCCCGCAGGCAAGCATGGGCCCGAACAGAGTCCCACAGGCCAGAATAGTCCCGAACAGAGATTCCCGGAGCAAGAATAGCCCCGAACAGAATTCCGCAGGCCAGAATAGGCCAGAACGGGGATTTCCGAAAGCAACCAAAGGCCCGAACAGAGTCCCGCAGGCCAGCATACGCCTGAACGGAGATTGCCAAAGGGAAGCCTAGGCCCGAACGAAGAGTCCCGCAGGCCAGAATAGGCCCGAACGGAGATTGTCGGAGGCAAGAATAGGCCCCAATAGAGTCCCACAGGCAAAAATAGGCCCGAGTAGAGGAGCCGTGCGGACAAGAAGAGGCCCGAACAGAGTCCCGCAGGCAAGGATACGCCCAAACGGAGAGTCCCGCAGGCAAGAATAGGCCCGAACGGAGAGACCCGCAGGCCAGCATACGCCTAAACGGAGATTCCTGTAGACAAGCATAGGCCCAAACAGAGTCCTGCAGGCCAGAATAGGCCCGAACGGAGAGTCCTGCAGGCCAGAAGAGGCCAGAACAGAGATTCCAGCAGGCAAGCATAGGCCCGAACAGAGTCCCGCAAGCCAGGGTACTCCCGAACGGAGATTCCCGGAGCAAGAATAGGCCCGAACAGAGTCCCGCAGGCCAGAATAGGCCTGAACTGAGAGTCCCGCAGGCCAGAGTAGGGCGGAACAGAGATTCCTGCAGGCAAGCATAGGCCCGAACAGAGTCCCGCAGGCCCGAACAGGCCAGAACGGAGATTCCCGGAGGCAAGAATAGGCAAGAATAGAGGAGCCCCGGAGGCAAGAATAGGCCCGAGTAAAGTCCCGCTCCAGAGAATAGGCCCGAACGGAGAGTCCCGCAGGCCAGAACGACCGAACGGAGGGTCCCGCGGGCGAGAATAGGCCCGAAGAGATGTCCTGCAGGCGAGAATACGCCCAAACTGAGAATCCCACAGGTCAGCATAACCCTGAAAGGAGATTCCCGCAGGCAAGCATAGGCCCGAACAGAGTCCCACAAGCCAGAATAGGACCGAACGGAGTTTTCCGGGGGCAACAATAGGCCTGGACAGAGTCCCGCAGGCAAAAATAGGCCCGAGTAGAGGGGCTGTGCAGGCAAGAAGAGGCCCGAACAGAGTCCTGCAGGCAAGAATAGGCCCAAACGAAGAGCCCCGCTGGCAAGAAGAGACCCGAACAGAGTCCCGAAGGCCAGAAAGGTCCGAACGGAGAGTTCCCCACGTGAGAATAGGCCCGAACGGAGAGTCCCGCAGGCCACAATAGGCCCGAATAGAGGAGCCCTTAGGCAAAAATAGGCCCGAATAGAGACCCGCTCACAAGAATAGGCCCGAACAGAGAGTCCCGCAGGTCAGAAAAGCCCGAACAGAGGGTCTCGAAGGCGAGAATGGGCCCGAACGAGGGTCCCGCAGACCACGATAGGGGCGAACGGAGGGTCTCGCAGGCCAGAATAGGCCCGAACAGAGTCCCGCAGGGAAGTATAGGCCCGAATAGAGTCCCGCAGGGAAGGACAGGCCTGAATAGCGGATCCCCGCACACACTATCAGGCCTGAATAGCGGATCCCTGCACGCACGAACAGGCCCGAGTAGCAGAGCCCTGCAAGCACGAACAGACCCGAGTAGCGGAGCCCCGCATGCAAGAACAGGCCCAAGTAGTGGAGCCCCGCATGCACCAACAGGCCCGAGTAGCGGAGTCCCGCACGCACAATCAGGCCTGAGTAGCGGAGCTCCGCATGCTAGAACAGGACCGAATATCGGAGCTCCGTAAGCACAAAAGGCTGGAATGGAGCAGCCCCGCACGCAACAGGAGACCCCAAAGGAGACTCCCAGAGGCTAGATTAGGTCCGAACGGAGAGTTTTGCAGGTCAGAATTGTCCCGAACGGAGAGACCCGCAGGCAAGAATAGGCCGGAACGGAGAGTCCCGCAGGCAAGAATAGGCCCGAACGGAGAGATGCGCAGGCGAGAATAGGCCCAAAGGAAAGTCCCGGAGGCGAGAGAATATGCCCAAATTGAGAATACCGCAGGCCAGCATACGCCTGAACGGAGATTCCCGTAGGCAAGCATAGGCCCAAACAGAGTCCCGTAGGCCAGAATAGGCCCAAACGGAGAGTGCTGCAGGCCACAATAGGCCGGAACAGAGATTCCTGCAGGCAAGCATAGGCCCAAACAGAGTCCCGCAGGCCAGAATAGGCCCGAACGGAGTCCCGCAGGCCAGGGTATGCCCGAACGGAGATTCCCAGAGCAAGGATAGGCCCGAACAGAGTCCCACAGGCAAGAGTAGGCCCGAGTAGAGCAGCCATGCAGGCAAGATGAGGCACGAACAGAGTCCCGCTGGCAAGAGTAGCCCTGAACGGAGAACCCACAGGCAAGAATAGGCTCAAACGGAGAGTCCCGCAGACAAGAATATGCCCGAACAGAATCCCAGAGGCAAGAATAGAGGAGCCCCGTAGGCAAGAGTAGGCCCGACTAAAGTCCCGCTCCAGAGAATAGGCCCGAACGGAGAGACCCGTAGGCGAAAAAGGCCTGAACAGAGAGCCCCGCAGGCAGGCATGGGCCTGAACAGAGTCCAACAGGCCAGAATAGTCCCGAACAGAGATTCCCGGAGCAAGAATAGCCCCGAACAGAATTCCGCAGGCCAGAATAGGCCAGAACGGGGATTTCCGAAAGCAACCAAAGGCCCGAACAGAGTCCCGCAGGCCAGCATACGCCTGAACGGAGATTGCCAAAGGGAAGCCTAGGCCCGAACGAAGAGTCCCGCAGGCCAGAATAGGCCCGAACGGAGATTGTCGGAGGCAAGAATAGGCCCCAATAGAGTCCCACAGGCAAAAATAGGCCCGAGTAGAGGAGCCGTGCGGGCAAGAAGAGGCCCGAACAGAGTCCCGCAGGCAAGGATACGCCCAAACGGAGAGTCCCGCAGGCAAGAATAGGCCCGAACGGAGAGACCCGCAGGCCAGCATACGCCTGAACGGAGATTCCTGTAGACAAGCATATGCCCAAACAGAGTCCTGCAGGCCAGAATAGGCCCGAACGGAGAGTCCTGCAGGCCAGAATAGGCCAGAACAGAGATTCCTGCAGGCATGCATAGGCCCGAACAGAGTCCCGCAAACCAGGGTACTCCCGAAAGGAGATTCCCGGAGCAAGAATAGCCCCGAACAGAATTCCGCAGGCCAGAATAGGCCAGAACGGGGATTTCCGAAAGCAACCAAAGGCCCGAACAGAGTCCCGCAGGCCAGCATACGCCTGAACGGAGATTGCCAAAGGGAAGCCTAGGCCCGAAGGAAGAGTCCCGCAGGCCAGAATAGGCCCGAACGGAGATTGTCGGAGGCAAGAATAGGCCCCAATAGAGTCCCACAGGCAAAAATAGGCCCGAGTAGAGGAGCCGTGCGGGCAAGAAGAGGCCCGAACAGAGTCCCGCAGGCAAGGATACGCCCAAACGGAGAGTCCCGCAGGCAAGAATAGGCCCGAACGGAGAGACCCGCAGGCCAGCATAAGCCTGAACGGATATTCCCGTAGGCAAGCATAGGCCCAAACAGAGTCCCGTAGGCCAGAATAGGCCCAAACGGAGAGTGCTGCAGGCCACAATAGGCCGGAACAGAGATTCCTGCAGGCAAGCATAGGCCCAAACAGAGTCCCGCAGGCCAGAATAGGCCCGAACGGAGTCCCACAGGCCAGGGTATGCCCGAACGGAGATTCCCAGAGCAAGGATAGGCCCGAACAGAGTCCCGCAGGCAAGAGTAGGCCCGAGTAGAGCAGCCATGCAGGCAAGATGAGGCACGAACAGAGTCCCGCTGGCAAGAGTAGCCCTGAACGGAGAACCCACAGGCAAGAATAGGCTCAAACGGAGAGTCCCGCAGACAAGAATAGGCCCGAACAGAATCCCAGAGGCAAGAATAGAGGAGCCCCGTAGGCAAGAGTAGGCCCGACTAAAGTCCCGCTCCAGAGAATAGGCCCGAACGGAGAGACCCGTAGGCGAAAAAGGCCTGAACAGAGAGCCCCGCAGGCAGGCATGGGCCCGAACAGAGTCCCACAGGCCAGAATAGTCCCGAACAGAGATTCCCGGAGCAAGAAGAGCCCCGAACAGAATTCCGCAGGCCAGAATAGGCCCGAACGGAGATTGTCGGAGGCAAGAATAGGCCCCAATAGAGTCCCACAGGCAAAAATAGGCCCGAGTAGAGGAGCCGTGCGGGCAAGAAGAGGCCCGAACAGAGTCCCGCAGGCAAGGATACGCCCAAACGGAGAGTCCCGCAGGCAAGAATAGGCCCGAACGGAGAGACCCGCAGGCCAGCATAAGCCTGAACGGAGATTCCCGTAGGCAAGCATAGGCCCAAACAGAGTCCCGTAGGCCAGAATAGGCCCAAACGGAGAGTGCTGCAGGCCACAATAGGCCGGAACAGAGATTCCTGCAGGCAAGCATAGGCCCAAACAGAGTCCCGCAGGCCAGAATAGGCCCGAACGGAGTCCCGCAGGCCAGGGTATGCCCGAACGGAGATTCCCAGAGCAAGGATAGGCCCGAACAGAGTCCCGCAGGCAAGAGTAGGCCCGAGTAGAGCAGCCATGCAGGCAAGATGAGGCACGAACAGAGTCCCGCTGGCAAGAGTAGCCCTGAACGGAGAACCCACAGGCAAGAATAGGCTCAAACGGAGAGTCCCACAGACAAGAATAGGCCCGAACAGAATCCCAGAGGCAAGAATAGAGGAGCCCCGTAGGCAAGAGTAGGCCCGACTAAAGTCCCGCTCCAGAGAATAGGCCCGAACGGAGAGACCCGTAGGCGAAAAAGGCCTGAACAGAGAGCCCCGCAGGCAGGCATGGGCCCGAACAGAGTCCAACAGGCCAGAATAGTCCCGAACAGAGATTCCCGGAGCAAGAACAGCCCCGAACAGAATTCCGCAGGCCAGAATAGGCCCGAACGGAGATTGTCGGAGGCAAGAATAGGCCCCAATAGAGTCCCACAGGCAAAAATAGGCCCGAGTAGAGGAGCCGTGCGGGCAAGAAGAGGCCCGAACAGAGTCCCGCAGGCAAGGATACGCCCAAACGGAGAGTCTCGCAGGCAAGAATAGGCCCGAACGGAGAGACCCGCAGGCCAGCATACGCCTGAACGGAGATTCCTGTAGACAAGCATAGGCCCAAACAGAGTCCTGCAGGCCAGAATAGGCCCGAACGGAGAGTCCTGCAGGCCAGAATAGGCCAGAACAGAGATTCCTGCAGGCATGCATAGGCCCGAACAGAGTCCCGCAAGCCAGGGTACTCCCGAAAGGAGATTCCCGGAGCAAGAATAGCCCCGAACAGAATTCCGCAGGCCAGAATAGGCCAGAACGGGGATTTCCGAAAGCAACCAAAGGCCCGAACAGAGTCCCGCAAGCCAGCATACGCCTGAACGGAGATTGCCAAAGGGAAGCCTAGGCCCGAACGAAGAGTCCCGCAGGCCAGAATAGGCCCGAACGGAGATTGTCGGAGGCAAGAATAGGCCCCAATAGAATCCCACAGGCAAAAATAGGCCCGAGTAGAGGAGCCGTGCAGACAAGAAGAGGCCCGAACAGAGTCCCGCAGGCAAGGATACGCCCAAACGGAGAGTCCCGCAGGCAAGAATAGGCCCGAACGGAGAGACCCGCAGGCCAGCATACGCCTGAACGGAGATTCCTGTAGACAAGCATAGGCCCAAACAGAGTCCTGCAGGCCAGAATAGGCCCGAACGGAGAGTCCTGCAGGCCAGAATAGGCCCGAACGGAGAGTCCTGCAGGCCAGAATAGGCCAGAACAGAGATTCCTGCAGGCATGCATAGGCCCGAACAGAGTCCCGCAAGCCAGGGTACTCCCGAACGGAGATTCCCGGAGCAAGAATAGGCCCGAACAGAGTCCCGCAGGCCAGAATAGGCCTGAACTCAGAGTCCCGCAGGTCAGAGTAGGGCGGAAGAGAGATTCCTGCAGGCAAGCATAGGCCCGAACAGAGTCCCGCAGGCCCGAACAGGCCAGAACGGAGATTCCCGGAGGCAAGAATAGGCAAGAATAGAGGAGCCCCGGAGGCAAGAATAGGCCCGAGTAAAGTCCCGCTCCAGAGAATAGGCCCGAACGGAGAGTCCCGCAGGCCAGAAAGGCCCGAACGGAGAGTCCCGCAGGCCAACATAGGCCCGAACGGTCATTCCCGCAGGCAAGCATAGGCCCGAACAGAGTCCAGCAGGCCAGCATAGGCCCGAACGGAGATTCCCGGACCAAGAATAGACCCGAACGGTGTCCCGAATGCAAAATGAGGCCCGAGTAGAGGAGCCGTGCAGGCAACAAGACGCCCGAACCCTGTCCGGCAAGCAAGAGTAAGCCCGAACGCAGAATCCTGCAGGCAAGATTAGGCCCGAACGGAGAGTCCCGCAGGCCAGAACGACCGAACGGAGGGTCCCGCGGGCGAGAATAGGCCCGAAGAGATGTCCTGCAGGCGAGAATACGCCCAAACTGAGAATCCCACAGGTCAGCATAACCCTGAAAGGAGATTCCCGCAGGCAAGCATAGGCCCGAACAGAGTCCCACAAGCCAGAATAGGACCGAACGGAGTTTTCCGGGGGCAACAATAGGCCTGGACAGAGTCCCGCAGGCAAAAATAGGCCCGAGTAGAGGGGCTGTGCAGGCAAGAAGAGGCCCGAACAGAGTCCTGCAGGCAAGAATAGGCCCAAACGAAGAGCCCCGCTGGCAAGAAGAGACCCGAACAGAGTCCCGAAGGCCAGAAAGGTCCGAACGGAGAGTTCCCCACGTGAGAATAGGCCCGAACGGAGAGTCCCGCAGGCCACAATAGGCCCGAATAGAGGAGCCCTTAGGCAAAAATAGGCCCGAATAGAGACCCGCTCACAAGAATAGGCCCGAACAGACAGTCCCGCAGGTCAGAAAAGCCCGAACAGAGGGTCTCGAAGGCGAGAATGGGCCCGAACGAGGGTCCCGCAGACCACGATAGGGGCGAACGGAGGGTCTCGCAGGCCAGAATAGGCCCGAACAGAGTCCCGCAGGGAAGTATAGGCCCGAATAGAGTCCCGCAGGGAAGGACAGGCCTGAATAGCGGATCCCCGCACACACTATCAGGCCTGAATAGCGGATCCCTGCACGCACGAACAGGCCCGAGTAGCAGAGCCCTGCAAGCACGAACAGACCCGAGTAGCGGAGCCCCGCACGCACAATCAGGCCTGAGTAGCGGAGCTCCGCATGCTAGAACAGGACCGAATATCGGAGCTCCGTAAGCACAAAAGGCTGGAATGGAGCAGCCCCGCACGCAACAGGAGACCCCAAAGGAGACTCCCAGAGGCTAGATCAGGTCCGAACGGAGAGTTTTGCAGGTCAGAATTGTCCCGAACGGAGAGACCCGCAGGGAAGAATAGGCCGGAACGGAGAGTCCCGCAGGCAAGAATAGGCCCGAACGGAGAGATGCGCAGGCGAGAATAGGTCCAAAGTAAAGTCCCGCAGGCGAGAGAATATGCCCAAATTGAGAATACCGCAGGCCAGCATACGCCTGAACGGAGATTCCCGTAGGCAAGCATAGGCCCAAACAGAGTCCCGCAGGCCAGAATAGGCCCGAACGGAGAGTCCTGCAGGCCACAATAGGCCGGAACAGAGATTCCTGCAGGCAAGCATAGGCCCAAAGAGAGTCCCGCAGGCCAGAATAGGCCCGAACGGAGTCCCGCAGGCCAGGGTATGCCCGAACGGAGATTCCCAGAGCAAGGATAGGCCCGAACAGAGTCCCGCAGGCAAGAGTAGGCCCGAGTAGAGCAGCCATGCAGGCAAGATGAGGCACGAACAGAGTCCCGCTGGCAAGAGTAGCCCTGAACGGAGAACCCACAGGCAAGAATAGGCTCAAACGGAGAGTCCCGCAGACAAGAATAGGCCCGAACAGAATCCTAGAGGCAGGAATAGAGGAGCCCCGTAGGCAAGAGTAGGCCCGACTAAAGTCCCGCTCCAGAGAATAGGCCCGAACGGAGAGTCCCGTAGGCCAAAAAGGCCTGAACAGAGAGCCCCGCAGGCAGGCATGGGCCCGAACAGAGTCCCATAGGCCAGAATAGTCCCGAACAGAGATTCCCGGAGCAAGAATAGCCCCGAACAGAATTCCGCAGGCCAGAATAGGCCAGAACGGGGATTTCCGAAAGCAACCAAAGGCCCGAACAGAGTCCCGCAGGCCAGCATACGCCTGAACGGAGATTGCCAAAGGGAAGCCTAGGCCCGAACGAAGAGTCCCGCAGGCCAGAATAGGCCCGAACGGAGATTGTCGGAGGCAAGAATAGGCCCCAATAGAGTCCCACAGGCAAAAATAGGCCCGAGTAGAGGAGCCGTGCGGGCAAGAAGAGGCCCGAACAGAGTCCCGCAGGCAAGGATACGCCCAAACGGAGAGTCTCGCAGGCAAGAATAGGCCCGAACGGAGAGACCCGCAGGCCAGCATACGCCTGAACGGAGATTCCTGTAGACAAGCATAGGCCCAAACAGAGTCCTGCAGGCCAGAATAGGCCCGAACGGAGAGTCCTGCAGGCCAGAATAGGCCAGAACAGAGATTCCTGCAGGCATGCATAGGCCCGAACAGAGTCCCGCAAGCCAGGGTACTCCCGAAAGGAGATTCCCGGAGCAAGAATAGCCCCGAACAGAATTCCGCAGGCCAGAATAGGCCAGAACGGGGATTTCCGAAAGCAACCAAAGGCCCGAACAGAGTCCCGCAGGGCAGCATACGCCTGAACGGAGATTGCCAAAGGGAAGCCTAGGCCCGAACGAAGAGTCCCGCAGGCCAGAATAGGCCCGAACGGAGATTGTCGGAGGCAAGAATAGGCCCCAATAGAATCCCACAGGCAAAAATAGGCCCGAGTAGAGGAGCCGTGCAGACAAGAAGAGGCCCGAACAGAGTCCCGCAGGCAAGGATACGCCCAAACGGAGAGTCCCGCAGGCAAGAATAGGCCCGAACGGAGAGACCCGCAGGCCAGCATACGCCTGAACGGAGATTCCTGTAGACAAGCATAGGCCCAAACAGAGTCCTGCAGGCCAGAATAGGCCAGAACGGAGAGTCCTGCAGGCCAGAATAGGCCCGAACGGAGAGTCCTGCAGGCCAGAATAGGCCAGAACAGAGATTCCTGCAGGCATGCATAGGCCCGAACAGAGTCCCGCAAGCCAGGGTACTCCCGAACGGAGATTCCCGGAGCAAGAATAGGCCCGAACAGAGTCCCGCAGGCCAGAATAGGCCCGAACGGAGAGTCCCGCAGGCCAGAGTAGGGCGGAAGAGAGATTCCTGCAGGCAAGCATAGGCCCGAACAGAGTCCCGCAGGCCCGAACAGGCCAGAACGGAGATTCCCGGAGGCAAGAATAGGCAAGAATAGAGGAGGCCCGGAGGCAAGAATAGGCCCGAGTAAAGTCCCGCTCCAGAGAATAGGCCCGAACGGAGAGTCCCGCAGGCCAGAATGGCCCGAACGGAGAGTCCCGCAGGCCAACATAGGCCCGAACGGTCATTCCCGCAGGCAAGCATAGGCCCGAACAGAGTCCAGCAGGCCAGCATAGGCCCGAACGGAGATTCCCGGACCAAGAATAGACCCGAACGGTGTCCCGAAGGCAAAATGAGGCCCGAGTAGAGGAGCCGTGCAGGCAAGAAGACGCCCGAACCCTGTCCGGCAAGCAAGAGTAAGCCCGAACGCAGAATCCTGCAGGCAAGATTAGGCCCGAACGGAGAGTCCCGCAGGCCAGAAACGACCGAACGGAGGGTCCCGCGGGCGAGAATAGGCCCGAAGAGATGTCCTGCAGGCGAGAATACGCCCAAACTGAGAATCCCACAGGTCAGCATAACCCTGAAAGGAGATTCCCGCAGGCAAGCATAGGCCCGAACAGAGTCCCACAAGCCAGAATAGGACCGAACGGAGTTTTCCGGGGGCAACAATAGGCCTGGACAGAGTCCCGCAGGCAAAAATAGGCCCGAGTAGAGGGGCTGTGCAGGCAAGAAGAGGCCCGAACAGAGTTCTGTAGGCAAGAATAGGCCCAAACGAAGAGCCCCGCTGGCAAGAAGAGACCCGAACAGAGTCCCGAAGGCCAGAAAGGCCCGAACGGAGAGTTCCCCAGGTGAGAATAGGCCCGAACGGAGAGTCCCGCAGGCCAGAATAGGCCCGAATAGAGGAGCCCTTAGGCAAAAATAGGCCCGAATAGAGACCCGCTCACAAGAATAGGCCCGAACGGAGAGTCCCGCAGGCCAGAAAAGCCCGAACAGAGGGTCTCGAAGGCGAGAATGGGCCCGAACGAGGGTCCCGCAGACCACAATAGGGGCGAACCGAGGGTCTCCCAGGCCAGAATAGGCCCGAACAGAGTCCCGCAGGGAAGTATAGGCCCGAATAGAGTCCCGCAGGGAAGGACAGGCCTGAATAGAGGAGCCCCGCACACACTATCAGGCCTGAATAGCGGAGCCCCGCACGCACGAACAGGCCCGAGTAGCAGAGCCCTGCAAGCACGAACAGACCCGAGTAGCGGAGCCCCGCATGCAAGAACAGGCCCAAGTAGTTGAGCCCCGCATGCACCAACAGGCCCGAGTAGCGGAGCCCCGCATGCACAATCAGGCCTGAGTAGCGGAGCTCCGCATGCTAGAACAGGACCGAATATCGGAGCTCCGTAAGCACAAAAGGCTGGAATAGAGCAGCCCCGCACGCAACAGGAGACCCCAAAGGAGACTCCCAGAGGCTAGATTAGGTCCGAACGGAGAGTTTTGCAGGTCAGAATTGTCCCGAACGGAGAGACCCGCAGGCAAGAATAGGCCGGAACGGAGAGTCCCGCAGGCAAGAATAGGCCCGAACGGAGAGATGCGCAGGCGAGAATAGGCCCAAAGGAAAGTCCCGGAGGCGAGAGAATATGCCCAAATTGAGAACACCGCAGGCCAGCATACACCTGAACGGAGATTCCCGTAGGCAAGCATAGGCCCAAACAGAGTCCCGTAGGCCAGAATAGGCCCAAACGGAGAGTGCTGCTGGCCACAATAGGCCGGAACAGAGATTCCTGCAGGCAAGCATAGGCCCAAACAGAGTCCCGCAGGCCAGAATAAGCCCGAACGGAGTCCCGCAGGCCAGGGTATGCCCGAACGGAGATTCCCAGAGCAAGGATAGGCCCGAACAGAGTCCCGCAGGCAAGAGTAGGCCCGAGTAGAGCAGCCATGCAGGCAAGATGAGGCACGAACAGAGTCCCGCTGGCAAGAGTAGCCCTGAACGGAGAACCCACAGGCAAGAATAGGCTCAAACGGAGAGTCCCGCAGACAAGAATAGGCCCGAACAGAATCCCAGAGGCAAGAATAGAGGAGCCCCGTAGGCAAGAGTAGGCCCGACTAAAGTCCCGCTCCAGAGAATAGGCCCGAACGGAGAGTCCCGTAGGCGAAAAAGGCCTGAACAGAGAGCCCCGCAGGCAGGCATGGTCCCGAACAGAGTCCCACAGGTCAGAATAGTCCCGAACAGAGATTCCCGGAGCAAGAATAGCCCCGAACAGAATTCCGCAGGCCAGAACGGGGATTTCCAAAAGCAACCAAAGGCCCGAACAGAGTCCCGCAGGCCAGCATACGCCTGAACGGACATTGCCAAAGGGAAGCCTAGGCCCGAACGAAGAGTCCCGCAGGCCAGAATAGGCCCGAACGGAGATTGTCGGAGGCAAGAATAGATCCCAATAGAGTCCCACAGGCAAAAATAGGCCCGAGTAGAGGAGCCGTGCGGGCAAGAAGAGGCCTGAACAGAGTCCCGCAGGCAAGGATACGCCCAAACGGAGAGTCCCGCAGGCAAGAATAGGCCCGAACGGAGAGACCCGCAGGCCAGCATACGCCTGAACGGAGATTCCCGTAGGCAAGCATAGGCCCAAACAGAGTCCTGCAGGCCAGAATAGGCCCGAACGGAGAGTCCTGCAGGCCAGAATAGGCCAGAACAGAGATTCCTGCAGGCAAGCATAGGCCCGAACAGAGTCCCGCAAGCCAGGGTACGCCCGACCGGCGATTCCCGGAGCAAGAATAGGCCCGAACAGAGTCCCGAAGGCCAGAATAGGCCTGAACGGAGAGTCCCGCAGGCCAGAGTAGGGCGGAACAGAGATTCCTGCAGGCAAGCATAGGCCCGAACAGAGTCCCGCAGGCCCGAACAGGCCAGAACGGAGATTCCCGGAGGCAAGAATAGGCAAGAATAGAGGAGGCCCGGAGGCAAGAATAGGCCCGAGTAAAGTCCCGCTCCAGAGAATAGGCCCGAACGGAGAGTCCCGCAGGCCAGAAAGGCCCGAACGGAGAGTCCCGCAGGCCAACATAGGCCCGAACGGTCATTCCCGCAGGCAAGCATAGGCCCGAACAGAGTCCAGCAGGCCAGCATAGGCCCGAACGGACATTCTCGGACCAAGAATAGACCCGAACGGTGTCCCGAAGGCAAAATGAGGCCCGAGTAGAGGAGCCGTGCAGGCAAGAAGACGCCCGAACCCTGTCCGGCAAGCAAGAATAAGCCCGAACGCAGAATCCTGCAGGCAAGATTAGGCCCGAACGGAGAGTCCCGCAGGCCAGAAACGACCGAACGGAGGGTCCCGCTGGCGAGAATAGGCCCGAAGAGATGTCCTGCAGGCGAGAATACGCCCAAACTGAGAATCCCACAGGTCAGCATAACCCTGAAAGGAGATTCCCGCAGGCAAGCATAGGCCCGAACAGAGTCCCACAAGCCAGAATAGGACCGAACGGAGTTTTCCGGGGGCAACAATAGGCCTGGACAGAGTCCTGCAGGCAAAAATAGGCCCGAGTAGAGGGGCTGTGCAGGCAAGAAGAGGCCCGAACAGAGTCCTGCAGGCAAGAATAGGCCCAAACGAAGAGCCCCGCTGGCAAGAAGAGACCCGAGCCGAGTCCCGAAGGTCAGAAAGGTCCGAACGGAGAGTTCCCCAGGTGAGAATAGGCCCGAACGGAGAGTCCCGCAGGCCACAATAGGCCCGAATAGAGGAGCCCTTAGGCAAAAATAGGCCCGAATAGAGACCCGCTCACAAGAATAGGCCCGAACGGAGAGTCCCGCAGGCCAGAAAAGCCCGAACAGAGGGTCTCGAAGGCGAGAATGGGCCCGAACGAGGGTCCCGCAGACCACAATTGGGGCGAACCGAGGGTCTCGCAGGCCAGAATAGGCCCGAACAGAGTCCCGCAGGGAAGTATAGGCCCGAATAGAGTCCCGCAGGGAAGGACAGGCCTGAATAGAGGAGCCCCGCACACACTATCAGGCCTGAATAGCGAAGCCCCGCACGCACGAACAGGCCCGAGTAGCAGAGCCCTGCAAGCACGAACAGACCCGAGTAGCGGAGCCCCGCATGCAAGAACAGGCCCAAGTAGTGGAGCCCCGCATGCACCAACAGGCCCGAGTAGCGGAGCCCCGCACGCACAATCAGGCCTGAGTAGCGGAGCTCCGCATGCTAGAACAGGACCAAATATCGGAGCTCCCTAAGCACAAAAGGCTGGAATAGAGCAGCCCCGCACGCAACAGGAGACCCCCAAAGGAGACTCCCAGAGGCTAGATTAGGTCCGAACGGAGAGTTTTGCAGGTCAGAATTGTCCCGAACGGAGAGACCCGCAGGCAAGAATAGGCCCGAACAGAATCCCAGAGGCAAGAATAGAGGAGCCCCGTAGGCAAGAGTAGGCCCGACTAAAGTCCCGCTCCAGAGAATAGGCCCGAACGGAGAGACCCGTAGGCGAAAAAGTCCTGAACAGAGAGCCCCGCAGGCAGGCATGGGCCCGAACAGAGTCCCACAGGCCAGAATAGTCCCGAACAGAGATTCCCGGAGCAAGAATAGCCCCGGACAGAATTCCGCAGGCCAGAACGGGGATTTCCAAAAGCAACCAAAGGCCCGAACAGAGTCCCGCAGGCCAGCATACGCCTGAACGGAGATTGCCAAAGGGAAGCCTAGGCCCGAACGAAGAGTCCCGCAGGCCAGAATAGGCCCGAACGGAGATTGTCGGAGGCAAGAATAGGCCCCAATAGAGTCCCACAGGCAAAAATAGGCCCGAGTAGAGGAGCCGTGCGGGCAAGAAGAGGCCCGAACAGAGTCCCGCAGGCAAGGATACGCCCAAACGGAGAGTCCCGCAGGCAAGAATAGGCCCGAACGGAGAGACCCGCAGGCCAGCATACGCCTGAACGGAGATTCCCGTAGGCAAGCATAGGCCCAAACAGAGTCCTGCAGGCCAGAATAGGCCCGAACGGAGAGTCCTGCAGGCCAGAATAGGCCAGAACAGAGATTCCTGCAGGCAAGCATAGGCCCGAACAGAGTCCCGCAAGCCAGGGTACTCCCGAACGGAGATTCCCGGAGCAAGAATAGGCCCGAACAGAGTCCCGCCGGCCAGAATAGGCCTGAACGGAGAGTCCCGCAGGCCAGAGTAGGGCGGAAGAGAGATTCCTGCAGGCAAGCATAGGCCCGAACAGAGTCCCGCAGGCCCGAACAGGCCAGAACGGAGATTCCCGGAGGCAAGAATAGGCAAGAATAGAGGAGCCCCGGAGGCAAGAATAGGCCCGAGTAAAGTCCCGCTCCAGAGAATAGGCCCGAACGGAGAGTCCCGCAGGCCAGAAAGGCCCGAACGGAGAGTCCCGCAGGCCAACATAGGCCCGAACGGTCATTCCCGCAGGCAAGCATAGGCCCGAACAGAGACCAGCAGGCCAGCATAGGCCCGAACGGAGATTCCCGGACCAAGAATAGACCCGAACGGTGTCCCGAAGGCAAAATGAGGCCCGAGTAGAGGAGCCGTGCAGGCAAGAAGACGCCCGAACCCTGTCCGGCAAGCAAGAATAAGCCCGAACGCAGAATCCTGCAGGCAAGATTAGGCCCGAACGGAGAGTCCCGCAGGCCAGAAACGACCGAACGGAGGGTCCCGCGGACGAGAATAGGCCCGAAGAGATGTCCTGCAGGCGAGAATACGCCCAAACTGAGAATCCCACAGGTCAGCATAACCCTGAAAGGAGATTCCCGCAGGCAAGCATAGGCCCGAACAGAGTCCCACAAGCCAGAATAGGACCGAACGGAGTTTTCCGGGGGCAACAATAGGCCTGGACAGAGTCCCGCAGGCAAAAATAGGCCCGAGTAGAGAGGCTGTGCAGGCAAGAAGAGGCCTGAACAGAGTCCTGCAGGCAAGAATAGGCCCAAACGAAGAGCCCCGCTGGCAAGAAGAGACCCGAACAGAGTCCCGAAGGCCAGAAAGGCCCGAACGGAGAGTTCCCCAGGTGAGAATAGGCCCGAACGGAGAGTCCCGCAGGCCAGAATAGGCCCGAATAGAGGAGCCCTTAGGCAAAAATAGGCCCGAATAGAGACCCGCTCACAAGAATAGGCCCGAACGGAGAGTCCCGCAGGCCAGAAAAGCCCGAACAGAGGGTCTCGAAGGCGAGAATGGGCCCGAACGAGGGTCCCGCAGACCACGATAGGGGCGAACGGAGGGTCTCGCAGGCCAGAATAGGCCCGAACAGAGTCCCGCAGGGAAGTATAGGCCCGAATAGAGTCCCGCAGGGAAGGACAGGCCTGAATAGAGGAGCCCCGCACACACTATCAGGCCTGAATAGCGAAGCCCCGCACGCACGAACAGGCCCGAGTAGCAGAGCCCTGCAAGCACGAACAGACCCGAGTAGCGGAGCCCCGCATGCAAGAACAGGCCCAAGTAGTGGGGCCCCGCATGCACCAACAGGCCCGAGTAGCGGAGCCCCGCACGCACAATCAGGCCTGAGTAGCGGAGCTCCGCATGCTAGAACAGGACCGAATATCGGAGCTCCGTAAGCACAAAAGGCTGGAATGGAGCAGCCCCGCACGCAACAGGAGACCCCAAAGGAGACTCCCAGAGGCTAGATTAGGTCCGAACGGAGAGTTTTGCAGGTCAGAATTGTCCCGAACGGAGAGACCCGCAGGCAAGAATAGGCCCGAACGGAGAGATGCGCAGGCGACAATAGGCCCAAAGGAAAGTCCCGCAGGCGAGAGAATATGCCCAAATTGAGAATACCGCAGGCCAGCATACGCCTGAACGGAGATTCCCGTAGGCAAGCATAGGCCCAAACAGAGTCCCGCACGCCAGAATAGGCCCGAACGGAGAGTCCTGCAGGCCACAATAGGCCGGAACAGAGATTCCTGCAGGCAAGCATAGGCCCAAACAGAGTCCCGCAGGCCAGAATAGGCCCGAACGGAGTCCTGCAGGCCAGGGTATGCCCGAACGGAGATTCCCAGAGCGAGGATAGGTCCAAACAGAGTCCCGCAGGCAAGAGTAGGCCCGAGTAGAGCAGCCATGCAGGCAAGATGAGGCACGAACAGAGTCCCGCTGGCAAGAGTAGCCCTGAACGGAGAACCCACAGGCAAGAATAGGCTCAAACGGAGAGTCCCGCAGACAAGAATAGGCCCGAACAGAATCCCAGAGGCAAGAATAGAGGAGCCCCGTAGGCAAGAGTAGGCCCGACTAAAGTCCCGCTCCAGAGAAGAGGCCCGAACGGAGAGTCCCGGAGGCGAAAAAGGCCTGAACAGAGAGCCCCGCAGGCAGGCATGGGCCCGAACAGAGTCCCACAGGCCAGAATAGTCCCGAACAGAGATTCCCGGAGCAAGAATAGCCCCGAAGAGAATTCCGCAGGCCAGAATAGGCCAGAACGGGGATTTCCGAAAGCAACCAAAGGCCCGAACAGAGTCCCGCAGGCCAGCATACGCCTGAACGGACATTGCCAAAGGGAAGCCTAGGCCCGAACGAAGAGTCCCGCAGGCCAGAATAGGCCCGAACGGAGATTGTCGGAGGCAAGAATAGGCCCCAATAGAGTCCCACAGGCAAAAATAGGCCCGAGTAGAGGAGCCGTGCGGGCAAGAAGAGGCCCGAACAGAGTCCCGCAGGCAAGGATACGCCCAAACGGAGAGTCCCGCAGGCAAGAATAGGCCCGAACGGAGAGACCCGCAGGCCAGCATACGCCTGAACGGAGATTCCCGTAGGCAAGCATAGGCCCAAACAGAGTCCTGCAGGCCAGAATAGGCCCGAACGGAGAGTCCTGCAGGCCAGAATAGGCCAGAACAGAGATTCCTGCAGGCAAGCATAGGCCCGAACAGAGTCCCGCAAGCCAGGGTACTCCCGAACGGAGATTCCCGGAGCAAGAATAGGCCCGAACAGAGTCCCGCCGGCCAGAATAGGCCTGAACGGAGAGTCCCGCAGGCCAGAGTAGGGCGGAAGAGAGATTCCTGCAGGCAAGCATAGGCCCGAACAGAGTCCCGCAGGCCCGAACAGGCCAGAACGGAGATTCCCGGAGGCAAGAATAGGCAAGAATAGAGGAGCCCCGGAGGCAAGAATAGGCCCGAGTAAAGTCCCGCTCCAGAGAATAGGCCCGAACGGAGAGTCCCGCAGGCCAGAAAGGCCCGAACGGAGAGTCCCGCAGGCCAACATAGGCCCGAACGGTCATTCCCGCAGGCAAGCATAGGCCCGAACAGAGACCAGCAGGCCAGCATAGGCCCGAACGGAGATTCCCGGACCAAGAATAGACCCGAACGGTGTCCCGAAGGCAAAATGAGGCCCGAGTAGAGGAGCCGTGCAGGCAACAAGACGCCCGAACCCTGTCCGGCAAGCAAGAATAAGCCCGAACGCAGAATCCTGCAGGCAAGATTAGGCCCGAACGGAGAGTCCCGCAGGCCAGAAACGACCGAACGGAGGGTCCCGCGGACGAGAATAGGCCCGAAGAGATGTCCTGCAGGCGAGAATACGCCCAAACTGAGAATCCCACAGGTCAGCATAACCCTGAAAGGAGATTCCCGCAGGCAAGCATAGGCCCGAACAGAGTCCCACAAGCCAGAATAGGACCGAACGGAGTTTTCCGGGGGCAACAATAGGCCTGGACAGAGTCCCGCAGGCAAAAATAGGCCCGAGTAGAGAGGCTGTGCAGGCAAGAAGAGGCCTGAACAGAGTCCTGCAGGCAAGAATAGGCCCAAACGAAGAGCCCCGCTGGCAAGAAGAGACCCGAACAGAGTCCCGAAGGCCAGAAAGGCCCGAACGGAGAGTTCCCCAGGTGAGAATAGGCCCGAACGGAGAGTCCCGCAGGCCAGAATAGGCCCGAATAGAGGAGCCCTTAGGCAAAAATAGGCCCGAATAGAGACCCGCTCACAAGAATAGGCCCGAACGGAGAGTCCCGCAGGCCAGAAAAGCCCGAACAGAGGGTCTCGAAGGCGAGAATGGGCCCGAACGAGGGTCCCGCAGACCACGATAGGGGCGAACGGAGGGTCTCGCAGGCCAGAATAGGCCCGAACAGAGTCCCGCAGGGAAGTATAGGCCCGAATAGAGTCCCGCAGGGAAGGACAGGCCTGAATAGAGGAGCCCCGCACACACTATCAGGCCTGAATAGCGAAGCCCCGCACGCACGAACAGGCCCGAGTAGCAGAGCCCTGCAAGCACGAACAGACCCGAGTAGCGGAGCCCCGCATGCAAGAACAGGCCCAAGTAGTGGGGCCCCGCATGCACCAACAGGCCCGAGTAGCGGAGCCCCGCACGCACAATCAGGCCTGAGTAGCGGAGCTCCGCATGCTAGAACAGGACCGAATATCGGAGCTCCGTAAGCACAAAAGGCTGGAATGGAGCAGCCCCGCACGCAACAGGAGACCCCAAAGGAGACTCCCAGAGGCTAGATTAGGTCCGAACGGAGAGTTTTGCAGGTCAGAATTGTCCCGAACGGAGAGACCCGCAGGCAAGAATAGGCCCGAACGGAGAGATGCGCAGGCGACAATAGGCCCAAAGGAAAGTCCCGCAGGCGAGAGAATATGCCCAAATTGAGAATACCGCAGGCCAGCATACGCCTGAACGGAGATTCCCGTAGGCAAGCATAGGCCCAAACAGAGTCCCGCACGCCAGAATAGGCCCGAACGGAGAGTCCTGCAGGCCACAATAGGCCGGAACAGAGATTCCTGCAGGCAAGCATAGGCCCAAACAGAGTCCCGCAGGCCAGAATAGGCCCGAACGGAGATTGTCGGAGGCAAGAATAGGCCCCAATAGAGTCCCACAGGCAAAAATAGGCCCGAGTAGAGGAGCCGTGCGGGCAAGAAGAGGCCCGAACAGAGTCCCGCAGGCAAGGATACGCCCAAACGGAGAGTCCCGCAGGCAAGAATAGGCCCGAACGGAGAGACCCACAGGGAAGTATAGGCCCGAATAGAGTCCCGCAGGGAAGGACAGGCCTGAATAGAGGAGCCCCGCACACACTATCAGGCCTGAATAGCGAAGCCCCGCACGCACGAACAGGCCCGAGTAGCAGAGCCCTGCAAGCACGAACAGACCCGAGTAGCGGAGCCCCGCATGCAAGAACAGGCCCAAGTAGTGGAGCCCCGCATGCACCAACAGGCCCGAGTAGCGGAGCCCCGCATGCAAGAACAGGCACAAGTAGTGGAGCCCCGCATGCACCAACAGGCCCGAGTAGCGGAGCCCCGCACGCACAATCAGGCCTGAGTAGCGGAGCTCCGCATGCTAGAACAGGACCGAATATCGGAGCTCCGTAAGCACAAAAGGCTGGAATGGAGCAGCCCCGCACGCAACAGGAGACCCCAAAGGAGACTCCCAGAGGCTAGATTAGGTCCGAACGGAGAGTTTTGCAGGTCAGAATTGTCCCGAACGGAGAGACCCGCAGGCAAGAATAGGCCGGAACGGAGAGTCCCGCAGGCAAGAATAGGCCCGAACGGAGAGATGCGCAGGCGACAATAGGCCCAAAGGAAAGTCCCGCAGGCGAGAGAATATGCCCAAATTGAGAATACCGCAGGCCAGCATACGCCTGAACGGAGATTCCCGTAGGCAAGCATAGGCCCAAACAGAGTCCCGCACGCCAGAATAGGCCCGAACGGAGAGTCCTGCAGGCCACAATAGGCCGGAACAGAGATTCCTGCAGGCAAGCATAGGCCCAAACAGAGTCCCGCAGGCCAGAATAGGCCCGAACGGAGTCCTGCAGGCCAGGGTATGCCCGAACGGAGATTCCCAGAGCAAGGATAGGTCCAAACAGAGTCCCGCAGGCAAGAGTAGGCCCGAGTAGAGCAGCCATGCAGGCAAGATGAGGCACGAACAGAGTCCCGCTGGCAAGAGTAGCCCTGAACGGAGAACCCACAGGCAAGAATAGGCTCAAACGGAGAGTCCCGCAGACAAGAATAGGCCCGAACAGAATCCCAGAGGCAAGAATAGAGGAGCCCCGTAGGCAAGAGTAGGCCCGACTAAAGTCCCGCTCCAGAGAAGAGGCCCGAACGGAGAGTCCCGTAGGCGAAAAAGGCCTGAACAGAGAGCCCCGCAGGCAGGCATGGGCCCGAACAGAGTCCCACAGGCCAGAATAGTCCCGAACAGAGATTCCCGGAGCAAGAATAGCCCCGAAGAGAATTCCGCAGGCCAAAATAGGCCAGAACGGGGATTTCCGAAAGCAACCAAAGGCCCGAACAGAGTCCCGCAGGCCAGCATACGCCTGAACGGACATTGCCAAAGGGAAGCCTAGGCCCGAACGAAGAGTCCCGCAGGCCAGAATAGGCCCGAACGGAGATTGTTGGAGGCAAGAATAGGCCCCAATAGAGTCCCACAGGCAAAAATAGGCCCGAGTAGAGGAGCCGTGCGGGCAAGAAGAGGCCCGAACAGAGTCCCGCAGGCAAGGATACGCCCAAACGGAGAGTCCCGCAGGCAAGAATAGGCCCGAACGGAGAGACCCGCAGGCCAGCATACGCCTGAACGGAGATTCCCGTAGGCAAGCATAGGCCCAAACAGAGTCCTGCAGGCCAGAATAGGCCCGAACCGAGAGTCCTGCAGGCCAGAATAGGCCAGAACAGAGATTCCTGCAGGCAAGCATAGGCCCGAACAGAGTCCCGTAAGCCAGGGTACTCCCAAACGGAGATTCCCGGAGCAAGAATAGGCCCGAACAGAGTCCCGCAGGCCAGAATAGGCCTGAACGGAGAGTCCCGCAGGCCAGAGTAGGGCGGAAGAGAGATTCCTGCAGGCAAGCATAGGCCCGAACAGAGTCCCGCAGGCCCGAACAGGCCAGAACGGAGATTCCCGGAGGCAAGAATAGGCAAGAATAGAGGAGCCCCGGAGGCAAGAATAGGCCCGAGTAAAGTCCCGCTCCAGAGAATAGGCCCGAACGGAGAGTCCCGCAGGCCAACATAGGCCCGAACGGAGAGTCCCGCAGGCCAACATAGGCCCGAACGGTCATTCCCGCAGGCAAGCATAGGCCCGAACAGAGACCAGCAGGCCAGCATAGGCCCGAACGGAGATTCCCGGACCAAGAATAGACCCGAACGGTGTCCCGAAGGCAAAATGAGGCCCGAGTAGAGGAGCCGTGCAGGCAACAAGACGCCCGAACCCTGTCCGGCAAGCAAGAATAAGCCCGAACGCAGAATCCTGCAGGCAAGATTAGGCCCGAACGGAGAGTCCCGCAGGCCAGAAACGACCGAACGGAGGGTCCCGCGGACGAGAATAGGCCCGAAGAGATGTCCTGCAGGCGAGAATACGCCCAAACTGAGAATCCCACAGGTCAGCATAACCCTGAAAGGAGATTCCCGCAGGCAAGCATAGGCCCGAACAGAGTCCCACAAGCCAGAATAGGACCGAACGGAGTTTTCCGGGGGCAACAATAGGCCTGGACAGAGTCCCGCAGGCAAAAATAGGCCCGAGTAGAGAGGCTGTGCAGGCAAGAAGAGGCCCGAACAGAGTCCTGCAGGCAAGAATAGGCCCAAACGAAGAGCCCCGCTGGCAAGAAGAGACCCGAACAGAGTCCCGAAGGCCAGAAAGGCCCGAACGGAGAGTTCCCCAGGTGAGAATAGGCCCGAACGGAGAGTCCCGCAGGCCAGAATAGGCCCGAATAGAGGAGCCCTTAGGCAAAAATAGGCCCGAATAGAGACCCGCTCACAAGAATAGGCCCGAACGGAGAGTCCCGCAGGCCAGAAAAGCCCGAACAGAGGGTCTCGAAGGCGAGAATGGGCCCGAACGAGGGTCCCGCAGACCACGATAGGGGCGAACGGAGGGTCTCGCAGGCCAGAATAGGCCCGAACAGAGTCCCGCAGGGAAGTATAGGCCCGAATAGAGTCCCGCAGGGAAGGACAGGCCTGAATAGAGGAGCCCCGCACACACTATCAGGCCTGAATAGCGAAGCCCCGCACGCACGAACAGGCCCGAGTAGCAGAGCCCTGCAAGCACGAACAGACCCGAGTAGCGGAGCCCCGCATGCAAGAACAGGCCCAAGTAGTGGGGCCCCGCATGCACCAACAGGCCCGAGTAGCGGAGCCCCGCACGCACAATCAGGCCTGAGTAGCGGAGCTCCGCATGCTAGAACAGGACCGAATATCGGAGCTCCGTAAGCACAAAAGGCTGGAATGGAGCAGCCCCGCACGCAACAGGAGACCCCAAAGGAGACTCCCAGAGGCTAGATTAGGTCCGAACGGAGAGTTTTGCAGGTCAGAATTGTCCCGAACGGAGAGACCCGCAGGCAAGAATAGGCCGGAACGGAGAGTCCCGCAGGCAAGAATAGGCCCGAACGGAGAGATGCGCAGGCGACAATAGGCCCAAAGGAAAGTCCCGCAGGCGAGAGAATATGCCCAAATTGAGAATACCGCAGGCCAGCATACGCCTGAACGGAGATTCCCGTAGGCAAGCATAGGCCCAAACAGAGTCCCGCACGCCAGAATAGGCCCGAACGGAGAGTCCTGCAGGCCACAATAGGCCGGAACAGAGATTCCTGCAGGCAAGCATAGGCCCAAACAGAGTCCCGCAGGCCAGAATAGGCCCGAACGGAGTCCTGCAGGCCAGGGTATGCCCGAACGGAGATTCCCAGAGCAAGGATAGGCCCGAACAGAGTCCCGCAGGCAAGAGTAGGCCCGAGTAGAGCAGCCATGCAGGCAAGATGAGGCACGGACAGAGTCCCGCTGGCAAGAGTAGCCCTGAACGGAGAACCCACAGGCAAGAATAGGCTCAAACGGAGAGTCCCGCAGACAAGAATAGGCCCGAACAGAATCCCAGAGGCAAGAATAGAGGAGCCCCGTAGGCAAGAGTAGGCCCGACTAAAGTCCCGCTCCAGAGAATAGGCCCGAACGGAGAGTCCCGTAGGCGAAAAAGGCCTGAACAGAGAGCCCCGCAGGCAGGCATGGGCCCGAACAGAGTCCCACAGGCCAGAATAGTCCCGAACAGAGATTCCCGGAGCAAGAATAGCCCCGAAGAGAATTCCGCAGGCCAGAATAGGCCAGAACGGGGATTTCCGAAAGCAACCAAAGGCCCGAACAGAGTCCCGCAGGCCAGCATACGCCTGAACGGACATTGCCAAAGGGAAGCCTAGGCCCGAACGAAGAGTCCCGCAGGCCAGAATAGGCCCGAACGGAGATTGTCGGAGGCAAGAATAGGCCCCAATAGAGTCCCACAGGCAAAAATAGGCCCGAGTAGAGGAGCCGTGCGGGCAAGAAGAGGCCCGAACAGAGTCCCGCAGGCAAGGATACGCCCAAACGGAGAGTCCCGCAGGCAAGAATAGGCCCGAACGGAGAGACCCGCAGGCCAGCATACGCCTGAACGGAGATTCCCGTAGGCAAGCATAGGCCCAAACAGAGTCCTGCAGGCCAGAATAGGCCCGAACGGAGAGTCCTGCAGGCCAGAATAGGCCAGAACAGAGATTCCTGCAGGCAAGCATAGGCCCGAACAGAGTCCCGCAAGCCAGGGTACTCCCGAACGGAGATTCCCGGAGCAAGAATAGGCCCGAACAGAGTCCCGCAGGCCAGAATAGGCCTGAACGGAGAGTCCCGCAGGCCAGAGTAGGGCGGAAGAGAGATTCCTGCAGGCAAGCATAGGCCCGAACAGAGTCCCGCAGGCCCGAACAGGCCAGAACGGAGATTCCCGGAGGCAAGAATAGGCAAGAATAGAGGAGCCCCGGAGGCAAGAATAGGCCCGAGTAAAGTCCCGCTCCAGAGAATAGGCCCGAACGGAGAGTCCCGCAGGCCAGAAAGGCCCGAACGGAGAGTCCCGCAGGCCAACATAGGCCCGAACGGTCATTCCCGCAGGCAAGCATAGGCCCGAACAGAGTCCAGCAGGCCAGCATAGGCCCGAACGGAGATTCCCGGACCAAGAATAGACCCGAACGGTGTCCCGAAGGCAAAATGAGGCCCGAGTAGAGGAGCCGTGCAGGCAACAAGACGCCCGAACCCTGCCCGGCAAGCAAGAATAAGCCCGAACGCAGAATCCTGCAGGCAAGATTAGGCCCGAACGGAGAGTCCCGCAGGCCAGAAACTACCGAACGGAGGGTCCCGCGGACGAGAATAGGCCCGAAGAGATGTCCTGCAGGCGAGAATACGCCCAAACTGAGAATCCCACAGGTCAGCATAACCCTGAAAGGAGATTCCCGCAGGCAAGCATAGGCCCGAACAGAGTCCCACAAGCCAGAATAGGACCGAACGGAGTTTTCCGGGGGCAACAATAGGCCTGGACAGAGTCCCGCAGGCAAAAATAGGCCCGAGTAGAGAGGCTGTGCAGGCAAGAAGAGGCCCGAACAGAGTCCTGCAGGCAAGAATAGGCCCAAACGAAGAGCCCCGCTGGCAAGAAGAGACCCGAACAGAGTCCCGAAGGCCAGAAAGGCCCGAACGGAGAGTTCCCCAGGTGAGAATAGGCCCGAACGGAGAGTCCCGCAGGCCAGAATAGGCCCGAATAGAGGAGCCCTTAGGCAAAAATAGGCCCGAATAGAGACCCGCTCACAAGAATAGGCCCGAACGGAGAGTCCCGCAGGCCAGAAAAGCCCGAACAGAGGGTCTCGAAGGCGAGAATGGGCCCGAACGAGGGTCCCGCAGACCACGATAGGGGCGAACGGAGGGTCTCGCAGGCCAGAATAGGCCCGAACAGAGTCCCGCAGGGAAGTATAGGCCCGAATAGAGTCCCGCAGGGAAGGACAGGCCTGAATAGAGGAGCCCCGCACACACTATCAGGCCTGAATAGCGAAGCCCCGCACGCACGAACAGGCCCGAGTAGCAGAGCCCTGCAAGCACGAACAGACCCGAGTAGCGGAGCCCCGCATGCAAGAACAGGCCCAAGTAGTGGAGCCCCGCATGCACCAACAGGCCCGAGTAGCGGAGCCCCGCACGCACAATCAGGCCTGAGTAGCGGAGCTCCGCATGCTAGAACAGGACCGAATATCGGAGCTCCGTAAGCACAAAAGGCTGGAATGGAGCAGCCCCGCACGCAACAGGAGACCCCAAAGGAGACTCCCAGAGGCTAGATTAGGTCCGAACGGAGAGTTTTGCAGGTCAGAATTGTCCCGAACGGAGAGACCCGCAGGCAAGAATAGGCCGGAACGGAGAGTCCCGCAGGCAAGAATAGGCCCGAACGGAGAGATGCGCAGGCGACAATAGGCCCAAAGGAAAGTCCCGCAGGCGAGAGAATATGCCCAAATTGAGAATACCGCAGGCCAGCATATGCCTGAACGGAGATTCCCGTAGGCAAGCATAGGCCCAAACAGAGTCCCGCACGCCAGAATAGGCCCGAACAGAGAGTCCTGCAGGCCACAATAGGCCGGAACAGAGATTCCTGCAGGCAAGCATAGGCCCAAACAGAGTCCCGCAGGCCAGAATAGGCCCGAACGGAGTCCTGCAGGCCAGGGTATGCCCGAACGGAGATTCCCAGAGCAAGGATAGGTCCAAACAGAGTCCCGCAGGCAAGAGTAGGCCCGAGTAGAGCAGCCATGCAGGCAAGATGAGGCACGAACAGAGTCCCGCTGGCAAGAGTAGCCCTGAACGGAGAACCCACAGGCAAGAATAGGCTCAAACGGAGAGTCCCGCAGACAAGAATAGGCCCGAACAGAATCCCAGAGGCAAGAATAGAGGAGCCCCGTAGGCAAGAGTAGGCCCGACTAAAGTCCCGCTCCAGAGAAGAGGCCCGAACGGAGAGTCCCGTAGGCGAAAAAGGCCTGAACAGAGAGCCCCGCAGGCAGGCATGGGCCCGAACAGAGTCCCACAGGCCAGAATAGTCCCGAACAGAGATTCCCGGAGCAAGAATAGCCCCGAAGAGAATTCCGCAGGCCAGAATAGGCCAGAACGGGGATTTCCGAAAGCAACCAAAGGCCCGAACAGAGTCCCGCAGGCCAGCATACGCCTGAACGGACATTGCCAAAGGGAAGCCTAGGCCCGAACGAAGAGTCCCGCAGGCCAGAATAGGCCCGAACAGAGATTGTCGGAGGCAAGAATAGGCCCCAATAGAGTCCCACAGGCAAAAATAGGCCCGAGTAGAGGAGCCGTGCGGGCAAGAAGAGGCCCGAACAGAGTCCCGCAGGCAAGGATACGCCCAAACGGAGAGTCCCGCAGGCAAGAATAGGCCCGAACGGAGAGACCCGCAGGCCAGCATACGCCTGAACGGAGATTCCCGTAGGCAAGCATAGGCCCAAACAGAGTCCTGCAGGCCAGAATAGGCCCGAACGGAGAGTCCTGCAGGCCAGAATAGGCCAGAACAGAGATTCCTGCAGGCAAGCATAGGCCCGAACAGAGTCCCGCAAGCCAGGGTACTCCCGAACGGAGATTCCCGGAGCAAGAATAGGCCCGAACAGAGTCCCGCCGGCCAGAATAGGCCTGAACGGAGAGTCCCGCAGGCCAGAGTAGGGCGGAAGAGAGATTCCTGCAGGCAAGCATAGGCCCGAACAGAGTCCCGCAGGCCCGAACAGGCCAGAACGGAGATTCCCGGAGGCAAGAATAGGCAAGAATAGAGGAGCCCCGGAGGCAAGAATAGGCCCGAGTAAAGTCCCGCTCCAGAGAATAGGCCCGAACGGAGAGTCCCGCAGGCCAGAAAGGCCCGAACGGAGAGTCCCGCAGGCCAACATAGGCCCGAACGGTCATTCCCGCAGGCAAGCATAGGCCCGAACAGAGACCAGCAGGCCAGCATAGGCCCGAACGGAGATTCCCGGACCAAGAATAGACCCGAACGGTGTCCCGAAGGCAAAATGAGGCCCGAGTAGAGGAGCCGTGCAGGCAACAAGACGCCCGAACCCTGTCCGGCAAGCAAGAATAAGCCCGAACGCAGAATCCTGCAGGCAAGATTAGGCCCGAACGGAGAGTCCCGCAGGCCAGAAACGACCGAACGGAGGGTCCCGCGGACGAGAATAGGCCCGAAGAGATGTCCTGCAGGCGAGAATACGCCCAAACTGAGAATCCCACAGGTCAGCATAACCCTGAAAGGAGATTCCCGCAGGCAAGCATAGGCCCGAACAGAGTCCCACAAGCCAGAATAGGACCGAACGGAGTTTTCCGGGGGCAACAATAGGCCTGGACAGAGTCCCGCAGGCAAAAATAGGCCCGAGTAGAGAGGCTGTGCAGGCAAGAAGAGGCCTGAACAGAGTCCTGCAGGCAAGAATAGGCCCAAACGAAGAGCCCCGCTGGCAAGAAGAGACCCGAACAGAGTCCCGAAGGCCAGAAAGGCCCGAACGGAGAGTTCCCCAGGTGAGAATAGGCCCGAACGGAGAGTCCCGCAGGCCAGAATAGGCCCGAATAGAGGAGCCCTTAGGCAAAAATAGGCCCGAATAGAGACCCGCTCACAAGAATAGGCCCGAACGGAGAGTCCCGCAGGCCAGAAAAGCCCGAACAGAGGGTCTCGAAGGCGAGAATGGGCCCGAACGAGGGTCCCGCAGACCACGATAGGGGCGAACGGAGGGTCTCGCAGGCCAGAATAGGCCCGAACAGAGTCCCGCAGGGAAGTATAGGCCCGAATAGAGTCCCGCAGGGAAGGACAGGCCTGAATAGAGGAGCCCCGCACACACTATCAGGCCTGAATAGCGAAGCCCCGCACGCACGAACAGGCCCGAGTAGCAGAGCCCTGCAAGCACGAACAGACCCGAGTAGCGGAGCCCCGCATGCAAGAACAGGCCCAAGTAGTGGGGCCCCGCATGCACCAACAGGCCCGAGTAGCGGAGCCCCGCACGCACAATCAGGCCTGAGTAGCGGAGCTCCGCATGCTAGAATAGGACCGAATATCGGAGCTCCGTAAGCACAAAAGGCTGGAATGGAGCAGCCCCGCACGCAACAGGAGACCCCAAAGGAGACTCCCAGAGGCTAGATTAGGTCCGAACGGAGAGTTTTGCAGGTCAGAATTGTCCCGAACGGAGAGACCCGCAGGCAAGAATAGGCCCGAACGGAGAGATAAGCAGGGGACAATAGGCCCAAAGGAAAGTCCCGCAGGCGAGAGAATATGCCCAAATTGAGAATACCGCAGGCCAGCATACGCCTGAACGGAGATTCCCGTAGGCAAGCATAGGCCCAAACAGAGTCCCGCACGCCAGAATAGGCCCGAACGGAGAGTCCTGCAGGCCACAATAGGCCGGAACAGAGATTCCTGCAGGCAAGCATAGGCCCAAACAGAGTCCCGCAGGCCAGAATAGGCCCGAACGGAGATTGTCGGAGGCAAGAATAGGCCCCAATAGAGTCCCACAGGCAAAAATAGGCCCGAGTAGAGGAGCCGTGCGGGCAAGAAGAGGCCCGAACAGAGTCCCGCAGGCAAGGATACGCCCAAACGGAGAGTCCCGCAGGCAAGAATAGGCCCGAACGGAGAGACCCACAGGGAAGTATAGGCCCGAATAGAGTCCCGCAGGGAAGGACAGGCCTGAATAGAGGAGCCCCGCACACACTATCAGGCCTGAATAGCGAAGCCCCGCACGCACGAACAGGCCCGAGTAGCAGAGCCCTGCAAGCACGAACAGACCCGAGTAGCGGAGCCCCGCATGCAAGAACAGGCCCAAGTAGTGGAGCCCCGCATGCACCAACAGGCCCGAGTAGCGGAGCCCCGCATGCAAGAACAGGCACAAGTAGTGGAGCCCCGCATGCACCAACAGGCCCGAGTAGCGGAGCCCCGCACGCACAATCAGGCCTGAGTAGCGGAGCTCCGCATGCTAGAACAGGACCGAATATCGGAGCTCCGTAAGCACAAAAGGCTGGAATGGAGCAGCCCCGCACGCAACAGGAGACCCCAAAGGAGACTCCCAGAGGCTAGATTAGGTCCGAACGGAGAGTTTTGCAGGTCAGAATTGTCCCGAACGGAGAGACCCGCAGGCAAGAATAGGCCGGAACGGAGAGTCCCGCAGGCAAGAATAGGCCCGAACGGAGAGATGCGCAGGCGACAATAGGCCCAAAGGAAAGTCCCGCAGGCGAGAGAATATGCCCAAATTGAGAATACCGCAGGCCAGCATACGCCTGAACGGAGATTCCCGTAGGCAAGCATAGGCCCAAACAGAGTCCCGCACGCCAGAATAGGCCCGAACGGAGAGTCCTGCAGGCCACAATAGGCCGGAACAGAGATTCCTGCAGGCAAGCATAGGCCCAAACAGAGTCCCGCAGGCCAGAATAGGCCCGAACGGAGTCCTGCAGGCCAGGGTATGCCCGAACGGAGATTCCCAGAGCAAGGATAGGCCCGAACAGAGTCCCGCAGGCAAGAGTAGGCCCGAGTAGAGCAGCCATGCAGGCAAGATGAGGCACGAACAGAGTCCCGCTGGCAAGAGTAGCCCTGAACGGAGAACCCACAGGCAAAAATAGGCTCAAACGGAGAGTCCCGCAGACAAGAATAGGCCCGAACAGAATCCCAGAGGCAAGAATAGAGGAGCCCCGTAGGCAAGAGTAGGCCCGACTAAAGTCCCGCTCCAGAGAAGAGGCCCGAACGGAGAGTCCCGTAGGCGAAAAAGGCCTGAACAGAGAGCCCCGCAGGCAGGCATGGGCCCGAACAGAGTCCCACAGGCCAGAATAGTCCCGAACAGAGATTCCCGGAGCAAGAATAGCCCCGAAGAGAATTCCGCAGGCCAAAATAGGCCAGAACGGGGATTTCCGAAAGCAACCAAAGGCCCGAACAGAGTCCCGCAGGCCAGCATACGCCTGAACGGACATTGCCAAAGGGAAGCCTAGGCCCGAACGAAGAGTCCCGCAGGCCAGAATAGGCCCGAACGGAGATTGTTGGAGGCAAGAATAGGCCCCAATAGAGTCCCACAGGCAAAAATAGGCCCGAGTAGAGGAGCCGTGCGGGCAAGAAGAGGCCCGAACAGAGTCCCGCAGGCAAGGATACGCCCAAACGGAGAGTCCCGCAGGCAAGAATAGGCCCGAACGGAGAGACCCGCAGGCCAGCATACGCCTGAACGGAGATTCCCGTAGGCAAGCATAGGCCCAAACAGAGTCCTGCAGGCCAGAATAGGCCCGAACCGAGAGTCCTGCAGGCCAGAATAGGCCAGAACAGAGATTCCTGCAGGCAAGCATAGGCCCGAACAGAGTCCCGCAAGCCAGGGTACTCCCAAACGGAGATTCCCGGAGCAAGAATAGGCCCGAACAGAGTCCCGCAGGCCAGAATAGGCCTGAACGGAGAGTCCCGCAGGCCAGAGTAGGGCGGAAGAGAGATTCCTGCAGGCAAGCATAGGCCCGAACAGAGTCCCGCAGGCCCGAACAGGCCAGAACGGAGATTCCCGGAGGCAAGAATAGGCAAGAATAGAGGAGCCCCGGAGGCAAGAATAGGCCCGAGTAAAGTCCCGCTCCAGAGAATAGGCCCGAACGGAGAGTCCCGCAGGCCAACATAGGCCCGAACGGAGAGTCCCGCAGGCCAACATAGGCCCGAACGGTCATTCCCGCAGGCAAGCATAGGCCCGAACAGAGACCAGCAGGCCAGCATAGGCCCGAACGGAGATTCCCGGACCAAGAATAGACCCGAACGGTGTCCCGAAGGCAAAATGAGGCCCGAGTAGAGGAGCCGTGCAGGCAACAAGACGCCCGAACCCTGTCCGGCAAGCAAGAATAAGCCCGAACGCAGAATCCTGCAGGCAAGATTAGGCCCGAACGGAGAGTCCCGCAGGCCAGAAACGACCGAACGGAGGGTCCCGCGGACGAGAATAGGCCCGAAGAGATGTCCTGCAGGCGAGAATACGCCCAAACTGAGAATCCCACAGGTCAGCATAACCCTGAAAGGAGATTCCCGCAGGCAAGCATAGGCCCGAACAGAGTCCCACAAGCCAGAATAGGACCGAACGGAGTTTTCCGGGGGCAACAATAGGCCTGGACAGAGTCCCGCAGGCAAAAATAGGCCCGAGTAGAGAGGCTGTGCAGGCAAGAAGAGGCCCGAACAGAGTCCTGCAGGCAAGAATAGGCCCAAACGAAGAGCCCCGCTGGCAAGAAGAGACCCGAACAGAGTCCCGAAGGCCAGAAAGGCCCGAACGGAGAGTTCCCCAGGTGAGAATAGGCCCGAACGGAGAGTCCCGCAGGCCAGAATAGGCCCGAATAGAGGAGCCCTTAGGCAAAAATAGGCCCGAATAGAGACCCGCTCACAAGAATAGGCCCGAACGGAGAGTCCCGCAGGCCAGAAAAGCCCGAACAGAGGGTCTCGAAGGCGAGAATGGGCCCGAACGAGGGTCCCGCAGACCACGATAGGGGCGAACGGAGGGTCTCGCAGGCCAGAATAGGCCCGAACAGAGTCCCGCAGGGAAGTATAGGCCCGAATAGAGTCCCGCAGGGAAGGACAGGCCTGAATAGAGGAGCCCCGCACACACTATCAGGCCTGAATAGCGAAGCCCCGCACGCACGAACAGGCCCGAGTAGCAGAGCCCTGCAAGCACGAACAGACCCGAGTAGCGGAGCCCCGCATGCAAGAACAGGCCCAAGTAGTGGGGCCCCGCATGCACCAACAGGCCCGAGTAGCGGAGCCCCGCACGCACAATCAGGCCTGAGTAGCGGAGCTCCGCATGCTAGAACAGGACCGAATATCGGAGCTCCGTAAGCACAAAAGGCTGGAATGGAGCAGCCCCGCACGCAACAGGAGACCCCAAAGGAGACTCCCAGAGGCTAGATTAGGTCCGAACGGAGAGTTTTGCAGGTCAGAATTGTCCCGAACGGAGAGACCCGCAGGCAAGAATAGGCCGGAACGGAGAGTCCCGCAGGCAAGAATAGGCCCGAACGGAGAGATGCGCAGGCGACAATAGGCCCAAAGGAAAGTCCCGCAGGCGAGAGAATATGCCCAAATTGAGAATACCGCAGGCCAGCATACGCCTGAACGGAGATTCCCGTAGGCAAGCATAGGCCCAAACAGAGTCCCGCACGCCAGAATAGGCCCGAACGGAGAGTCCTGCAGGCCACAATAGGCCGGAACAGAGATTCCTGCAGGCAAGCATAGGCCCAAACAGAGTCCCGCAGGCCAGAATAGGCCCGAACGGAGTCCTGCAGGCCAGGGTATGCCCGAACGGAGATTCCCAGAGCAAGGATAGGCCCGAACAGAGTCCCGCAGGCAAGAGTAGGCCCGAGTAGAGCAGCCATGCAGGCAAGATGAGGCACGGACAGAGTCCCGCTGGCAAGAGTAGCCCTGAACGGAGAACCCACAGGCAAGAATAGGCTCAAACGGAGAGTCCCGCAGACAAGAATAGGCCCGAACAGAATCCCAGAGGCAAGAATAGAGGAGCCCCGTAGGCAAGAGTAGGCCCGACTAAAGTCCCGCTCCAGAGAATAGGCCCGAACGGAGAGTCCCGTAGGCGAAAAAGGCCTGAACAGAGAGCCCCGCAGGCAGGCATGGGCCCGAACAGAGTCCCACAGGCCAGAATAGTCCCGAACAGAGATTCCCGGAGCAAGAATAGCCCCGAAGAGAATTCCGCAGGCCAGAATAGGCCAGAACGGGGATTTCCGAAAGCAACCAAAGGCCCGAACAGAGTCCCGCAGGCCAGCATACGCCTGAACGGACATTGCCAAAGGGAAGCCTAGGCCCGAACGAAGAGTCCCGCAGGCCAGAATAGGCCCGAACGGAGATTGTCGGAGGCAAGAATAGGCCCCAATAGAGTCCCACAGGCAAAAATAGGCCCGAGTAGAGGAGCCGTGCGGGCAAGAAGAGGCCCGAACAGAGTCCCGCAGGCAAGGATACGCCCAAACGGAGAGTCCCGCAGGCAAGAATAGGCCCGAATGGAGAGACCCGCAGGCCAGCATACGCCTGAACGGAGATTCCCGTAGGCAAGCATAGGCCCAAACAGAGTCCTGCAGGCCAGAATAGGCCCGAACGGAGAGTCCTGCAGGCCAGAATAGGCCAGAACAGAGATTCCTGCAGGCAAGCATAGGCCCGAACAGAGTCCCGCAAGCCAGGGTACTCCCGAACGGAGATTCCCGGAGCAAGAATAGGCCCGAACAGAGTCCCGCAGGCCAGAATAGGCCTGAACGGAGAGTCCCGCAGGCCAGAGTAGGGCGGAAGAGAGATTCCTGCAGGCAAGCATAGGCCCGAACAGAGTCCCGCAGGCCTGAACAGGCCAGAACGGAGATTCCCGGAGGCAAGAATAGGCAAGAATAGAGGAGCCCCGGAGGCAAGAATAGGCCCGAGTAAAGTCCCGCTCCAGAGAATAGGCCCGAACGGAGAGTCCCGCAGGCCAGAAAGGCCCGAACGGAGAGTCCCGCAGGCCAACATAGGCCCGAACGGTCATTCCCGCAGGCAAGCATAGGCCCGAACAGAGTCCAGCAGGCCAGCATAGGCCCGAACGGAGATTCCCGGACCAAGAATAGACCCGAACGGTGTCCCGAAGGCAAAATGAGGCCCGAGTAGAGGAGCCGTGCAGGCAACAAGACGCCCGAACCCTGTCCGGCAAGCAAGAATAAGCCCGAACGCAGAATCCTGCAGGCAAGATTAGGCCCGAACGGAGAGTCCCGCAGGCCAGAAACGACCGAACGGAGGGTCCCGCGGACGAGAATAGGCCCGAAGAGATGTCCTGCAGGCGAGAATACGCCCAAACTGAGAATCCCACAGGTCAGCATAACCCTGAAAGGAGATTCCCGCAGGCAAGCATAGGCCCGAACAGAGTCCCACAAGCCAGAATAGGACCGAACGGAGTTTTCCGGGGGCAACAATAGGCCTGGACAGAGTCCCGCAGGCAAAAATAGGCCCGAGTAGAGAGGCTGTGCAGGCAAGAAGAGGCCCGAACAGAGTCCTGCAGGCAAGAATAGGCCCAAACGAAGAGCCCCGCTGGCAAGAAGAGACCCGAACAGAGTCCCGAAGGCCAGAAAGGCCCGAACGGAGAGTTCCCCAGGTGAGAATAGGCCCGAACGGAGAGTCCCGCAGGCCAGAATAGGCCCGAATAGAGGAGCCCTTAGGCAAAAATAGGCCCGAATAGAGACCCGCTCACAAGAATAGGCCCGAACGGAGAGTCCCGCAGGCCAGAAAAGCCCGAACAGAGGGTCTCGAAGGCGAGAATGGGCCCGAACGAGGGTCCCGCAGACCACGATAGGGGCGAACGGAGGGTCTCGCAGGCCAGAATAGGCCCGAACAGAGTCCCGCAGGGAAGTATAGGCCCGAATAGAGTCCCGCAGGGAAGGACAGGCCTGAATAGAGGAGCCCCGCACACACTATCAGGCCTGAATAGCGAAGCCCCGCACGCACGAACAGGCCCGAGTAGCAGAGCCCTGCAAGCACGAACAGACCCGAGTAGCGGAGCCCCGCATGCAAGAACAGGCCCAAGTAGTGGAGCCCCGCATGCACCAACAGGCCCGAGTAGCGGAGCCCCGCACGCACAATCAGGCCTGAGTAGCGGAGCTCCGCATGCTAGAACAGGACCGAATATCGGAGCTCCGTAAGCACAAAAGGCTGGAATGGAGCAGCCCCGCACGCAACAGGAGACCCCAAAGGAGACTCCCAGAGGCTAGATTAGGTCCGAACGGAGAGTTTTGCAGGTCAGAATTGTCCCGAACGGAGAGACCCGCAGGCAAGAATAGGCCGGAACGGAGAGTCCCGCAGGCAAGAATAGGCCCGAACGGAGAGATGCGCAGGCGACAATAGGCCCAAAGGAAAGTCCCGCAGGCGAGAGAATATGCCCAAATTGAGAATACCGCAGGCCAGCATATGCCTGAACGGAGATTCCCGTAGGCAAGCATAGGCCCAAACAGAGTCCCGCACGCCAGAATAGGCCCGAACAGAGAGTCCTGCAGGCCACAATAGGCCGGAACAGAGATTCCTGCAGGCAAGCATAGGCCCAAACAGAGTCCCGCAGGCCAGAATAGGCCCGAACGGAGTCCTGCAGGCCAGGGTATGCCCGAACGGAGATTCCCAGAGCAAGGATAGGTCCAAACAGAGTCCCGCAGGCAAGAGTAGGCCCGAGTAGAGCAGCCATGCAGGCAAGATGAGGCACGAACAGAGTCCCGCTGGCAAGAGTAGCCCTGAACGGAGAACCCACAGGCAAGAATAGGCTCAAACGGAGAGTCCCGCAGACAAGAATAGGCCCGAACAGAATCCCAGAGGCAAGAATAGAGGAGCCCCGTAGGCAAGAGTAGGCCCGACTAAAGTCCCGCTCCAGAGAAGAGGCCCGAACGGAGAGTCCCGTAGGCGAAAAAGGCCTGAACAGAGAGCCCCGCAGGCAGGCATGGGCCCGAACAGAGTCCCACAGGCCAGAATAGTCCCGAACAGAGATTCCCGGAGCAAGAATAGCCCCGAAGAGAATTCCGCAGGCCAGAATAGGCCAGAACGGGGATTTCCGAAAGCAACCAAAGGCCCGAACAGAGTCCCGCAGGCCAGCATACGCCTGAACGGACATTGCCAAAGGGAAGCCTAGGCCCGAACGAAGAGTCCCGCAGGCCAGAATAGGCCCGAACGGAGATTGTCGGAGGCAAGAATAGGCCCCAATAGAGTCCCACAGGCAAAAATAGGCCCGAGTAGAGGAGCCGTGCGGGCAAGAAGAGGCCCGAACAGAGTCCCGCAGGCAAGGATACGCCCAAACGGAGAGTCCCGCAGGCAAGAATAGGCCCGAACGGAGAGACCCGCAGGCCAGCATACGCCTGAACGGAGATTCCCGTAGGCAAGCATAGGCCCAAACAGAGTCCTGCAGGCCAGAATAGGCCAGAACAGAGATTCCTGCAGGCAAGCATAGGCCCGAACAGAGTCCCGCAAGCCAGGGTACTCCCGAACGGAGATTCCCGGAGCAAGAATAGGCCCGAACAGAGTCCCGCAGGCCAGAATAGGCCTGAACGGAGAGTCCCGCAGGCCAGAGTAGGGCGGAAGAGAGATTCCTGCAGGCAAGCATAGGCCCGAACAGAGTCCCGCAGGCCCGAACAGGCCAGAACGGAGATTCCCGGAGGCAAGAATAGGCAAGAATAGAGGAGCCCCGGAGGCAAGAATAGGCCCGAGTAAAGTCCCGCTCCAGAGAATAGGCCCGAACGGAGAGTCCCGCAGGCCAGAAAGGCCCGAACGGAGAGTCCCGCAGGCCAACATAGGCCCGAACGGTCATTCCCGCAGGCAAGCATAGGCCCGAACAGAGACCAGCAGGCCAGCATAGGCCCGAACGGAGATTCCCGGACCAAGAATAGACCCGAACGGTGTCCCGAAGGCAAAATGAGGCCCGAGTAGAGGAGCCGTGCAGGCAACAAGACGCCCGAACCCTGTCCGGCAAGCAAGAATAAGCCCGAACGCAGAATCCTGCAGGCAAGATTAGGCCCGAACGGAGAGTCCCGCAGGCCAGAAACGACCGAACGGAGGGTCCCGCGGACGAGAATAGGCCCGAAGAGATGTCCTGCAGGCGAGAATACGCCCAAACTGAGAATCCCACAGGTCAGCATAACCCTGAAAGGAGATTCCCGCAGGCAAGCATAGGCCCGAACAGAGTCCCACAAGCCAGAATAGGACCGAACGGAGTTTTCCGGGGGCAACAATAGGCCTGGACAGAGTCCCGCAGGCAAAAATAGGCCCGAGTAGAGAGGCTGTGCAGGCAAGAAGAGGCCCGAACAGAGTCCTGCAGGCAAGAATAGGCCCAAACGAAGAGCCCCGCTGGCAAGAAGAGACCCGAACAGAGTCCCGAAGGCCAGAAAGGCCCGAACGGAGAGTTCCCCAGGTGAGAATAGGCCCGAACGGAGAGTCCCGCAGGCCAGAATAGGCCCGAATAGAGGAGCCCTTAGGCAAAAATAGGCCCGAATAGAGACCCGCTCACAAGAATAGGCCCGAACGGAGAGTCCCGCAGGCCAGAAAAGCCCGAACAGAGGGTCTCGAAGGCGAGAATGGGCCCGAACGAGGGTCCCGCAGACCACGATAGGGGCGAACGGAGGGTCTCGCAGGCCAGAATAGGCCCGAACAGAGTCCCGCAGGGAAGTATAGGCCCGAATAGAGTCCCGCAGGGAAGGACAGGCCTGAATAGAGGAGCCCCGCACACACTATCAGGCCTGAATAGCGAAGCCCCGCACGCACGAACAGGCCCGAGTAGCAGAGCCCTGCAAGCACGAACAGACCCGAGTAGCGGAGCCCCGCATGCAAGAACAGGCCCAAGTAGTGGGGCCCCGCATGCACCAACAGGCCCGAGTAGCGGAGCCCCGCACGCACAATCAGGCCTGAGTAGCGGAGCTCCGCATGCTAGAACAGGACCGAATATCGGAGCTCCGTAAGCACAAAAGGCTGGAATGGAGCAGCCCCGCACGCAACAGGAGACCCCAAAGGAGACTCCCAGAGGCTAGATTAGGTCCAAACGGAGAGTTTTGCAGGTCAGAATTGTCCCGAACGGAGAGACCCGCAGGCAAGAATAGGCCCGAACGGAGAGATGCGCAGGCGACAATAGGCCCAAAGGAAAGTCCCGCAGGCGAGAGAATATGCCCAAATTGAGAATACCGCAGGCCAGCATACGCCTGAACGGAGATTCCCGTAGGCAAGCATAGGCCCAAACAGAGTCCCGCACGCCAGAATAGGCCCGAACGGAGAGTCCTGCAGGCCACAATAGGCCGGAACAGAGATTCCTGCAGGCAAGCATAGGCCCAAACAGAGTCCCGCAGGCCAGAATAGGCCCGAACGGAGTCCTGCAGGCCAGGGTATGCCCGAACGGAGATTCCCAGAGCAAGGATAGGCCCGAACAGAGTCCCGCAGGCAAGAGTAGGCCCGAGTAGAGCAGCCATGCAGGCAAGATGAGGCACGAACAGAGTCCCGCTGGCAAGAGTAGCCCTGAACGGAGAACCCACAGGCAAGAATAGGCTCAAACGGAGAGTCCCGCAGACAAGAATAGGCCCGAACAGAATCCCAGAGGCAAGAATAGAGGAGCCCCGTAGGCAAGAGTAGGCCCGACTAAAGTCCCGCTCCAGAGAAGAGGCCCGAACGGAGAGTCCCGGAGGCGAAAAAGGCCTCAACAGAGAGCCCCGCAGGCAGGCATGGGCCCGAACAGAGTCCCACAGGCCAGAATAGTCCCGAACAGAGATTCCCGGAGCAAGAATAGCCCCGAAGAGAATTCCGCAGGCCAGAATAGGCCAGAACGGGGATTTCCGAAAGCAACCAAAGGCCCGAACAGAGTCCCGCAGGCCAGCATATGCCTGAACGGAGATTGCCAAAGGGAAGCCTAGGCCCGAACGAAGAGTCCCGCAGGCCAGAATAGGCCCAAACGGAGATTGTCGGAGGCAAGAATAGGCCCCAATAGAGTCCCACAGGCAAAAATAGGCCCGAGTAGAGGAGCCGTGCGGGCAAGAAGAGGCCCGAACAGAGTCCCGCAGGCAAGGATACGCCCAAACGGAGAGTCCCGCAGGCAAGAATAGGCCCGAACGGAGAGACCCGCAGGCCAGCATACGCCTGAACGGAGATTCCCGTAGGCAAGCATAGGCCCAAACAGAGTCCTGCAGGCCAGAATAGGCCCGAACCGAGAGTCCTGCAGGCCAGAATAGGCCAGAACAGAGATTCCTGCAGGCAAGCATAGGCCCGAACAGAGTCCCGCAAGCCAGGGTACTCCCGAACGGAGATTCCCGGAGCAAGAATAGGCCCGAACAGAGTCCCGCAGGCCAGAATAGGCCTGAACGGAGAGTCCCGCAGGCCAGAGTAGGGCGGAAGAGAGATTCCTGCAGGCAAGCATAGGCCCGAACAGAGTCCCGCAGGCCCGAACAGGCCAGAACGGAGATTCCCGGAGGCAAGAATAGGCAAGAATAGAGGAGCCCCGGAGGCAAGAATAGGCCCGAGTAAAGTCCCGCTCCAGAGAATAGGCCCGAACGGAGAGTCCCGCAGGCCAGAAAGGCCCGAACGGAGAGTCCCGCAGGCCAACATAGGCCCGAACGGTCATTCCCGCAGGCAAGCATAGGCCCGAACAGAGTCCAGCAGGCCAGCATAGGCCCGAACGGAGATTCCCGGACCAAGAATAGACCCGAACGGTGTCCCGAAGGCAAAATGAGGCCCGAGTAGAGGAGCCGAGCAGGCAACAAGACGCCCGAACCCTGTCCGGCAAGCAAGAATAAGCCCGAACGCAGAATCCTGCAGGCAAGATTAGGCCCGAACGGAGAGTCCCGCAGGCCAGAAACGACCGAACGGAGGGTCCCGCGGGCGAGAATAGGCCCGAAGAGATGTCCTGCAGGCGAGAATACGCCCAAACTGAGAATCCCACAGGTCAGCATAACCCTGAAAGGAGATTCCCGCAGGCAAGCATAGGCCCGAACAGAGTCCCACAAGCCAGAATAGGACCGAACGGAGTTTTCCGGGGGCAACAATAGGCCTGGACAGGGTCCCGCAGGCAAAAATAGGCCCGAGTAGAGAGGCTGTGCAGGCAAGAAGAGGCCCGAACAGAGTCCTGCAGGCAAGAATAGGCCCAAACGAAGAGCCCCGCTGGCAAGAAGAGACCCGAACAGAGTCCCGAAGGCCAGAAAGGCCCGAACGGAGAGTTCCCCAGGTGAGAATAGGCCCGAACGGAGAGTCCCGCAGGCCACAATAGGCCCGAATAGAGGAGCCCTTAGGCAAAAATAGGCCCGAATAGAGACCCGCTCACAAGAATAGGCCCGAACGGAGAGTCCCGCAGGCCAGAAAAGCCCGAACAGAGGGTCTCGAAGGCTAGAATGGGCCCGAACGAGGGTCCCGCAGACCACGATAGGGGAGAACGGAGGGTCTCGCAGGCCAGAATAGGCCCGAACAGAGTCCCGCAGGGAAGTATAGGCCCGAATAGAGTCCCGCAGGGAAGGACAGGCCTGAATAGAGGAGCCCCGCACACACTATCAGGCCTGAAGAGCGGAGCCCCGCACGCACAAACAGGCCCGAGTAGCAGAGCCCTGCAAGCACGAACAGACCCGAGTAGCGGAGCCCCGCATGCAAGAACAGGCCCAAGTAGTGGAGCCCCGCATGCACCAACAGGCCCGAGTAGCGGAGCCCCGCACGCACAATCAGGCCTGAGTAGCGGAGCTCCGCATGCTAGAACAGGACCGAATATCGGAGCTCCGTAAGCACAAAAGGCTGGAATGGAGCAGCCCCGCACGCAACAGGAGACCCCAAAGGAGACTCCCAGAGGCTAGATTAGGTCCGAACGGAGAGTTTTGCAGGTCAGAATTGTCCCGAACGGAGAGACCCGCAGGCAAGAATAGGCCGGAACGGAGAGTCCCGCAGGCAAGAATAGGCCCGAACGGAGAGATGCGCAGGCGACAATAGGCCCAAAGGAAAGTCCCGCAGGCGAGAGAATATGCCCAAATTGAGAATACCGCAGGCCAGCATACGCCTGAACGGAGATTCCCGTAGGCAAGCATAGGCCCAAACAGAGTCCCGCACGCCAGAATAGGCCCGAACGGAGTCCTGCAGGCCAGGGTATGCCCGAACGGAGATTCCCAGAGCAAGGATAGGTCCAAACAGAGTCCCGCAGGCAAGAGTAGGCCCGAGTAGAGCAGCCATGCAGGCAAGATGAGGTACGAACAGAGTCCCGCTGGCAAGAGTAGCCCTGAACGGAGAACCCACAGGCAAGAATAGGCTCAAACGGAGAGTCCCGCAGACAAGAATAGGCCCGAACAGAATCCCAGAGGCAAGAATAGAGGAGCCCCGTAGGCAAGAGTAGGCCCGACTAAAGTCCCGCTCCAGAGAATAGGCCCGAACGGAGAGTCCCGGAGGCGAAAAAGGCCTCAACAGAGAGCCCCGCAGGCAGGCATGGGCCCGAACAGAGTCCCACAGGCCAGAATAGTCCCGAACAGAGATTCCCGGAGCAAGAATAGCCCCGAAGAGAATTCCGCAGGCCAGAATAGGCCAGAACGGGGATTTCCGAAAGCAACCAAAGGCCCGAACAGAGTACCGCAGGCCAGCATACGCCTGAACGGACATTGCCAAAGGGAAGCCTAGGCCCGAACGAAGAGTCCCGCAGGCCAGAATAGGCCCGAACGGAGATTGTTGGAGGCAAGAATAGGCCCCAATAGAGTCCCACAGGCAAAAATAGGCCCGAGTAGAGGAGCCGTGCGGGCAAGAAGAGGCCCGAACAGAGTCCCGCAGGCAAGGATACGCCCAAACGGAGAGTCCCGCAGGCAAGAATAGGCCCGAACGGAGAGACCCGCAGGCCAGCATACGCCTGAACGGAGATTCCCGTAGGCAAGCATAGGCCCAAACAGAGTCCTGCAGGCCAGAATAGGCCCGAACGGAGAGTCCTGCAGGCCAGAATAGGCCAGAACAGAGATTCCTGCAGGCAAGCATAGGCCCGAACAGAGTCCCGCAAGCCAGGGTACTCCCGAACGGAGATTCCCGGAGCAAGAATAGGCCCGAACAGAGTCCCGCAGGCCAGAATAGGCCTGAACGGAGAGTCCCGCAGGCCAGAGTAGGGCGGAAGAGAGATTCCTGCAGGCAAGCATAGGCCCGAACAGAGTCCCGCAGGCCCGAACAGGCCAGAACGGAGATTCCCGGAGGCAAGAATAGGCAAGAATAGAGGAGCCCCGGAGGCAAGAATAGGCCCGAGTAAAGTCCCGCTCCAGAGAATAGGCCCGAACGGAGAGTCCCGCAGGCCAGAAAGGCCCGAACGGAGAGTCCCGCAGGCCAACATAGGCCCGAACGGTCATTCCCGCAGGCAAGCATAGGCCCGAACAGAGTCCAGCAGGCCAGCATAGGCCCGAACGGAGATTCCCGGACCAAGAATAGACCCGAACGGTGTCCCGAAGGCAAAATGAGGCCCGAGTAGAGGAGCCGTGCAGGCAACAAGACGCCCGAACCCTGTCCGGCAAGCAAGAATAAGCCCGAACGCAGAATCCTGCAGGCAAGATTAGGCCCGAACGGAGAGTCCCGCAGGCCAGAAACGACCGAACGGAGGGTCCCGCGGACGAGAATAGGCCCGAAGAGATGTCCTGCAGGCGAGAATACGCCCAAACTGAGAATCCCACAGGTCAGCATAACCCTGAAAGGAGATTCCCGCAGGCAAGCATAGGCCCGAACAGAGTCCCACAAGCCAGAATAGGACCGAACGGAGTTTTCCGGGGGCAACAATAGGCCTGGACAGAGTCCCGCAGGCAAAAATAGGCCCGAGTAGAGAGGCTGTGCAGGCAAGAAGAGTCCCGAACAGAGTCCTGCAGGCAAGAATAGGCCCAAACGAAGAGCCCCGCTGGCAAGAAGAGACCCGAACAGAGTCCCGAAGGCCAGAAAGGCCCGAACGGAGAGTTCCCCAGGTGAGAATAGGCCCGAATAGAGGAGCCCTTAGGCAAAAATAGGCCCGAATAGAAACCCGCTCACAAGAATAGGCCCGAACGGAGAGTCCCGCAGGCCAGAATAGGCCCGAACGGAGATTGTCGGAGGCAAGAATAGGCCCCAATAGAGTCCCACAGGCAAAAATAGGCCCGAGTAGAGGAGCCGTGCGGGCAAGAAGAGGCCCGAACAGAGTCCCGCAGGCAAGGATACGCCCAAACGGAGAGTCCCGCAGGCAAGAATAGGCCCGAACGGAGAGACCCGCAGGCCAGCATACGCCTGAACGGAGATTCCCGTAGGCAAGCATAGGCCCAAACAGAGTCCTGCAGGCCAGAATAGGCCAGAACAGAGATTCCTGCAGGCAAGCATAGGCCCTAACAGAGTCCCGCAAGCCAGGGTACTCCCGAACGGAGATTCCCGGAGCAAGAATAGGCCCGAACAGAGTCCCGCAGGCCAGAATAGGCCTGAACGGAGAGTCCCGCAGGCCAGAGTAGGGCGGAAGAGAGATTCCTGCAGGCAAGCATAGGCCCGAACAGAGTCCCGCAGGCCCGAACAGGCCAGAACGGAGATTCCCGGAGGCAAGAATAGGCAAGAATAGAGGAGCCCCGGAGGCAAGAATAGGCCCGAGTAAAGTCCCGCTCCAGAGAATAGGCCCGAACGGAGAGTCCCGCAGGCCAGAAAGGCCCGAACGGAGAGTCCCGCAGGCCAACATAGGCCCGAACGGTCATTCCCGCAGGCAAGCATAGGCCCGAACAGAGTCCAGCAGGCCAGCATAGGCCCGAACGGAGATTCCCGGACCAAGAATAGACCCGAACGGTGTCCCGAAGGCAAAATGAGGCCCGAGTAGAGGAGCCGTGCAGGCAACAAGACGCCCGAACCCTGTCCGGCAAGCAAGAATAAGCCCGAACGCAGAATCCTGCAGGCAAGATTAGGCCCGAACGGAGAGTCCCGCAGGCCAGAAACGACCGAACGGAGGGTCCCGCGGGCGAGAATAGGCCGGAAGTGATCCTCCGCCCGCCGGGCGGGATAGGTAGAGAACATTGACCCACACCTGCCAGGGGCCTTTCCTGGGACTGAAGATCCCAACATGGTCTCAACGTCGTCACCCTCTCAGCACACACCTTTCCTGCACACATAATGCTGCCTTTCTCCGTCAGGGCCTTATCCTACCAGGAAAAAAAGCAAGCCGCTCAAAAAGGCCGATGCCAGGGAAATCGAGGAAACACCGCCATTTTCCAAATGTTTGCTGTCTACATGTCCCCGCCTCCGGGGCAAGGCCGCGTATGCGGCCAGGCTCCGAAGGCAAGGCCGACACCTTGGCAGTCAGGGCCCCAGCAGTCCAATGGTTTATGGACGTGGGGACACGGATGACCTGTTTGCCGCATACAGGAGGGATCCTTGGGCCCTTCACTGCCTCGCCATTCAGCTCCACGACGTCCACTACTGGCCCTGGCCTTTGCTTTGGCTGGTGCCCCATTGAACGTGTGCTCCGCAGCCATCTTTCTCCACCCATCACTATCATTCTGCCACCAGGGGATACGTGAGTGTGGGAGTCACCATTTGTCACTGGCAGCAGTGTCACAAATCACCAGACTTCCAGGTACCAGCTGACCTAGGCTGCCTTCTGCCCCAGGCAAGATCCCGATTCCTATATCCCAGATGCTGACTGACACCTGGGCACTGGGGAACATTCATTTTGATCAACACAGAGGTCTGAGTGAGGGTCAGCGGGCCCGGTAGCTGAAGTCAAGGCCAGGTGGGCGGGGCTGAGGCTTCTCGGCCATCACCATGGAGACAGTCCCCCCACCGGAAGAGTGGGCGGACCTTATGATGGGCCTGGTGACAAGACTCAGCCAATGGCAGAGATCTGGCCCGCCAGGCAGATGACACAGGGCCCTCCATTGTGACCCATGACACCTAGTGGCCACAGGATTTGAGCACACCCTGGGAAAGCCTACGCAGGCACAAGGGAGCCCCTGGTGCGGACTGCTTCAGGCCATTGGCAGAGCAGGCCAGGTACCTCTTTCCCACTTTCCTGAGGATAGCAGTACGCAAGGCATCCCCACTCAGCATCTCTTGCCTCTCTCTGGATGTGTTCCTTCTCTGAAATCTCTTCCTTCTCCCCCTTGTCACTTGACACCTTGGAGTGCCTGACAGAGGGCCTAGAGATGAAAGAGCAAAGGGGGAAGGCCTCTGGCTCTCCTGCTTGCCCATGGGTAGAGAAGATCTGCTAGTCTATCTGGAAGGTCTAGAGAGTAGCCATTGGCTGGGGACCTGCATCACGGGCTGATCCTGGCCAGGTGAAGCTTGCTGACATGTGGCAGCCTCTCCGGAGACTACTAATTCCGCTCATAACATTGTATGCAAATACCCGGCTGAGTGCCACGGGCAGAAAACTTTGACACATACCTGCCAGAGGCCTATCCTGGGTCTGAAGAGTCCACCCTGGTCTCCAGCGACTCATCGTCTCAGCACACACTTTGCCTGCACACATGGAATCCGCCTCTCTCCACGAATGCCTTCTCCGGCTAGGAAACACACGATGTCACTCAGCCAAAGGAGAGCACAGGCAAAGTCAACCGAAGCCCCCATCTTCAAGAGTTTGCCCTCTGCTGGGCCACAGCCTCCGCTGGCACAGTGCATGTGTGTCACTTCTCCGAGGATAAGGCCGAAATCCGGGCATCCAGGGCCCCAGCAGTCCAGGGTCTGCGCATGGCCGCATATGGATCACCTCTTTGCCACGTACAGGAGGGAGGCCTGGGCCCTAGACTGGCTCTGCTAGAGCTCCACGACCTCAGCTATTTTCCCTCACCTTTGGCCCGTGCCCTCGTGACTGTGTGATCCCTAGTGCCACTTCTTCTCCAACCACTCTGAATCCGCCACCTGCGGATACTTGAGCATGAAGATGAACATCTGTCACTGCCTGCAGTGTCACAGGTCACTAGGTGTCTAGGCTCAGGCTGACGATGGCTGTCTTCTGCCCAGGCAAGGAGCCTAATCCTTCCAAGGCAATGAGGACATGTGGTCATTGGCCGACATTCTTTCTTTCATCCACACAGCGGTCTAGATGAGGGGAAAGAGGCCAGGTAGGCCAGCTGAAGGCTGAGTGCGGGGCCTAAGGCTTCTTTCCCAATCACCGTGGAGACGGCCACCGGAAGGCTGGCCGGAACTTCTCACGGGGACGGGTCACAAACACTGAGCCAATAGGAGAGGTCCAGCCTAACCGGCCAGTTCCGCAGAGCCCTCCACTTCACCCACGGACACACAACGGCCCCGTCTGCTTTGGGCCACAAATTCGAGGCCACCCGGGGAATCACTTCACACTAGGCAGCCCCTCATGTGGACACGTTCGACACACTCGGCCAGCAGGCAGCTACCTCTTTTCCACTTACGCTACCATATCAGTAGGCAAGGCGCCCTTCCTCAGCATCTATGGCCCCTCTCTGGATGTGTTCATTCAGAGAAATCTCTTCCTTCTACCCCTGAGACACATCACAAGTATGAGGGGCCTGAGAGAGAGCCTAGACATGAAACGGGGGAGGCTTCTGGCTGTACTGCTTCCCCGTGGGGAGAGAATAGCAGGTAGTCTCTCTGGAAGGTCTTAGCTTCTGTTGCTTGACATGGGCGATACAGTAGGGGCGGACCCTGGCCAGGTGGAGCTTGTGGGCAGACGCAACCTCTCCGGCGACGAATAATTCCGCTGCTGCTTTCTATGCTGAAGACCTCCCCCCGCCGGGTGGGATGGGTAGAGAACATTGACCCACACCTGCCGGGGGCCTTTCCTGGGACTGAAGATCCCAACATGGTCTCAACGTCGTCACCCTCTCAGCACACACCTTTCCTGCACACATAATGCTGCCTTTCTCCGTCAGGGCCTTATCCTACCAGGAAAAAAAGCAAGCCGCTCAAAAAGGCCGATGCCAGGGAAATCGAGGAAACACCGCCATTTTCCAAATGTTTGCTGTCTACATGTCCCCGCCTCCGGGGCAAGGCCGCGTATGCGGCCAGGCTCCGAAGGCAAGGCCGATACCTTGGCAGTCAGGGCCCCAGCAGTCCAATGGTTTATGGACGTGGGGACACGGATGACCCGTTTGCCGCATACAGGAGGGATCCTTGGGCCCTTCACTGCCTCGCCATTCAGCTCCACGACGTCCACTACTGGCCCTGGCCTTTGCTTTGGCTGGTGCCCCATTGAACGTGTGCTCCGCAGCCATCTTTCTCCACCCATCACTATCATTCTGCCACCAGGGGATATGTGAGTGTGGGAGTCACCATTTGTCACTGGCAGCAGTGTCACAAATCACCAGACTTCCAGGTACCAGCTGACCTAGGCTGCCTTCTGCCCCAGGCAAGATCCCGATTCCTATATCCCAGATGCTGACTGACACCTGGGCACTGGGGAACATTCATTTTGATCAACACAGAGGTCTGAGTGAGGGTCAGCGGGCCCGGTAGCTGAAGTCAAGGCCAGGTGGGCGGGGCTGAGGCTTCTCGGCCATCACCATGGAGACAGTCCCCCCACCGGAAGAGTGGGCGGACCTTATGATGGGCCTGGTGACAAGACTCAGCCAATGGCAGAGATCTGGCCCGCCAGGCAGATGACACAGGGCCCTCCATTGTGACCCATGACACCTAGTGGCCACAGGATTTGAGCACACCCTGGGAAAGCCTACGCAGGCACAAGGGAGCCCCTGGTGCGGACTGCTTCAGGCCATTGGCAGAGCAGGCCAGGTACCTCTTTCCCACTTTCCTGAGGATAGCAGTACGCAAGGCATCCCCACTCAGCATCTCTTGCCTCTCTCTGGATGTGTTCCTTCTCTGAAATCTCTTCCTTCTCCCCCTTGTCACTTGACACCTTGGAGTGCCTGACAGAGGGCCTAGAGATGAAAGAGCAAAGGGGGAAGGCCTCTGGCTCTCCTGCTTGCCCATGGGTAGAGAAGATCTGCTAGTCTATCTGGAAGGTCTAGAGAGTAGCCATTGGCTGGGGACCTGCATCACGGGCTGATCCTGGCCAGGTGAAGCTTGCTGACATGTGGCAGCCTCTCCGGAGACTACTAATTCCGCTCATAACATTGTATGCAAATACCCGGCTGAGTGCCACGGGCAGAAAACTTTGACACATACCTGCCAGAGGCCTATCCTGGGTCTGAAGAGTCCACCCTGGTCTCCAGCGACTCATCATCTCAGCACACACTTTGCCTGCACACATGGAATCCGCCTCTCTCCACGAATGCCTTCTCCGGCTAGGAAACACACGATGTCACTCAGCCAAAGGAGAGCACAGGCAAAGTCAACCGAAGCCCCCATCTTCAAGAGTTTGTCCTCTGCTGGGCCACAGCCTCCGCTGGCACAGTGCATGTGTGTCACTTCTCCGAGGATAAGGCCGAAATCCGGGCATCCAGGGCCCCAGCAGTCCAGGGTCTGCGCATGGCCGCATATGGATCACCTCTTTGCCACGTACAGGAGGGAGGCCTGGGCCCTAGACTGGCTCTGCTAGAGCTCCACGACCTCAGCTATTTTCCCTCACCTTTGGCCCGTGCCCTCGTGACTGTGTGATCCCTAGTGACACTTCTTCTCCGACCACTCTGAATCCGCCACCTGCGGATACTTGAGCATGAAGATGAACATCTGTCACTGCCTGCAGTGTCACAGGTCACTAGGTGTCTAGGCTCAGGCTGACGATGGCTGTCTTCTGCCCAGGCAAGGAGCCTAATCCTTCCAAGGCAATGAGGACATGTGGTCATTGGCCGACATTCTTTCTTTCATCCACACAGCGGTCTAGATGAGGGGAAAGAGGCCAGGTAGGCCAGCTGAAGGCTGAGTGCGGGGCCTAAGGCTTCTTTCCCAATCACCGTGGAGACGGCCACCGGAAGGCTGGCCGGAACTTCTCACGGGGACGGGTCACAAACACTGAGCCAATAGGAGAGGTCCAGCCTAACCGGCCAGTTCCGCAGAGCCCTCCACTTCACCCACGGACACACAACGGCCCCGTCTGCTTTGGGCCACAAATTCGAGGCCACCCGGGGAATCACTTCACACTAGGCAGCCCCTCATGTGGACACGTTCGACACACTCGGCCAGCAGGCAGCTACCTCTTTTCCACTTACGCTACCATGTCAGTAGGCAAGGCGCCCTTCCTCAGCATCTATGGCCCCTCTCTGGATGTGTTCATTCAGAGAAATCTCTTCCTTCTACCCCTGAGACACATCACAAGTATGAGGGGCCTGAGAGAGAGCCTAGACATGAAACGGGGGAGGCTTCTGGCTGTACTGCTTCCCCGTGGGGAGAGAATAGCAGGTAGTCTCTCTGGAAGGTCTTAGCTTCTGTTGCTTGACATGGGCGATACAGTAGGGGCGGACCCTGGCCAGGTGGAGCTTGTGGGCAGACGCAACCTCTCCGGCGACGAATAATTCCGCTGCTGCTTTCTATGCTGAAGACCTCCCCCCGCCGGGTGGGATGGGTAGAGAACATTGACCCACACCTGCCGGGGGCCTTTCCTGGGACTGAAGATCCCAACATGATCTCAACGTCGTCACCCTCTCAGCACACACCTTTCCTGCACACATAATGCTGCCTTTCTCCGTCAGGGCCTTATCCTACCAGGAAAAAAAGCAAGCCGCTCAAAAAGGCCGATGCCAGGGAAATCGAGGAAACACCGCCATTTTCCAAATGTTTGCTGTCTACATGTCCCCGCCTCCGGGGCAAGGCCGCGTATGCGGCCAGGCTCCGAAGGCAAGGCCGATACCTTGGCAGTCAGGGCCCCAGCAGTCCAATGGTTTATGGACGTGGGGACACGGATGACCCGTTTGCCGCATACAGGAGGGATCCTTGGGCCCTTCACTGCCTCGCCATTCAGCTCCACGACGTCCACTACTGGCCCTGGCCTTTGCTTTGGCTGGTGCCCCATTGAACGTGTGCTCCGCAGCCATCTTTCTCCACCCATCACTATCATTCTGCCACCAGGGGATATGTGAGTGTGGGAGTCACCATTTGTCACTGGCAGCAGTGTCACAAATCACCAGACTTCCAGGTACCAGCTGACCTAGGCTGCCTTCTGCCCCAGGCAAGATCCCGATTCCTATATCCCAGATGCTGACTGACACCTGGGCACTGGGGAACATTCATTTTGATCAACACAGAGGTCTGAGTGAGGGTCAGCGGGCCCGGTAGCTGAAGTCAAGGCCAGGTGGGCGGGGCTGAGGCTTCTCGGCCATCACCATGGAGACAGTCCCCCCACCGGAAGAGTGGGCGGACCTTATGATGGGCCTGGTGACAAGACTCAGCCAATGGCAGAGATCTGGCCCGCCAGGCAGATGACACAGGGCCCTCCATTGTGACCCATGACACCTAGTGGCCACAGGATTTGAGCACACCCTGGGAAAGCCTACGCAGGCACAAGGGAGCCCCTGGTGCGGACTGCTTCAGGCCATTGGCAGAGCAGGCCAGGTACCTCTTTCCCACTTTCCTGAGGATAGCAGTACGCAAGGCATCCCCACTCAGCATCTCTTGCCTCTCTCTGGATGTGTTCCTTCTCTGAAATCTCTTCCTTCTCCCCCTTGTCACTTGACACCTTGGAGTGCCTGACAGAGGGCCTAGAGATGAAAGAGCAAAGGGGGAAGGCCTCTGGCTCTCCTGCTTGCCCATGGGTAGAGAAGATCTGCTAGTCTATCTGGAAGGTCTAGAGAGTAGCCATTGGCTGGGGACCTGCATCACGGGCTGATCCTGGCCAGGTGAAGCTTGCTGACATGTGGCAGCCTCTCCGGAGACTACTAATTCCGCTCATAACATTGTATGCAAATACCCGGCTGAGTGCCACGGGCAGAAAACTTTGACACATACCTGCCAGAGGCCTATCCTGGGTCTGAAGAGTCCACCCTGGTCTCCAGCGACTCATCATCTCAGCACACACTTTGCCTGCACACATGGAATCCGCCTCTCTCCACGAATGCCTTCTCCGGCTAGGAAACACACGATGTCACTCAGCCAAAGGAGAGCACAGGCAAAGTCAACCGAAGCCCCCATCTTCAAGAGTTTGCCCTCTGCTGGGCCACAGCCTCCGCTGGCACAGTGCATGTGTGTCACTTCTCCGAGGATAAGGCCGAAATCCGGGCATCCAGGGCCCCAGCAGTCCAGGGTCTGCGCATGGCCGCATATGGATCACCTCTTTGCCACGTACAGGAGGGAGGCCTGGGCCCTAGACTGGCTCTGCTAGAGCTCCACGACCTCAGCTATTTTCCCTCACCTTTGGCCCGTGCCCTCGTGACTGTGTGATCCCTAGTGACACTTCTTCTCCGACCACTCTGAATCCGCCACCTGCGGATACTTGAGCATGAAGATGAACATCTGTCACTGCCTGCAGTGTCACAGGTCACTAGGTGTCTAGGCTCAGGCTGACGATGGCTGTCTTCTGCCCAGGCAAGGAGCCTAATCCTTCCAAGGCAATGAGGACATGTGGTCATTGGCCGACATTCTTTCTTTCATCCACACAGCGGTCTAGATGAGGGGAAAGAGGCCAGGTAGGCCAGCTGAAGGCTGAGTGCGGGGCCTAAGGCTTCTTTCCCAATCACCGTGGAGACGGCCACCGGAAGGCTGGCCGGAACTTCTCACGGGGACGGGTCACAAACACTGAGCCAATAGGAGAGGTCCAGCCTAACCGGCCAGTTCCGCAGAGCCCTCCACTTCACCCACGGACACACAACGGCCCCGTCTGCTTTGGGCCACAAATTCGAGGCCACCCGGGGAATCACTTCACACTAGGCAGCCCCTCATGTGGACACGTTCGACACACTCGGCCAGCAGGCAGCTACCTCTTTTCCACTTACGCTACCATATCAGTAGGCAAGGCGCCCTTCCTCAGCATCTATGGCCCCTCTCTGGATGTGTTCATTCAGAGAAATCTCTTCCTTCTACCCCTGAGACACATCACAAGTATGAGGGGCCTGAGAGAGAGCCTAGACATGAAACGGGGGAGGCTTCTGGCTGTACTGCTTCCCCGTGGGGAGAGAATAGCAGGTAGTCTCTCTGGAAGGTCTTAGCTTCTGTTGCTTGACATGGGCGATACAGTAGGGGCGGACCCTGGCCAGGTGGAGCTTGTGGGCAGACGCAACCTCTCCGGCGACGAATAATTCCGCTGCTGCTTTCTATGCTGAAGACCTCCCCCCGCCGGGTGGGATGGGTAGAGAACATTGACCCACACCTGCCGGGGGCCTTTCCTGGGACTGAAGATCCCAACATGATCTCAACGTCGTCACCCTCTCAGCACACACCTTTCCTGCACACATAATGCTGCCTTTCTCCGTCAGGGCCTTATCCTACCAGGAAAAAAAGCAAGCCGCTCAAAAAGGCCGATGCCAGGGAAATCGAGGAAACACCGCCATTTTCCAAATGTTTGCTGTCTACATGTCCCCGCCTCCGGGGCAAGGCCGCGTATGCGGCCAGGCTCCGAAGGCAAGGCCGATACCTTGGCAGTCAGGGCCCCAGCAGTCCAATGGTTTATGGACGTGGGGACACGGATGACCCGTTTGCCGCATACAGGAGGGATCCTTGGGCCCTTCACTGCCTCGCCATTCAGCTCCACGACGTCCACTACTGGCCCTGGCCTTTGCTTTGGCTGGTGCCCCATTGAACGTGTGCTCCGCAGCCATCTTTCTCCACCCATCACTATCATTCTGCCACCAGGGGATATGTGAGTGTGGGAGTCACCATTTGTCACTGGCAGCAGTGTCACAAATCACCAGACTTCCAGGTACCAGCTGACCTAGGCTGCCTTCTGCCCCAGGCAAGATCCCGATTCCTATATCCCAGATGCTGACTGACACCTGGGCACTGGGGAACATTCATTTTGATCAACACAGAGGTCTGAGTGAGGGTCAGCGGGCCCGGTAGCTGAAGTCAAGGCCAGGTGGGCGGGGCTGAGGCTTCTCGGCCATCACCATGGAGACAGTCCCCCCACCGGAAGAGTGGGCGGACCTTATGATGGGCCTGGTGACAAGACTCAGCCAATGGCAGAGATCTGGCCCGCCAGGCAGATGACACAGGGCCCTCCATTGTGACCCATGACACCTAGTGGCCACAGGATTTGAGCACACCCTGGGAAAGCCTACGCAGGCACAAGGGAGCCCCTGGTGCGGACTGCTTCAGGCCATTGGCAGAGCAGGCCAGGTACCTCTTTCCCACTTTCCTGAGGATAGCAGTACGCAAGGCATCCCCACTCAGCATCTCTTGCCTCTCTCTGGATGTGTTCCTTCTCTGAAATCTCTTCCTTCTCCCCCTTGTCACTTGACACCTTGGAGTGCCTGACAGAGGGCCTAGAGATGAAAGAGCAAAGGGGGAAGGCCTCTGGCTCTCCTGCTTGCCCATGGGTAGAGAAGATCTGCTAGTCTATCTGGAAGGTCTAGAGAGTAGCCATTGGCTGGGGACCTGCATCACGGGCTGATCCTGGCCAGGTGAAGCTTGCTGACATGTGGCAGCCTCTCCGGAGACTACTAATTCCGCTCATAACATTGTATGCAAATACCCGGCTGAGTGCCACGGGCAGAAAACTTTGACACATACCTGCCAGAGGCCTATCCTGGGTCTGAAGAGTCCACCCTGGTCTCCAGCGACTCATCATCTCAGCACACACTTTGCCTGCACACATGGAATCCGCCTCTCTCCACGAATGCCTTCTCCTGCTAGGAAACACACGATGTCACTCAGCCAAAGGAGAGCACAGGCAAAGTCAACCGAAGCCCCCATCTTCAAGAGTTTGCCCTCTGCTGGGCCACAGCCTCCGCTGGCACAGTGCATGTGTGTCACTTCTCCGAGGATAAGGCTGAAATCCGGGCATCCAGGGCCCCAGCAGTCCAGGGTCTGCGCATGGCCGCATATGGATCACCTCTTTGCCACGTACAGGAGGGAGGCCTGGGCCCTAGACTGGCTCTGCTAGAGCTCCACGACCTCAGCTATTTTCCCTCACCTTTGGCCCGTGCCCTCGTGACTGTGTGATCCCTAGTGACACTTCTTCTCCGACCACTCTGAATCCGCCACCTGCGGATACTTGAGCATGAAGATGAACATCTGTCACTGCCTGCAGTGTCACAGGTCACTAGGTGTCTAGGCTCAGGCTGACGATGGCTGTCTTCTGCCCAGGCAAGGAGCCTAATCCTTCAAAGGCAATGAGGACATGTGGTCATTGGCCGACATTCTTTCTTTCATCCACACAGCGGTCTAGATGAGGGGAAAGAGGCCAGGTAGGCCAGCTGAAGGCTGAGTGCGGGGCCTAAGGCTTCTTTCCCAATCACCATGGAGACGGCCACCGGAAGGCTGGCCGGAACTTCTCACGGGGACGGGTCACAAACACTGAGCCAATAGGAGAGGTCCAGCCTAACCGGCCAGTTCCGCAGAGCCCTCCATTTCACCCACGGACACACAACGGCCCCTTCTGCTTTGGGCCACAAATTCGAGGCCACCCGGGGAATCACTTCACACTAGGCAGCCCCTCATGTGGACACGTTCGACACACTCGGCCAGCAGGCAGCTACCTCTTTTCCACTTACGCTACCATGTCAGTAGGCAAGGCGCCCTTCCTCAGCATCTATGGCCCCTCTCTGGATGTGTTCATTCAGAGAAATCTCTTCCTTCTACCCCTGAGACACATCACAAGTATGAGGGGCCTGAGAGAGAGCCTAGACATGAAACGGGGGAGGCTTCTGGCTGTACTGCTTCCCCGTGGGGAGAGAATAGCAGGTAGTCTCTCTGGAAGGTCTTAGCTTCTGTTGCTTGACATGGGCGATACAGTAGGGGCGGACCCTGGCCAGGTGGAGCTTGTGGGCAGACGCAATCTCTCCGGCGATGAATAATTCCGCTGCTGCTTTCTATGCTGAAGACCTCCCCGCGCCGGGTGGGATGGGTAGAGAACATTGACCCACACCTGCCGGGGGCCTTTCCTGGGACTGAAGATCCCAACATGGTCTCAACGTCGTCACCCTCTCAGCACACACCTTTCCTGCACACATAATGCTGCCTTTCTCCGTCAGGGCCTTATCCTACCAGGAAAAAAAGCAAGCCGCTCAAAAAGGCCGATGCCAGGGAAATCGAGGAAACACCGCCATTTTCCAAATGTTTGCTGTCTACATGTCCCCGCCTCCGGGGCAAGGCCGCGTATGCGGCCAGGCTCCGAAGGCAAGGCCGATACCTTGGCAGTCAGGGCCCCAGCAGTCCAATGGTTTATGGACGTGGGGACACGGATGACCTGTTTGCCGCATACAGGAGGGATCCTTGGGCCCTTCACTGCCTCGCCATTCAGCTCCACGACGTCCACTACTGGCCCTGGCCTTTGCTTTGGCTGGTGCCCCATTGAACGTGTGCTCCGCAGCCATCTTTCTCCACCCATCACTATCATTCTGCCACCAGGGGATACGTGAGTGTGGGAGTCACCATTTGTCACTGGCAGCAGTGTCACAAATCACCAGACTTCCAGGTACCAGCTGACCTAGGCTGCCTTCTGCCCCAGGCAAGATCCCGATTCCTATATCCCAGATGCTGACTGACACCTGGGCACTGGGGAACATTCATTTTGATCAACACAGAGGTCTGAGTGAGGGTCAGCGGGCCCGGTAGCTGAAGTCAAGGCCAGGTGGGCGGGGCTGAGGCTTCTCGGCCATCACCATGGAGACAGTCCCCCCACCGGAAGAGTGGGCGGACCTTATGATGGGCCTGGTGACAAGACTCAGCCAATGGCAGAGATCTGGCCCGCCAGGCAGATGACACAGGGCCCTCCATTGTGACCCATGACACCTAGTGGCCACAGGATTTGAGCACACCCTGGGAAAGCCTACGCAGGCACAAGGGAGCCCCTGGTGCGGACTGCTTCAGGCCATTGGCAGAGCAGGCCAGGTACCTCTTTCCCACTTTCCTGAGGATAGCAGTACGCAAGGCATCCCCACTCAGCATCTCTTGCCTCTCTCTGGATGTGTTCGTTCTCTGAAATCTCTTCCTTCTCCCCCTTGTCACTTGACACCTTGGAGTGCCTGACAGAGGGCCTAGAGATGAAAGAGCAAAGGGGGAAGGCCTCTGGCTCTCCTGCTTGCCCATGGGTAGAGAAGATCTGCTAGTCTATCTGGAAGGTCTAGAGAGTAGCCATTGGCTGGGGACCTGCATCACGGGCTGATCCTGGCCAGGTGAAGCTTGCTGACATGTGGCAGCCTCTCCGGAGACTACTAATTCCGCTCATAACATTGTATGCAAATACCCGGCTGAGTGCCACGGGCAGAAAACTTTGACACATACCTGCCAGAGGCCTATCCTGGGTCTGAAGAGTCCACCCTGGTCTCCAGCGACTCATCATCTCAGCACACACTTTGCCTGCACACATGGAATCCGCCTCTCTCCACGAATGCCTTCTCCTGCTAGGAAACACACGATGTCACTCAGCCAAAGGAGAGCACAGGCAAAGTCAACCGAAGCCCCCATCTTCAAGAGTTTGCCCTCTGCTGGGCCACAGCCTCCGCTGGCACAGTGCATGTGTGTCACTTCTCCGAGGATAAGGCCGAAATCCGGGCATCCAGGGCCCCAGCAGTCCAGGGTCTGCGCATGGCCGCATATGGATCACCTCTTTGCCACGTACAGGAGGGAGGCCTGGGCCCTAGACTGGCTCTGCTAGAGCTCCACGACCTCAGCTATTTTCCCTCACCTTTGGCCCGTGCCCTCGTGACTGTGTGATCCCTAGTGACACTTCTTCTCCGACCACTCTGAATCCGCCACCTGCGGATACTTGAGCATGAAGGTGAACATCTGTCACTGCCTGCAGTGTCACAGGTCACTAGGTGTCTAGGCTCAGGCTGACGATGGCTGTCTTCTGCCCAGGCAAGGAGCCTAATCCTTCAAAGGCAATGAGGACATGTGGTCATTGGCCGACATTCTTTCTTTCATCCACACAGCGGTCTAGATGAGGGGAAAGAGGCCAGGTAGGCCAGCTGAAGGCTGAGTGCGGGGCCTAAGGCTTCTTTCCCAATCACCATGGAGACGGCCACCGGAAGGCTGGCCGGAACTTCTCACGGGGACGGGTCACAAACACTGAGCCAATAGGAGAGGTCCAGCCTAACCGGCCAGTTCCGCAGAGCCCTCCATTTCACCCACGGACACACAACGGCCCCTTCTGCTTTGGGCCACAAATTCGAGGCCACCCGGGGAATCACTTCACACTAGGCAGCCCCTCATGTGGACACGTTCGACACACTCGGCCAGCAGGCAGCTACCTCTTTTCCACTTACGCTACCATGTCAGTAGGCAAGGCGCCCTTCCTCAGCATCTATGGCCCCTCTCTGGATGTGTTCATTCAGAGAAATCTCTTCCTTCTACCCCTGAGACACATCACAAGTATGAGGGGCCTGAGAGAGAGCCTAGACATGAAACGGGGGAGGCTTCTGGCTGTACTGCTTCCCCGTGGGGAGAGAATAGCAGGTAGTCTCTCTGGAAGGTCTTAGCTTCTGTTGCTTGACGTGGGCGATACAGTAGGGGCGGACCCTGGCCAGGTGGAGCTTGTGGGCAGACGCAACCTCTCCGGCGACGAATAATTCCGCTGCTGCTTTCTATGCTGAAGACCTCCCCGCGCCGGGTGGGATGGGTAGAGAACATTGACCCACACCTGCCGGGGGCCTTTCCTGGGACTGAAGATCCCAACATGATCTCAACGTCGTCACCCTCTCAGCACACACCTTTCCTGCACACATAATGCTGCCTTTCTCCGTCAGGGCCTTATCCTACCAGGAAAAAAAGCAAGCCGCTCAAAAAGGCCGATGCCAGGGAAATCGAGGAAACACCGCCATTTTCCAAATGTTTGCTGTCTACATGTCCCCGCCTCCGGGGCAAGGCCGCGTATGCGGCCAGGCTCCGAAGGCAAGGCCGACACCTTGGCAGTCAGGGCCCCAGCAGTCCAATGGTTTATGGACGTGGGGACACGGATGACCTGTTTGCCGCATACAGGAGGGATCCTTGGGCCCTTCACTGCCTCGCCATTCAGCTCCACGACGTCCACTACTGGCCCTGGCCTTTGCTTTGGCTGGTGCCCCATTGAACGTGTGCTCCGCAGCCATCTTTCTCCACCCATCACTATCATTCTGCCACCAGGGGATACGTGAGTGTGGGAGTCACCATTTGTCACTGGCAGCAGTGTCACAAATCACCAGACTTCCAGGTACCAGCTGACCTAGGCTGCCTTCTGCCCCAGGCAAGATCCCGATTCCTATATCCCAGATGCTGACTGACACCTGGGCACTGGGGAACATTCATTTTGATCAACACAGAGGTCTGAGTGAGGGTCAGCGGGCCCGGTAGCTGAAGTCAAGGCCAGGTGGGCGGGGCTGAGGCTTCTCGGCCATCACCATGGAGACAGTCCCCCCACCGGAAGAGTGGGCGGACCTTATGATGGGCCTGGTGACAAGACTCAGCCAATGGCAGAGATCTGGCCCGCCAGGCAGATGACACAGGGCCCTCCATTGTGACCCATGACACCTAGTGGCCACAGGATTTGAGCACACCCTGGGAAAGCCTACGCAGGCACAAGGGAGCCCCTGGTGCGGACTGCTTCAGGCCATTGGCAGAGCAGGCCAGGTACCTCTTTCCCACTTTCCTGAGGATAGCAGTACGCAAGGCATCCCCACTCAGCATCTCTTGCCTCTCTCTGGATGTGTTCGTTCTCTGAAATCTCTTCCTTCTCCCCCTTGTCACTTGACACCTTGGAGTGCCTGACAGAGGGCCTAGAGATGAAAGAGCAAAGGGGGAAGGCCTCTGGCTCTCCTGCTTGCCCATGGGTAGAGAAGATCTGCTAGTCTATCTGGAAGGTCTAGAGAGTAGCCATTGGCTGGGGACCTGCATCACGGGCTGATCCTGGCCAGGTGAAGCTTGCTGACATGTGGCAGCCTCTCCGGAGACTACTAATTCCGCTCATAACATTGTATGCAAATACCCGGCTGAGTGCCACGGGCAGAAAACTTTGACACATACCTGCCAGAGGCCTATCCTGGGTCTGAAGAGTCCACCCTGGTCTCCAGCGACTCATCATCTCAGCACACACTTTGCCTGCACACATGGAATCCGCCTCTCTCCACGAATGCCTTCTCCTGCTAGGAAACACACGATGTCACTCAGCCAAAGGAGAGCACAGGCAAAGTCAACCGAAGCCCCCATCTTCAAGAGTTTGCCCTCTGCTGGGCCACAGCCTCCGCTGGCACAGTGCATGTGTGTCACTTCTCCGAGGATAAGGCCGAAATCCGGGCATCCAGGGCCCCAGCAGTCCAGGGTCTGCGCATGGCCGCATATGGATCACCTCTTTGCCACGTACAGGAGGGAGGCCTGGGCCCTAGACTGGCTCTGCTAGAGCTCCACGACCTCAGCTATTTTCCCTCACCTTTGGCCCGTGCCCTCGTGACTGTGTGATCCCTAGTGACACTTCTTCTCCGACCACTCTGAATCCGCCACCTGCGGATACTTGAGCATGAAGGTGAACATCTGTCACTGCCTGCAGTGTCACAGGTCACTAGGTGTCTAGGCTCAGGCTGACGATGGCTGTCTTCTGCCCAGGCAAGGAGCCTAATCCTTCAAAGGCAATGAGGACATGTGGTCATTGGCCGACATTCTTTCTTTCATCCACACAGCGGTCTAGATGAGGGGAAAGAGGCCAGGTAGGCCAGCTGAAGGCTGAGTGCGGGGCCTAAGGCTTCTTTCCCAATCACCATGGAGACGGCCACCGGAAGGCTGGCCGGAACTTCTCACGGGGACGGGTCACAAACACTGAGCCAATAGGAGAGGTCCAGCCTAACCGGCCAGTTCCGCAGAGCCCTCCATTTCACCCACGGACACACAACGGCCCCTTCTGCTTTGGGCCACAAATTCGAGGCCACCCGGGGAATCACTTCACACTAGGCAGCCCCTCATGTGGACACGTTCGACACACTCGGCCAGCAGGCAGCTACCTCTTTTCCACTTACGCTACCATGTCAGTAGGCAAGGCGCCCTTCCTCAGCATCTATGGCCCCTCTCTGGATGTGTTCATTCAGAGAAATCTCTTCCTTCTACCCCTGAGACACATCACAAGTATGAGGGGCCTGAGAGAGAGCCTAGACATGAAACGGGGGAGGCTTCTGGCTGTACTGCTTCCCCGTGGGGAGAGAATAGCAGGTAGTCTCTCTGGAAGGTCTTAGCTTCTGTTGCTTGACGTGGGCGATACAGTAGGGGCGGACCCTGGCCAGGTGGAGCTTGTGGGCAGACGCAACCTCTCCGGCGACGAATAATTCCGCTGCTGCTTTCTATGCTGAAGACCTCCCCGCGCCGGGTGGGATGGGTAGAGAACATTGACCCACACCTGCCGGGGGCCTTTCCTGGGACTGAAGATCCCAACATGATCTCAACGTCGTCACCCTCTCAGCACACACCTTTCCTGCACACATAATGCTGCCTTTCTCCGTCAGGGCCTTATCCTACCAGGAAAAAAAGCAAGCCGCTCAAAAAGGCCGATGCCAGGGAAATCGAGGAAACACCGCCATTTTCCAAATGTTTGCTGTCTACATGTCCCCGCCTCCGGGGCAAGGCCGCGTATGCGGCCAGGCTCCGAAGGCAAGGCCGACACCTTGGCAGTCAGGGCCCCAGCAGTCCAATGGTTTATGGACGTGGGGACACGGATGACCTGTTTGCCGCATACAGGAGGGATCCTTGGGCCCTTCACTGCCTCGCCATTCAGCTCCACGACGTCCACTACTGGCCCTGGCCTTTGCTTTGGCTGGTGCCCCATTGAACGTGTGCTCCGCAGCCATCTTTCTCCACCCATCACTATCATTCTGCCACCAGGGGATATGTGAGTGTGGGAGTCACCATTTGTCACTGGCAGCAGTGTCACAAATCACCAGACTTCCAGGTACCAGCTGACCTAGGCTGCCTTCTGCCCCAGGCAAGATCCCGATTCCTATATCCCAGATGCTGACTGACACCTGGGCACTGGGGAACATTCATTTTGATCAACACAGAGGTCTGAGTGAGGGTCAGCGGGCCCGGTAGCTGAAGTCAAGGCCAGGTGGGCGGGGCTGAGGCTTCTCGGCCATCACCATGGAGACAGTCCCCCCACCGGAAGAGTGGGCGGACCTTATGATGGGCCTGGTGACAAGACTCAGCCAATGGCAGAGATCTGGCCCGCCAGGCAGATGACACAGGGCCCTCCATTGTGACCCATGACACCTAGTGGCCACAGGATTTGAGCACACCCTGGGAAAGCCTACGCAGGCACAAGGGAGCCCCTGGTGCGGACTGCTTCAGGCCATTGGCAGAGCAGACCAGGTACCTCTTTCCCACTTTCCTGAGGATAGCAGTACGCAAGGCATCCCCACTCAGCATCTCTTGCCTCTCTCTGGATGTGTTCCTTCTCTGAAATCTCTTCCTTCTCCCCCTTGTCACTTGACACCTTGGAGTGCCTGACAGAGGGCCTAGAGATGAAAGAGCAAAGGGGGAAGGCCTCTGGCTCTCCTGCTTGCCCATGGGTAGAGAAGATCTGCTAGTCTATCTGGAAGGTCTAGAGAGTAGCCATTGGCTGGGGACCTGCATCACGGGCTGATCCTGGCCAGGTGAAGCTTGCTGACATGTGGCAGCCTCTCCGGAGACTACTAATTCCGCTCATAACATTGTATGCAAATACCCGGCTGAGTGCCACGGGCAGAAAACTTTGACACATACCTGCCAGAGGCCTATCCTGGGTCTGAAGAGTCCACCCTGGTCTCCAGCGACTCATCATCTCAGCACACACTTTGCCTGCACACATGGAATCCGCCTCTCTCCACGAATGCCTTCTCCTGCTAGGAAACACACGATGTCACTCAGCCAAAGGAGAGCACAGGCAAAGTCAACCGAAGCCCCCATCTTCAAGAGTTTGCCCTCTGCTGGGCCACAGCCTCCGCTGGCACAGTGCATGTGTGTCACTTCTCCGAGGATAAGGCCGAAATCCGGGCATCCAGGGCCCCAGCAGTCCAGGGTCTGCGCATGGCCGCATATGGATCACCTCTTTGCCACGTACAGGAGGGAGGCCTGGGCCCTAGACTGGCTCTGCTAGAGCTCCACGACCTCAGCTATTTTCCCTCACCTTTGGCCCGTGCCCTCGTGACTGTGTGATCCCTAGTGACACTTCTTCTCCGACCACTCTGAATCCGCCACCTGCGGATACTTGAGCATGAAGATGAACATCTGTCACTGCCTGCAGTGTCACAGGTCACTAGGTGTCTAGGCTCAGGCTGACGATGGCTGTCTTCTGCCCAGGCAAGGAGCCTAATCCTTCAAAGGCAATGAGGACATGTGGTCATTGGCCGACATTCTTTCTTTCATCCACACAGCGGTCTAGATGAGGGGAAAGAGGCCAGGTAGGCCAGCTGAAGGCTGAGTGCGGGGCCTAAGGCTTCTTTCCCAATCACCATGGAGACGGCCACCGGAAGGCTGGCCGGAACTTCTCACGGGGACGGGTCACAAACACTGAGCCAATAGGAGAGGTCCAGCCTAACCGGCCAGTTCCGCAGAGCCCTCCATTTCACCCACGGACACACAACGGCCCCTTCTGCTTTGGGCCACAAATTCGAGGCCACCCGGGGAATCACTTCACACTAGGCAGCCCCTCATGTGGACACGTTCGACACACTCGGCCAGCAGGCAGCTACCTCTTTTCCACTTACGCTACCATGTCAGTAGGCAAGGCGCCCTTCCTCAGCATCTATGGCCCCTCTCTGGATGTGTTCATTCAGAGAAATCTCTTCCTTCTACCCCTGAGACACATCACAAGTATGAGGGGCCTGAGAGAGAGCCTAGACATGAAACGGGGGAGGCTTCTGGCTGTACTGCTTCCCCGTGGGGAGAGAATAGCAGGTAGTCTCTCTGGAAGGTCTTAGCTTCTGTTGCTTGACGTGGGCGATACAGTAGGGGCGGACCCTGGCCAGGTGGAGCTTGTGGGCAGACGCAACCTCTCCGGCGACGAATAATTCCGCTGCTGCTTTCTATGCTGAAGACCTCCCCGCGCCGGGTGGGATGGGTAGAGAACATTGACCCACACCTGCCGGGGGCCTTTCCTGGGACTGAAGATCCCAACATGATCTCAACGTCGTCACCCTCTCAGCACACACCTTTCCTGCACACATAATGCTGCCTTTCTCCGTCAGGGCCTTATCCTACCAGGAAAAAAAGCAAGCCGCTCAAAAAGGCCGATGCCAGGGAAATCGAGGAAACACCGCCATTTTCCAAATGTTTGCTGTCTACATGTCCCCGCCTCCGGGGCAAGGCCGCGTATGCGGCCAGGCTCCGAAGGCAAGGCCGACACCTTGGCAGTCAGGGCCCCAGCAGTCCAATGGTTTATGGACGTGGGGACACGGATGACCTGTTTGCCGCATACAGGAGGGATCCTTGGGCCCTTCACTGCCTCGCCATTCAGCTCCACGACGTCCACTACTGGCCCTGGCCTTTGCTTTGGCTGGTGCCCCATTTAACGTGTGCTCCGCAGCCATCTTTCTCCACCCATCACTATCATTCTGCCACCAGGGGATATGTGAGTGTGGGAGTCACCATTTGTCACTGGCAGCAGTGTCACAAATCACCAGACTTCCAGGTACCAGCTGACCTAGGCTGCCTTCTGCCCCAGGCAAGATCCCGATTCCTATATCCCAGATGCTGACTGACACCTGGGCACTGGGGAACATTCATTTTGATCAACACAGAGGTCTGAGTGAGGGTCAGCGGGCCCGGTAGCTGAAGTCAAGGCCAGGTGGGCGGGGCTGAGGCTTCTCGGCCATCACCATGGAGACAGTCCCCCCACCGGAAGAGTGGGCGGACCTTATGATGGGCCTGGTGACAAGACTCAGCCAATGGCAGAGATCTGGCCCGCCAGGCAGATGACACAGGGCCCTCCATTGTGACCCATGACACCTAGTGGCCACAGGATTTGAGCACACCCTGGGAAAGCCTACGCAGGCACAAGGGAGCCCCTGGTGCGGACTGCTTCAGGCCATTGGCAGAGCAGGCCAGGTACCTCTTTCCCACTTTCCTGAGGATAGCAGTACGCAAGGCATCCCCACTCAGCATCTCTTGCCTCTCTCTGGATGTGTTCCTTCTCTGAAATCTCTTCCTTCTCCCCCTTGTCACTTGACACCTTGGAGTGCCTGACAGAGGGCCTAGAGATGAAAGAGCAAAGGGGGAAGGCCTCTGGCTCTCCTGCTTGCCCATGGGTAGAGAAGATCTGCTAGTCTATCTGGAAGGTCTAGAGAGTAGCCATTGGCTGGGGACCTGCATCACGGGCTGATCCTGGCCAGGTGAAGCTTGCTGACATGTGGCAGCCTCTCCGGAGACTACTAATTCCGCTCATAACATTGTATGCAAATACCCGGCTGAGTGCCACGGGCAGAAAACTTTGACACATACCTGCCAGAGGCCTATCCTGGGTCTGAAGAGTCCACCCTGGTCTCCAGCGACTCATCGTCTCAGCACACACTTTGCCTGCACACATGGAATCCGCCTCTCTCCACGAATGCCTTCTCCTGCTAGGAAACACACGATGTCACTCAGCCAAAGGAGAGCACAGGCAAAGTCAACCGAAGCCCCCATCTTCAAGAGTTTGCCCTCTGCTGGGCCACAGCCTCCGCTGGCACAGTGCATGTGTGTCACTTCTCCGAGGATAAGGCTGAAATCCGGGCATCCAGGGCCCCAGCAGTCCAGGGTCTGCGCATGGCCGCATATGGATCACCTCTTTGCCACGTACAGGAGGGAGGCCTGGGCCCTAGACTGGCTCTGCTAGAGCTCCACGACCTCAGCTATTTTCCCTCACCTTTGGCCCGTGCCCTCGTGACTGTGTGATCCCTAGTGACACTTCTTCTCCGACCACTCTGAATCCGCCACCTGCGGATACTTGAGCATGAAGATGAACATCTGTCACTGCCTGCAGTGTCACAGGTCACTAGGTGTCTAGGCTCAGGCTGACGATGGCTGTCTTCTGCCCAGGCAAGGAGCCTAATCCTTCAAAGGCAATGAGGACATGTGGTCATTGGCCGACATTCTTTCTTTCATCCACACAGCGGTCTAGATGAGGGGAAAGAGGCCAGGTAGGCCAGCTGAAGGCTGAGTGCGGGGCCTAAGGCTTCTTTCCCAATCACCATGGAGACGGCCACCGGAAGGCTGGCCGGAACTTCTCACGGGGACGGGTCACAAACACTGAGCCAATAGGAGAGGTCCAGCCTAACCGGCCAGTTCCGCAGAGCCCTCCATTTCACCCACGGACACACAACGGCCCCTTCTGCTTTGGGCCACAAATTCGAGGCCACCCGGGGAATCACTTCACACTAGGCAGCCCCTCATGTGGACACGTTCGACACACTCGGCCAGCAGGCAGCTACCTCTTTTCCACTTACGCTACCATATCAGTAGGCAAGGCGCCCTTCCTCAGCATCTATGGCCCCTCTCTGGATGTGTTCATTCAGAGAAATCTCTTCCTTCTACCCCTGAGACACATCACAAGTATGAGGGGCCTGAGAGAGAGCCTAGACATGAAACGGGGGAGGCTTCTGGCTGTACTGCTTCCCCGTGGGGAGAGAATAGCAGGTAGTCTCTCTGGAAGGTCTTAGCTTCTGTTGCTTGACATGGGCGATACAGTAGGGGCGGACCCTGGCCAGGTGGAGCTTGTGGGCAGACGCAACCTCTCCGGCGACGAATAATTCCGCTGCTGCTTTCTATGTTGAAGACCTCCCCGCGCCGGGTGGGATGGGTAGAGAACATTGACCCACACCTGCCAGGGGCCTTTCCTGGGACTGAAGATCCCAACATGGTCTCAACGTCGTCACCCTCTCAGCACACACCTTTCCTGCACACATAATGCTGCCTTTCTCCGTCAGGGCCTTATCCTACCAGGAAAAAAAGCAAGCCGCTCAAAAAGGCCGATGCCAGGGAAATCGAGGAAACACCGCCATTTTCCAAATGTTTGCTGTCTACATGTCCCCGCCTCCGGGGCAAGGCCGCGTATGCGTCCAGGCTCCGAAGGCAAGGCCGACACCTTGGCAGTCAGGGCCCCAGCAGTCCAATGGTTTATGGACGTGGGGACACGGATGACCTGTTTGCCGCATACAGGAGGGATCCTTGGGCCCTTCACTGCCTCGCCATTCAGCTCCACGACGTCCACTACTGGCCCTGGCCTTTGCTTTGGCTGGTGCCCCATTTAACGTGTGCTCCGCAGCCATCTTTCTCCACCCATCACTATCATTCTGCCACCAGGGGATATGTGAGTGTGGGAGTCACCATTTGTCACTGGCAGCAGTGTCACAAATCACCAGACTTCCAGGTACCAGCTGACCTAGGCTGCCTTCTGCCCCAGGCAAGATCCCGATTCCTATATCCCAGATGCTGACTGACACCTGGGCACTGGGGAACATTCATTTTGATCAACACAGAGGTCTGAGTGAGGGTCAGCGGGCCCGGTAGCTGAAGTCAAGGCCAGGTGGGTGGGGCTGAGGCTTCTCGGCCATCACCATGGAGACAGTCCCCCCACCGGAAGAGTGGGCGGACCTTATGATGGGCCTGGTGACAAGACTCAGCCAATGGCAGAGATCTGGCCCGCCAGGCAGATGACACAGGGCCCTCCATTGTGACCCATGACACCTAGTGGCCACAGGATTTGAGCACACCCTGGGAAAGCCTACGCAGGCACAAGGGAGCCCCTGGTGCGGACTGCTTCAGGCCATTGGCAGAGCAGGCCAGGTACCTCTTTCCCACTTTCCTGAGGATAGCAGTACGCAAGGCATCCCCACTCAGCATCTCTTGCCTCTCTCTGGATGTGTTCCTTCTCTGAAATCTCTTCCTTCTCCCCCTTGTCACTTGACACCTTGGAGTGCCTGACAGAGGGCCTAGAGATGAAAGAGCAAAGGGGGAAGGCCTCTGGCTCTCCTGCTTGCCCATGGGTAGAGAAGATCTGCTAGTCTATCTGGAAGGTCTAGAGAGTAGCCATTGGCTGGGGACCTGCATCACGGGCTGATCCTGGCCAGGTGAAGCTTGCTGACATGTGGCAGCCTCTCCGGAGACTACTAATTCCGCTCATAACATTGTATGCAAATACCCGGCTGAGTGCCACGGGCAGAAAACATTGACACATACCTGCCAGAGGCCTATCCTGGGTCTGAAGAGTCCACCCTGGTCTCCAGCGACTCATCATCTCAGCACACACTTTGCCTGCACACATGGAATCCGCCTCTCTCCACGAATGCCTTCTCCGGCTAGGAAACACACGATGTCACTCAGCCAAAGGAGAGCACAGGCAAAGTCAACCGAAGCCCCCATCTTCAAGAGTTTGCCCTCTGCTGGGCCACAGCCTCCGCTGGCACAGTGCATGTGTGTCACTTCTCCGAGGATAAGGCCGAAATCCGGGCATCCAGGGCCCCAGCAGTCCAGGGTCTGCGCATGGCCGCATATGGATCACCTCTTTGCCACGTACAGGAGGGAGGCCTGGGCCCTAGACTGGCTCTGCTAGAGCTCCACGACCTCAGCTATTTTCCCTCACCTTTGGCCCGTGCCCTCGTGACTGTGTGATCCCTAGTGACACTTCTTCTCCGACCACTCTGAATCCGCCACCTGCGGATACTTGAGCATGAAGATGAACATCTGTCACTGCCTGCAGTGTCACAGGTCACTAGGTGTCTAGGCTCAGGCTGACGATGGCTGTCTTCTGCCCAGGCAAGGAGCCTAATCCTTCAAAGGCAATGAGGACATGTGGTCATTGGCCGACATTCTTTCTTTCATCCACACAGCGGTCTAGATGAGGGGAAAGAGGCCAGGTAGGCCAGCTGAAGGCTGAGTGCGGGGCCTAAGGCTTCTTTCCCAATCACCATGGAGACGGCCACCGGAAGGCTGGCCGGAACTTCTCACGGGGACGGGTCACAAACACTGAGCCAATAGGAGAGGTCCAGCCTAACCGGCCAGTTCCGCAGAGCCCTCCATTTCACCCACGGACACACAACGGCCCCTTCTGCTTTGGGCCACAAATTCGAGGCCACCCGGGGAATCACTTCACACTAGGCAGCCCCTCATGTGGACACGTTCGACACACTCGGCCAGCAGGCAGCTACCTCTTTTCCACTTACGCTACCATGTCAGTAGGCAAGGCGCCCTTCCTCAGCATCTATGGCCCCTCTCTGGATGTGTTCATTCAGAGAAATCTCTTCCTTCTACCCCTGAGACACATCACAAGTATGAGGGGCCTGAGAGAGAGCCTAGACATGAAACGGGGGAGGCTTCTGGCTGTACTGCTTCCCCGTGGGGAGAGAATAGCAGGTAGTCTCTCTGGAAGGTCTTAGCTTCTGTTGCTTGACGTGGGCGATACAGTAGGGGCGGACCCTGGCCAGGTGGAGCTTGTGGGCAGACGCAACCTCTCCGGCGACGAATAATTCCGCTGCTGCTTTCTATGCTGAAGACCTCCCCGCGCCGGGTGGGATGGGTAGAGAACATTGACCCACACCTGCCGGGGGCCTTTCCTGGGACTGAAGATCCCAACATAATACTATCTCTCTATGCCTCTCAGCACACACCTTTCCTGCACACATAATGCTGCCTTTCTCCGTCAGGGCCTTATCCTACCAGGAAAAAAAGCAAGCCGCTCAAAAAGGCCGATGCCAGGGAAATCGAGGAAACACCGCCATTTTCCAAATGTTTGCTGTCTACATGTCCCCGCCTCCGGGGCAAGGCCGCGTATGCGGCCAGGCTCCGAAGGCAAGGCCGACACCTTGGCAGTCAGGGCCCCAGCAGTCCAATGGTTTATGGACGTGGGGACACGGATGACCTGTTTGCCGCATACAGGAGGGATCCTTGGGCCCTTCACTGCCTCGCCATTCAGCTCCACGACGTCCACTACTGGCCCTGGCCTTTGCTTTGGCTGGTGCCCCATCGAACGTGTGCTCCGCAGCCATCTTTCTCCACCCATCACTGTCATTCTGCCACCAGGGGATATGTGAGTGCGGGAGTCACCATTTGTCACTGGCAGCAGTGTCACAAATCACCAGACTTCCAGGTACCAGCTGACCTAGGCTGCCTTCTGCCCCAGGCAAGATCCCGATTCCTATATCCCAGATGCTGACTGACACCTGGGCACTGGGGAACATTCATTTTGATCAACACAGAGGTCTGAGTGAGGGTCAGCGGGCCCGGTAGCTGAAGTCAAGGCCAGGTGGGCGGGGCTGAGGCTTCTCGGCCATCACCATGGAGACAGTCCCCCCACCGGAAGAGTGGGCGGACCTTATGATGGGCCTGGTGACAAGACTCAGCCAATGGCAGAGATCTGGCCCGCCAGGCAGATGACACAGGGCCCTCCATTGTGACCCATGACACCTAGTGGCCACAGGATTTGAGCACACCCTGGGAAAGCCTACGCAGGCACAAGGGAGCCCCTGGTGCGGACTGCTTCAGGCCATTGGCAGAGCAGGCCAGGTACCTCTTTCCCACTTTCCTGAGGATAGCAGTACGCAAGGCATCCCCACTCAGCATCTCTTGCCTCTCTCTGGATGTGTTCCTTCTCTGAAATCTCTTCCTTCTCCCCCTTGTCACTTGACACCTTGGAGTGCCTGACAGAGGGCCTAGAGATGAAAGAGCAAAGGGGGAAGGCCTCTGGCTCTCCTGCTTGCCCATGGGTAGAGAAGATCTGCTAGTCTATCTGGAAGGTCTAGAGAGTAGCCATTGGCTGGGGACCTGCATCACGGGCTGATCCTGGCCAGGTGAAGCTTGCTGACATGTGGCAGCCTCTCCGGAGACTACTAATTCCGCTCATAACATTGTATGCAAATACCCGGCTGAGTGCCACGGGCAGAAAACTTTGACACATACCTGCCAGAGGCCTATCCTGGGTCTGAAGAGTCCACCCTGGTCTCCAGCGACTCATCATCTCAGCACACACTTTGCCTGCACACATGGAATCCGCCTCTCTCCACGAATGCCTTCTCCGGCTAGGAAACACACGATGTCACTCAGCCAAAGGAGAGCACAGGCAAAGTCAACCGAAGCCCCCATCTTCAAGAGTTTGCCCTCTGCTGGGCCACAGCCTCCGCTGGCACAGTGCATGTGTGTCACTTCTCCGAGGATAAGGCCGAAATCCGGGCATCCAGGGCCCCAGCAGTCCAGGGTCTGCGCATGGCCGCATATGGATCACCTCTTTGCCACGTACAGGAGGGAGGCCTGGGCCCTAGACTGGCTCTGCTAGAGCTCCACGACCTCAGCTATTTTCCCTCACCTTTGGCCCGTGCCCTCGTGACTGTGTGATCCCTAGTGACACTTCTTCTCCGACCACTCTGAATCCGCCACCTGCGGATACTTGAGCATGAAGGTGAACATCTGTCACTGCCTGCAGTGTCACAGGTCACTAGGTGTCTAGGCTCAGGCTGACGATGGCTGTCTTCTGCCCAGGCAAGGAGCCTAATCCTTCAAAGGCAATGAGGACATGTGGTCATTGGCCGACATTCTTTCTTTCATCCACACAGCGGTCTAGATGAGGGGAAAGAGGCCAGGTAGGCCAGCTGAAGGCTGAGTGCGGGGCCTAAGGCTTCTTTCCCAATCACCGTGGAGACGGCCACCGGAAGGCTGGCCGGAACTTCTCACGGGGACGGGTCACAAACACTGAGCCAATAGGAGAGGTCCAGCCTAACCGGCCAGTTCCGCAGAGCCCTCCATTTCACCCACGGACACACAACGGCCCCTTCTGCTTTGGGCCACAAATTCGAGGCCACCCGGGGAATCACTTCACACTAGGCAGCCCCTCATGTGGACACGTTCGACACACTCGGCCAGCAGGCAGCTACCTCTTTTCCACTTACGCTACCATGTCAGTAGGCAAGGCGCCCTTCCTCAGCATCTATGGCCCCTCTCTGGATGTGTTCATTCAGAGAAATCTCTTCCTTCTACCCCTGAGACACATCACAAGTATGAGGGGCCTGAGAGAGAGCCTAGACATGAAACGGGGGAGGCTTCTGGCTGTACTGCTTCCCCGTGGGGAGAGAATAGCAGGTAGTCTCTCTGGAAGGTCTTAGCTTCTGTTGCTTGACGTGGGCGATACAGTAGGGGCGGACCCTGGCCAGGTGGAGCTTGTGGGCAGACGCAACCTCTCCGGCGACGAATAATTCCGCTGCTGCTTTCTATGCTGAAGACCTCCCCGCGCCGGGTGGGATGGGTAGAGAACATTGACCCACACCTGCCGGGGGCCTTTCCTGGGACTGAAGATCCCAACATGATCTCAACGTCGTCACCCTCTCAGCACACACCTTTCCTGCACACATAATGCTGCCTTTCTCCGTCAGGGCCTTATCCTACCAGGAAAAAAAGCAAGCCGCTCAAAAAGGCCGATGCCAGGGAAATCGAGGAAACACCGCCATTTTCCAAATGTTTGCTGTCTACATGTCCCCGCCTCCGGGGCAAGGCCGCGTATGCGGCCAGGCTCCGAAGGCAAGGCCGACACCTTGGCAGTCAGGGCCCCAGCAGTCCAATGGTTTATGGACGTGGGGACACGGATGACCTGTTTGCCGCATACAGGAGGGATCCTTGGGCCCTTCACTGCCTCGCCATTCAGCTCCACGACGTCCACTACTGGCCCTGGCCTTTGCTTTGGCTGGTGCCCCATTTAACGTGTGCTCCGCAGCCATCTTTCTCCACCCATCACTATCATTCTGCCACCAGGGGATATGTGAGTGTGGGAGTCACCATTTGTCACTGGCAGCAGTGTCACAAATCACCAGACTTCCAGGTACCAGCTGACCTAGGCTGCCTTCTGCCCCAGGCAAGATCCCGATTCCTATATCCCAGATGCTGACTGACACCTGGGCACTGGGGAACATTCATTTTGATCAACACAGAGGTCTGAGTGAGGGTCAGCGGGCCCGGTAGCTGAAGTCAAGGCCAGGTGGGCGGGGCTGAGGCTTCTCGGCCATCACCATGGAGACAGTCCCCCCACCGGAAGAGTGGGCGGACCTTATGATGGGCCTGGTGACAAGACTCAGCCAATGGCAGAGATCTGGCCCGCCAGGCAGATGACACAGGGCCCTCCATTGTGACCCATGACACCTAGTGGCCACAGGATTTGAGCACACCCTGGGAAAGCCTACGCAGGCACAAGGGAGCCCCTGGTGCGGACTGCTTCAGGCCATTGGCAGAGCAGGCCAGGTACCTCTTTCCCACTTTCCTGAGGATAGCAGTACGCAAGGCATCCCCACTCAGCATCTCTTGCCTCTCTCTGGATGTGTTCCTTCTCTGAAATCTCTTCCTTCTCCCCCTTGTCACTTGACACCTTGGAGTGCCTGACAGAGGGCCTAGAGATGAAAGAGCAAAGGGGGAAGGCCTCTGGCTCTCCTGCTTGCCCATGGGTAGAGAAGATCTGCTAGTCTATCTGGAAGGTCTAGAGAGTAGCCATTGGCTGGGGACCTGCATCACGGGCTGATCCTGGCCAGGTGAAGCTTGCTGACATGTGGCAGCCTCTCCGGAGACTACTAATTCCGCTCATAACATTGTATGCAAATACCCGGCTGAGTGCCACGGGCAGAAAACTTTGACACATACCTGCCAGAGGCCTATCCTGGGTCTGAAGAGTCCACCCTGGTCTCCAGCGACTCATCATCTCAGCACACACTTTGCCTGCACACATGGAATCCGCCTCTCTCCACGAATGCCTTCTCCGGCTAGGAAACACACGATGTCACTCAGCCAAAGGAGAGCACAGGCAAAGTCAACCGAAGCCCCCATCTTCAAGAGTTTGCCCTCTGCTGGGCCACAGCCTCCGCTGGCACAGTGCATGTGTGTCACTTCTCCGAGGATAAGGCCGAAATCCGGGCATCCAGGGCCCCAGCAGTCCAGGGTCTGCGCATGGCCGCATATGGATCACCTCTTTGCCACGTACAGGAGGGAGGCCTGGGCCCTAGACTGGCTCTGCTAGAGCTCCACGACCTCAGCTATTTTCCCTCACCTTTGGCCCGTGCCCTCGTGACTGTGTGATCCCTAGTGACACTTCTTCTCCGACCACTCTGAATCCGCCACCTGCGGATACTTGAGCATGAAGATGAACATCTGTCACTGCCTGCAGTGTCACAGGTCACTAGGTGTCTAGGCTCAGGCTGACGATGGCTGTCTTCTGCCCAGGCAAGGAGCCTAACCCTTCAAAGGCAATGAGGACATGTGGTCATTGGCCGACATTCTTTCTTTCATCCACACAGCGGTCTAGATGAGGGGAAAGAGGCCAGGTAGGCCAGCTGAAGGCTGAGTGCGGGGCCTAAGGCTTCTTTCCCAATCACCATGGAGACGGCCACCGGAAGGCTGGCCGGAACTTCTCACGGGGACGGGTCACAAACACTGAGCCAATAGGAGAGGTCCAGCCTAACCGGCCAGTTCCGCAGAGCCCTCCATTTCACCCACGGACACACAACGGCCCCTTCTGCTTTGGGCCACAAATTCGAGGCCACCCGGGGAATCACTTCACACTAGGCAGCCCCTCATGTGGACACGTTCGACACACTCGGCCAGCAGGCAGCTACCTCTTTTCCACTTACGCTACCATGTCAGTAGGCAAGGCGCCCTTCCTCAGCATCTATGGCCCCTCTCTGGATGTGTTCATTCAGAGAAATCTCTTCCTTCTACCCCTGAGACACATCACAAGTATGAGGGGCCTGAGAGAGAGCCTAGACATGAAACGGGGGAGGCTTCTGGCTGTACTGCTTCCCCGTGGGGAGAGAATAGCAGGTAGTCTCTCTGGAAGGTCTTAGCTTCTGTTGCTTGACATGGGCGATACAGTAGGGGCGGACCCTGGCCAGGTGGAGCTTGTGGGCAGACGCAACCTCTCCGGCGATGAATAATTCCGCTGCTGCTTTCTATGCTGAAGACCTCCCCGCGCCGGGTGGGATGGGTAGAGAACATTGACCCACACCTGCCGGGGGCCTTTCCTGGGACTGAAGATCCCAACATGGTCTCAACGTCGTCACCCTCTCAGCACACACCTTTCCTGCACACATAATGCTGCCTTTCTCCGTCAGGGCCTTATCCTACCAGGAAAAAAAGCAAGCCGCTCAAAAAGGCCGATGCCAGGGAAATCGAGGAAACACCGCCATTTTCCAAATGTTTGCTGTCTACATGTCCCCGCCTCCGGGGCAAGGCCGCGTATGCGGCCAGGCTCCGAAGGCAAGGCCGATACCTTGGCAGTCAGGGCCCCAGCAGTCCAATGGTTTATGGACGTGGGGACACGGATGACCTGTTTGCCGCATACAGGAGGGATCCTTGGGCCCTTCACTGCCTCGCCATTCAGCTCCACGACGTCCACTACCGGCCCTGGCCTTTGCTTTGGCTGGTGCCCCATTGAACGTGTGCTCCGCAGCCATCTTTCTCCACCCATCACTATCATTCTGCCACCAGGGGATATGTGAGTGTGGGAGTCACCATTTGTCACTGGCAGCAGTGTCACAAATCACCAGACTTCCAGGTACCAGCTGACCTAGGTTGCCTTCTGCCCCAGGCAAGATCCCGATTCCTATATCCCAGATGCTGACTGACACCTGGGCACTGGGGAACATTCATTTTGATCAACACAGAGGTCTGAGTGAGGGTCAGCGGGCCCGGTAGCTGAAGTCAAGGCCAGGTGGGCGGGGCTGAGGCTTCTCGGCCATCACCATGGAGACAGTCCCCCCACCGGAAGAGTGGGCGGACCTTATGATGGGCCTGGTGACAAGACTCAGCCAATGGCAGAGATCTGGCCCGCCAGGCAGATGACACAGGGCCCTCCATTGTGACCCATGACACCTAGTGGCCACAGGATTTGAGCACACCCTGGGAAAGCCTACGCAGGCACAAGGGAGCCCCTGGTGCGGACTGCTTCAGGCCATTGGCAGAGCAGGCCAGGTACCTCTTTCCCACTTTCCTGAGGATAGCAGTACGCAAGGCATCCCCACTCAGCATCTCTTGCCTCTCTCTGTCTCTCTCTGGACGTGTTCATTCTCTGAAATCTCTTCCTTCTCCCCCTGAGTCACTTCACACCTTGGAGTGCCCGACAGAGCGCAAAGAGCGGAAAGAGCAAAGGGGGAAGGCCTCTGGCTCTACTGGTTGCCCACGGGCAGACAAGATCTGGTAGTCTATCTGGAAGGTCTAGAGAGTAGTGATTGATTGGGGAGCTACCTCACGGGCGGACCCTGGCCAGGTGAAGCTTGCTGACATGTGGAAGGATCTCCGGAGACTACTAATTCCGCTGGTAACATTGTATGCAAATACCCAGCTGAGAGCGAAGGGCAGAGAACGTTGACACATACCTGCCAGAGGCCTATCCTGGGTCTGAAGAGTCCACCCTGGTCTCCAGCGACTCATCATCTGAGCACACACTTTGTCTTCATACCTGGAATCCGCCTCTCTCCACGAATGCCTTCTCCTGCTAGGAAACACAGGATGTCACTCAGCCAAAGGAGAGCACAGGCAGAGTCAACTGAAGCCCGCGTTGTCAAGATTTTGCCCTCTGCTGGTCCACAGCCTCCGGTGGCACACTGCATGTGCGTCACTTCTCCGAAGACAAGGCCGAAATCCGGGCATCCAGGGCCCTAGCAGTCCAGAGTCTGCGGATGGCGGCACGTGGATCACCTCTTTGCCACGTACAGGAGGGAGGCCCGGGCCCTAGACTGGCTCCGCTAGAGCTCCACGACCTCAGCTATTTTCCCTGACCTTTGGCCCGTGCCCTCGTGAGTGTGTGATCTCTAGTTACACTTCACCTCCGACCACTCTGAGTCGGCCACCTGCGGATACCTGAGCGTGGACATCAACATCTATCACTGTCTGCAGTGTCACAGGTCACTAGGAGTCTAGGCTCAGCCTGACCTTGGCTGTCTTCTGCCCAGGCAAGGAGCCTAATCCTTCAGAGGAAATGAGGACACGTGGTCACTGGCCGACATCCTTTCTTTCATCTACACAGCGGTCTAGACGAGGGGAAAGAGGCCAGGTAGGCCAGGTGAAGGCTGAGTGCGGGGCCTAAGGCTTCTTTCTCAATCACCATGGAGACAGCCACCGGAAGGCTGGGCGGAACTTCTGACGAGGACGGGTCACACACTCTGAGCCAATAGGAGAGGTCCAGCCTAACAGGCCAGTTCCGCACAGGCCTCCATTTTACCCATGGACACACAACGGCCCCTTCTGTCCTTGGCCACAAAATCGAGGGCACCCAGGGAATAACTTCACAGTAGGCAACCCCTGATGTGGACAGGTTCGACACACCGGGACAGCAGGCAGGTACCTCTTTTCCACTTACGCTAGGATATCAGTAGGCAAGGCGCCCTCCCTCAGCATCTATGGCCCCTCCTTGTATGTGTTCATTCAGAGAAATCCCTCCGGTCTACCCCTGAGACACCTCACAACTACGAGGGGCCTCAGAGAGAGCCTGGAGATGAAACAGGGGAAGCTTCCGACTCTACCGCGTCCCCGTGGATAGAGAATAGCGGTTAGTCTCTCTGGAAGGTCTTAGCTTCTGTTGACTGACATGGGCAATACGGTAGGGGCGGACCCTGGCCAGGTGGAGCTTGTGGGCAGATGCAACCTCTGGGGGAAGAATAATTCCGCTGCTGCTTTGTATGCTGGAAACCTCCCCACGCCAGGTGGGATGGGCAGAGAACATTGACCCACACCTGCCAGGGGCCTTTCCTGGGACTGAAGATCCCAACCTCCTCTCAACCTTGTCACCTTCTCAGCACATACCTTTCCTGCACACATGATCCTGCCTTTCTCCGTCACTGCCTGATCCTACTAGGAAAAAAGCATGCCGCTCAAAGGGGCCGATGTCAGGGAAATCGAGGAGACACTGCCGTTCTCCAAACTTTTGCTGTCTACATATCCCCGCCTCCGGTGGAAGGCTGCGTATGTGGCCGGGCTGCGAAGGCAAGGCCGAAATCCTGGCATCCTGGGCCCCAGCACTCCAATGGTTTATGGACGTGGGGACCCGGATGACATGTTTCCCACATACAGGAGGAATCCTTGGGCCCTTCACTGGCTCGCCATTCAGCTCCACGACGTCCGCTACTGGCCCTGGCCTTTGGCCGGTGCCCCATTGCACGTGTGCTCCGGAGCGATGTTTCTGCACCCATCACTATCGTTCTGCCACCAGGGGATATGTGAGTGTGGGAGTCACCATTTGTCACTGGCAGCAGTGTCACAAGTCACTAGACTTCCAGGTACCAGCTGACCTAGGCTGCCTTCTGCCCCAGGCAAGGTCCCGAATCCTTTATCCCAGATGCTGACACCCGGGCACTGGCGGACATTCATTTTGATCAACACAGAGGTCTGAGTGAGGGTCAGCAGGCCAGCTAGGTGAAGTGAAGGCCAGGTGGGCGGGACCAAGGCTCCTTTGCCATCACCATGGAGACAGTCCCACCACCGGAAGAGTGGGCGGAGCTCATGATGGGCCCGATGACAAGACCCGCCAGGCAGATGACACAGGGCCCTCCATTATGACCTATGACACCTAGTGGCCACAGGATTTGAGCACACCCTGGGAAAGCCTACGCAGGCACAGGGGAGCCCCTGGTGCGGACTGCTTCAGGGCATTGGCAGAGCAGGCCAGGTACCTCTTTCCCACTTTCCTGAGGATATCAGTACGCAAGGCATCCCCACTCAGCATCTCTTGCCTCTCTCTGTCTCTCTCTGGACGTGTTCGTTCTCTGAAATCTCTTCCTTCTCCCCCTGAGTCACTTCGCACCTTGGAGTGCCTGACAGAGCGCCCAGAGACGAAAGAGCAAAGGGGGAAGGCCTCTGGCTCTACTGGTTGCCCACGGGCAGACAAGATCTGGTAGTCTATCTGGAAGGTCTAGAGAGTAGTGTTTGATTGGGGAGCTACCTCACGGGCGGACCCTGGCCAGGTGAAGCTTGCTGACATGTGGCAGCCTCTCCGGAGACTACTAATTCCGCTGGTAACATTGTATGCAAATACCCGGCTGAGTGCGAAGGGCAGAAAACATTGACACATACCTGCCAGAGGCCTATTCTGGGTCTGAAGAGTCCACCCTGGTCTCCAGCGACTCATCATCTCAGCACACACTTTGCCTGCACACATGGAATCCGCCTCTCTCCACGAATGCCTTCTCCTGCTAGGAAACACAGGATGTCACTCAGCCAAAGGAGAGCACAGGCAGAGTCAACTGAAGCCCGCGTTGTCAAGATTTTGCCCTCTGCTGGTCCACAGCCTCCGGTGGCACACTGCATGTGCGTCACTTCTCCGAAGACAAGGCCGAAATCCGGGCATCCAGGGCCCTAGCAGTCCAGAGTCTGCGGATGGCGGCACGTGGATCACCTCTTTGCCACGTACAGGAGGGAGGCCCGGGCCCTAGACTGGCTCCGCTAGAGCTCCACGACCTCAGCTATTTTCCCTGACCTTTGGCCCGTGCCCTCGTGAGTGTGTGATCTCTAGTTACACTTCACCTCCGACCACTCTGAGTCGGCCACCTGCGGATACCTGAGCGTGGACATCAACATCTATCACTGTCTGCAGTGTCACAGGTCACTAGGAGTCTAGGCTCAGCCTGACCTTGGCTGTCTTCTGCCCAGGCAAGGAGCCTAATCCTTCAGAGGAAATGAGGACACGTGGTCACTGGCCGACATCCTTTCTTTCATCTACACAGCGGTCTAGACGAGGGGAAAGAGGCCAGGTAGGCCAGGTGAAGGCTGAGTGCGGGGCCTAAGGCTTCTTTCTCAATCACCATGGAGACAGCCACCGGAAGGCTGGGCGGAACTTCTGACGAGGACGGGTCACACACTCTGAGCCAATAGGAGAGGTCCAGCCTAACAGGCCAGTTCCGCACAGGCCTCCATTTTACCCATGGACACACAACGGCCCCTTCTGTCCTTGGCCACAAAATCGAGGGCACCCAGGGAATAACTTCACAGTAGGCAACCCCTGATGTGGACAGGTTCGACACACCGGGACAGCAGGCAGGTACCTCTTTTCCACTTACGCTAGGATATCAGTAGGCAAGGCGCCCTCCCTCAGCATCTATGGCCCCTCCTTGTATGTGTTCATTCAGAGAAATCCCTCCGGTCTACCCCTGAGACACCTCACAACTACGAGGGGCCTCAGAGAGAGCCTGGAGATGAAACAGGGGAAGCTTCCGACTCTACCGCATCCCCGTGGATAGAGAATAGCGGTTAGTCTCTCTGGAAGGTCTTAGCTTCTGTTGACTGACATGGGCAATACGGTAGGGGCGGACCCTGGCCAGGTGGAGCTTGTGGGCAGATGCAACCTCTGGGGGAAGAATAATTCCGCTGCTGCTTTGTATGCTGGAAACCTCCCCACGCCAGGTGGGATGGGCAGAGAACATTGACCCACACCTGCCAGGGGCCTTTCCTGGGACTGAAGATCCCAACCTCCTCTCAACCTTGTCACCTTCTCAGCACATACCTTTCCTGCACACATGATCCTGCCTTTCTCCGTCACTGCCTGATCCTACTAGGAAAAAAGCATGCCGCTCAAAGGGGCCGATGTCAGGGAAATCGAGGAGACACTGCCGTTCTCCAAACTTTTGCTGTCTACATATCCCCGCCTCCGGTGGAAGGCTGCGTATGTGGCCGGGCTGCGAAGGCAAGGCCGAAATCCTGGCATCCTGGGCCCCAGCACTCCAATGGTTTATGGACGTGGGGACCCGGATGACATGTTTCCCACATACAGGAGGAATCCTTGGGCCCTTCACTGGCTCGCCATTCAGCTCCACGACGTCCGCTACTGGCCCTGGCCTTTGGCCGGTGCCCCATTGCACGTGTGCTCCGGAGCGATGTTTCTGCACCCATCACTATCGTTCTGCCACCAGGGGATATGTGAGTGTGGGAGTCACCATTTGTCACTGGCAGCAGTGTCACAAGTCACTAGACTTCCAGGTACCAGCTGACCTAGGCTGCCTTCTGCCCCAGGCAAGGTCCCGAATCCTTTATCCCAGATGCTGACACCCGGGCACTGGCGGACATTCATTTTGATCAACACAGAGGTCTGAGTGAGGGTCAGCAGGCCAGCTAGGTGAAGTGAAGGCCAGGTGGGCGGGACCAAGGCTCCTTTGCCATCACCATGGAGACAGTCCCACCACCGGAAGAGTGGGCGGAGCTCATGATGGGCCCGATGACAAGACCCGCCAGGCAGATGACACAGGGCCCTCCATTATGACCTATGACACCTAGTGGCCACAGGATTTGAGCACACCCTGGGAAAGCCTACGCAGGCACAGGGGAGCCCCTGGTGCGGACTGCTTCAGGGCATTGGCAGAGCAGGCCAGGTACCTCTTTCCCACTTTCCTGAGGATATCAGTACGCAAGGCATCCCCACTCAGCATCTCTTGCCTCTCTCTGTCTCTCTCTGGACGTGTTCGTTCTCTGAAATCTCTTCCTTCTCCCCCTGAGTCACTTCGCACCTTGGAGTGCCTGACAGAGCGCCCAGAGACGAAAGAGCAAAGGGGGAAGGCCTCTGGCTCTACTGGTTGCCCACGGGCAGACAAGATCTGGTAGTCTATCTGGAAGGTCTAGAGAGTAGTGTTTGATTGGGGAGCTACCTCACGGGCGGACCCTGGCCAGGTGAAGCTTGCTGACATGTGGCAGCCTCTCCGGAGACTACTAATTCCGCTGGTAACATTGTATGCAAATACCCGGCTGAGTGCGAAGGGCAGAAAACATTGACACATACCTGCCAGAGGCCTATTCTGGGTCTGAAGAGTCCACCCTGGTCTCCAGCGACTCATCATCTCAGCACACACTTTGCCTGCACACATGGAATCCGCCTCTCTCCACGAATGCCTTCTCCTGCTAGGAAACACAGGATGTCACTCAGCCAAAGGAGAGCACAGGCAGAGTCAACTGAAGCCCGCGTTGTCAAGATTTTGCCCTCTGCTGGTCCACAGCCTCCGGTGGCACACTGCATGTGCGTCACTTCTCCGAAGACAAGGCCGAAATCCGGGCATCCAGGGCCCTAGCAGTCCAGAGTCTGCGGATGGCGGCACGTGGATCACCTCTTTGCCACGTACAGGAGGGAGGCCCGGGCCCTAGACTGGCTCCGCTAGAGCTCCACGACCTCAGCTATTTTCCCTGACCTTTGGCCCGTGCCCTCGTGAGTGTGTGATCTCTAGTTACACTTCACCTCCGACCACTCTGAGTCGGCCACCTGCGGATACCTGAGCGTGGACATCAACATCTATCACTGTCTGCAGTGTCACAGGTCACTAGGAGTCTAGGCTCAGCCTGACCTTGGCTGTCTTCTGCCCAGGCAAGGAGCCTAATCCTTCAGAGGAAATGAGGACACGTGGTCACTGGCCGACATCCTTTCTTTCATCTACACAGCGGTCTAGACGAGGGGAAAGAGGCCAGGTAGGCCAGGTGAAGGCTGAGTGTGGGGCCTAAGGCTTCTTTCTCAATCACCATGGAGACAGCCACCGGAAGGCTGGGCGGAACTTCTGACGAGGACGGGTCACACATTCTGAGCCAATAGGAGAGGTCCAGCCTAACAGGCCAGTTCCGCACAGGCCTCCATTTTACCCATGGACACACAACGGCCCCTTCTGTCCTTGGCCACAAAATCGAGGGCACCCAGGGAATAACTTCACAGTAGGCAACCCCTGATGTGGACAGGTTCGACATACCGGGACAGCAGGCAGGTACCTCTTTTCCACTTACGCTAGGATATCAGTAGGCAAGGCGCCCTCCCTCAGCATCTATGGCCCCTCCTTGTATGTGTTCATTCAGAGAAATCCCTCCGGTCTACCCCTGAGACACCTCACAACTACGAGGGGCCTCAGAGAGAGCCTGGAGATGAAACAGGGGAAGCTTCCGACTCTACCACGTCCCCGTGGATAGAGAATAGCGGTTAGTCTCTCTGGAAGGTCTTAGCTTCTGTTGACTGACATGGGCAATACGGTAGGGGCGGACCCTGGCCAGGTGGAGCTTGTGGGCAGATGCAACCTCTGGGGGAAGAATAATTCCGCTGCTGCTTTGTATGCTGGAAACCTCCCCACGCCAGGTGGGATGGGCAGAGAACATTGACCCACACCTGCCAGGGGCCTTTCCTGGGACTGAAGATCCCAACCTCCTCTCAACCTTGTCACCTTCTCAGCACATACCTTTCCTGCACACATGATCCTGCCTTTCTCCGTCACTGCCTGATCCTACTAGGAAAAAAGCATGCCGCTCAAAGGGGCCGATGTCAGGGAAATCGAGGAGACACTGCCGTTCTCCAAACTTTTGCTGTCTACATATCCCCGCCTCCGGTGGAAGGCTGCGTATGTGGCCGGGCTGCGAAGGCAAGGCCGAAATCCTGGCATCCTGGGCCCCAGCACTCCAATGGTTTATGGACGTGGGGACCCGGATGACATGTTTCCCACATACAGGAGGAATCCTTGGGCCCTTCACTGGCTCGCCATTCAGCTCCACGACGTCCGCTACTGGCCCTGGCCTTTGGCCGGTGCCCCATTGCACGTGTGCTCCGGAGCGATGTTTCTGCACCCATCACTATCGTTCTGCCACCAGGGGATATGTGAGTGTGGGAGTCACCATTTGTCACTGGCAGCAGTGTCACAAGTCACTAGACTTCCAGGTACCAGCTGACCTAGGCTGCCTTCTGCCCCAGGCAAGGTCCCGAATCCTTTATCCCAGATGCTGACACCCGGGCACTGGCGGACATTCATTTTGATCAACACAGAGGTCTGAGTGAGGGTCAGCAGGCCAGCTAGGTGAAGTGAAGGCCAGGTGGGCGGGACCAAGGCTCCTTTGCCATCACCATGGAGACAGTCCCACCACCGGAAGAGTGGGCGGAGCTCATGATGGGCCCGATGACAAGACCCGCCAGGCAGATGACACAGGGCCCTCCATTATGACCTATGACACCTAGTGGCCACAGGATTTGAGCACACCCTGGGAAAGCCTACGCAGGCACAGGGGAGCCCCTGGTGCGGACTGCTTCAGGGCATTGGCAGAGCAGGCCAGGTACCTCTTTCCCACTTTCCTGAGGATATCAGTACGCAAGGCATCCCCACTCAGCATCTCTTGCCTCTCTCTGTCTCTCTCTGGACGTGTTCGTTCTCTGAAATCTCTTCCTTCTCCCCCTGAGTCACTTCGCACCTTGGAGTGCCTGACAGAGCGCCCAGAGACGAAAGAGCAAAGGGGGAAGGCCTCTGGCTCTACTGGTTGCCCACGGGCAGACAAGATCTGGTAGTCTATCTGGAAGGTCTAGAGAGTAGTGTTTGATTGGGGAGCTACCTCACGGGCGGACCCTGGCCAGGTGAAGCTTGCTGACATGTGGCAGCCTCTCCGGAGACTACTAATTCCGCTGGTAACATTGTATGCAAATACCCGGCTGAGTGCGAAGGGCAGAAAACATTGACACATACCTGCCAGAGGCCTATTCTGGGTCTGAAGAGTCCACCCTGGTCTCCAGCGACTCATCATCTCAGCACACACTTTGCCTGCACACATGGAATCCGCCTCTCTCCACGAATGCCTTCTCCTGCTAGGAAACACAGGATGTCACTCAGCCAAAGGAGAGCACAGGCAGAGTCAACTGAAGCCCGCGTTGTCAAGATTTTGCCCTCTGCTGGTCCACAGCCTCCGGTGGCACACTGCATGTGCGTCACTTCTCCGAAGACAAGGCCGAAATCCGGGCATCCAGGGCCCTAGCAGTCCAGAGTCTGCGGATGGCGGCACGTGGATCACCTCTTTGCCACGTACAGGAGGGAGGCCCGGGCCCTAGACTGGCTCCGCTAGAGCTCCACGACCTCAGCTATTTTCCCTGACCTTTGGCCCGTGCCCTCGTGAGTGTGTGATCTCTAGTTACACTTCACCTCCGACCACTCTGAGTCGGCCACCTGCGGATACCTGAGCGTGGACATCAACATCTATCACTGTCTGCAGTGTCACAGGTCACTAGGAGTCTAGGCTCAGCCTGACCTTGGCTGTCTTCTGCCCAGGCAAGGAGCCTAATCCTTCAGAGGAAATGAGGACACGTGGTCACTGGCCGACATCCTTTCTTTCATCTACACAGCGGTCTAGACGAGGGGAAAGAGGCCAGGTAGGCCAGGTGAAGGCTGAGTGCGGGGCCTAAGGCTTCTTTCTCAATCACCATGGAGACAGCCACCGGAAGGCTGGGCGGAACTTCTGACGAGGACGGGTCACACACTCTGAGCCAATAGGAGAGGTCCAGCCTAACAGGCCAGTTCCGCACAGGCCTCCATTTTACCCATGGACACACAACGGCCTCTTCTGTCCTTGGCCACAAAATCGAGGGCACCCAGGGAATAACTTCACAGTAGGCAACCCCTGATGTGGACAGGTTCGACACACCGGGACAGCAGGCAGGTACCTCTTTTCCACTTACGCTAGGATATCAGTAGGCAAGGCGCCCTCCCTCAGCATCTATGGCCCCTCCTTGTATGTGTTCATTCAGAGAAATCCCTCCGGTCTACCCCTGAGACACCTCACAACTACGAGGGGCCTCAGAGAGAGCCTGGAGATGAAACAGGGGAAGCTTCCGACTCTACCGCGTCCCCGTGGATAGAGAATAGCGGTTAGTCTCTCTGGAAGGTCTTAGCTTCTGTTGACTGACATGGGCAATACGGTAGGGGCGGACCCTGGCCAGGTGGAGCTTGTGGGCAGATGCAACCTCTGGGGGAAGAATAATTCCGCTGCTGCTTTGTATGCTGGAAACCTCCCCACGCCAAGTGGGATGGGCAGAGAACATTGACCCACACCTGCCAGGGGCCTTTCCTGGGACTGAAGATCCCAACCTCCTCTCAACCTTGTCACCTTCTCAGCACATACCTTTCCTGCACACATGATCCTGCCTTTCTCCGTCACTGCCTGATCCTACTAGGAAAAAAGCATGCCGCTCAAAGGGGCCGATGTCAGGGAAATCGAGGAGACACTGCCGTTCTCCAAACTTTTGCTGTCTACATATCCCCGCCTCCGGTGGAAGGCTGCGTATGTGGCCGGGCTGCGAAGGCAAGGCCGAAATCCTGGCATCCTGGGCCCCAGCACTCCAATGGTTTATGGACGTGGGGACCCGGATGACATGTTTCCCACATACAGGAGGAATCCTTGGGCCCTTCACTGGCTCGCCATTCAGCTCCACGACGTCCGCTACTGGCCCTGGCCTTTGGCCGGTGCCCCATTGCACGTGTGCTCCGGAGCGATGTTTCTGCACCCATCACTATCGTTCTGCCACCAGGGGATATGTGAGTGTGGGAGTCACCATTTGTCACTGGCAGCAGTGTCACAAGTCACTAGACTTCCAGGTACCAGCTGACCTAGGCTGCCTTCTGCCCCAGGCAAGGTCCCGAATCCTTTATCCCAGATGCTGACACCCGGGCACTGGCGGACATTCATTTTGATCAACACAGAGGTCTGAGTGAGGGTCAGCAGGCCAGCTAGGTGAAGTGAAGGCCAGGTGGGCGGGACCAAGGCTCCTTTGCCATCACCATGGAGACAGTCCCACCACCGGAAGAGTGGGCGGAGCTCATGATGGGCCCGATGACAAGACCCGCCAGGCAGATGACACAGGGCCCTCCATTATGACCTATGACACCTAGTGGCCACAGGATTTGAGCACACCCTGGGAAAGCCTACGCAGGCACAGGGGAGCCCCTGGTGCGGACTGCTTCAGGGCATTGGCAGAGCAGGCCAGGTACCTCTTTCCCACTTTCCTGAGGATATCAGTACGCAAGGCATCCCCACTCAGCATCTCTTGCCTCTCTCTGTCTCTCTCTGGACGTGTTCGTTCTCTGAAATCTCTTCCTTCTCCCCCTGAGTCACTTCGCACCTTGGAGTGCCTGACAGAGCGCCCAGAGACGAAAGAGCAAAGGGGGAAGGCCTCTGGCTCTACTGGTTGCCCACGGGCAGACAAGATCTGGTAGTCTATCTGGAAGGTCTAGAGAGTAGTGTTTGATTGGGGAGCTACCTCACGGGCGGACCCTGGCCAGGTGAAGCTTGCTGACATGTGGCAGCCTCTCCGGAGACTACTAATTCCGCTGGTAACATTGTATGCAAATACCCGGCTGAGTGCGAAGGGCAGAAAACATTGACACATACCTGCCAGAGGCCTATTCTGGGTCTGAAGAGTCCACCCTGGTCTCCAGCGACTCATCATCTCAGCACACACTTTGCCTGCACACATGGAATCCGCCTCTCTCCACGAATGCCTTCTCCTGCTAGGAAACACAGGATGTCACTCAGCCAAAGGAGAGCACAGGCAGAGTCAACTGAAGCCCGCGTTGTCAAGATTTTGCCCTCTGCTGGTCCACAGCCTCCGGTGGCACACTGCATGTGCGTCACTTCTCCGAAGACAAGGCCGAAATCCGGGCATCCAGGGCCCTAGCAGTCCAGAGTCTGCGGATGGCGGCACGTGGATCACCTCTTTGCCACGTACAGGAGGGAGGCCCGGGCCCTAGACTGGCTCCGCTAGAGCTCCACGACCTCAGCTATTTTCCCTGACCTTTGGCCCGTGCCCTCGTGAGTGTGTGATCTCTAGTTACACTTCACCTCCGACCACTCTGAGTCGGCCACCTGCGGATACCTGAGCGTGGACATCAACATCTATCACTGTCTGCAGTGTCACAGGTCACTAGGAGTCTAGGCTCAGCCTGACCTTGGCTGTCTTCTGCCCAGGCAAGGAGCCTAATCCTTCAGAGGAAATGAGGACACGTGGTCACTGGCCGACATCCTTTCTTTCATCTACACAGCGGTCTAGACGAGGGGAAAGAGGCCAGGTAGGCCAGGTGAAGGCTGAGTGCGGGGCCTAAGGCTTCTTTCTCAATCACCATGGAGACAGCCACCGGAAGGCTGGGCGGAACTTCTGACGAGGACGGGTCACACACTCTGAGCCAATAGGAGAGGTCCAGCCTAACAGGCCAGTTCCGCACAGGCCTCCATTTTACCCATGGACACACAACGGCCCCTTCTGTCCTTGGCCACAAAATCGAGGGCACCCAGGGAATAACTTCACAGTAGGCAACCCCTGATGTGGACAGGTTCGACACACCGGGACAGCAGGCAGGTACCTCTTTTCCACTTACGCTAGGATATCAGTAGGCAAGGCGCCCTCCCTCAGCATCTATGGCCCCTCCTTGTATGTGTTCATTCAGAGAAATCCCTCCGGTCTACCCCTGAGACACCTCACAACTACGAGGGGCCTCAGAGAGAGCCTGGAGATGAAACAGGGGAAGCTTCCGACTCTACCGCGTCCCCGTGGATAGAGAATAGCGGTTAGTCTCTCTGGAAGGTCTTAGCTTCTGTTGACTGACATGGGCAATACGGTAGGGGCGGACCCTGGCCAGGTGGAGCTTGTGGGCAGATGCAACCTCTGGGGGAAGAATAATTCCGCTGCTGCTTTGTATGCTGGAAACCTCCCCACGCCAGGTGGGATGGGCAGAGAACATTGACCCACACCTGCCAGGGGCCTTTCCTGGGACTGAAGATCCCAACCTCCTCTCAACCTTGTCACCTTCTCAGCACATACCTTTCCTGCACACATGATCCTGCCTTTCTCCGTCACTGCCTGATCCTACTAGGAAAAAAGCATGCCGCTCAAAGGGGCCGATGTCAGGGAAATCGAGGAGACACTGCCGTTCTCCAAACTTTTGCTGTCTACATATCCCCGCCTCCGGTGGAAGGCTGCGTATGTGGCCGGGCTGCGAAGGCAAGGCCGAAATCCTGGCATCCTGGGCCCCAGCACTCCAATGGTTTATGGACGTGGGGACCCGGATGACATGTTTCCCACATACAGGAGGAATCCTTGGGCCCTTCACTGGCTCGCCATTCAGCTCCACGACGTCCGCTACTGGCCCTGGCCTTTGGCCGGTGCCCCATTGCACGTGTGCTCCGGAGCGATGTTTCTGCACCCATCACTATCGTTCTGCCACCAGGGGATATGTGAGTGTGGGAGTCACCATTTGTCACTGGCAGCAGTGTCACAAGTCACTAGACTTCCAGGTACCAGCTGACCTAGGCTGCCTTCTGCCCCAGGCAAGGTCCCGAATCCTTTATCCCAGATGCTGACACCCGGGCACTGGCGGACATTCATTTTGATCAACACAGAGGTCTGAGTGAGGGTCAGCAGGCCAGCTAGGTGAAGTGAAGGCCAGGTGGGCGGGACCAAGGCTCCTTTGCCATCACCATGGAGACAGTCCCACCACCGGAAGAGTGGGCGGAGCTCATGATGGGCCCGATGACAAGACCCGCCAGGCAGATGACACAGGGCCCTCCATTATGACCTATGACACCTAGTGGCCACAGGATTTGAGCACACCCTGGGAAAGCCTACGCAGGCACAGGGGAGCCCCTGGTGCGGACTGCTTCAGGGCATTGGCAGAGCAGGCCAGGTACCTCTTTCCCACTTTCCTGAGGATATCAGTACGCAAGGCATCCCCACTCAGCATCTCTTGCCTCTCTCTGTCTCTCTCTGGACGTGTTCGTTCTCTGAAATCTCTTCCTTCTCCCCCTGAGTCACTTCGCACCTTGGAGTGCCTGACAGAGCGCCCAGAGACGAAAGAGCAAAGGGGGAAGGCCTCTGGCTCTACTGGTTGCCCACGGGCAGACAAGATCTGGTAGTCTATCTGGAAGGTCTAGAGAGTAGTGTTTGATTGGGGAGCTACCTCACGGGCGGACCCTGGCCAGGTGAAGCTTGCTGACATGTGGCAGCCTCTCCGGAGACTACTAATTCCGCTGGTAACATTGTATGCAAATACCCGGCTGAGTGCGAAGGGCAGAAAACATTGACACATACCTGCCAGAGGCCTATTCTGGGTCTGAAGAGTCCACCCTGGTCTCCAGCGACTCATCATCTCAGCACACACTTTGCCTGCACACATGGAATCCGCCTCTCTCCACGAATGCCTTCTCCTGCTAGGAAACACAGGATGTCACTCAGCCAAAGGAGAGCACAGGCAGAGTCAACTGAAGCCCGCGTTGTCAAGATTTTGCCCTCTGCTGGTCCACAGCCTCCGGTGGCACACTGCATGTGCGTCACTTCTCCGAAGACAAGGCCGAAATCCGGGCATCCAGGGCCCTAGCAGTCCAGAGTCTGCGGATGGCGGCACGTGGATCACCTCTTTGCCACGTACAGGAGGGAGGCCCGGGCCCTAGACTGGCTCCGCTAGAGCTCCACGACCTCAGCTATTTTCCCTGACCTTTGGCCCGTGCCCTCGTGAGTGTGTGATCTCTAGTTACACTTCACCTCCGACCACTCTGAGTCGGCCACCTGCGGATACCTGAGCGTGGACATCAACATCTATCACTGTCTGCAGTGTCACAGGTCACTAGGAGTCTAGGCTCAGCCTGACCTTGGCTGTCTTCTGCCCAGGCAAGGAGCCTAATCCTTCAGAGGAAATGAGGACACGTGGTCACTGGCCGACATCCTTTCTTTCATCTACACAGCGGTCTAGACGAGGGGAAAGAGGCCAGGTAGGCCAGGTGAAGGCTGAGTGCGGGGCCTAAGGCTTCTTTCTCAATCACCATGGAGACAGCCACCGGAAGGCTGGGCGGAACTTCTGACGAGGACGGGTCACACACTCTGAGCCAATAGGAGAGGTCCAGCCTAACAGGCCAGTTCCGCACAGGCCTCCATTTTACCCATGGACACACAACGGCCCCTTCTGTCCTTGGCCACAAAATCGAGGGCACCCAGGGAATAACTTCACAGTAGGCAACCCCTGATGTGGACAGGTTCGACACACCGGGACAGCAGGCAGGTACCTCTTTTCCACTTACGCTAGGATATCAGTAGGCAAGGCGCCCTCCCTCAGCATCTATGGCCCCTCCTTGTATGTGTTCATTCAGAGAAATCCCTCCGGTCTACCCCTGAGACACCTCACAACTACGAGGGGCCTCAGAGAGAGCCTGGAGATGAAACAGGGGAAGCTTCCGACTCTACCGCGTCCCCGTGGATAGAGAATAGCGGTTAGTCTCTCTGGAAGGTCTTAGCTTCTGTTGACTGACATGGGCAATACGGTAGGGGCGGACCCTGGCCAGGTGGAGCTTGTGGGCAGATGCAACCTCTGGGGGAAGAATAATTCCGCTGCTGCTTTGTATGCTGGAAACCTCCCCACGCCAGGTGGGATGGGCAGAGAACATTGACCCACACCTGCCAGGGGCCTTTCCTGGGACTGAAGATCCCAACCTCCTCTCAACCTTGTCACCTTCTCAGCACATACCTTTCCTGCACACATGATCCTGCCTTTCTCCGTCACTGCCTGATCCTACTAGGAAAAAAGCATGCCGCTCAAAGGGGCCGATGTCAGGGAAATCGAGGAGACACTGCCGTTCTCCAAACTTTTGCTGTCTACATATCCCCGCCTCCGGTGGAAGGCTGCGTATGTGGCCGGGCTGCGAAGGCAAGGCCGAAATCCTGGCATCCTGGGCCCCAGCACTCCAATGGTTTATGGACGTGGGGACCCGGATGACATGTTTCCCACATACAGGAGGAATCCTTGGGCCCTTCACTGGCTCGCCATTCAGCTCCACGACGTCCGCTACTGGCCCTGGCCTTTGGCCGGTGCCCCATTGCACGTGTGCTCCGGAGCGATGTTTCTGCACCCATCACTATCGTTCTGCCACCAGGGGATATGTGAGTGTGGGAGTCACCATTTGTCACTGGCAGCAGTGTCACAAGTCACTAGACTTCCAGGTACCAGCTGACCTAGGCTGCCTTCTGCCCCAGGCAAGGTCCCGAATCCTTTATCCCAGATGCTGACACCCGGGCACTGGCGGACATTCATTTTGATCAACACAGAGGTCTGAGTGAGAGTCAGCAGGCCAGCTAGGTGAAGTGAAGGCCAGGTGGGCGGGACCAAGGCTCCTTTGCCATCACCATGGAGACAGTCCCACCACCGGAAGAGTGGGCGGAGCTCATGATGGGCCCGATGACAAGACCCGCCAGGCAGATGACACAGGGCCCTCCATTATGACCTATGACACCTAGTGGCCACAGGATTTGAGCACACCCTGGGAAAGCCTACGCAGGCACAGGGGAGCCCCTGGTGCGGACTGCTTCAGGGCATTGGCAGAGCAGGCCAGGTACCTCTTTCCCACTTTCCTGAGGATATCACTACGCAAGGCATCCCCACTCAGCATCTCTTGCCTCTCTCTGTCTCTCTCTGGATGTGTTCATTCTCTGAAATCTCTTCCTTTTCCCCCTGAGTCACTTGACACCTTGGAGTGCCTGACAGAGTGCCTAGAGACGAAAGAGCCAAGAAGGAGGGCCTCTAGCTGTACTGGTTGCCCACGGGCAGACAAGATCTGGCAGTCTATCTGGAAGGTCTAGAGAGTAGAGATTGATTGGGGAGCTACATCACGGGCGGACCCTGGCCAGGTGAAGCTTGTTCACATGTCACAGCCTCCCCAGAGACTACTAATTCCGCTGATAACGTTGTATGGAAGTACCCAGGTGAGTTCGATGGGCAGAAAACTTTGACACATACCTGCTAGAGGCCTATCCTGGGTCTGAGGAGTCCACACTGGTCTCCAGCGACTCATCATCTCAGCACACACTTTGCCTGCACACATGGAATCCGCCTCTCTCCACGAATGCCTTCTCCTGCTAGGAAACACACGATGTCACTCAGCCAAAGGAGAGCACAGGCAAAGTCAACTGATGCCCCCATTTTCAAGATTTTGCCCTCTGCTTGTACACAGCCTCCGGTGGCACACTGCATGTGCGTCACTTCTCTGAAAAGAACACCGAAATTCAGGCGTCCAGGGCCCCAGCAGTCCAGATTCTGTGGATGGCGGCCTATGGTTCACGACTTTGCCACGTACAAGATGTAGGCCGTGGCCCTAGGCTGGCTCTGCTAGAGCTCCACGACCTCAGCTATTTTCCCCGACCTTTGACCCATGCCCTCGTGAGTGTGTGATCTCTACTTATACTTCTCCTCTGACCACTGTGAATCCGCCACCTGAGGATACGTGAGCGTGGAAATCAACATCTATCACTGGTTTCAGTGTCACTGGTCACTAGGTGTCTAGGCTCAGGCTGACCTTGGCTGTCTTCTGCTCCGCCAGGAGCCTAATCCTTCAAAGGCAGTGAGGGCACTTGGTCACTGGCTGACATCCATTCTTTCATCCACACAGTTGTCTCGATGAGGGTAAAGAGGCCAGGTAGGCCAGGTGAAGGCTGAGTGCGGGGCGTAAGGTTTTTCTCCTAATCAGCTTGGAGACAGCCACCGGAAGGCTGGCCGGAACTTCTGACAGGGACGGGTTACAAACACTGAGCCCATAGGAGAGGTCCAGCCTAACCCGCCGGTTCCGCACAGGCCTCCATTTTACCCATGGATACACAACGGCCCCTTCTGTCTTTGACCACAAAATCAAGGGCACCCAGGGAATATCTTCACAGTAGGTAACCGTTGATGTGGACAGGTTTGACACACTGGGATAGCAGGGAAGTATCTCTGTTCCACTTATGCTAGAATATCAGTAGGCAAGGCGCCCTTCCTCAGCATCTATGGCCCCTCTCTGGATGTGATCATTCAGAGAAATCTCTTCATTCTACCTCTGAGACACATCACAAGTACGAGGGGCCTGAGAGAGAGCCTGGAGATGAAACGGAGGAGGCTTCTGGCTGTACCACTTTCCCACGGGCAGACAATAGCAGGTAGTCTCTCTGCAATGTCTTAGCTGTTGTTGATTGAGATGAGGAATAAAGTAGGGTGGACCCTGGCCAGTTGTAGCTTGTGGGCAGATGCAAGTTCTCAGGCAAGGAATAATTCCTCTTCTGCTTTGTATGGTGAAACCACACCCCCCCCAACGGGAAGGGCAGAGAACATTGACCCACACCTGCCAGGGGACTTTCCTGGGACTAAAGATCCCAACCTGGTCTCTACGTCGTCACCCTCTCAGCACACACCTTTCCTGCACACATAATCCTGCCTTTTCCGTCAGTGCCTCATCCTACTAGGAAAAAAAGCATTCCGCTCAAAAAGACAATGCCAGGAAAATCGAGGAGACACTGCCATTTTCCAAATTTTTGCTTTCTACCCATCCCCGCCTCCGGTCAAAAGCTGCTTATGCGGCCGGGCTCCGAAGGCAAGGCCGAAATCCTGGCAGCCTGGGCCCCAGCAGTCCAGTGGTTTATGGACGTGGGGACATGGATGACCTGTTTGCCACATATAGAAAATGAACATTCAATATAGAACACATAGTATGGAATAGAGAATACAGGAAATATAGAATATAGAAGAATATAGAATATTGAACATAGAGTATATAATGTAGAATAAAAAACATAGATTAAGAAATAGAGTATAAATGACGCAGAACATAAAATATATTTTATAGAATATAGAAGACAATAGAATATAGATTGTAAAGTACAGAATTCACAATATAGAGGAAAACAGAATATAGAAGAATATAGAATATAGGACAAATGTAGAATATGGAATACAGAAATATATAGTATATAAAAAGATAGAATATGGAAGAACATAGACTATACAATAGAGAATATAAATGAATTTAAAATATAGAATGTAGAATATATAATATGTAATACAAAATATGCAATATAGAATATAGAACAATATTGTATGAAGAAAAATATAGAATATAGAACATCGAATATAGAATACAGAGTATGGAATATAGAATGTACAAAAATACAGAATGTAGAAAAACATCCAAGAACACAGATCATAGAATACAGAGACTTTAAAATATAGAGTATGATACATAGAACACTGAGTATACAATACAGAATATAAAAGAACTTTGAAAATAGAAGGATATATTTTTAGTGTATAGAGGATTTGGAATAAAGAAGAGTATAGAATATACGTTATAGAAGAACATAGCATAAAGAATACAGAATATAGAAGAAAACAGAATATAAATTCAGAATATAGAATACAGAAGAATATAAAATGTACAATGTAGAATAGCGATTATAGAATGCAAACTATAGAATGAAGAATATAGGAGAATATAAATTACAGAATATAGACTATAAATTATACAATATACATGATTATGGAAAATACAATGTAGAATGTAAAATGTAGAATATAGGAGAAAATGGAATACAGAATATACAAGAATATGGAATGTTGAATACAGTATCAAGAATATGGAATACAGAATACACAAAAATATAGTATATGTAAAATATAGAAAATAGAAGATTGAATATAGAACATAGAATATAGAAAAATCTAGAATACAGAATCTAGAAGAATACAGAATGTAGAATTTAGAATACAGAATGTAGAATATGGAAGATTTTAGAATATAGAACATAGAATATACAGTATAGAATACAGAATACGGAATATACAACCTAGACTATAGAAAAATATAGAAGTAAAATATAAAAGAATATAGAACACAGAAGAATGTAGAATAGAGAATACGGAATAGACTATACAAGAGAATATTAGATTATAGAAGAATATAGAGATTAGAAAGCATAATGTACAATAAAAATATAAAAGATAGAAGAATTCAGAAAAATTTAGAACATAAAATGTAGGATATACAAGAAAATAGAATATAAAATTTAGAATGGAGAACATGGAATATGGAATAGAGTATAGAGAAGAATAAAGAATATTGAAAAATTTAAAATACAGAATGCAGACTGTAGAATATTGAATATAGAATTTAGAATGTACAATATAGAATATAGCAGATAGAAGAATATAGATTATAAGTGAAGAATATAGAAGAGTATAGAATGCAGAACATAGAAGAATATAGAATGCAGAATGTAGAATATAGAATAAGGAATATAGAATGTAGAATACAGAAGAATATAGTATATAAAAATATAGAATATAGAACATTGAATATGGAATATAAAATACAGAGCATGAAATAGAGAAATAGAAAAAACATAGAATAGAGATAATAGTATAGAGTATGTACAAAGTAGAATTCAGAATATAAAATATAGAACATAGAATATAAAGGAATATAGATTATAGAATATAGAAGATTCTGGAATATAGAATGTAGAATTAAATATAGAATATGCGAGATGGGATATAAGAGAATATAGAATGCAGAATATAGTATACAGAATATGCAATATGGAATATAGAATACAGAAAATTATAAAATATATAGACTATAGAAAAAAATTGAATATAGAATACAGACAATGGAATATAGAAAAATATAGAATATAAAACAATAAAAATATACATAATGTACAGAATAAACATTACAGAATATAGAAGATTACGGAATGTAGAACGTAGAATGTAAAATACAGAATACACAATATAGAAGAATATATGATACAGACTATGGAAGAATATAGAATACAGAAAATTATATAGAAAAGTATAGAATACAGAAAAAGAACACTGAATATGCAACACGGAGTATGGAATATAGAATATAGAAGAATATAGAATGTAGAATACAAAATATAGAATATGAAATAAAGCATAAAGAACACAGAATATAGAAGAATATAGATTAGAGAATATAGAAGATAATGGAATATAGAATACAAAATGCAGAATATACAATATAGAAGAATATAGAGTACAGAATATAGACGAATATAGAAGGAAGAATGAAGAATATGGAATATAGAATACAGAAAAATATAGTATGTAGAAAAATATAGAACATAGAAGAATATGGAAGAATATAGAACATAGAATATGGAAGAATTTAAAATATACAATGCAGAAAGTAGAATATGGAATATGAAATGTGCAATATAGAACATAGAGGAATAGTGTATGTAGAAAAATATAGAATATAGAACATCGAATAGAGTATGGAATACAGAATATAGAAAAATATAGAATACAGAAGAACATAGATTATAGAATGTAAAGAATTTCAAATATAGAATATGGAACATAGAACACTGAAGATAGAATACAGAATATAAAAGAACTTTGAAAATAGAAGAATATAGTGTATAGAGGATTTGGAATAAATAAGGATATAGAATATACATTATAGAAGAATATAGCATAGATAACAGAATATAGAAGAACACAGAATATATGTTTAGAATATAGAATACAGAAGAATATAAAATGTACAATGTGGAATACAGATTACAGAATGCAAAGTATAGAATGAAGAATATAGGAGAATATAGATTATAGAATATAAAAGATTGTAAATTATACAATACAGAAGATTATGGAATATAGAATGTACAGTGTAAAATATAGAATGTAGGAGAATATGGAATATGGAATATAGAAGAACATAGAATGTTGACTATAGTATCAAGAATATGGAATACAGAATACACAAAAACATAGTATATGTAAAAATATAGAAAATGGAAGATTGAATATAGAACATAGAATATAGAAGAATATAGAATACAGAATGTAGAATATAGAAGATTTTAGAATGTAGAATATACAATATGGGATATAGAATACAGAAGAATATAGTATAGAGAAAAATACAGAATATACAACATAGAACATCGAATATAGAATAGAGAGTATGGAATATAGGATATAGGAAAATATAGAATATAGAAGAACATAGAATTTAGAATGTGGAATATGGAATATAGAAGAATTTGGAATATAGAATATGGAATAGAGAATATAGAAAAGTATAGAATAGAGATAAATATAGAATATAGAATAGAGTATGTACAAAGTACAATACAGAATATAAAATATAGAATAAAGAACATAGAATATAGAAGAATATACATTACAGAATATAGAAGATTCTGGAATACAGAATAAAAATTTTTTTTTAATAGAAGATGGAATATAAGAGAATATAGAATGTAGAATATAGTTTACAGAATATACAATATGGAATACAGAATACTGAAAATTATAAAAAAATATAGACTATAGGAAAAAACATTGAATATAGAATACAGACAATGGAATATAGAAAAATATAGAATTTAGAATATAGAATGTAGAATACAGAATATAAAATATAGAATAAAAAATACATAATATAGAGAATATACATTCTAGAATATAGAAGATTATGGAATATAGAATGTAAAATACAGAATATACAATATAGAACAACATATGGTACAGACTATAGAAGAATATAGAATGTAGAATATAGAATACAGAAAATTATACAGAAAAATATAGAATATAGAAAAAGAACATTGAATACAGAACACAGAGTATGGAACATAGAATATAGAAGAATATACAATGTAGAATACAAAATATAGAATATGAAATAAAGCATAAAGAACACAGAATATAGATTAGAGAATATAGAAATAATGGAATATAGAATGTAAAATACAGAATCTACAATATAGAAGAATATAGAATTCAGAATATAGAATAATATAGAATATAGAAGGAAGAATGTAGAATATGGAATGTAGAATACAGAAAATTATAGTATATAGAAAAATACAGAATATGGAAGGAAAAGAATTTAGAATGTAGAATACAGAACATAGAATATTGAAGAATTTAAAATATACAATGTGGAATACAGAATATAGAAGAATATTGTATGTAGAAAAATATAGAATATAGAATACAGAGTATGGGATATAGAATATACAAAAATATAGTATATAGAAGAACATAGATTATAGAATATAGAGAATTTAAAATATAGAATATGGAACACAGAACACTGAAGATAGAATACAGAATACAAAAGAACTTTGAAAATAGAAGAATATAGTGTATTCTATATTTTACATTCTATATTCCATAATTTTCTATATTTTATAATCTGTATTCTATAGTCTTTATTCTGTATTTTATATTCTGTTTTCTGTATTCTACTTTCTATATTCTAAATTCTGTATTACATGTTCTTGTATAATCTATATTCTGTATTGTATAGTCTTCTACTGTGTATATTCTTCTATAATGTATATTCTATATTCTTCTGTATTCTATATTCTAATTCTATATTCTCTATTCTTCCATATTGTGTATTCTACATTCTACTATATTCTTTTTCTTGTATTTTCTATAGCCTTCTCTATTCTATATTCTTCTATATTCTAAATTTATATTCAATATTCTTCTATATTCTGTATTCTATATTCTTCCGTAATGTATATTCTATAATCTATATTCTTGTTTATATTCTTCTGTATTCCATATTCTTGTATATTCTATATTCTACTATTTTCTATATTCTTTTACATTCTGTATTCTATCTTCTGTGTTCTGTGTTCTATGTTCAGTTTTCTTCTATGTACTATTTCCTTCTATATTCCATATTCTATATTTTAAATTCTTCTATATTCTATATTCCACATTCTAAATTCTATGTTCTTCTATATTCTATATTTTCCTATATCCTATATACCATACTCTCTATTCTCTATTTGATGTTCTATATTTCTCCATACTATATTCTTCTGTATTCTATATTCCATATTGTATAGTCTACATTTTAAAATCTTCTATATTCTACATTCTATATTAAACATTTGACATTTTTCTATATTCTATATTTTTTTATATTCAATCTTCTATTTTCTATATATTTACATATACTATATTTTTGTGTATTCTATATTCCATATTCTTTATACTGTATTCAACATTCTATATTCTTGCCTGTGGGACCCTGTTCAGGCCTATTCTTGCCTACAGGGCTCCTCTATTCTGGCCTCTTCTTGCCTGTGGGATTCTCCGTTCGGGCCTGTTCTCCCCTGCGGGACTCTGCCTTAGGGCCTATTCTTGCCTGCGGGGCTCCTCTATTGGGGCCTGTTCTTGCCTTCCTGACTCTGTTCGGGCCTATTCTTGGCTACAGAAATCTCCGTTCTGGGCTATTCTTTCCTGCGGCACTCTCCGTTCAGGTCTATTTTTGCCTGCGGGACCCTGTTCAGGCCTATTCTTGCCTACAGGGCTCCTCTAACCTGGCCTGTGGGAATCTCGGTTCGGGCCCATTCTTACCTGCAGAACTCTCTCTTCAGGCCTAATCTTGCCTGCGGGAGCATCCTTTCGTTCCTCCTCTTGCCTGCGGGGCTCTTCTATTTGGGCCTGTTCGTGCCTACGGAGCTCCGTTATTCAGGCCTGTTTGAGCCTGCGGGCCTCCGTTATTCGGGCGTGTACGTGCCTGCGGGGCTCCGGTATTTGTGCGTGATCCTGTATGGCGGTTCCGCTATTCGGGTGTTCGTACGTGCGGGACTCCTCTATTAGGGCATGTTCTTGCCTTCCGGATTCTGTTGGGGCCTATTCTTGGCTACAGGAATCTCCGTTCTGGCCTGTTCTTGCCTGCGGCACCCTCCGTTTGGGCCTATTCTTTCCTGCGGGACTCTCCGTTAGGGTCTATTTTTGCCTTCGGGACCCTGTTCAGGCCTATTCTTGCCTATAGGGCTCCTCTGTTCTGGCCTGTGGGAATCTCTGTTCGGGCCTTTTCTCGGCTGCGGGACTCTCCTTTCGGGCCTGTTCTCGCCTGCGGGACTCTCCGTTCAGGCCTGTTCTCGACTCCAGGCTTCCCTATTCGGGCCTATTCTTGCCTGTGGAACTCTGTCTGGGCCTATTCTTGCCTGCGGGGCTCCTCTCTTCAGGCCTATTCTTGCCCGCGGGACTGTGTAAAGGCCTATTCTTGCCTGCGTGAGTCCCACTTCGGGACTATTCTTGCCTGCGGGACTCTCCTTTCAGGCTTCCCCTTGTCTGCAGGGCTCCTCTATTCAGACCTCTTAGTGCCTGTGGAGCTCCTCTATTAGGGGATATTCTTGCCTGTGGGGCTTCTCTATTAGGGGATATTCTTGCCTGCGGGACTCTCCATTTGGGCGTATACTTGCCTGCAGAACTCTCCGTTCCGGCCTATCCCCGCCTTACCTGCGGGGCTTCGCCATACCTGCGGGGCTCCGCTATTCGGGCCTGTTGGTGCATGCGGGCTACCCTACAGGACTATACGATACAGAATATAGATTATAGAAGAACATAGAATACAGAATTTGGAATATAGAAAATAGAATGTAGAATACAGAATATAAAATGAAGAGTATTGGTTATGAATTATAGAATATAGAAAATTATGAAATGTAGAATGTAAAATATAGAAGAATATAGAATGCATACTATAGAAGAATACAGAATGTAGAATATAGAATATGGAACATAGGATATACCATACAGAAAAACAGTATATAGAAAGATAAACAATATAGAACGTAGAACTTTAAATATACAATATAAAATACAGAGAATGGAATATAGAACCTAGATTATGGAAGAATATAGAAATAGAATATAAAAGAATTTAGAATGTAGAGTATAAAATATAGAATATAGAAGAATTTAGAACGTAGAATATAGAATATGGATCATAGAATATAGAGGAATATAGTATATAGAAGAACACAGAAGATACAATACAGAACATAAAAGAAAAAATATAGAAAAATATAGAGTATAGAAGAATAAGGAATATGGAAAATAGGAGAAAGTAGAATATAATTATAGAAGAATGTAGAATATTGAAAAATATAGAATACAGAATATAGGAAAACAGAGCATAAATTTAGAAGATATACAGAATGCAGAATATAGAAGAATAAAGAATATAGATGACAGACTACAGAATATAGAAGATAGAATGCAGAAGAAAATAGAATATTGACAAACGGAATATAGGGTATAGGATATACAGTATTGAAGAATAGAGAATAAAGTAGAAAAATACAGATGACAAAATATAGAAGAATATAGAATGTAGAATAGAGAATACAAGAGAATAGATTACAGAAGAATATAGAATATAGAGATTAGAAGGTAGAATATACATAAAAATATAGAATTCAGAAAAAAATTAGAATATAAAATGTAGAATATAGAAAATAGAAGAAAATGGAATGGAGAATGGAGAACATAGAATATGGGATAGGGAATAGAGAAGAATAAAGCATATTGAAAAATTTAGAATATAGAGTGTAGACTAGAATATTGAATATAGAATTTAGAATGTACAATATGGAATATAGCAGGTAGAATATAGATTACAACAGAAGAATATAGAATAAGAATGTAGAAGAGTATAGAATACAGAAGAATATAAAATGCAGAATGTAGAATATAGCATATGGAATATAGAATGTAGAATACAGAAGAATATAGGATATAAAAAATATAGAATATAGAACATCGAATATAGAATACAGAGTATGGAATATAGAATATAGAATAGACAAATATAGAATGTAGAATAGAGTACATACAAAGTAGAATTAAAGAACATAGAAAACAAGAATATAGAATATAGAATATTCTCAAATATAGAATTAAATATAGAATATAGAAGATGGAATATAAGAAAATATAGAATGTAGAATATAGTTTACAGAATATGCAATATGGAATATAGAATACAGAAAATTATAAAAAATATAGAATATAGAAAACAACATTGAATATAGAATATAGACAATGGAATATAGAAAAATATAGAATTTAGAATACAGAATGTAGAATACAGGATATAAAATATAGAAAAAAATACATAATATAGAGAATATACATTATACAATATAGAAGATTATGGAATATAGAATGTAGAATGTAAAATACAGAATTTACAATATAGAAAAATATATGATACAGACTATAGAAGAATATAAAGAATGAAGAACATAGAATACAGAAAATTGTATAGAAAAATATAGAAAAAGAACATTGAATATAGAACACAGAGTATGGAATATGTAATATAGAAACTATAGAGTATAGAAAAATATAGAATGTAGAATACAGAATATAAAACAAAGGGTAAAGAACACAGACTATAGAAGAATATAGATTATAGAATATAGAAGATAATGGAATATAGAATATAGAATTTAAAATACAGAATATACAATATAGAAGAATATAGAATACAGAACATAGTAGAATATAGAATATAGAAGGAAGAATATAGAATATGGAATAGAGAATACAGAAAAATATAGTATATAGAAAAATATAGACTAGAAGTATATGGAAGAATATAGAATTTAGAATGTAGAATATAGAACACAGAGCATAGAATATGGAAGAATTTAAAATATACAATGCGGAATGTAGAATATGGAATATGAAATATAGAATATAGAAGAATAGTGTATGTGGCAAAACAGAATATAGAACATCAAATATAGAATACAGAGTATGGAATATAGAATATACAAAAATATAGAATATAGAAGAACATAGATTGCAGAATATAGAGAATTTAAAATATAGAATATGGAACATAGAACACTGAAGATAGAATACAGAATATAAAAGAACTTTGTAAACAGAACAATATAGTGTATAGAGGATTTGGAATAAAGAAGAATATAGAATATACATTATAGAAGAATATAGCATAAAGAATACAGGATATAAAAGAAAATAGAATATAAATTTAGAATATAGAATGCAGAAGAATATAAAATGTACAATGTAGAATACAGGTTATACAATGCAAAGTATACAATGAAGAATACAGGAAAGTATAGAATATAGAAGATTATAAATCATACAATATAGAAAATAATGGAATATAGAATGTAAAATATAGAATATAGGAGAACATAGAATACGGAATATAGAAGAATATAGAATATACAAGGATATGGAAAATACAAGAAAAAGAATATAGTAGAATGTAGAATACAGAATATTGAAGAATACAGACTATGGAATAGAGAATATAGAAGAATTAGGATATAGAATACAGAATATACATTATAGAAGAATGTACACAGTAGAAGACTATACAAGAGAGAATATAGATTACTGAAGAACATAGAATACAGAATATAGAATGTAGACTACAGAATATAAAATATAGAATAAAGACTATAGAATATAGAATACAGATTGTAGAATACAGAGAATTATGGAATGTAGAATGTAAAATATAAAAGAATACAGAATTTAAAAGAATATAGAATGTAGAATATGGAACATAGAATATACCACACAGAAAAATATAGTATATATAAAAATAAAGAATATAGAACATAGAACTTTGAATATACAATAGAGAATACAGAGTATGGAATATAGAACCTAGAATATGTAAAAATATAGAAAGAGAATATAAAAGAATATAGAACATAGGAGAATATAGAATATAAAATACAGAATATAGAATGTAGAAGAATTTAGAACGTAGAACATAGAATATAGAGGAATATAGTATATAGAAGAACATAGGACATAGAAAATACAATGCAGAATATAAAAGAATATAGAGTATAGAAGAATATGGAATATGGACAATAGAAGAATGTAGAGTATAGTTATAGAAGAATATAGAAAACTGAAAAACAGAATATGGAATATAGGAAAATATAGAGCAAAAATTTAGAATATAGAAGATATAGGATATAAAATGCAGAATATAGAAGAATACAGAATATAGATGACAGACTACAGAAAATAGAAGATAGAACGTAGAAGAAAATAGAATATGGACAAATATGGAATATAAGGTATCGGATATACACTATTGAAGAATATAGAATAAAGAAAGTAGAAGAATATAGATTACAGACTATAGAAGAATATAGAATGTAGAATAGAGAATATGGAATAGAGAATACAAGAGAATATTAGATTACAGAAGAATATAGAATATAGAGATTAGAAGGTAGAATAAACTCTAAAAAATATAGAATATAGAAGAATATAGAACTCAGAAAAATTTAGAATAGAACATGTAGAATATAGAAGAAAATGGAATATAGAATGTAGTATAGAGAACATAGAATGTGGAATAGAGTATAGAGAAGAATAAAGAATATTACAAAATTTAGAATATAGAATGTAGACTGTAGAATATTTAATATACGATTTAGAATGCACAATATAGAATATAGCAGAAGAATATAGATTATAAGAGAAGAATATAGAATGTAGAATAAGAATGTAGAAGAGTGTAGAATACAGAACATAGAAGACTATAGAATATAGAATGCAGAATGTAGAATATAGCATATGGAATATAGAATACAGAAGAATATAGTATATAAAAAATATTGAATATAGAACATAGAATATAGAACACAGAATATAGAATATGTGATATAGAATACAGGGTATGGAATAGAGAATATAGAAAAATATAAAATAGAGATAAATATAGAATAGAGTATGTACAAAGTAGAATACAAAATATAGAATATAAAATATAGAATAAAGAACATAGAATATAGAAGAATATAGATTATAGAATATTGAAGATTCTGGAATATAAAAAAATAAAAAATATTTTTTTTGTAGAATTAAATATAGAAGATAGAATATAAGAGAATATAGAATGTAGAATAGAGTATACATAATATGCAATATGGAATATAGAATACAGAAAATTATTAAAAATACAGACTATAGAGAAAAATGAATATAGAATACAATCAATGGAATATAGAAAATACAGAATTTAGAAAATAGAATGTAGAATACAGAATATAAAATATAGAATAAAAATACATAATATAGAGAATATACATTCTAGAATATAGAAGATTATGGAATATAGAATGTAGAATGCAAAATACAGAATATACAATGTAGAACAATATATGATACAGACTATAGAAGAATATAGAATGTAGAATATAGAATACAGAAAATTATAGAATATAGAAAAAGAACATTGAATACAGAACACAGGATGGAATATAGAATATAGAAAATATAGAATATAGAAGAATATAGAATGTAGAATACAAAATATAGAATATAAATAAAGCATAAAGAACACAGAATATAGAAGAATATAGATAATAGAAGATAATGGAATAAGAATATAGAATGTAAAACAAAATATACACTGTAGAAGATATAGAATACAGAATATAGAAGAATGTAGAATATAGAAGGAAGAATGTAGACTATGGAATATAGAATACAGAAAAATACAGTATATAGAATATAGAAAAATATGGAAGAACATAGAAGAAAGAATTTAGAATGTAGAATACAGAATATAGAGCATAGAATATGGAAGAATTTAAAATATATAATGTAGAATATGGAATATGAAATATGGAACATAGAAGAACATTGTATGTAGAAAAATATAGAATGTAGAACATCAAATATAGAATGCAGAGTATGGAATATAGAATATACAAAAATATAGAATATAGAAGAACATAGATTATAGAAAATAGAGAATTTGAAACATAGAATATGGAACATAGAACACTGAAGATAGAATACAGAATATAAAAGAACTTTGAAAATAGAATATAGTGTATTCTTCTATATTTTACATTCTACAGTCCATAATTTTCTATATTTTATAATCTGTATTCTATAGTCTTTATTCTACATTTTATATTGTGTATTCTACATTCTACTTTCTATATTCTAAATTCTGTATTATATGCTCTTGTATAATCTATATTCTGTATTGTATAGTCTACTGTGTATATTCTTCTATAATGTATATTGTATATTCTTCTGTATTCTATATTCTAATTTTAAACATCCCCACATAACCCTGCTCACCTGGAACCATTGATGAGAGTTTCCAGACAACTCATCTGGGGACCAACAACCCAGATACCCCAAACCCAACCACCCTGCTATCAGCAGAGCACACACACAGCACCCAACCCCAAAACTAGGAAGATCACCCACTGCTCCCACAGCCAGGGTCCAGCTGGACAGACAAACACACCACCTCAACAGAAACACCACCTATATCCTCAACAGCCCCACGAGAGACCCACACTCACACATGCAGTCATTCCTCCACCAACCCTGAGAAAGGTAGTGAGAGCATCAAAATGGCAAAATTAGAGACCAGAGCAAAACACAGGCCCAGCCTACTTGGATATATCAAAACAAAACAAAATTTCAGGGTTCAACAAACACACAGTAAATAAATACATATAATAATTTCTTGATGCTTCGGAAACAACAGACAATATCAAATCACAAAAAGAAGCAGGACAAGATGGAGTCAGCAAGTGACTGAAATAAAGAACAAAAAACCTGCCGGGGGTAAGAAACAGCCTGTGAAAACACAGGCAAAACCAAGAAAAATATAGACAAAATCAAGGAAGGCACTGACAAAATGAAAGAAAGCAACAAACAAACAAAAAACCCATTGTTGTCAAGTTGTTTACAACTCATAAAAAAAGCGATAAAGAATTCAGGAAAACAATATAAAAACGAAACAACTAGAAACCATACAAAAACATCAACTAGAAAGCCAAAAGATTAAGAATAAAATTTCAGAAACAGACAACTCAAAAGAAAGATATAGGACCAGAATTGAAGCAATGGAAGACAGATTAGTGAAATTAAAGAAAAGTCCCTTGATATCAATTTGTTTGAGGAAAAATCAGAAAAAAGAATGAAGAAATCCTAATAATTATGTGGGACACTATCAAGAGGAAAAACTTGCATATGATAAGAGATCCAATGGATGGGGCTGGGTGCAATGCAAAACACAGAGACAATTGTCAAAGTAATCCTGGCAGAAAACTTCGCTATCTATCATCATGAAAGACAAGAAGATACTCATCCAAGAACTGCAATGAACCCTATACAGGATACAGCCCAAAGAAAGTCACCAAGACTTATAAACAAATGTGCAAAAAAAAAAAAAGGACCAAAGACAAAGAATCCTGAGATCAGCTAAGGAAAAATAAAGTCACCACTGTTTTTATTATAAAATCTCAAGACTTTAGTGTTCAACTTAGGTGAAATAGCTAGTTGAGTATAAAATTTGGAAAATTATCCTTTGTCCCAGAAAGTTATATGCACTTTATTGGAAACCCAGTCTAATGAATAAGTGGCAACCTGGATTGTAGTAAAGCTAATGTGTTAACAGATTGGCAAGTATAAAAAGCATGACCTGCTTAACTCCCAGAGCAATTGCAGAAGAACTGTACTAGATGGTTGTTTGATAGTTGACAGTAGTGCCTGTGGTTGTGTGCTGTCAAGTTTGTTATGACTCATAAAAAAAAAAAAACCTATAACCCAGTGCCGTCGAGTTGATTCCGACTCATAGCGACCCAAAGGACAGAGTAGCTACAAAGGGGAACCAATAAAACTAATCTCCAACTATGTAGCTAAAACCACGTAGGCAAGAAGACAGTGGGAAGACCTATATAAAAGGTCGAAAGTAAAAAAAAAAAACAAAAACAAAAAAAAAACTCAGCAATTCTATATTAAGTAAAAATGTCTCTCAAATACAATGGCAACATTAGAATATTTCCAGATAAGCAGAAATTAAGGGAACTTGTAAAAACCGGACCAAACTTAAAAGAAATATTAAAGAGAGTCCTTCGAATAGAGAACCAAAAACATTAAACAATAATCTGATATTTGGACGCAGGACAGACCACCCAGATACCAACCCAAAAAAAGAATTTTAAAAATAAAACAAAGCTAAAAGGCTAAAAACAGGGAACCAAAGACATCCATATGTAAACGATGACATCAAAACAAAAAAGACGGAATGAATGGTGTAGTTATAGAACTTTCATATGGAGAGGAAGCCAAAGTGATATCAATAAATAAAAGACTGTTTTAAACTTAGGAAGATAACAGTAAATTTCAAGGTAACGACATAGAGGAGGCCTGGTGGTTCATTGGTTAAGTGCTCAGCTGCTAACCAAAATGTCATTGCACTGAAAGTCTTACCTAAAGAAATATGGAAAAAGAAAGAAACAAAGGACCTCCAGATTGGAAGGAAGAAGCAAAATTTTCCCTATACACAGATGAAATGAACCTATACGTAGAAAACTCCAAGGATTCCACAAAAAAACTACTGGAACTAATAGAAGGATTCAGCAAAGTAGCAGGGTACAATATCAACATATAAAAAATCAGTTGGATTCCTCTACATCAACAAAGAGAACTTCATAAAGTAAATCACAAAAAGAATGCCATTTATAATAGCCCCCCAAATGATAAAATACTTGGGAATAAATCTAACCAAGGATATAAAAGACCTATACAAAGACAACTACAAAATGCTACTGCAAGAAACCAAGAGACCTATATAATTGGAAGAAAAAAAAATGCTCATGGGTAGGAAGACTCAACACCATAAAAATGTCAATACTACCTGAAGTGATCTACAAATATAATGCAATACAGATGCAAATTGCAACAGCATTCTTTAATGAGATGGAAACACTAATCACCAATCCAATGTGAAAAGGAAAGAGGCCTTGGATAAGTTAAGTGCTACTAAAGAAGAACAAGGTAGAAAGAAGGCCTCGCACTACTGAATCTTAGAACCTACTATACAGGCATGGCAATCAAAACAGACTGGTATTTGTACGATGACAAACACACAGACCGATGGAAGAGAATTTAGAACACGGGTGTAAATCCGTCCAGCTATGGGCAGCTGATTTTTGACAAAGGGCCGAATTTTGTTAAATTGGGAAAAGACAGTCTCTAACAAATGGCACTGGCAAAACTGAATGTCCATCTGTAGAAAAAATGAATCAGGACCCATACTTCACATCATAAACAAAAACTAACTCAAAATGGATCAAAGACCTAAATATAAAACCTAAAACAATAAGGATTTCATTTTACTTGTTTCAGCAATCAACATCCATGGAAGCAGCAGTGGGCAAATCTGCTACAAAAGACCTCCTTAAAGTGTTAAAAAGCAAGGACGTCACCTTGAAGACTAAGGTGCCCCTGACCCAAGCAATGAAAGCTGGATGATGAGTAAGGAAGACTGAAGAAAAATTGGCATCTGTTGGTGAAGAATATTGAATATATCATGATATGCCAAAATAAGGAACAAATCTGCCTTGGAAGAAGTACAGCCAGAATGCTCCTTAGAAGCAAGGATGGTGAGACTTCATCTCATATACTTTGGGCATGTTGTCAGGAAGGATCAGTCTCTGGAGAAGGACATCATCCTTGGGAAAGAATAGGGTCAGTGAAAAAGAGGAAGGCCCTCAACAAGATGGACTGACATGGTGGCTGCAACAACGTGCTCACGTATAGCAATGATCGTGAGGATGGCACAGGATCGGGCAGGGTTTCCTTTTGTTGTGCATAGGGTGGCTATGAGTCAGAAATGACTCGAGCGCACCTAGCAAAAACAACAACAACAATAAGGAGATAGAAATTATAACGAAGTACCGAATACAAATTAACATTAATCTTTCCCAAACTCTTGCAAAAGAAAATAGTAGGGAACACTTTGTAATTGATTCTATGATGACATAATCACCCTGATACCAAAGCCAAAAAAACCCACAATGTCCCTTATGAATATGAATGCAAATCTCCAACAGAGTACTAACAAACCAAATCCAGCAGCAAAATACTAGCAAACCAAACATAGCAGCATATTGAAAAGACTATAAACCACGTCCCAGTGGAACTTATCCCACAAATGCAAGAGTTGTTAAGCATAAATATCAATTAATTAAGAAAATGAAGGAAAAATGATTTGATTAATGAATGCAGAAACATCATTTGACAAAATCCAAGACCCTTTCATAATAAAATCATTCAACAAACTAGAAATGTAAGGAAACTACATGTATCTGATTAAGGACACTTATGAAATACCCACAGCTAACATCACACGCATTGGTGAAAGACTACAAGTTTTCCCCTAACATCAGGAACAAGACAAGGATGCCTGATTTCATAACTCTTATTCTACATTTTTCTGGAAATACTAGACAGAAAAGTTAGGCTAAAAATTTTTTTTAAAGGCATTTGAATTTGGAAAGAAGTAAAATTTTTCCTATTCAAGATGACAAGATCTTATACATAGAATATCCTAAGGAATTCTCTCTCTTTCTCTCTCTCTCTCACATACACACACCCACAAATATACAATACAAATAAAAAGTAAAAAGAAGCTATTAGATTTAATATACAAATTCAACAGAATGGTAGGATATCAGATCAACACACAAAAATACAGTCCTGGAACGCCAAATTGTTATTATTTATCTGTTTATCTATTTATCCATCTATTTAGTGATTTGTTGATATAGCTATCTCTTTAACTACTTATTCATCTATTCATTCATTCATATGTCAGTCTTTCTGTATGCCTGTCCATCCATCCATCCATCCATCCATCCATCCATCCATCCATCCATCCATCCATCCATCCATCCATCCATCCATCCATCCATCCAGCCACCCAGCCACCCATCCACCCACCCACCCATCCACCCACCCATCCACCCATCCATCCATCCATGCATGTGTTCATTCATTTATTTATCTCTCTCTCTCTGTTTACTTATTACCCTTTGAGCTTCACATTTCTTCAACACCAAACTTCAAATTGACCTGGATTTTAAGGGAAAAAAGATGTCAATGACTTCTTAATTATGCCTATGGGAAAAATTGATTCACTTGATTAGTTTTCTTCATGACACGTTTGCTTTAAATCTGCTTTAAATTACTTCTCATTAAGCTTGATCCAAAAAAATTGGATGATCTTTTCTTTCTTTTTTTTCCTTATTTGTATGAATTTAAAGAGCTTAAATTTGGAGGAAAAGAGACTTAATGATTCTCTCTTGGTTCACTATTTGGGCCCAAGCACCCATGTGTATAGACTCAGTGCTTCTCAGGTGGTGGCAAAAACATTCATTTGCCCTGTGTTGGCTATTAGGTAGGAAGGCTGCCCCTGGCTGGAAGGAGGTCAGCCCTCAACAGTGATCATGTCGTTGGGAGAGTCTTTGAACCTGAGCAGAGAGAGCAACTATATAGAGAGAGTTTATTTAAGTAATTCTCAGTGCAGAGAGTTTGTTCTATTTTTGTTTGTTGAGTTTTTAGTAGAACCATGTAACACAGAGGTGTAGAAAGCTGTTAAAAGGATTTGTGCCTGTGTTTGAGAAAAGCAGTGCAGGCAATGCTTCCATCCCTGAATCTTAGTTTATGTAAAATAATAATCAAAAAAGCAGTAAAAACAGCAGCATCAATAATAATCATCATTAAAGCTGTTTGTTGAGTGCAGCATGCTGGACAATGTTGTAAGTTGTTTGCAAGTGTTAACTAATTTACTTTTTAATAAACAATACTAGAGGTAGATGCTATTACCAGTAACACTTGGAAGTTAATAATTAATACCTGAATCAAGACAGCAAATACCTTCTTACCTGTCCAGGACCCTTCCAAGATCATATTGATTTTATATTTGCATTTTTGTTTTCTGGTTCTAAAATCAAGTGCCAAAAACTGTACAAGTTTCACATTATTCAAAATTTATAAATGTCACCTTGATATTGTAGGTATATTTCCAGCAGTGAACAAAAGTGAGGCAAATGTTGACCATTCATAGGACTCAATTCTTCAGTTAAACTCTGAGATTGGTTTCCAGAATGCTTATGTTTTATCCTATGACTGACTCAATGATTGACAACCGGAGTTTCTTTGTAAGGTGTTTTAGAGAATAAGATTAAATATTTCAAATTAAGGAATAATTATGTTATAATTATTATAAATTATAATTTATAAATTATAAAATAACATAATTGAGGAAAAATGAAGATAAGAGCTTACTGATGTGACAATCTCTGTCTGTGTGTGATAGAGTTAACCTATGTATTTTCTCTCTAAACTCTGACCTACATCACCTTTCTTCTTAAGTTATTGCACATTTCTTTTTCCGACTTGAGCACAGCAGCTGTCTTATGTCATCCCATGGAATTAGGTAAGAGAATTGGCTGGTTAAAATCCCACTTCGCTTTAATTTTTCCAGATTAAATGTATCTCATTCAAATAGAACAAATTTAAGTGGGCATCATGCCAAAATCTAAATTCCTGTCTATGAACTTGGAGACATTTAAACCTTAGGGGCTGAAACTTTTATGTTGGATCTGTGGACTTCCAGAAAGCTGAGTCTCTTACTTCTGTGGCCAAGCCAACTTGTTTATTTTGAGAATAAAATTATTGCAGTATTTAACATAATATCTCCTACATTATATAATTCTCAGTATTGCATGCATATTTTGTACAGAAAAAAATCAAAGTAAATATTAGTTGATTACTAATTACGTGGAGTCTAAATCTACACGCATATTTTAAAGGTAAAATAGAGTTAACTGGTTTTTCTTTTTTTAACATTCAGTTAAGATCAGTTATTTGATTTGTTTTTCACTTGAACAAATATATTTTGAGCCTTGACCCTTTGTTCTTTTTTTTTTTCTCCCAGGAGTGTAGACACCAGGCCTCATAAAATATCACCTACAATTTCTACAATGTGCTTAATTGTGGGCTAGAGACCTAGTTTCCCCAGAAGGCCTCTGAGAAACAAAACATGAATTCCACCATGATTAGGCAGTCAGCCCATTTCTATCAAGAGGTTGAAAGCCTCATATAAGGATGAGAAAATGAGTTTGAACATTTCTTTTTTTAATAAAATTTTTCATGGTAAATGATTGAAGGCTTATTGTCTGAAGCAAACAAACAAACAAACAAAGGCAATCTTGCATACTCGTAGTGTGGTAACAGTTCCTGAAATGTGTTTCAGATTAGAGGTTTCTACAGTTTTGGATTCCTTTTCAAATCTATTTCTCTGCCACCCCGTAGAGGTGCCAAATAAAGTAGCTTGATTATTCATAATATATGCAGTTTGTCTCTGTGACTCTTTGATATATATAACCAACAAACAATATAATTTAACTTAAAACTTTGTGAAAGACGGACTTGCTGTGAGTATGTAACACTATCCCCAAGTGGGGTGACAGGGAAATCTATTTAATTTTGCAGACCCCTTCCCCAGCGTCTTACCTAATGTTTTATTTCAAATAAAATTTCCTGGGAAAATGAAACATATCTCTATATGAGACACTATATATCTCAACTGAAATAAGTTTTAAAATTAATTACTTTATATCTGGAAAAGAATGTGGATGTCTACACATCTAATGAAGAAGAATGTGCTTTTCAACGCAGTAGCTTATTCTTCAGTTTTAAAAACATGACCCGCTGGATGTGAGCAGTCTCCTTCATAACAACAACCATTCAAATTTCAAACAGCTGTTTTAGGCCACTAATTACTCTGAATTTAACCTAAAATATTACAATACCTTGGAGACTTTACTACAATTCATATCAAAAAGATCAATATACAACTAATCTCAGGGACACTATTTAAAGGAATGTGTTTTATTTGATAAATTATGTAGAGTGGATTGTATTGGTTTTTTTTTTTTGCACACTCATTTCCTGGATTTGCATGATTTCTGGGCTGCCCAAATTATTCAGATTACATTTGAATGATTTCTGGAAAAATGAGTATCAAGGTAAGCTATGTGAGATTGATTTGACCATACATTGAATTGAAATTTTCTTGGGGCGGCAATCACAAAGCAGCAAGGGGAGAGACATTTCTTGGGAAGGTGAGATAAGGGTTAGGGTTTGAAGGTCCAGTGCAACTCCTACTGGGCAGCAAGGCCCTGCAGCTATCACTCATAGTCTTGATTGGGGTAGAAAAAACATTTCTTTCTTATTTTTGCCTTACCACTTTGCATTATGCTTAGGACATAGCCATGTTCAGGAATATTATTAGAAAGGTGAAAGGTTGTAAACTATGTAAAGTATTTCAAGCAATACAAACACCTGTTGAGAAACTTATGCAGTGGTATTAAAATATTTTGTAAATTGTTTTATTTTTAGTGAAATATATATGCTTATATGCATATGTATATATGTGTGTATATAATGTATAACTGTCTAGTTTTCATAACCGATTTTGAATATATGCACATTATCTCAACAAGTTGATGTTTTTAGTTCCTTTCTCCATTTTCATCATGTGCCGTTCATTTCAAATTTCTCCTGTATGTTTAGTGTATTTCTATAAATTACACGAGAAAAATTCCTAATATGAAACTGTTAGTTAAAAAAAAAAAGCGGTTTCCATCAAGTCTATTCTGACTCAAAGCCATCCTGTAAGACAGAGTAGAACTGCCCAGTATGGTTTCCAAGGAGCCGCTGGTGGAATCGAGCTGCAAACCTTTTGGTAAGCAGCCCTAACTCAACGACTGCGACAGGTATGAATATGATCAAAGGTCATGAGAAATGATTAGCAAGTTTTGAAAAGATCTACCGTGTTTTACCAAAACTATGCTACTGCATATCTGATAACGTTGCTCACAACATTTTTGGCCTAATAATTTAATAAAGTTGTTTCGTTTAACTAGGTTTTAATATTTTTGGATTATTTCTTTATTTTAAGCCTCTATTTCATTTTCGATGTATCACTTATTTGTATATTTTTTTCTGCTTAGTCAGCTCTTTTCATTTTTATTATTAATTTTTGGTAAATTGGATTTTATTTGTGATATTAAAATTTTTTATTTGTTCTAAGAATTTAATTTGGGTTCTTGTTTAGATTTATAATTCTTTACATGAAATTTTTGGGGGTAAAAACTACAAAATCAAAATAACGGCCCCCACCTGGTGAAATGAGCATTCCAATAGATTGGAAATTGTTGCCAGTTTTCCCATTTTCTTTTTTTTTAATAAATTTTTCCTTCCATATATATGTTTATATTACTTTGTCATTCAAAAATTCATACACAATTTTTTTCATGGCATTGGCTGCAATCCCTGTTGTGTCAGCACTCTCCCCCTTTCCACCCCACATTCCCACATTCCATTTGTCCAATTTTCCTGTCCCTTCCTGCCTTCTGTTCTCTGTTTTTTGGCAGGTGTAGCCCATTTGATGTCATATACTGTTTGTTTTACAGGCCTGTCTTAGCTTTGGCTGAAAGGTAAACTTCAGGGGTGGCTTCAGTTCTGAGTTAGAAGGATCTCCAGGGGCCATAGTCTCCAGGGTTCTGCTCTGACTGGGATTACAACAGAAATTCCTGGACAGAGTGGGAGAAAATGTAGAACAGATGATCAAATTCACAAAAAGAACAGACTTCCCTACATATTTTATTGAAGGAGCCCTGGCTGTACAGTTGTTAAAAAGCAGTAAACCTTTACAGGAGCAGACTGCCACATTTTTCTCCCTCAAAGCACCTAGTAGGATCACACCACCAACTCTTCTGTTATCAGCCAAACACATAACCACAGCACAAACAGGGCTCCTTCTGTACTGATTGTAGCTTTAGAAATCCTATGGTGCAGTTCTGTTCTGCCCGGGGGTCACTATGAATTGGAATTGACTCCAAGGCAATGGGCAGAGTATATAATTTATTGACGATATATAGTCGCAGAGTATATAATTTATTGACGATATATAGTCATATAATAATTACATAACTTCTATAAACCGAACTGTCCCGTAGGGTTCCCAAGGCTGTAAATCTTTACAGGAGCAGACTGGCACATCTTTCTCCTCCTGTTCAGCAGCTGGGGGGTTCCAACTACCGCCTGCCTTTCAGTTACCAGCTCAGTGCTAAAATCACTACACCAGGATCAAGACTCCTGATAACTTCTACAGCTATTGTATTCTTACTTTCCTGTTTTTCTATCACGCCCAGTTATCATGCTATTTTATCACGTTTATATCCATAAAATTTTACATGTTGTATTTCCTCCTCTTTATTCTCTTATCGACATTTTTTTTAATTTTTATTTTTAACTTGATCATTTTCTTTCAGATTTTTATTAAAAAATTGCTTCATGGTCTGAAATATATAACCTATCTTGAAATTTAGATTGTATTTACATCAATTGGTTTACAGTGAACTAGCTTGCAATGACATTTATTTTGTCCTTTCAGTTACGTGTGTTTGCATTTGATATTTTTAAAACATAAACCAGTTTTTTTGATAACCCTATTTAAATAATATTTTATTGTCATTGAGTATTGTTATTACTAAGGTGAAAAATTTTAAGAATATTAAACATATAATGTATTAGAATGTTGTTAACTATAAATTATAATTTATACAATTTATCGAACACTTTTAGCAAGTTAAGTGTTTTTCATTTATTAGGTTTTCAAAAACAGTAAAGCTTTTAAATAGAAAAAAATTTTTTTCTTTTTTGTGTTGTTATTTTTGTCATATTCTATTTCATGGGTTAGAACATTCAAAAAAATCATAACGTTGTTAGAATAAGTCTTAGTTTTTTTCTGAATTATACAAACATCCATCATTATTTTATATCACTGTGTTTGCTGTTTTAGAGGAAAGCACTGTTCTTTGAGAAAGGCGTATAGTGAAGAATGACGGTTCAATAGGATCAAAGCTTTTTAGAATATATTAAATGTGTGTAGTATCTTTCCTATATAACTTAGTGATATGATTATTTATAGTCAAATGTGCCTCAGTTTATACCAACTTGGCTGACTATAGATAATGTTAAAAACAAAATTTCTGCAAGATTAGATTTGTATATGAACCCATAAGTTTAACTTGCAATTTATGAACGGGAAGTTTCAGACAAGAGCTTTCTAATTCATGAATAGCAACTACAGGTTATGAGTTCTTATACAAATTTAATTTTGTAAAAATTTTGTTTTTAACAGTTCTGGTGATGGGGATGGGATTAATGGAACGTTTTGAACTTGGTTAAGCTCAGCAGGCAAGTCTTAATTGGTTAACTCACATTTTGGCTTCTGGGAAGGTCAGGCATTTGTAGGAACTAGACTTAGGTTTGGTTTGCTGATGTGGGGCTTAGCATAAGTGACTGCACCTTGGACCAAGTATAGTCAGGTCAACAATAAATATAACTTTATGACAGATCATTGAATTCTATATGCTAGAATTGTATTTATATTTGCATGTATGTGTAATCAACAGTTGGCATTGCCAATTAATTTTCTTATTTGTCACACTTTATATTAAAGCTCACTAGTTTTTACTGAAAATAATTTTAATTTCTCAACTTTGTTGAGCAATCTTTGTAATAACAATTATCTAAAACTTTCAAATTTTAATGGGGCATCAATACCTTAAGACTCCATATCTCAACTGAGGAGCAAGTAATAACATTTTACTAACTGACATTTCGTCCAAGTGCAGTTTAAATGTAAATTTCCCCTATTAATATAAAAGGACCAAGTCAAATTCAAAATGCCATTCTTGACATGTTCCTTGAGTTAAACTTAGATTAATAATTGCTACCGTAACATTTTAGTGTTTCTTTCTCCAGCCCTTCTTAAAGGTCTTGCATATTTGTTTTTTGCCTGGGCAACAAATTTCCACATGCAATTACAGATATTATAGAAATAACCACCAATTCTTTTATAAGAGTTGTAGTATTCCTGACATACAAATGGTAACATAACATTTATTACAATTTTTTATAGCCAATATAATTTCAAAACTGAGAAATGGAGAAATAAATTCTTTTTGTAAGAATATTATACCATGTTTGAACATCACTGTCCTGTTTAATTATTTAAATGAATGGAGTGAAAGATTTTTTTTCTCATACCAAGTAAGCACATCTCCAATCTCTCATCTTGAAGATATTTAAAAGGGGAGAAAAGACTCATGTTGGCAAATCATCTAAATGTTTATTTCCAGATAATATTTTTATTCTGTAAGAAATAAAAAAAAAATAATAATTTTTTTTTTCGAATTGGCCATTGCTCAACAGACACAGATTCAGTGTATAGAAACGGGGAGAAATAGTCACCTAAAGTGATTCAAGGAAACTCTACTGCATTTAATAATCATTTTGTTTTCTTCTGAAGGACATTCAATGTTGTTTACATTGAATTTTCAGATATTGTCTGCTTTATTTTTATCTAAGCCATGAAGACAGAAAATCAAACTTTTGGAGCAGAATTTATACTTCTTGGCTTTTTCCAATATGGCCAAATGAACACCGTCCTCTTTGTTACCATTGCGGGCCTCTTCTCAGTGACTTTGATGGGGAATATCATACTGATCCACCTCATCCGACTGGACACTCCGCTCCACACTCCCATGTACTTCCTCCTCAGTCAGCTCTCCTTCATTGACATGATGTACATCTCCACCACGGTACCCAAGATGGCAGCAAACTTTCTGTCAAATGATAAGACTATTACTTCTTTAGACTGTAAGATTCATACCTTTGTGGTTTTGACCCTTGGTGGAACTGAAGCTCTTCTTCTTGGTTTCATGTCTTATGATAGATATGCAGCGATCTGTCACCCTTTACATTATCCTGTGCTCATGAGCAAGACGATCTGTTTGTCCATGGTCACATGTGCATGGGCCAGTAGTTCTATCAATGCTTTAATACATACATTGCATGTATTTCAACTTCCATTCTGTACATCTCGGATCATTAACCACTTTTTCTGTGAAGTTCCATCTCTAATGCCTTTGGTGTGTGAGGACACCTCCCAGTATGAGTATACTGTCCTCTTTAGTGGCCTTATCGTTCTGCTACTACCATTCATGGCCATTCTGGCTTCCTATGCCTGAGTGCTTATTGTGGTTTACCAGATGAGCTCAGGTAAAGGGCAGACAAAAGCCATCTCCACGTGTTCCTCTCATCTGATTGTGGCAAGCCTATTCTATGAGGCTACTCTCTCCACCTATACAAGGCCACATTCCTTGCATTACCCTGAGGAAGATAAAGTGGTGGCAGTATTTTACAGTATCATTACACCTCTTCTGAACCCATTTATCTACAGTCTGAGGAATAAGGAGGTCATGGGGGCTAGGAAAAGAGTTTTGGGAAAATAGATATTTGTACAGAAAATATGACTTTAGGAACCCTTTATAGTTTGAGACTGAACAACATGATTTGATTAGCCTACTGTCTAGAGAGATGTAAGCTCAAAGAAATGTTTACAAAATAAATACCTTGGTTTCTACACTTCTCAGAAATAACTAAAGCTTTGTTATTGGAACTGGGTGGACTTGCCGTGTAAAAGCAAGAGAATGGTTGCCATTTTTAACTTTATCTTCTAAAGCAATAGATTTAATCCCTGTCAACACAATGCTCCCGTGTCATAACAAATTTTTAGTACCTTTTTAATATTCTGAAATAAAATGCACATGAAATATAATTTACCATATAATACATAGTATCAGGAAAATACATATGATGACCAAACTATAATATAGAGCAAAATGCATACATCCACTTATTTATTTATTTATTCATTCATTGAACAAGGGCTTTAATGCTTTAACTCTGTATGTGACACTGTTATAGGCACTGGTGAAATGGGATTAAACAAGAAAAAACTGACATAAGTCTCTGCTCTCATGAAGTTTACATTTCATCGTGGGGAGAAAGACAGTATATAAAATTAACGGGTAAAGCGACCTTATATGAGTCGGAATCAACTCGACAGCACTGGGTTTGGGTAAATTTCAGAGTATACCAAAAAGTATTAATCACCATGAAGAAGAACTAAGTGGAAAATTGGAATCAGGAAAACAGAGGATATTTGCAATATTAAGTCAAATAGTCAGAGAAGGGAGAATCAAGAATATGACTTTTGTCAAAAACTAAAAGGAGTCGAGGAAGAGAGACAAGTGGATATTTGTGGATAAATGTTCTGGGAAGAGCAAAGAACAAGTGAGAACTCCCTGAGGTGGGGACATGCCCAGCGTAGTCACAAAAGATCAAGGAGTAAATTGGTGAGACACAGGAAATAGGTATATGTTTTGGGGCCGGGTCTTACAGTGTAAATTAGATCAACGTGAGGATTGTGGCTTTGAACCTAAAACAATGGGCTACCATTGCAGAGTTGTGGTAGAGAACTGATGTGGGCAGGAGAAAGCCATTGCAGTAGTCCAGCTGTGACAAGATATTACCTTGGACCAAGGTGATATTGGTGGAGAGGCAAAAACTAGCCAGATTCAGGAGACTGGGAGAAAGCAGACATTTGAGTTTTGTGGACACATGGAATGTGAAATTCTATGAAATAAGAAGCTTTCAGAATTGGGCTAAAACTTGAAATAAACATCTGGAAGTATGGAACTGTCATCGTTACAGCTTGAGGGAAACCACAGGTGGAGCATTTCATCATTCATCATCTCTTATGCTCCTTTCATGTTAATGCCTTGGGCCCACAATTACAATCATTATTCTGGCTTCTATCGCCATTAAATAGAAGCTTTTACTTCTCATCACCATTGAGTAGAAACTTTTAAATCAGCAAATAAGTTCTCTTTGATGTCTGGTTTCTTTTCCTAAACATATTTAAAAGGTTTAACCATATTTTTGAGTGTTTCCATCATTTTTATTACAAAGCTGAATTCCATCATATGGCTTAGAATAATTATTTCCATTCTGATGTCAGAAACGTTTGGCTATAATGAATAAAACTACCATAAAGCTTCCTGTACAAGTGTTTTTTGAGAACACGTGAACTCATTTCTCTTGTATATATACCTAAATTGAAATTGCTTGGTCATAAATTAGGCACATGTTTAGCTCTAACAGCGTTATCCAAATTGGATTTAATCATTTATTTTCCAATCAGTAATATATGAAAACTTCTTAGAGTCTGAGTGTTGATAATAAATAATGCAGTGGGTTGCTAAACTACTTGGTGCTAAATATAAAGTGGGATATAAACCATGAGAACAAAATACAACCAGTGTGCCATCAGTGCATGAACAATGGTATTGGAAGAAAGTGTATATTTCTGTGAAGTATTTTAGAGATTCACTGGCAAGTTTTTTTGGATCCATTGTCAATAATTTTAATAATAATTATATGTAATGACCTTTAGGAACACTCATTTTTGGTTCAAGACAAAATGTGTTTATTGGTCTATGAACGCCTTACTTCGGTCAGTTTGTTTATAATGTATACCTGTAAGTTCATCACCAAACCCAACAACTAAAATAGTAAATTTGTTTATCTTTAGTGCTCCTCCAACTCATGGCGACCCCATGTGTGTCAGAGTAGAACTGTTCTTGGTAGAGTTTTCAACGGCTTATTTTTCTAATGTAGATCACCAATCCATTCTTCTGAGGTGCCTCTGGGTAGACTCGAACCACCAAGCTTTCAGTTAGCAGTGACTATGTTAACTGTTCGCACCATGCAGGGACTCCTCATATCCTCCTATACCTCCACCATCATTCTGAATTTTCAGTTTTTTAATTCTCTTGCTATAATTATAATATAGAATTCATAGGGTATTAGAAAATATTTTTAGATGCTGTAGAACTTAATAAAGGGGTCTTAAGTTGTAGATAATCTTTTTGAAAATTGATTGTTTTTTCAGTTGACATTACTAACTCTCCAGGTTGAATGAAATGACAGCCCATTCTATTTTATTATTGAATGGCATTCTATTTTAAGACTATACTACACATTTATCCATTTTTTGTTGTTGGTGTTGTTGCTGATAGATGCTTGTTTTATTTCTAGTTGTCTACTATTATGTACAATGCACTTATAAACATTGTTGCATTTGTCTCCTGTTTCCCATAACAAGAGTTTGTATTTTGTATATATCTATGAATGGAATTGGTGGTGAAATTACTTAAGTGTGTAAACCGTTAGTGTTTTACATAAAGTTTGAAATTCTAATTTACACTTACTATCAAACATGAAAATAACAAATCCATATTTTAATAAATGTACATTCAAATTAAATGAATTTTAACATATTGAAATATTTTTCACACAGACTGCATGAAAGTTCACATCTGTAGACCACATCAGTCGCTGAAGTATATGGTTGCATGTCCAGTTGCTAGCTTCAAGTTTCAGGTAATCTCCACCCCCAGCTTCTTGATCTTGGCCTTAGAGTTTTATACATCCTTGATCTTTTATTATTGTAATTAATTTTTGTAGTATTTTTGACCATTTTCATGCTTTTGAGTTCCAATAGAGCCTAAACCTGACTAAACACGATGCCTAAACTTCAATAGCTATAGCTAACAAACTTTTTTTAAGTAAATAGCAATTTGAAGGATGATTTGTGTAAGTTATATAGAATAAAAAAATCCATATACAGTACCTTCACAACTAATCAGCTGGATTATCACAAATTGAACAAACCTATATGAAAGTAGTAACATATTATTAGCACTTGAGAAGATTCCTCACGCCTTCCCCTAGCTGCTGCCCATACTTATTTGTAATGAAACCATTATATTTAAGTGCATTATCCATGAATTATACTGAACAATGAAAAAATAAATCATTTCAATTATTACATAAATTCAATATAATCCCCATTAGAATTCCATCAGTGTGTGCATGTGTGTGTGTTTAATTTACAAGTTGGCTATAGAATTTATACAAAATGATGCAAAAAACAGTAATAGCTCAAAAGGAGTTTTAAAAATAATTAAATGAGATGCATCACTCTACGTGATATCAAAAATTTATATCGATATAGTTATAGACCAATGGAAGAGAATATATAATCCAGATGCACACATACGTGTACAATGATGAGTCACATATGTCAGGTGCTTGTATGGGGAGTGATAAAAGGATACACATTCCAGTGAAAGTTGTTGGATCAATTGTATATCCGTGTACATTTTTAAAAAATGAGATGTGGATAATGTCAGTGAAAATGACCAAGTTGATAGCCTCAGATAGCTTCTGTGGAGGGCCTGTTCCTGCACAGAAACAACAACAAAGCAAAAAGTGTTAGAATGAACTTTTTTAGAAATTTAGAAAGTTTTAAAATATTTACAGCAACCAAGCAAATACTGAAATAAGAGAAAACCAGAAAACCAAACCCACTCCCGTCAAGTCGATTGCGACTCATAGCGACCCTATAGGACAGAGTAGAGCTGCACTATAGAGTTTCCAAGGAGCGTCTGGTGGATTCGAACTGCTGACCTCTTGGTTAGCAGGCATAGCACTTAACCACTACGCCACCAGGGTTTCTAAAATGAGAGAAAGGCCACTTAAAAACATCAGGAGAGGGGATGTTACAGAAAACAGTGTGTTAAGAAGGTATAGGATTCATTCCCTCCACTGAAGCAATGAAAAAAACCAAAAACCAAACCCAATGCCATCGAGTCGACTCCCACTCATAGTGACCCTATAGAACAGAGTAGAACTGCCCCATAGAGTTTCCAAGGAGCACCTGGAGGCTTCGAACTGCCGACCCTTTGGTTAGCAGCCGTAGCACTTAACCACTAGGCCACCAGGGTTTCCCTGAAGCAATGAATAAGTGGAAAAAAAAAACTGACAGAATAAACATTAAGTGCTTTGTGAGAAAAGATGCTGTTGAATTTTGATGAAAAATGGTGGCATTTTTGTTTATTCACCTACTATCCCCCATTCTCCACTTGACAGCTGCCATGAAGACAGCAGCCCACACTCCTGGTGTGGCTTGCTGGTGCCAGGGTGTGGACAAGACAGATCTTTTTTCTAAAAATGTTGTTGTTGTTTATTTTGACCAATCTGGTAGTTCCAGAGATACCTGCTCTGAGACAGGCCTTGGCTTTACTCCTCTCAGACATGAGTGGCTACCAGGTGGTATCTGTCTGTCAAAAGCCTTAAAGACATGTAATGCCATAACCAGCTTAGGTAAGGAATGGAGAACAGGGAAAGAAGCAAACAAACCTGATAGCCTGGAAAAGAAGAGGCTGACGAGGCTAATGCATGGGAGAATAAACTGTTTGTAGAGATACTGAATGTACTGAAGGATCAGAGATCCAATGTACATACCCAGGTTGAATGCATGCTCAAACAAGACCTGAGAGAACCCTAGGTTTGAGCCTCTGGCAGATCTTTGGGCTCTGCACAAACGGAGGTGTAGACTAAGGCCCAGTTGTAGGTGGCCTGGCTAAGCATTGAAAGAGTACCTAATTCAGAGTCAATCTTCAATGACCAGGAAAGGGTTTTTAGTTTTCTTTTTCTTCTCTTTTTGACTCCAAAAAAGGTCTCTATCAGGTCACTGGTTGACCACTAAAATAACTGAAGATAGACTTCAGTGACCACACATGGCAAAGAAAACAGTCTATGCAAAATAATAAATACATATAAACAAATAAATAGTTTGGAAATGTCACTAAACAGATGACCGCAGCCCTCAACAATAACAGCAAGCACTAGGTAGGCTGGAGAATCTGCTTTTCAGAGTTAACACATAAAATTCACAAAGCCCAGTGTTTGGTAAAAATACTAGGCATGCCAAGAAACAGGAAGTACAACCAATTCACAGGAAAAAAAAAAAATCGGCGAAAGCAGTCCCTGAAGAACCAATGACATAGAATTGCTAGGCAAATCGTTTAAATCTACTGTGTTAAACGTGGTCAAAGACCTAAAGGAAAACAGGAGAATGTCTCAAAGAATAGAGAATATCAATAATGACAAAGAAATTATAAAGAAGGCATCAAATAGAAATTAACATCAATCTTTCTCAAACTTTTCCAAAAACTAAAAGGAAGGAATAATTTGTAACTCAATCCATGATGCTATCAGCATCCTGATATTTAGCCAGACAAAGCCATCAGAAAAAAATATTGCATAGAAATATCTATGGAAATCCTCAACAAAATAGTAAAACTCCAATCCAGCAGCATATTAAAAGGACAATATGCCATAACCCTGTGTGCTTTGTCCCACAAGTGCAGCATATATAAAAGTCAATCAGTGTAATGCAACACATTAATAGAATGTAGGGAGAGGGAGATGATCTATCAACTGATGCAGGAAAAAGCGTTTAACAAAAAAACACTCAAAAATCAGGAATAAAAGGGAACTTCCTATTGTGTGAGAGTCAAAAATGGCCTCTGTGTATTAGCCCCAAGTTATTTACTTCTTCAAGTAAGCTGAGGCGTATTGTATGGAAAAAAAAAAAAAAAACTGGCATGAAACTCAAACTTGTACATGTCCAAATGATTTAAAAATAGCCCAAATAAGCAGATTTTTAGCCACTTAGGACCTGCCTGTTTTACATACCCTGCAAAACTGAACTCAACTTCTGCTAGTCCTAAAAAAAAAAAGATAAATTCGTGTAGTTATAAAGACCCTAAGATGCTGCTGCTTTTAGGGCTCTCTGACCCAGAGACTTATCACCTGGCTGCAGGAGGATATCTCTTCTCTCCCCTGGGAGCTTTCTTGCTCTCTTCTCCTTCTGATGCTACCTGTGACTCTAGCCTCTGGAAGACCTTCTGCTACAGGGACCACCCCCTTGCATGTGACTTTCAATGTGTTGGCCCCATTACATAGCTTGTTGCGCAATACTGTCATACAGCTCTGAATTTCCTTCACCTCAGTACACTTCCTTAAAATGATAAAGGACAGTTGTGAAAAGCCAACAATTGACATTATACTCGATGGTGAAAGACTGAAAGATTTTGCCATAAAATCAGGAACACGGCAAGGATATCTCTTTTCCCTACTTCTATTCAACACTGTGGTCTTTTTGTTCACCTCTGTGAATGTGAAAACTGAACAATGAAAAAAGAAGGCAGAAGAAGTACTGATGCGTGGAAGTGTGGTGTTGGTGGAGAATATTGAATGTACCATGGATTAACAAAAGAACAAAAAAAACCAGTCTTACAATAAAACAATGAAATGTTCCTTAGGAATGAGGATGGCAAGACTTCATCTTACTTACTTTGGACACATTATCTGCAAAGACCGATCCCTAAGAAAAGAAGTCCTGTTAGGTGAAGTAGAAGCTCACAAAAATAATAGAAACCCTCAAAAAGATGGATTGATGCAATAACCACAACAACGGACTCAAACATACCAACAATCATTAGGATGGCATGGGACCAGGGAAAATTTCTTTCTCTTATATATTAGGTTACTTTGAGTAGAAGCCAACTAAATAGCAACTGCTCTCAACAACAACATTCAGCGCAAGACATCAACAACAACATAAAAAAGAAAAAAAATTTTTTTTTTTTTTTTACAGCTTATCTTCATATAAAACAAAAAACACCACCAGTTGCAGTAGAATCAAACTCAACTCACAGTGACCCGTTGGGTGTCGGAGTAGAACTGGGCTCCGTCAGTAGGCTGCACTGTGTGTCTGTACCATAATTTGTTTCCCATTCGTCTGTTGATGAGCATTTAGGTTGTTTACATCTTTGTGCTGTTGTGAATAGTGCTCCCATGAACATGGTATGCATATGGCTATTCCTGAGACTGCTCTTACTTCTCTTGGGTATATTCCTATGAGTGCGATTGCTGGATCTTATGGTATTTCTACTTCTAGCTTTTTAAGGAAGCACCAGATTGTTTCCCAAAGTGATTGTATCATTTTACATTCTCACCAGCAGTGCATGAGAGTCCAATCTCTCCACAACCTCTCCAACATTTTTATTTTGTGTTTTATGGATTAACCAAACCCATCGTCATCGAGTCGTTTCTGACTCATAGCGACCCTATAGGACAGAGTAGAACTGCCCTGTAGAGTTTCCAAGGAGCACCTGGTGGATTCAAACTGCCAACCTTTTGGTTAGCAGCTGTAGCAATTAACCACTACGCCACCAGGGTTTCAGCTGCTCATAGGTGGATGGATTTACGTCTGGGTTCTCAATTTTGTTATATTGGTCTATGTGTCTGTTGTACCAGTACCAGGCTGTTTTGACTATCGTGGTGGTATAATAGGTTCTAACATCAGGTAGTGTGAGGCTTCCCACTTTGTTCTTCTTCAGTAATTCTTTACTTATTTGGGGCTTCTTCCTTTTCCATATGAAGTTTGTGATTTGTTTCTCCAACATGCTAAAAGTTGTCATTGGAATTTGGATTGAGATTGCATTATATCTGTAGATCACTTTGGGAAGAATTGACATTTTCATAGTGTTGAGTCTTCCCGTCTATCAGCATGGTATGTTTTTCCACTTATGTAGGTCTCTTTTGATTTCTTGCAATAGTCTCTTGCAGTTTTCTTTATGTAGGTTTTTTACATCTCTGTTTAAATTTATTCCTAAATACTTTATCTTCTTGGGGGCTTTTATAATGGTATTGATTTGGTGATTTCCTTTTGGAAGTTGTCTCTGTTGGTGTAGAGGAATCTGACTGACTTATGTGTGTTTATCTTATATCCTGATACTTTGCCAAAATCTGCTATTAGCTGTAGTAGTTTTCTTGTGGATTCTTTGGAGTTTTCCATGTATAAGACCATATCATCTGCAAGGATACTTTTACTTCTTCCTTAACAATTTGGATGCACTTTATTTCTTTTTCTTGCCTTATTGATCTGGCTAGGGCCTCCAGTACAATGTTGAATATGAGTGGTGACAAAGGGCATCCATGTCTGGTTCCCCTTCTCAAGGGGAATGCTTTAAGACTCTTCATTTAGGATGATGTTGGTTGTTGGCTTTGTATAAATGGCCTTTATTATGTCCAGGAATTTTCATTGTATTCCCATTTCGCTGAGAGTTTTTATCAAGAATGGGTTTTGGACTTTTTAAAATACCTTTTCTGCATCAGTTGATAAGATCATGTGGTTCTTGTCTTTTGTTTTATTTATGTGATGGATTACACTGATTGTTTTTCTAATGTTGAACCATCCCTGCATACCTGGTATGAATCCCACGTGGTCATGGTGAATTATTTTTTGATATGTTGTTGAATTCTATTGGCGAGAATTTTGTTGGGGATTTTTGCACCTAAGTTCATGAGGGATATAGGTCTGTAATTTTCTTTTTTTGTGGATCTTTACCTGACTTTTCTATCATGGTTATGCTGGCTTCATAGAATGAGTTTGCGAGTATTCCATCCTTTTCCATGCCTGAAATGCCTTTGGTAGTAATGGTGTTAACTCTTCCCTGAAAGTTTGGTAGAATTCTCCAGTGAAGCCGTCTGGGCCAGGGCTTTTTTGTTGTTGGTGGTTTTTATTTTTTTAATTATCTCTTCAATCTCTTCTTTTGTTGTGGGTTTATTTAATTTTTCTACCTCAATTTGTGTTAGTTTAGGTAAGTATTGTGTTCCTAGAAATTTGTCCATTTCTTCTAGATTTTCAAATTTGTTAGAGTACAATTTTTCATAGTATTCTGTTATGATCCCTTTTATTTCCATTGGGTCTGTTGTGATATCACCCATTTCATTTCTTATGTAGGTTATTTGCTTCCTCTCCTGTTTTTTCTTTTGTCAATTTGACCAATGGTTTATTCATTCTGTTGATCTTTTCAAAGAACCATCTTTTAGTATTGTCTACTCTTTCAATTGTTTTCCTGTTCTCTATCTCATTCATTTCTCCTCTAACCTTTATTATTTCCTTTCTTCTGGTGCCTGAGGGCTACTTTTGTTTCTCTCTATTTGTTCAAGTTGTAGGGTTAATGTTTTGATTTTGGCACTTTGTTCTTTTTGAATGTGTGCATTTATTGTTATAAATTGACCTCTAAGCACTGCTTTTGCTGTTTCCCAAAGGTTCTGGTGAGACATGTTTTCATTCTCATTTAATTCTATGAATTTATTTTTTCCATCCTTGATTTCTTCTATAATCAAGTAGTTTTTAAGCAAGGTGGTGTTCCGTTTCCATGCATTTGATTTTTTTTCCTTGCTGTTTCTGTTATTGATTTCTAATTTTACGTCATTATAATCAGAAAAGATGCCGTGTAAAATTTCAGTGTTTTGAATTCTGTTAAGGTTTGCTTTGCAGCCCCATATGCAGTTTATTCTGAAGGATGTTCCATGTGAGTTGGAAAAGAATGTATACTTGGCTGCTGCTGAATAGATTTCTGCATATGTCCATGATCTTCTGTATCTTTATTTTCTTTCTACATGTTCTGTCCTTCATTGAACGTGGTGTGTTGAAGTCTACTATTATGATGGATTATCTATTTCTCTTTCCAATACTATTAGGGTTTGTTTTGTGTGGCTTGGAGCCGTCTCATTAGGTGCTTATGTATTTATTATAGTTATGTCCTCCTGGTGTATTGACCCTTTAAACATTAAGCTGTGTCCTTTCTTATCCTTTGTGGTGAATTTTGCTTTAAATCTGTTTTGTCAGAGATTAATATTGTCTCTTCTGCTCTTTTTTTGTGGTTGTTCACTTGATATTTTTTTTCCATCATTTTAGTTTTAGTTTGTTTGTGTCTTTGAGTCTAAGTTGTCTCTGTTAGAGGCAGCATATAGACCAATTGCGTTTTTTTCATCAATTTTGCCACTACTCATCTCTTTATTAGCACATTTAGTCCATTTACATTCAGTGTAATTATTGATTGGTACGAGTTCAGTGCTGTCATTTTGTTGTTGTTGCTTGTTTTTTTTTTTTTTGGTGGTGCTGGCGGTTTCTTTGCTCCACTTAATTTTCTGTGCTGTTGAGTGGTTTTTCTTATGTATTCTCTTTTCATATTTTTTCATTATTATTTATTTTGTTTTTGCTAAGTCCTCATGTTTTTCTTTTTATTTTGATGGGTAGGTTTGTTAGCTTCCTTTGTGGTTACCTTAAAATTTACCTTTATTTTTCTAAATTTAAACCAACATTTTATTTCTTAATACTGCCTTTAACTTCCTCTCCATATGTTCTGGTGTGGCACAGGTGTCCAGGTTTTCAGTCACCAAATGTGTGGTGCAGACTCTCACCTACAGTCCCAGACTATCAGGGCTGCATATTGGTGTTTGAAGCAGGAACAGGTATCCGGCTGCTATAGGGGGTATGTGTGGAACAAGGCAGGGGGCTGATGGCTGCCCCTGGATGCCTTGGTGAGGGTGTGTCCCTTTTTCCCTAGAGCATGTGGTGAGGGGTATTGCAGCCGGTCCTTGGGCACACAGTCCTTTTGACTGTAGGGAATGGGAGGCACCGCTTACTCTCAGACCCCTGTTATATGAGTGGCTAGATGGAGTGAGAAAACCCTGGTGGTGTAATGGTTAAGTGCTATGGCTGCTAACCAAAGGGTCGGCAGTTCGAATCCACCAGGCGCTCCTTGGAAATTTTATGGGACAGTTCTACTCTGTCCAAAGGGTCACTATGAGTTGGAATCAACTCAACAGCACTGGGTTTGGTTTTTTTTTTTTTTAATTTATTTAGATGGAGTGAATGTTACCACCAGCCCTCAGGCCTCTGGGGTAGGTGGCTGAGGTTCTGTGCTTAAGAGGCAGGGCCACGTCAAATGTCATGAGTCTGCAGCTCCCCCTTGGCTGCTGAAGTTGAAAATGGGCTTCAAGTGTATGCCCTGCTGTTATGATAACGATGGCATGTGATGTTGAATCAGCCCACACAGGTCTAAACCCACTGACCCAGTGCACACAGGTCTAGGCAGGAGTAAAGGATTCTGCAAGTCTGCGGACCCCTCATGCCAGTGGCTCAATGAAGGGGCAGGGCCTCCTGACTCACCCCGAGTTCCTGGCTTAGGGGGAGTGACAGTTGTTGAATACTGCCAGACTGGTTTCAGAGCAGAGCAGGGTGGGGGTAGGTGAGGGAAAGTAACCAGTTCTCCACTGTGAAACTCTGGGAGTAGAATTTATTTTGCCTCCCAGTGGTAGGTTAGATGTTTGCACTTAACTTTTGCACGTCCAGCACTGCTTCCACCTAGCTACAGAGGTGAGTGCAGACTCGCTGCTGCGCAGCCTCACCCAACATGGTGAGGTACATCTCAAACACTACTGCTCACCTCAGCCTGCAGGCATAGGATGACCTAGTCAGCAGGGCACTGGCAACCTTACAACTGGCACTTCTTTGCTGTTTTTGAATTATCCCTCCTTCTTCCTGCCACTCAATCCAACTCTTCAGCTTTGTCTTTTATGATCAGGGCTTCTAGATTGTCATATATAATCAATTCACTTGTTTTTTCAGGTCTTTGTTGTAAGAGGGACAACAGGAAGAGTCTGACTATCCCACCATCTTGGCCACACCTCTTAGTTTCCTATTTCTGCTGTATCAAATTACCACTCATTTAATGGCTTAAACAAAACAAAATTTATTATCTTAGAGTTCTGAAAGTAAGAATTCTGAGATTGTTCTCACTGGGCTAAAATCTAGGTGTTCATAAGGTTCTGTTTCCTCTGGAGGCTCTGTAAAGGAGCTGTTTCCATGCCTTTCCACCTTTTAGAGGCTAACCACATTCCTTCACTCATGATCCACGTCTTGGTCATCTAGTCTGCTATAACAGAAATACCACAAGTGGATGGCTTCAACAAAGAGAAGCTTATTTTCTCACAGTCCAGTAGGCTAGAAGTCCAAATTAAGGATGCCGGCTCCAGGGGAAGGTTTTCTCTCTATATTAGTTCTGAAGGAAGGCCCTTGTGATTCATTGGTCTTCCCTTGGTCTGGGAGCATCTCAGCACAGGAACCTCAGGTCCAAAGGACACCCTTTGCTCCCAGCACTGCTTTCTTGGTGGTATAATGCTCCCCTATCTCTCTGCTCACCTCTCTCTTTCATATCTCAAAGAGATTGGCTTAAGACACTATCCAAACTTGTATATCTCATCAGTATAACTGCCACTAATCCATCTCATTTCATCATAGTGATAGGATTTACATCACAGGGAATCACATAAAATGATGGACAATCACACAACACTGGGACTCATGGCCCAGCTAAGCTGACAGACATTTTCGGGGAACAAAATTCAATCCATGACAATCCACTTCCTCTTTTTTCAAAACCAACAATTTTGAGCTGAGTCCTTCTCACACTGCTATCTTTCTGATTCTCTTTTCCTCTTCCCTCTTCCACTTTTAAGGCCCTTGGGATTACAATGAACCCACCTGGATCATTTCCTAGTCTAATCTTTTTAAGGTTTTTACCTTGGGCAGTAACTTAACTTTACTAAGATCCATTTTCATCAAAAGTCAGTGGGAGCTAAAAATAATATTATCTTCATGAATCTGCTTTGATGAAATCATGCAGATAGACTGTTAGGAACGATATAGCTCACTCAGTAATTTCTCAATAAATTTTTTTTTTATAATTTTTATTGTGCTTTAAGTGAAAGTTTACAAATCAAATCAGTCTCTCACACAAAAACTTATATACACCTTGCTACATACTCCCAATTGCTATCCCCCTAATGAGACAGCCCGCTTTCTCCCTCCACTCTGTCTTTTCGTGTCCATTTTGCCAGCTTCTAACCCCCTCCACCCTCTTATCTCCCATCCAGGCAGGAGATGCCAACATAGTCTCAAGTGTCCAAGAAGCTCACTCCTCACTAGCGTCCCTCTCCAATCTATTCTCCAGTCCAATCCATGTCTGAAGAGTTGGTTTCAGGAAAGGTTCCTGTCCTGGGCCTACAGAAGGTCTGGGGGCCATGACCACCAGGGTCCTTTTAATCTCAGTCAGACCATTAAATCTGGTCTTTCTATGAGAATTTGGGGTCTGCATCCCACTGCTCTCCTGCTCCCTTAGGGGTTCTCTGTTGTGTTCCCTGTCAGGGCAGTCATTGGTTGTAGCCGAGCAACATCTAGTTCTTCTGGTCTCCGGATGATGTAGTCACTGGTTCATGTGGCCCTTTCTGTCTCTTGGGCTCGTAATCACCTTGTGTCCTTGGTGTTCTTCATTCTCCTTAGATTCAGGTGGGTCGAGACCAATTGATGCATCTTAGATGGCTGCTTGCTAGCGTTCAAGACCCCAGACGCCACTCTTCAAAGTGGGATGCAGAATGATTTCTTAATAGATTTTATTATGCCAATTGACTTAGATGTCCCCTGAAACCATGGTCTGCAAACCCCTGCCACTGCTACGCTGGCCTTTGAAGCATTCAGTTTATTCAGGAAACAGCCTTTGGTTTAGTCCAATCGTGCTGACCTCCCCGGTATTGTGTGCTGTCTTTCCCTTCACCTAAAATAGTTCTTATCTACTATCTAAACCCCTTTCCCGCCCTCCCTCCCTCCCCCTCTCATAATGACAAAAGAATATTTTCTTCTCAGTTTAAACTATTTCTCAAGTTCTTGTAATAGCGGTCTTATACAATATTTGTCCTTTTGCAACTGACTAATTTCACTCAGCATAATGCCTTCCAGGTTCCTCCATGTTATGAAATGTTTCACAGATTCCTCGCTGTTCTTTAACGATGCATAGTATTCTATTGTGTGAATATACCATAATTTATTTATGCATTCATCCGTTGACGACACCTTGGTTGCTTCCATGTTTTTGCTATTGTAAACAGTGCTGCATAAACATGGGTGTGCATGTATCTGTTTCTGTAAAGGTTCTTATTTCTCTGGGATATATTCCAAGGAGTTGGATTGCTGGATCCTATGGTAGTTCTATTTCTAGATTTTTAAGGAAGACCCAAATTGATTTCCAAAGTGCTTGTACCATTTTACATTCCCACCAGCAGTGTATAAGTGTTGCAATCTCTCCACAGCCTCTCCAACATTTACTATTTTGTGTTTTTTGGATTAACGCCAGCCTTGTTGGAATGAGATGAAGTCTCATTGTAGTTTTGATCTGCATTTCTTTAATGACTGATAATCGTGAACATTTCCTCATGTATCTGTTAGCTACCTGAATGTCTTCTTTAGTGAAGTGTCTATTTATATCTTTTGCCCATTTTTAAATTGGGTTATTTGTCTTTTTGCAGTTGAGTTTTTGCAGTATCATGTAGATTTTAGAGATCAGGCGCTGATCGGAAGTGTCACAGTTGAAAACTTTTTCCCAGTCTGTAGGTAGTCTTTTTAGTCTTTTGGTGAAGTCTTTGGATGAGCATAGGTGTTTGATTTTTAGGAGCTCCCAGTTATCTAGTTTTTGTTTTGCATTTTTAATAATGTTTTGTATACTATTTATGCCATGTATTAGGGCTCCGAACAGTGTCCCTATTTTTTCTTCCATGATCTTTACCTTTTTAGATTTTATATTTAGGTGTTTGATACATTTTGAGCTCATTTTTTTGCATGGAGTTAGGTATGGGTCTTGTTTCGCTTTTTACAGATGGATATCCAGTTATGCCAGCACCATTTGTTAAAAAGACTGTCTTCTCCCCATTTAACTGTTTTGGGGCCTTTGTCAAAACTTAACTGCTCATATGTGGATGGATTTATATCTGGATTCTCAATTCTGTTCCACTGGTCTATGAATCTGTTGTTGTACCAGTACCAGGCTGTTTTGACTACTGTGGTGGTATAATAGGTTCTAAAATCAGGGAAAGTAAGGCCTCCCACTTTGTTTTTCTTTTTCAGTAATACTTTATTTATCCGGGGCTTCTTTCCCTTCCATATGAAGTTGGTCATTTGCTTCTCCATCTCATCAAAGAATGCGGTTGGGATTTGGATCGGAATTGCATTAAATGTATAGACCCCTTTTGGTAGAATAGACATTTTTATAATGTTAAGTCTTCCTATCCATGAGCAAGGTATGTTTTTCCACTTATGTAAGTCTCTTTTGGTTTCTTGCAGAAGTGTTTTGCAGTTTTCTTTGTATAAGTCTTTTACATCTTTGGTAAGATTTATTCCGAATTATTTTATCTTCTTGGGGGCTACTGTAAATGGCATTGATTTGGTGATTTCCTCTTCAATGTTCTTTTTGTTGGTGTAGAGGAATCCAACTGATTTTTGTATGCTTATCTCGTATCCTGATACTCTGCTGAACTTTTCTGTTAGCTTCAGTAGTTTTCTGAAGGATTCCTTAGGGTTTTCTGTGTATAAGATCATGTCACCTGCAAATGGAGATACTTTTACTTCTTCCTTGCCAATCTGGATGCCCTTTATTCCTTTATCTAGCCTAATTTCTCTGGCTAGGACCCCCAACACAATGTTGAGTAAGAGCGGTGATAAAGGGCATCCTTGTCTGGTTCCCAGTCTCAGTGGGAATGCTTTCAGACTCTCTCCATTTAGGGTGATGTTTGCTGTTGGCTTTATATAAATGCCCTTTATTATGTTGAGAAATTTTCCTTCTATTCCTGTTTTGCTCGAGTTTTTATCATGAATAAGTGTTGGACTTTGTCAAATGCCTTTTCTGCATCAATTGATAAAATCATTGGATTCTTGTCTTTTGTTTTATTTATGTCATGGATTACATTAATTGTTTTTCTAATGTTGAACTATCCCTGCACACCTGGTATGAATCCCACTTGGTCATGGTGAATTTTTTTTTTTTTTGATATGTTGTTGAATTCTGTTGGCGAGAATTTTGTTGAGGATTTTTGCATATAAGTTCATGAGGGATATAGGTCTGTAATTTTCTTTTCTTGTGGTGTCTTTACCTGGTTTTGGTATGAGGGATATGGTAGCTTCATAGAATGAGTTTGGTAGTATTCTGTCCTTTTCTATGCTTTGAAGTACCTTTAGTAGTAGTGGTGTTAACTCTTCTCTGAAAGTTTGGTAGAACTCTGCAGTGAAGCTGTCCGGGCCAGGGCTTTTTTGGGGCGGGGCGGGGGGGGTGAAGTTGATTGCCTTTTCCAACTCTTCTTTTATTATGGTTCTATTTAGTTGTTCTACCTCTTTTTGTGTTACTTTAGGTAGGCACTGTGTTTCTAGGAATTCACCCATTTCTTCTAGGTTTTCAAATTTGTTAGAGTACAATTTTTCCCAGAAATCTGATATGATTCTTTTAATTTCTGTTGGATCTGTTGTAATATCTCCCATCTCATTTCTTATTCCGGTTATTTGGTTCCTCTCCTGTTTTTCTTTTGTCTGTTTGGCTAGTGGTTTATCAATTTTGTTAATTTTTTCAAAAAAAACCCAGCTTTTGGTCTTGTTAATTCTTTTGATTGTTTTTTTGTTTTCTATTTCTTTTAGTTCAGCTCTAATTTTTAGTATTTGTTTTTTTTTCTGGTGCTTGTGAGTTTCTTTTGTTGCTCTCTTTCTATTTGTTCAAGTTGTGGGGATAATTCTTTGATTTTGGCCCTTTCTTCTTTTTGTATGTGTGCATTTATTGATATAAATTGACCTCTGAGCATTGCTTTCACTGTGTCTCAGCGTTTTTACAGGAAGTGTTTTCATTCTCATTGGATTTTCTTTATTCCATCCTTAATGCCTTCTAGAATCCAGTCTTTTGTTTTGTTCAGTTTCCAACTGTCTGATTTCTTTTCCCTGCTTTTCCTGTTACTGATTTCCACCTTTATGCCCTTATGGTCAGAGAAGATGCTTTGTAATATTTGAATGTTTTGGATTCTGCTAAGGCTTGCTTTATGACCTAATATGTGGTCTATTCTAGAGAAAGTTCCATGTGTACTAGAAAAGAAAGTATACTTGGCTGCTGTCAGGCGGAGTGTTCTCCATATGTCTATGAGGTCAAGTTGGTTGATTGTGGCATTTAGGTCTTCCGTGTCTTTATTGAGCTTCTTTCTGGATGTCCTGTCCTTCACCAAAAGCGGTATGTTGAAGTCCCCTACTATTATTGTTTTGTCAGAAATTAATAACTCAATAAATATTAACTGTCCTGATTTTTGTTGTTGATATTAATGTTATTATTTTCTCTTTTAATTAATTTATTCAGGGTTAACAGAATTTGACATATATTTCTACTTACATCTTCTCTTTTCTCATATTATTGACTATATCCATAGGTATATGCCTGTTTGAAAATAAAATTCAAATATCCCTTCATAGATTGGTTTGACAATCCTAGTATAATTATATAATTGTGTGGTTTGTCTATCTAACCACATTGCACATGCAAACAGGATGTGCCTTAAACTACCAGACAACTAGGAATGAGGCGTGTACAACCACTGGCATCAACCATTCCATAAGTGCTATGGCCATCTGTAGTCAAGACATTTACACAATATTGGCAAAGTGAAAGCCATTATTATTATTTATGGAAAGCAAACAGTAAACAGTAAAACAAATTCTCAAAGCAGATCTGCTTATTCTTCTCCAAACTACTCACATTCTTTGTAATATCACTGTACTGGCACATTGTGTTTCTGGTCATATGTTGTCTTCATGTCACCACTGCCTCTGGCTACCACTATGCTACCCGGGACACCTGCATGGCTTCCGAGGCTTCTGCTCTGCCCCTGGGCCTCGCTGGGCCTTGCTTCACTAATGGAAAAACCCCTGCACAGGATCTTGTGAGCCTCTGCCACTGGGCCCTTCTTGACCTATGCTGCTGCCTCCTACCATGCTACCCAGGCCAGAGTGGTTCTCTGTCTTGCTGCCATGATACCAAGGCCTACCCTGCATGAGGGAATGTGTTGTTCCCACCACGATGCCCGAAGGGGGAAGGAAGCAAATTACACCAGACACACTCAGGTCTCTGTCCCGCAGGTACAAGTGTTGCAGTACTTTAGTAGGAGGCACACCCCTGCACAAAGACACTCAGTTCTCTCTCTATGGACCAGCAAGCCCACCATCCCTGTCTTCACTGTTACAACTCTCTCTTCTTGATATAGGGAGTTCTCAGTGCAGGGACCCTGGGACCAAAGGATGCACTCCACTCTACACTCTTTTTGATAGTAGTGAGGGGCCCCAGAACCTCTGTGGATTTGGCCCTTATATAAGCCTAACAGAATAGAAACAGCGACCAATCTCCTAGTTGGACCACAAAGGGCACAATCCCATTAAGTGAATTTTCAATCCACTAGTTTTGTAGTAAATATACTAATACCTTGCAAAATTTTGGCCCAGACAATCATTTTGTGAAATTACAAGACCAGGGCTAGAAAAGCCATATAAAAGTGATTCATTGCACTGCAATAATTCAGCCCATTTTCTTAACCCTTAACCAGTTCATAAGCAGAGCTGTAACAAATCAATCAGTTAATGCTTATTATAGTTTGATCATATAGCACAACATCATATAACCTCCCATATTGGAGCTCCTGAGTGGTGTTAACAGTTATACTGTATAATCTCCTGGAGTGGAGTCCCTGGGTGGTACAGTTAACATGTTCAGATGCTAACTGAGAAGATGGAGGTTCAAGTCCACCCAAAGGCACCTTGGAAGAAAGGCCTGGTGATCTACTTCTGAAAAATCACCCATTAAAAACTCTATAGAGCATAGTTCCACTCTGACACACACAGGGTTGCCATGAGTCAGAGGTAACTCAATGGTAACTGAGTTTTACTGTTGCAAGATAAAGACATTAAAAAAAAAAAAATTCTCTCATTACTATACATCAGTCCATAAGTCAACATATCCTGCTAAAGCAGAGAAGAAAGGAGATAATGAAATTACACTTATTTGATAGATCTGGTGATTTATATTTATTCCATACCCAAAACCAAAACCAAACCCATTGTCATCAAGTCTGTTTCAACTCATAGCGACCCAGTAGGACAGAGTAGAACTGCCCCATGGAGTTTCCAAGGAGCTTCTGGTGAATTTGAACTGTTGGCGTTTTGGTCAGCAGCTGAGCTCTTAATGACTGCACTACCAGGGATCCTTATTCTATACAGTAGCCCCTAAAAATAATCCTATGGAAGAGGCATTATGATGCCCCTTTTACAGATGATTAAACTCAGGCTCAGAGAGGTTATATAACAGGCCCAAAATATATAGCTAGAAAGTTTCAAGACTGGAAAAGTTCAATTCAGTCATGGCCTTTTGTTGGGTAAGACATGTCTAAAAGTACACTCTATTCCCCACATCATTACCAGCTCTTTCTTGACACATTAGTTATTGTGAAAGTTTAGATTAACAGGATTGTGGACTAGGTGTATTTTCCAGGCATGAGTTAAGTGCTTTATGCATCGTAACTCATTTAGTACTAATAATATTATAAGGCAAGCATCATATTCAAAATAATTGCATCCTGACTTTAGCATGTTGATAAAACACGCCATTTTCTTCAGAGATCAAATATCCTGAGATTTTAAAATAATCCTGTATGGAGGTGATAAATGAGGAGAGTATGTGGTCATCTGTATTCTTCCGAATGCTTTCCTAAGAGCATGTCTGCAGCCTGAAGCTCAGGAATCCCTAAGGCTTTAGCCAGGTGCCTTGTATTTTATACCGGCAACAGAGGCAGTGGTGGGTATCCGAACGGTGATCTGGGAACCAGAGGCTTAGAGTATTCCACACCTCCTGCACGGTGGCTCCTCTAATGCAGGTTAGTGCTACGACTCCTAGACTGAGTGCTTACAACCGGGGATGGTGTGTGCTAATGCTTTCATTGTGGCCCACTTAATTTCTGTAATTTAAAAAACTATATCACAATCATACTATTTGGAAAGCACAGAAATTAAAGCACCTGCATTGCACTTGATAACATCATAACTATTGCTTTTATATTCTTCCATACACATTTTTTACAATTTGAAAAATATTGTTTATACGATTAGCATGATATCTAAGATTGTTCCAGCTGTTATATTGTGTTCCATGGGAAATTTATTAGTTCTATAATAGTTCAGGATGCACTTTGTGAAAAACCTTGCAAAATAAGCCCTTTGTGTTTACAGGGTCTCCTCCCATCCCTTCTCTTTTAGTCATATTTTAGAATGATATCCACAACATATGGCAATGCTTCATGGGACAAGACTAGCTCTCTGGCTCTCACTCCATATTGCCAAATTGGCTAATAAAGGATTTTCACTTTTACCCTGAGATTAATCTTCATTGCATTCCTACCGGTAATGCATATCATAAAGAAACATTGAGTGTATAACGTTTGAATGCATAGAAATTATAAAAATTTGGTTTAAACTATGTATTAATTTCCAGTGAGAAAGAACATCCTTTCATACTTATATTGCACTAATATATTTTTATCAAATTGTAATTATGAAAATAATATTACAGGTATTTCCCAGTGTAAGACAGGGTTCCATTCTGAAGACTCTGTCATAAGTCAGCTCTGATATAAGTAGAAGATCTAATTTTTTTTTAAAAATTCATTATTTTTGTCTCCTATTAACAATATCTTTATAAATCCAATCTTTATTTGTCTTTGGGATTGGTAAGAGAATGATAACATCAACAAATTACGTGCTACAACGTTATATGTAGTACATATTACTAATAATAAGATGTACAAAGATAAAAAAAGGATAGTCATAGGGCAGTTCGTTGTAACTCAAACATGTCTTAAGTCGGGGACGATCTGTACTAAGCTTCTCAGGAAAGTTGAGTCTTAGTTAACACTCTGACTCTGAGGTAAATGGATGCATATATCTGATTCTATTAAATTCTCTATTCATGAATTTCTCTTTGGGAAAAAGTTTGTGTAGAGATAAAATTTATGTTTGATAACATACTAAATATAAATAATTTAATTAAACATTCTACATGCACTATCTTTTTTCATTTTTACAAAGTAAGACAGTTACCCATTTTAAATACACTAACCTGAGACAGACCGTTTATAAGAGAGCTGCCTAACTTCACAGAACTCACAGTTGCTCCAGTGAGCTCCAGCAGATTTTCCAGACTGAGATGCACTAGGAAGAAAAGGCGAGCGATCTACTTCTGAAAAGTCAGCCAAAGTGAACCCGATGGATGGCAATAGTCCGATCAACACCCGATTATGGGAATGGCGCAGGACTGGGCAGCATTTTGCCCGAGGTAGCCGTGTGTTAGGTGACTTAATGGCATCTAACAACAACGATGTGTTTGAGGGTCCATTCTTTATTTATGTTGTTTGCTTTATTCAAAAAGTTTTGTCATTATTAAGATAATAATTGGAACAAAAAACTGGCTGGCAAGCCCAAAATAACTGTGGGGAGTTTACTTTCATGACCAGGATTTTGGACCCATGCTTCATACTTTTGAGACCAGGGAAAAATTAATTAATCTAACCCTCCAGTCTTTCATTTGCAAATCTGAAACAGTAACAGTTTACCTCATTTAATTGTTGTGACTTTGCATGAGGCAATGCACATCAAGGGTTAACATAGTACTTGGGACATTGTTTGCTACAGTTATAAAAATCCTTGTTATGTCTGAGTTACTCCATCTATAACATGCAGATGTGAAATAAGAGTCATTTTGGCTTGGAATTGTTTTGGACTGAACTGAAGAAATGAACATACTAGTGCCAGGCCAGAATATTGGAAAGATGGGTATGTAACATAGAGTGTACCTTTGAGAAAGGGGAAGCTTTGCGAATTCTGGGAACACCACATTGAGGTAGAGAGAAAAATGTGACAATGGACCTAAAAGTACTCTGAGCTCTCTGCAATTACCCACTTTATACAACTAGAAAATAAATGGGAACACGTTTTTATCCTGTTTTAAATTGTACAGAAATATTATAGACAACTAGAAATTTATCTGACCTGCATATCCCTCTTCTACTTTGGTAGTGTGGAATTACACAGAATTGAACTCACTTGGGAACAACTGCCTTTTTGATGTGAAATACAGATAATATTTTTTCTTTTTACCTGCTATTTTTAAAAATTTTGATTGAATTTTGAGACATTATTGAATTTGTGACAAGTTTCTTGATATCTATTACAATTCTTAAACACATTGAATATTAAAGGCATGAGAACACATTGCAAAATTAATAATCAAATAACCTAATAGCCTTGGAATAATTAAATTTACCATGGTCATGAGTGTTTCCTCTATGTTTAAAATAAATTCATAGAAGGTAGACAGACAGAGGACAGACAGAAAAATCTAAAGGAACACAGAAAACATGTCACTTATGCTGAAAAATGAAGACTGATACGTAATGATATTTTTGTTCTTTGATATGAAATAAGTAACATTACATTACATGTGAGTTATGGGAAAATACTAGTTTTAAACTTTCAAAATATTTTGGTAGGAAACATCTATGGATGACCAATAACAATATAATAATGATAATAATCAATAACTTTATAGAGCTATCTTCTTGTGCATGCATTCTCCAATGTACTTACATACATTTTATTTTGTAGTTATCAAATAATCCCATAGTAAAATTTTGCACATAATGAAACTGAGGTTTAAGCATATTGCTCAGATTTATCCAACCACTAAACAGTGGCATAGGTATTCAAACTCTAGAAACCTGGCCATTAAATATGTACTTTTACGTTTAGACAACCTTCAGATGAATGCAGCTACCAGTTTAAATGTTTATTATTAGATCAGTCATGTAACTTTTCTGAACTTCGTAATTCATGCCGACTAAATGTGAAATATACATTTATTTCACATTATATGAGCTGTTTGTCCAGTGAATAGAATGCCTGATATGATAACATTTTCAAATACTGTTAGTTTAAAATAATTGCATCTTAAATTTAAATCTACAGAAGACTTTCAAAATCATATTAATTGAATCTTGGCATCTGAGAAACATTGGAAAGCTGCCCTTAAGCTCAGGGCCTTAGCAGGTGGTTATCAAATTGCCAAAGCAGAGAATGAGCCCCAATGGAAACAAATGAAACCAGTGCTCCAGTGCAGCTGTCTACCACAGTCTGCGAATTTTCCCAGTCTAGAAACAAGGAGAGTGGCTCATAGCAAAGTAAGTGACCTTCCCCAAATATCACACGTATTTGTGAACAAAATATGGACAGGTCTTTAGAGTTCTGACTCCTAGTCTTCATGTATTTAAGCAACTCGTAACTCGTATGTCTATACCCAGTGTGCCCTGACCCAGGGCCGGCTTAAGTGAATGAACTTTGCATGTCATGACCTCCAGTTCAGCGGCAGCCAGAGACACAGACCTGTCCATCCACCCAATGCAGTGAGAAACGCTAACAAAGAAAATAGATTAGGAAAGGAAAATGTTTCCTTAAAAATAGAAAGTCATGTGAATTTAAAAAGTAATAGGAAAACACAACTTACCTGAAACTAATAGGAAAGTGAATACATTATTTAAAAAAAAAAAATCTACAGACACAGACTACTTTACACCTATGTTTAATGGCCTTTAAGGGCACTGATTATCCCCATTTTGTTTAAAAAAAAAATCAGAGACTACAAATTAAAAGATGAACTATAGCAATACATTTTGTGAGTTTAATATGTTTAATATTCATGCATGCAAAGACAGTACAATGTAATATTAAATCAACAATGATCATAGATTCAAACAACTTATATACCAAAAACAAGTTGTTTGATCCAAATAACATTGAAATTGTTTAAAATGGTAGCCTATTAATGAAATGCAGAACATTAATATTAAATTATTAATATCATATAAGTATCCCAAATATATGTAATATAAAATGCAAAACTTCTGTCCAAAATAACAAAAATGTCAAATATATAAAATCAACTGGAGAAGATATTCACAATGCATATAAATAACAAGTTATAAAGATATGTAAATTATATATACAATTATATATATAAATTACAAAATACAAGGGAAATTCTTTAAATTATTAAGAAAAAGCCAAACTAGAAACCATGAATAAGAGATATTCACAGTTTGCAGAAGAAATCCAAGAGGTCGATGAATAGATTAAAAGAGTTTCTGCCATGTAACTTAAGTGACATGCAATTTAAATTTATTTTCACACTTATATGATTGCTGTTAATTATCGCATCTAACAGTAAAATATGTGGAGGAATTATCACGCAAATTGACAGTTGACTGGAGTGTAAAAGGTGGAGATGCAATTATCTTAAGTCCAAAATATTCTAGTAAAACATTTACTTATATTAACAAAAGATTGGAAAGAAGCTAAGTATTCTTAAATAAACATTATATGCATATACATGTATATTTATATACATAAATTGCATATATATGATGTAATAAAAATTGGCAGTACTGAATATATATATATTTCACTCAAAATATATATATTTGAGGGAACAAAGCATAAAAGAATGATATGCTCACTATTATAGCATATTTATATCAATTTTGAAAAATGGAACATCTACATATTTTAATAATATGAAAGTCATTGTTGGTATATACTAAGAATCAAAAAATTTTAATATGTATTAAAGGTCTGAAGATCATAGACCATTCACAAAATTTGCAATGTTTTCCAAATAAGTTACAGAAAAACTAAAAAAGGATTTACTACACCACAGATTATGAATGAAGTCCAAACATAATACTGTTGGTAATCCTGATTTCACAGCTCTCTTTGACAATTTGAATTTGTGAGCAAAAGACACCACCTACCTAAGTATAATAGGTGAATCCATTTACATGTGCATCCATTTCTACCACCAAAAATACTTAGACGTAAAAGAAATGGAAGTTATAGATTCTAGTGAAAAGAGGAGCTATTCTGAAAGTGAATGAGTACCTGTATATTTTACCTGTGGGAGATGTTGGACCTCAGGTTCATTATATGAGACTATCATTTGGATAAGTCGTAATTAATGGATTAGTTTTTGTCTTCTACTTTTAAAAGTATAAGATTATTGATGTCCAAATTTATATGAAAATTGCATGCAATACGAATTATGTTCATTTCTGAAATTATTAACTTTTTTTTGAATGGATAAAACCAAAACACCTGTGCTGTCAAGTCAATTCTGACCCTATAGGACAGAGTAGACCTGCCCCATTGAGTTTCCAAGGAGTGGGTGGTGAGTTTGAACTGCCAACCTTTTGGTTAGCTGCGGAAAGCTTAACCACTGTGCCACCAGGGCTCCCTTAGAATGGATATATAAATTAAAACCAGCAGCATTGTTTAAGAACATAATACATAAAAGTTTAAACATTGAGGGGGTTCTAAACTTAGCGAGATGTAGGCACCGTGATCCGGAATGCAAGTCATGATAATATAAATGATGTGGTGATGGCTACAGTAGTATCTGTGGTGGCTGAAAGCCTAGTATGTTTACAGCACAGGCTGCATGTAAGTGTGGAATAGAGAATTTTTGCTTTTGTTTTTTCCCCATCAAACTTAGTTTTATTGGTTGTAATTTTTTTTTGAAACTTTTGAAATTTTAATTTGTCTTGATATTGAAGAAAATCATGTGAGAATACATTAAGCAAATATCTAAAACACATGCAAAAGTAATAACTATAGGCATATCACCTCAATACCTACTAAAGTGCATAAATCTGAATTTCCTTCAATATAGAAATACCAAAAGGGTAAAGAACTCGGATTGCATAAGTAATATTTCTTAACACCATGAGTAAATTAAGTGTGGCATACTGACAAATTATTAAAAAACAACAGAGGTGTAATTTGTACTACTGTATATGTATGTGGAAGGTAAAAAAGGGAAAAAGGGAGGGGAAAAAGGCAAGGCAAAAGGACAAAAAGGCAAAAAGCTAAGGGAAACAGAAAAAGGGTAAAGTGGCAAAAAGTCAAAAGACAAGGCAAAAGGGTAAAATGTAACAAAAAGGGAAAAGGGAAAAATGCAAGACAAAAAGGAAAAAAAGGCAAGGCAATACGGTAAAAGGCAAAAAGAGAAGTCAAACCGGTACACAGGCAAAAAGGCAAATCATAAAGGCAAAAAGGCAATGAAAAAGGCAAGGTAAAATGGGGAAAAGTGAAGGCAAAAAGGCAAGACAAAAGGCAAAAAGATGTATGTGTTATCTAATTTTGTGTGAATAAAAAATAATGTATAGTAACAGCAGAGATGGATAGTAGTATGCTATGGCAAAAATCTTGTTTGTAAGTAAAAGATTAAAGTGGTAATTAACCCTCCAAGTCTGAGATTTCCCAAGTCATTTGATCAAGTTTTCATAAAGATATGTACAAGCTTCCTTTTAAACAAATCTCACTTCTGCATCATTCTTACATCTTTCAGGCACCAGTAGAGCCAAGGTCAATGCAAACGGCACCACAGGAATCAACTTCATTCTTCTAGGGCTCTTTAACCACACACAGATCCACCTATTCCTGTTTGCCATGGTGCTTATGATCTTCATCACCTCACTGATGGGCAACACCCTTATGATCATTCTCATTCATGTGGACCCTCAACTCCACATGTCCATGTACTTCCTGCTTAGCCAGCTTTCTTTCATGGACACGATGCTGGTCTCCACCATCGTTCCCAAAATGGCAGCCAACTACCTGATGGACACCAGGTCTATCTCTCCCACTGGCTATGGAGTCCAGATCTTCCTGCTTCTCACTCTGGGAGGGAGTGAATGCTTCCTCTTAACGGGCATGTCCTACGACCGCTATGTGGCCATATGTCACCCACTGCGCTACCCCATTCTCATGAGTCAGAAGCTCTGTTTACTCATGACATCAGGTTCCTGGCTCCTGGGAGGGATCGATGGGCTGATGCAGGCTGGTGCCACTTTGAGTTTCCCTTACTGTCACTCACGGGAAATCAATCACTTTTTTTGTGAAGCACCATCACTGGTAGCCTTGCCTGTGCTGACACCACAATTTTTGAGTTTTTCATGTATGTCTGCTGCATTCTGATGCTCTTGATCCCTTTGTCTCTCATTTTGGCCTCATACAGCCTTATCCTGGCTGCAGTGCTCCGCATGCAGTCAGCTGGAGCGCAGAAAAAAGCCTTTAAGACCTGCTCCTCTCACCTGGTGGTTGTGGGACTCTTCTACGGCACCATCATGTTTATCTACATGAGGCCCAAATCTAACGGTTCAGAGGACCATGATAAGGTGGTCTCAGCTTTTTATACCATCTTCACACCTGTCTTGAACCCCCTTATATACAGTGTGAGAAACAAAGAAGTCAAGGGGGCCTTGAGGAGGTGGCTGGAAAAACATTTTATGTGGTATTAATCCTGAGCATAATTTGCCAAAATGGCAGCAACCAAACTTGATACAGGTTACGTTTCTAAAATATTGTTTTGTTATTTTGTTCATCCCATTTAAATTCTTCTTTTGTGTTGTATCAAGTTATTTTGCTCTTGCTTTGCCAATCTGGCTGCATTGTTCCTATATGATTATTTTTATATATGGTAAATTAATTAAAAATTATATTTGTCCTCCTGTCATAACTTGCAGTGGTGTTTTTGCTCTGAAATTAGGGCTCTGGCAATAAGTATGAGTGATTGAGTTTCTAAACAGCATATGATATGTGTATAATTTGTATTTTTTGATAAATAGTGGAAATCATTAATTTTGATGGGGATAATACCTTTTGAAAACAAAACATATATCCTAAATCACATAATGTAGATAAAGTAAATTCAAATGAAATAAGGACCCAATGTGACCATCAAACATAAAATACGTAAGAAAATATCAAGAAATATTTGCAAAATGTTGCTGTGGGAAGATTTGTTAAAGAAACTTCCAGACAGAATATAAAAATGCTAATTGGCTTTTCATGACCTTTGTTAAAATGTAAGAGTAGAGAGATGAGCTGAAGAAAAAAATATATTGTGTACAAAGGAGTCAGTACACAGTGGATTCAAAAATAAAACTTTCAGCAAAGAAGTCTCAAATTAAGAAAGGGCCTCAGGCCAAAGGTCCAACACAAGTTGTGACTCTAAAATCATTTATTAAGGCTTCAGGACGAGTTAAGACACAGTGCCTTAAATAAACATCCAAAGAGACAAAAGACCTTCTATAAATCTTGAGAGTCTTGTAGATTCTCTTTAGTTAAAAATAAATAGGACTACTAAAATGTTTTAGGGCACTGTAGTGCAGCAGAGTCGTAGGAAGCTCAAGGTTGGTAGTTGTGGGTTTTGTCTAATGGAGTAAATTCCAGTAAGATTCATGGAAAACTCACAATGTTTGTAATCATGTTTTTCTGACAGAAATATCACTAGTTTGGTCTAAGGAGTAAGCTGATTGAGGTGACTACTCAGTTTTCTCATGGTAGAGCAAGGGTGACTCAGAAAGCAGAGGCAAAAATCATGTAGAATAATTCCCAGAGAATCACACTGAATCTTAATTAAGGAGCTGGCAACAATTTCTACCAGAATTGCAGAATTGCAAGTGACTGTATGCTGCCCCATTCCCTGTTCTAAGAAGTGTCTGAAGAGTAATTGTGTTGGTGCAATTATAGAATCCCCATGCTGTGACAAAGAGAGAAACCAAGACTTCTAGTGCACATCCCCAGCTGAGAGCCCAGCCAAATTCAAAGCCATTTTTTTCAGTCATTGGTGGCGCATCATGCAAGTGTATCTTTCAGCTCCCAGTTGAGCCACTTCCACTGATGATGCATGAAGTAGAGATGAGCTGTCCCTGATGAAACCTGCTGAAATTGCAAATTCATTTGCAAAATAAACAATTGTTGTTTTAAACTGCTGTGCTTTGTGGATACACACACACACACACATACACACATATACACACACTGGAATAGTGCTTAGGTGAATATATGTGTTATCTAAAACCCATAATAAAGATATCAACTACATTTGAATAAAAGGGGTTATAATTCTCTTTCCCTACTTCATATAATCTGGAACCATTGTTCTGAATATAATATTATTATCTGTTTAGAATTATTTTATATTACAGAGAAGTCTTACCACTTTGGCTTTGATTAAAGTTTTAAGATGTTCTAGAAGTGAAAAATCAAAAACAATGTGGTTGAGGAAAAACCACTTAGATTTTTCTGTGAGAAGGCCAGGCGTTGCCGTCTGGGATCAGTCAACTAAGAACAAGTACCTTGGGTAAGTTAGCTTCTCTGATATACAGCTATTCTGTCTATAAAAACAGCATTCCTAAAATTAAAAAAATATATATATAATCAAGATTAAATTTAAGTTAGTAATGTGAAAATAACATGACAGAGACTTCAGTGCCTGGAAACATGGCAGATGAGGTATCATAACCAACACACAGAGCTAGTTGAACAGATAGATAGACAGACTTGGAAACAGATTACAGGTATGTGGATCTAAGTTTTTCTTTCTTGCATTAAAGAACTGCATATATATACCACAGACACACACATACACAAATAAAAACAGTAATTAGAAAAATAAGGCAGAAGGAAGTAGCTTCTTTACCAGAATATTAGTCAAAGGAAATAAAAAAACAATGCTGTATCAACTTTCATGGCTCTGTGTTTCATGGACAACAGGAGATAAACTACAAGGCCCCTAAAGGTGAGGATTCAGAAGAACTCTGAATAAACCAGGGAATGTAAGGGACAGCACAATTCTGTCTGAGTTAGCTAGAAATTAACCTCCCAGCTCCTCAAGTAGGTCCAGGAAATCTGCAGAAAATTCTTTCTCAGTGAATGGCACCAAGTAGAGTGGCTGAGAACTCAGTCAAGAACTTGTAGGTCACGTAAAAAGCCCATAATGGTCTGCTGGAGAGAGAGGTCCCATGGAGCAGCATTGCGGCACTAGACATGGGAGTGAAGAAGTATTCTTGGACATCCAGCCCAATAGGCTTTCAGATGACTCCAGCCAGTATCTGCTTGCAACTTCAAAATAGACATTCCAGCAGAGAACCAACCCACTCAACCCAGAATCCTGGGGAGATAATAACTTATTGTTTTAAACCGCCAAGTTTCGTAGTGGTTTGTTAGACAGCAATAGCTGTGAAGATATGAGTTAAAATATATAATACCTTTTATTGTTTGAGTAGATGAAGTTGTAATAAAATTAGTTTTTGATTAATTAAGTGTATGGTACATTGTCCTAGATTATCACTAAACATAAAGAAGTGAAGTGCATATTGTCTTAAATGATACAAAGAAATTGTGAAATGCAAAAAATAATCAATCCAAAGAAGACAAGAATGAGATGAAGGGGGGACACGGAGAAGATAAGTAACTAAAAATCACTACATTGAATATTATAAAGTTTTTTTTTAATTTAAAATAAAAACACTAATTAGCTGAAAAACATAAGTTTTTCAGCAAACATAAATAGACCAAATGTTCCAAGCAAAGAATCTAGACTGGAGAAAACCTTTTAGTATTTTAAATTGTTGTTGTTAGGTTCCTTCATGTCGGTTCCTGCTCAGAGCGACCCTATGTGCATCATGATGAAACACTGCCCCATTTCGCCCCAACCTATCATTTCTCTGTTTGAGCCCATTATTGGGGCCACTGTGTTAATCCATCATTTTTGCTGACCCTCTACTTCACCAAGCATGATGTCCTTCTCCAGGGACTGGTTCCTCCTTATAATATGTCCAAATTACATGGGACGAAATATTGCCATCCTCGCTTCTAAGGAGCATTCTTGCTGTACTTCTTCTAAGACAAATTTGATCATTCTTTTGACAGTCCATTTTATATTCAATATTTTCCACCAACACCGTGATTCTAAGGCATCGATTCTTCTTTGGTCTTCCTTACTCATTGTCCATCTTTCACATGCGTAAGAGGCAACTGAAAATACAATGGCTTGGGTCAGGTTCACCTTAGTCCTCAAAGTGACATTTTTGCTTTTTAACACTTTAAAGAGGGCTTTTGCAGCCAATTTGCCAAATGCAATACATCCTTTGATTTTTTGACTGCTGCTTCCATTGGAGTTAATTGTAGATCAAAGTAAAATTAAATCCTTGACAACGTCAGTATTTTCTCCGTTTATCACGATGTTGGTTACCGGTCCAGTTGTGAGGATTTTTGTTCTCTTTATTTTGAGGTGTAATTCATACTGAAGGCTGTAGTCTTTAGTGCTTCAAGTCCTCTACACTTTCAACAGGCAAGGCTGTGTGTTCTGCATATTGCAGGTTGTTAACGAGTTTTTCTCTAATCCTGATGCTACCTTCTTCATATGGTCCATCTCAGATCATTTGCTTGGCATACAGATTGAATAAGTATGGTGAAAGGATACAATCCTGACACACATCTTTTCTGATTTCAAACTAAGCAGTGTCCCATTGTTGTGTTCCAATTACTGCCTCTTGGTATATGTAGAGAATCTGCATGAGCAAAATTAAGTGTCCTGGAATTCCCACTCTTGGCAATGTTATCCAAAATTTCTTATGATCTACTCAGTCAAACGCCTTTGAATAGTCAATAATTAACAAAGATAAAAATCTTTCTGTTCCACAGTCAGCCCCTGGCCTTGTCTGACTGATGATATTGAGCTTTTCCTTCGTCTTTTTCCGTAGATGTAGTCGTTTTGATTACTGTGTATTCCATCTGGCGAGGTTCATGTGCATAGTCGCCGTTTATGTTGGTGAAAAAAAGTATTTGCAATGAAGAAGTCATTGGTCTCACAAAACTTTATCATTCAATCTCCGGCATTGTTTCTATCACCAAGGCCATATTTTCCAACTACCAATTGTTCTTCTTCGTTTCCAACTTTCACATTCCAGTCACCAGTAATTATCAATGCATCCTGATTGCACATTCAGTCAATTTCAGACTACGGAAACTGAAAAAAATCTTCAATTTCTTCAACTTTGTTCTTAGTGGTTATTGCCTAAATTTGAATGATAGTCGTATTAACTGGTCTTCTTTATAAAAAAAAATGGATATTATTCTATCACTGTCAGCACTGTACTTCAGGATAGACCTTGAATTGTTCTTTTTGACGATAAATGTAACACCATTCCTCTTCAAGTTGTCATTTCTGGCATAGTAGGCTATGTGTTGTCCAATTCAAAACGGCCAATACCAGTCCATTTCAGTTCACTAATGCCTAGGATATCGATGCTTATGTGTTCCGTTTCATTTTTGAAGATTTCCAATTTTCCTAGATTCATACTTCGTATATTTCAGGTTCCAAGCATTAGTGGTATTTTCAATTGCCTCATATGCATGTGAAAGATGGACAATGAATAAGGAAAACTGAAGAAGAATTGATGCCTTTGAGTTGTGGTGTTAGCAAAGAATATTTAGTATACCAAAAGAACAAACAAATCTGTCTTGGAAGTAGTACAGCCAGAATGCTCCTTAGAAGCCAGGATAGTGATACTGCATCTTACATACTTTGGCCGTGTTGTCAGAAGAGATCAGTCCCTGGAGAAGGACATCATGCCTGGTAAAGTACAGGGTCAGCTTAAAAGAGGAAGACCCTCAATGAGATGGATTGACACAGTGTCTGCAACAATGGGCTCAAGCATAACAATGATTGTAAGTATGGCACGGGACCGTACAGTGTTTCTTTCTGTGGTACATAGGAAGGCTATGAGTCAGAAGCGACTCCACTGCACCTAATAACAACAACAATAAACATCTTTCTGCTATTCTCAGCTTTTAGCCAAGATCCACCGGACATCAGCAATTATATCCCTCCTTCCATGTCGTTTTCTTTTAAATCAGGATTTTTTTATTTTGATATTTATTTAACCACAACTTCTTTAAAAAAAAAGAAAAGAAAGGGAACATATATCTGTGTACCCAAAGCCTAGTACACAGAGCACATATTTCTTGTAGAGCAGAATCATTATACATGGTTGTCTGCCCAATGGATCAGAATCAAGTCATACAGAAATACAGCTGTATATGGCTTTAGTATGTCATATCTTCTTTGACAAGACAAGTGATGGAACTTACCATTGTGTCAGTTGGGTAGTGCTCACATAGTTCATCTGAAGAGTTAGTGTTTCTTACTCTTTGGTCTGCCATCCTAATGATCCAGATCTTTCTTCATTATAATATCCTGATTCAATTATCCTTTGAAATCCTTCCATAGGCTATATACTTACATATTCAAATTTATCTCTCTGGGTTTATAGTCTCAGTCTTCCTCAATACATATAATCAACTAATATACAAAAACAGAACCACCGTGGCCAGAAGTAGAACTGAAGTTAATGTAACAGTGGTTAAGAGTTTCAACCTAGGTTTACATTCCTACCCATTACTATCCACAGGACTCTGGATGTGATAATAGCACCTACTTCATGGGGTTAATACAGGCATGGAATGAACAATGTATGAAAAGTACTTGGTACCGTTCCTGACAGTGCACAATAAACGTTGTAATTATAATTAACAATGCACAGACAGGTCTTTGTTATTATGTGATAGCAATGACGGAAATAATAGTAATTTCCAAATGCTATCAGGTGGATATTTTGATTTTTCTCTCTCTTTTTTTAATTGTGCTTTAGATGAAGATTTACAGAGCAAATTAATATCTCATTGAGTAATAAATGCACATATTGTTTTGTGACATTGGTTGCCAACGCTACACCATGTCAACATCCTACCCTTGTCAACCTTGGGTTCCCCATTATCAGCTTTCCTGTTCCCTCCAGCCTTCTCATCCTTTCCCCTGGGTTGGTGTGCCCATTTAGTCTTGATTTGTTTTACGGGTCTGTCTAAACTTTGGTTGAAGGGTGAACCTCGGGAGTGACTTCAGTACTGATTTAAAAGGACGCTTAGGGGCCATACTCTCAAGGTTTCTCCAGTCTCTGTCAGACCAGTAAGTATGGTCTTTTTTGTAAGTTATAGTTTTGTTCTGCATTTTTCTCCAGTTCTGTCCTGGACCCTCTATTGTGATCCTTGTCAGAACAGTCGGTGGTGGTAGCTGGGCACCATCTAGTTGTTCTGGACTCAGTCTCGTGGAGGCTGTGGTAGTTGCGGCCCATTAGTTTCCACATCCTTTTCTGAATCAGTTTGAATTTCTGGCAGTTTCCTGCTGATGTATTGCTGCAGCCATTTTTTAATTATCTTCAGCAAAATTTTACTTGAGTGAAATTTTAAGGAGGCATATTTAAATATAAAGACAAAGAATATATGAAATTTAAAAGGTCAAAAAGATAGATAAGACAAATATTAATTAAAAGGAGAGGTGGTTTAGCTATAAAATATTAAACAAAGCAGATTTTAAGAAAAAAAAATCTCTAGATATGAAGATGCTCACACAGACCGTATAAGACATGGATTATTAGCTTGGAGTCCTGGTGGTGCAGTGGTTAAAAGCTGACTCTTACCAAAAGGTTGGCAGTTCAAATCCACCAGCTGCTCCTTGAAAACCCTACAAGGCAGTTCTACTTTGCACTATAGGGTTGCTATGAGTTGTAATTGACTCAACATGATTGGTTTTTATTTTTTCATATTAGCCAGCATTCCTTGATTCCTTCATCTCCTATTGAAGTACTTATCTGAATTCTGTTCTCTCTTTTGAAATAGCTAGTGATCTCTCTCCTGATAACTGAGTTTTAGATGAGGAAATTAGGCTTAGAAAACTTAAATAAGTTTTTGAAAGAGACAACCTAATGGAGACATTTTCTTCTCATGATGATGGAAGAAACAATAGAGAAATACGAAAATATAATATCACTGAAACTCTAGGCTTGGAAGTGGTATACAGACACTTTCAGCCACATGCTGTTGAGCAAACTTTATCACATAACTAGGTTAATGCGTGATGGAGTGAAGAAGTGTGCTCCTCATGTGATCAGCAGAAGGCAGTAATTATTTTTCAAATGGTAGTCTCTTTATCACAGACTCCAATCACCATGGGCAGAAAGTTAGTTGAAAAAACTCTTTAGCAACCATAAGAGTATATTCCACAATTATCATGGTAGATAGGAAACCCTGGTGGCGTAGTGGTTGAGTGCTACGGCTGCTAACCAAAAGCTTGGCAGTTCGAGTCTACCAGGCACTCCTTGGAAACTTTATGGGGCAGTTCTGCTCTGTCCTATAGGGTGACTATGAGTCAGAATCGACTCAGTGGCAGCGGGTTTTTTGTTGCGTTTTTCATCACGGCAGATAAGGTAATACGAATCTTTTAAAAAGCATATCTCAGAGAGAAGACCCAGGGGCAATGCTTTAAAAAAATGAATGAGAAAACTACTCCAAGGAGGCAGAAAAGTGGCCTTATCAGTGACTATTCCTCATCCAAAATATAGTAGGCCTTTAAATGTCTGCCTAATGGAATTTCAGAATTTCTGGGGGCCCATGCTTCCTGTGGATATCTCATTCTTTCTTTCCTAATACACGTGTTTATTTCTGTTATCCTGTCCCTGTCCAACCAAGACATGCTAGATATTTGGATAATTGGGAAATTTAGATAATTCACAGGTCATCAGATAAAAGATGGACCTTATTGGTGACTGCTTATCACCAAGAGATCCTGGGCTTTGACCTTACTCCATGACTGAATGGGACATTTGGTTGTCTCCTTTGGAGAGGAGTTGGGACCCAGAAGGGTGAACTACTTGATTAGGAATGTGGGTTAGTCATCTGATCTTCATCCTTCCTGGCTCAAGTTTAGATTGCACTTCCCTTTTCTTTGAAGTTAGGTGTGGACTGTGAAACATCAGTGCAAGTGACAAGTGTAACCCATGGCAAGAATTAAGAGCCAGTGAGTGAAATTCCATGTTCTTTACGTCTCGGAAACTCTATGGGGCAGTTCTACTCTGTCCTATAGGGTCGCTATGAGTCAGAATCGACTCGACGGCACTGGGTTTTGGGTTTTACATCTTCCCTAAACTGCTGTTGCTTCACAATGAGGGAAGCACCATCAGCCTGTGTCCCTGAGGGAGGACAAATCCCAAGATAACATGCAGCGTGATCCAGAAATCCACTATTGTGGTTTTATGATAGAGATTTTTTTAATCACTGGTGTTATACTACAGCATAAACTAGAATATTATAACTAATTGCCCACATTCTAGACAAAAATTCATGTTTGTGATTCCACTCATCTAAAATTAACAAAATCTTGTTATTCCAATTAGAAATTTGGGAATGTAGCTAAGTACACAGATGGTAAAATTTCAATGTTGAAGGGGAATTAGATTTGTGTAAGTGGTAAAGACCAATGTTAAAACAATTTGGTAGTTTTTAAATTTTTTTCTAACGAAATAAGACATAGACTCTGAAGTATCTCAATCTTCAAAAATACTGATATAAGATAGATGGAAATTACATAGGAGAATACAAAATAAATTCTTTTGTTCTCACATTTTATAGAATTAATTAGGAGTCCCAAAGACAAGGAAATAATCTCAGAAATTATACTTTCATTAAGATTTCTGCCAGTCTATTTTATTTTCATATCAAAAATATTTGAAAGGTAAAAAGTAAATATATCCTTCCAGCTTTCAAAAATAGTCACCGAGTGTATCACAATAAACTGTTCTCTTAATTTGTTTTATTTCTGTCAGTATGCAATAAAATTGCCAAGGAAAACAATAAGGCATCAGCTGATATACTGGATTATGCAATGCTGGGTATATTCCTCAGCCTCCCTCAGAGGATGCACATGACCCCTTTCCTCACGAAATGTGCTCTCACTTGTAAATTACTTTCACAGAAAAACAAACAAATATTTCTAATGCTAAGAAAACGTGGCTATAGGCATCAGATGATAGTGGGTAGAGCAACAAAAATCAGAAAAAAAGTGCATTTACATTTTTTTAGATGAAATAAATTTCTAAATGTTCACTATCACTACTCATTTTTCTTTTGGTATCTGGAGACCATAAACATCACTATTCGTGGCACCATGACCTGCACAGTGACTAATAAATGATAAGTGTTTGATAACCTAATTGTTGACCTAAATAATATGTAAATTGGTGGCTATATTTTCTCTGACTGTGTAGCAAAAAGTAAGTTCCCTAAAATCCGTTGCCATCGAGTGGGTTCTGACTCCTACCAACCCTACACGACAGAGTAGAGCTGCTCCATAGGGTTTCCAAGGAGCACCTGGTGGATTTGAACTGCTAACCTTTTGGTTTGCAGCTGAGCTCTTAACCACTATGCTACCAGGGTTTCCAAAGTGAATCCAGGGTCTTATATCAAAACTTGCTACTACATTCTGTAAATTGTATTTCCAGGCTTGGAGTGGATAAGAAAAGAAATTATAAACAAGAAATTGAAAAATGGACTCATTGAGAAAAAATGTATATATATATAGTCCAATCAAATGAATTATTTGCAAGGGAAAAAGAATTAATATTTTGTTATAAAAGCTATGATTGGCAATAAATTTACTTTAAGAAAAATAATAGCAAGATATAAAATTGTTCTAAATTGAAATTTTCAAGCTTATTTTAAAAATCATAAACAGAGTGAGGGTATTAGGGAAGTTATAGTATATGGAACCTTTTCAGAAGTAAATATTTAGCAAATGTGTATTGATAACAATTCTTTTTTTTTAATATTAAGTATTCTTTTTATTGTGCTTTAAGTGAAAGTTTACAATTCGAGTAAGTTTCTCATACAAACACTTACACAGACATGGTTAATGTGATCCTAGTTGCTCTCCCTACAATGTGACAGCACTCTCCTTCTTTCTCCCCTGTGTACTTCCTGTGTCCATTCATCCAGTTCCTGTCCCCCTCTGCCTTCTCATCTCGCCTCCAGACAGGCTCTACCCACACAGTCACAATGTGTCTACTTGAGCTAAGAAGCACAATCCTCACCAGTTCCATCTTATGTCTTACAGTCCAGTCTAATCTTTGTCTGCAGAAGTGGCTTCAGAATGGTTTTAGTTTTGGGCTAACAGAGAGTCCAAGGGCCATGACCTCTGGAGCCCTTCCAGTGTTCAGTCAGACCGTTTAGCCCGGTCTTTTTTACTAGAATTTGAGGTCTGCATTCCACTTTTCTCCTGCTCCATCAGAGATTCTCTGTTGTGTTCCCTTTCAGTGCAGTCATTGGTGGGAACCGGGCACCATCTAGTTCTTCAGTCTCAGGCTGTTAGAGTCTCTGGTTTAAGTGGCACTTTCTGTCTCTTGGGCTCGTATTTCCTTGAGTCTTTGGTGTTCTTCATTCTCCTTTGCTCCAGGTGGATTGAGATCAATTGATGCATCTTATATGGCCGCTTGCTAACTTTTAAGACCCCAGACACCACTCATCAAAGTGGGATGTGGAATACTTTCTTAATACGATTTGTTACGTCAGTTGACCTAGATGTCCCCTGAACCATGGTCCCCAGACCCCCACCCTTGCTACTCTGTCCCTCGAAGTGTTTCGTTGTATTCAGGAAACTGCTTAGCTTTTGGATTAGTCCAGTTGTGCTGACTTCCCCTGTATTGTGTGTTGTCCTTCCCTTCACCTAAAATAATTCTTGTCTACTCCGTAATTAGTGAATATCCCTCTTCCTCCTTCCCCATTCTCGTAATCGTCAAAGAACGTTTTCTTCTGTGTTTAAACCTTTTCCTGAGTTCTTATAATAGTGGTCTCATGCAATATTTGTCCTGCGACTGACTAATTTCAATCAGCATAATGCCTTCCAGATTCCTACATGTTATGAGATGTTTCATGGATTCATTGTTTTTCTCTATTGTTGCATCGTGTTCCATTGTGTGAATATACCATAATTTGTTTATCCATTTATCCATTGGTGGGCACCTTGATTGTTTCCATCCCTTTGCTATTGCACCGGTGCTGCAGTGAACATGGGTGTGCATATATCTATTCTTGTAGGGCTCTTATTTCTCTACACTATATTCCAAGGACTGGGATTGCTGGATCGTATGGTACTCCTATCTTTTTAAGGAAACGCCAAATCGATTTCCTAAGTGGTTGTACCATTTTACATTCCCACCAGCCGTGTATAAGTGTTCCAGTCTCTCCACAACCTCTCCAACATTTGTTATTTTGTGTTTTTTAGATTAGAGCCAGCTTCGTTGTGGTAAGATGGTATCTGATTGTAGTTTTGATTTGCATTTCTCTAAAGGCTATTGATCATGAGCATTTCCTAATGTAGCTGTTAGCCGCCTGAACGTCTTATTTGGTGAAGTTTCTGTTCATACCCTTTGCCCATTTTTTAATGGGTTTATTTGTCTTTTTGTTGTTGGCAGTAACTTGTAGATTTTAAAGATTTAGTCACTGATCAGATTTGTTGTAGCCAAATTTTTTTTCCCAGTCTATAGGTAGTCTTTTTACTCTTTTGGTGCGGCCTTTGGATGAGGATAAGTGTTGCATTTTTAGAAGCTCCCAGTTATCGACTTTACCTTCCAGTGTTTGTGCATTGTTGGCAATGTTTTGTATACTGTTTATGCTATGTTTGAGGGCTACTAGAGTTCTTCCTATTTTTTCTTCCATGATCTTTATCATTTTAGATTTTATATTTAGGTCTTTGATCCATTTTGAGTTAGTTTTTCTGCATGGTGTGAGAGGTATGGGTCTTGTTTCATTTTTTTGCAGATGGATATCCAGTTATTCCAGCACCATTTGTTAAAGAGACTGTGTTTTCTCCATTTAATGGACTTTGGGCCTTTGTTAAATACAAGCTGCTCATACGTGGATGAATTTATGTTTGAATTCTCAATTCTGTTCTATTGGTCTATGTATCTGCTGTTGTGCCAGTACCAGGCTGTTTTGACTACCCTGGTGTTATGACATGTACTAAAATCAGGTAGTGTGAGGCCTCCCACTTTGTTCTAATTTTTCAGTACTGTTTTACTTATCTAGGGCCTATTCCCTTTCCATATGAACTTGGTGATTTGTTTCTCCATCTCATTAAAAAATGCCATTGGAGTTTGGATCAGGCTTGCATTTATCTATAGATTGCTTGGAGTAGAATAAACATTTTCACAATCTTGAGTCTTCCCATTGAAGAACAAGGTGTGTTTTTTCACTTATGTATGTCTCTTTCGGTTTCTTGCAGCAGTGTCTCATAGTTTTCTTTGTATAGGTCTTTTATGTCTCTGGTTAGATTTGTTCCTAAGTATTTAATCTTCTTGGGGCTATTGTAAATGGTATTGATTTCATGATTTCCTCTTCGGCTTTCTCTTTGCTCATATAGAGGAATCCGACTGGTTTTTGCATGTTTATCTTGTATCCTGATACTTTGCTGAAATCTTCTTTTAGTTCCAGTAGTTTTCTTGTGGATTCTTTAGGGTTTTCTGTGTATAAAATCATATCATCTGCAAATAGAGATAGTTTATTTCTTCCTTACCAATTTGGATTTTTTTTTCCTAGACTAATTGCTCTGGCTAGGACCTCCAGAACAATGTTAAATAAAAGTGATGATAAAGGGCATCCTTGTCTGGTTCCCGTTCTCAAGGGGAATGATTTCAGACTCGCTCCATTTAGGGTGCTGTTGGCTGTTGGCTTTACATAAATGCCCTTTATTATGTGGAGGAATTTTCCTTCTATTCCTATTTTGCTGAGAGTCTTTATCATGAATGGGTGTTGGACTTTGTCAAATGCCTTTTCTGCATCAATCCATAAGATCATGTGGTTCTTGTCTTTTATTTATATGATGGATTACATTGACTGTTTTTTCAATGTTAAACCATCCCAGCATACCTAGTATGAATCCTACTTGGTCATGGTGAATTACTTTTTCAATATGTTGTTGGCTAGAATTTTGCTGAGGGTTTTTGTGTCTAAGTTCATGAGGAATATTGGTCTGTAATTTTCTTTTTTTGTGGTATCTTCACCTGGTTTTCTTATGATGGTTATGCTGGCTTCATAGAATGAGATTGGGTGTATTTCATCCTTTTGTATGTTCTGAAATACCTTTAGTAGTAGTGGTGTTAACACTTCTCTGAAAGTTTGGTAGAATCCTCCAGCGAAGTCATCAGGGCCAGGGCTTTTATTTATTGGGAATTTTTAATTATCTTTTCGATTTCTTCTTTTGTTATAGGTTTATTTAGTTGTTCTACATCTGTTTGTGTTAGATTAGGTAGGTAGCGCATTTCTAGAAATTTATCCAATTCTTCTAGGTTTTCAAATTTGTTGGAGTACAATTTTTCATAATATTCTGTTAGGATTCTTTCAATTTCAGTTGGGTCTGTTGTAATATTGCCAATCTCATTTCTTATTTGAGTTATTTGCTTTCTCTCCTATTTTTCTTTTGTCCATTTGGCCAATGGTTTATCGATTTTGTTGATCTTTTCATAGAACCAGCTATTGGTCTTGTTAACTCTTTCAATTGTTTTTCTTTTCTCTATTTCATTTAATTCTGAGCTAATTTTTATTGTTTTGTTTCTACTGGTACCCTAGGCCTTTTTTTGCTACTTTCTTTCTATTTCTTTGAGTTGTATGGATAATTCTTTGATTTTGGCCTTTTCTTCTTTTGGATGTGTGCATTTATTGCTATAAATTGACCTCTGAGCACTGCTTTTGCTGTGTCCCACAGGTCCTGGTAGGAAGTGTTTTCATTCTCATTTGATTCTATGAATTTCTTTATTCCATCCTTAATTTCTTCTATAACCCAGTAGTATTTCAGCAAGGTGTTGTTCAGTTTCTGTGTATTTGATTTTTTTTTTCACTTGCTTTATGTTATTGGTTTCTACTTTTATGGCTTTATGGTCAGAAAAGATGCTTTGAGATATTTTGATGTTTTGGATTCTGTTAAGACTTGCTTATGACCTAATATGTGGTCTATTCTGGAGAACGCTCCATAGGCATTGGAAAAGAAAATATGCTTGTCTGCCGTTGGGTGGGGTGTTCTGTATGTGCCTATGAGACCAAGTTGGTTGATTGTGGCATTTAGATTTTCACTGTCTTTATTTAGCTTCTTTCTGGATGTTCTGTCCTTCACCAAAAGTGGTGTGTTGGAGCCTCCTACTATTATTGTAGAGCTGCCCATCTCAGTTTTCAGTGCTTTTAGAGTTCATTTTATGTATTTTGGATCCCTGTCATTGGGTGCACAAAAGGCTCCTTCCTTATCCTTTGTGGTAGATTTTACTTTAAAGTCTATTTTGTTAGAAATTAATATTGCCACTCTTCTTTTTTGGTTGTTGTTTGTTTGGTATCTCTTTTCCATCCTTTGAGTTTTAGTTTGTTTGTATCTTTATGTCTAAGGTGTGTCTCTTGTAGGCAACATATAGGCAGATCATGTTTTTTAAATCCATTCTGCCACTTTCTGTCTCTTTATTGGTGCATTTAGTACTTTTACATTCAGCGTAATTATGTCTAGGTATGAGTTTAGTGCTGTCATTTTGATGCCTTTTTTTTTGGTTGTTGACAGTTTCTTTTTTCCACTGAATTTTCTGTGCTGAGTAATTTTTCTTTATGTATTGTCTTTTCCTCTTTTCCATTGTCGTTGCTTTTGTTTTTGCTGTCTTCATGTTTTTCTTTTTTTATTATTATTTTGATGTGCAGGATTGTTATTTTCCTTTGTGATTACCTTGATATTTACCCCTATTTTCATACTCCATATGAAAGATCTATGACTACATCTTTTAGTCCTTCTTTTTTGAGTTAATGTTGTCATCTTTTACTTCATGATGTCTGTTTCGCTGTTCTGAGCATTTTAGCTTTGATTTAGTTTTGTGATTTCTCTGTCTTGGATGATATCTGGTTTCCCTGTCCTCTGTTCTTGTCTTGGATTGTTATCTGATGTTATTGAGTTTCTAACTGGAGGATTTCTTCTAGAATTTCTTGTAATTTTGGTTTGGTTTTGGCAATGTCCCTCAACTTCTGTTTATCTGGAAATGCCATAATTCACCTTCATATCTGAGACAGTTTTGCTGGATATATAATTCTTGGCTGGCAATTATTTTCCCTTTAAGTCTTCATATATGTCCTCCCATTGCCTTCTTGCCTGCATAGTTTCTGCTGAGTAGTCCGAGATTAGTCTTACTGACTGTCCTTCGCAGGTGACTTTTTGTTTATCCCTAGCTGCTCCTAAAATTCTCTTTATCTTTGGTTTTGGCAAGATTGACTATAATATGTCTTGATATCTTTCTTTTGGATCTACCTTCTGTGGGGTTAGATGAGCATCTTGGATGGATATCTCATCTTTCATGATATCAGGGAGGTTTTCTGCCAACAAATTTTCAACAATTTTCTCTGTATTTTCTGTTTTTCCTCCCTGTTCTGGTACTCTGATTACTCATAGGCTATTTCTCTTGATAGAGTCCCACATGATTCTTAGGGTTTCTTCATTTCTTAAAATTCTTTTATCTGATTTTTCTTTGAATATATTGGTGCCAAGTATTTTGTTTTCAGTCTCACTAATTCTGACTTCACTTTCCTGAATTCTGCTCCTTTGACTTTCTACTGAGTTGTCTAATTCTGAAATTTTATTGTTGATCTTCTGAGTTTCTGACTGCTGTCTCTCTAAGGATACTTGAAGCCTATTAAAGTTTTCCTTATTCTCTTGAATAACCTTCTTAATTCCCTCAACTGCTTTATCTGTGTGTTCCTTGGCTTGTTCTGCATTTTGCCTGATCTCTTTTTTATTTTTTTTTCTTTCCTAATATCTTGAAGAGTTCTGTATATTAATATTTTGTATTCTATCTCTCGTAATTCTAGGAATATATCTTCGTCTGGAAGATTCCTCAATTCTTTGCTTTGGAAGCTTGCTGACATGATCATTGTCTGCTTCTTTATGTGATTTGATATTGACTCTTGTCTCTGTATGTTTGCATACCGTGTCCTAGCTTCTTGCTTTGTTTTGTTTTGAAATACTTCATAAAAAAAAAAATAGCTGCTCAAATTAGTTGGCTTGATTAATGGAGCCTCTGAAGCTCTAATGTCCTGTCACCAGATGGCTAGAGCTGTTATCAGATATACGAGCCTAAAAGTCCATTCAGTTTTCTTGTAAGGATTCGGCTCAGATTTCCAGGTAGTTGGTCACCAAGTGTGTGGTGTAGGCTCTCACCTACTGTCTTTGAGGAGCAGTGGTGATTGGTGTATGCATAGGTCTCTTGTTGCATCAGGTGGTCACACTCTGAGCAAGGTAGGGGGCTGACAACCTTTCCCTGAGTGTGTGTGAGGAAGACACATCCCTGTTCTCTAGAGTGCACAAGCGGGTGGGCTCTGCAGCCATACCATTGACACCCGATACTTTTAACTATAAGGACTGGGAGACACCCCTTATCCTTGTACCCCTGACATGGGTGGCTAGGTGGTATAGGTGGAGCCACCAGTCCTCAGGCCCCTGATGTGGGTAGGTGAGGACCCTGCTTAATAGAGCAGTGTCAAGCATCAAGAACCCACCTCGCCACTGCACAGCTGAAACCGTTAAAGTCAGACCTTAGGCCACATGCCCTTGCACTGTAACAAGAACCCAGCTCCTGAAATGGGCCACACAGTTCTATGCAGGGGTGAAAGCCATTCAAAGTCTATGGACCACTTGTGCCTGGACAGGAGCTGCTTCTGCCCTGAGTTTCCAGCTTAGAGGAGCCATCAGATTATTTTTTCCCTGTTTGTTAATTTGTTCCTTCTCCAATGGCTCTGGTTGCGTGCCAGGACCTATCTCAGGCCCAGGAAAATCGAATGTCACTGAAGCCAGCTCGGGGGCCTGGGACAGAGGGGTGAGGGATCAGATAAATGCGGGAGAGTTCTTTTGAAAGGGGAGGTATTTGATCTGTGCAGTGAATTAAATGCTAGCACTTATGCAGAGAGCGCTGTTCTTCTCTGATTCTGGAGGCGTGAGTAGACTCTGTGCCACTGGCTCTCTGTGGCTGGGGAAACCGTGTACAGAAAGCTACTGCCAGCCCCTCTGCAGTCACACCAGCAGATCAGGGATGAGGGGCGCTGGTTCCCACTGAGTTAGGTCTGGCAACTTCTTGGTGCTTCTGAACCATATCTCCCTCCCTCTGTTGCTAAGTCCAATTTCTTAACTTTGCCTTTGATGTTCAGGGCTCCTAGCTTGTCATATACATAATCAGTTTACTTGTTTTTTCAGGTGTTCGTTGTAAGAGGGACTATTGGAAGCATCTGACTACTCTCTTATCTTGGCCCTGCCTGCATCTGATGCATTCTTGTCTAGCTATATTTGATAGATATTTTTCTAGGTTAGAATATAAGTTTTCCTCATGCTTTCAAAGTAGACATTATGTTTTCATGCCTGACTGATGGAAATTCACAGTCATGGGAATTCTTTCCTTTTTTTTTTTTTGATTCAAAATATCCTCTTATAAAATGTAATGAAGAAAAGTATGTAAAATTGTTTATTTGCATTTTATGAATTCCTAACTTGGATTATTTCTAGCATAAATATAAATATTGAAAACAACTGCAAATATATCATCACAAAGTTTCACAATCCATATTTGCAACGATGGTTGAGGGCACCTGCTTTCCCTTGGACCATTACTATTACTATTTTTAAATCTTCCAATATCTGCTAAACCATTTGGAAAAATGATGAATTCCAACCGCCATTTTAATTTAAATTTATTTTTTAGTGAAATTAGATAAATTTCCATGAATATAGTAGTGCCTTCTTATCTTCTACTGGACTCTCCTGACATATATTTTGCTAATTTTTATACTTTCATGTTGATTTGAGGAGTGCTATAGGAAATAGGAAACCCTGGTCTGGTGGCATAGTGGTTAAGAGCTATGACTGCCAGTCAGAAGGTCGGCAGTTTGAATCCACCAGGTGCTCTTTGGAAACCCTATGGGACAGTTCTACTCTGTCAAAATTGACTCAATGACAATAGGTTTTGGTTTATATGTATCATAAAGACAGGAAAGAAAGAAGAGACCAAAACGGATGTCAAAAGAGACTTCGAAACTTGCTCTAAAATATCCAGTAGCTAAAGGGAATAGAAGAAATTAAGAAGTAGAAGAGCTGAACAGAAGATCCAAAGGGCAGCTTGAGAAGACAAAATAAAATATTGTAATGAACTGTGCAAAGATCTGGAGCTAGAAAATCAAAAGGGAAGAAAACTCTCAGTATTTCTCAAGTCAAAAGAACTGAAGAAAAATTCAAGCTGCAAGTCGCAATATTGAAGGATTCTATGGGCAAAATATTGAACGAAATATCAAGAGAAAGATGGGAGGAATACACAGAGTCATTATACCAAAACTAATTGGTCAATGTTCAACATTTCAGGATGTAGCATATGATCAAGATCCAACGGTACTGCAGGAAGTCCATGCTATGCTGAAAGGAATGGCAAAAAACAAGGGTCCAGGAACTGACAGAGTACCAGTTGAGATGTTTCAACAAACAAATGCAGCACTGGAAGTGCTCATTTGTCTATGCCAAGAAATTTGGAAGACAGCTACCTGGCCAACCAACTGGAAGAGAGCCAATATATATGCCTATTCCCAAGAAAGGAGGTCCAAGCAAATGCAGAAATTCTTGAACAATATCATTGATATCACATACAAGCAAAATTTTCCTGAAGATCATTCAAAAGTGGCTGTAGCAGTGTATTGACAGGGAACTGCCAGAAGTTCAAGATGAATTCAGGAGAGGATATGGAATGAGGGATATCATTGCTGATGTCAGATGGATCCTGGCTGAAAGCAGAGAGTACCAGAAAGATGTTTACCTGTGTTTTATTGACTATGCAAAGACATTCGACTGTGTGGATCATAACCAATTATGGATAACATAGCAAAGAATGGGAATTTAGAGCACTTAATTTTGCTCATAAGAAACTTGGACATAGATCAAGAGGCAATCGTTCCAACAGAACAAGGGGATACTTCATGGTTTAAAGTTAAGAAAGATGTGCATCAGATTTGTATCTTTTCACCATACTTATTCAATCTGTACGCTGACCAAGTAACCTGAGAAGCCAGACTGTATAGAAGAATTTGGCATCAGGATTAGAGGAAGACTCATTAACAACCTGTGATATGCAGATGACAAGACCATGCTTACTGAAAGTGAAGAGGACTTGAAGTACTTAGTGATAAAGGTCAAAAACCACAGCCTTCATTATAGATTACACCTCAACATAAAGAAAGCAGAAATCCTCACAACCAGGCCACTTAGAAACGTCATGATAAAAGGAGAAAATATTGAACTTGTCAAGGATTTCATTTTACTTGGAGTGACAATCAAAGCAGCATTCAAGAAATCAAATGACGTGCTACTTTAGGCAAATCTGCTGCAAAAGACTTCCTTAAAGTGTTAAAAAGCAAAGATGTCACTTTAAGGACCACGGAGTGCCTGATCCAAGCCATGGTGTTTTCAACTGCCTTATACGTGTGTGAAAGCTAGACAAGGAGTAAGGAAGACCAGAGAAGAGTTGGTGCCTTTGAATAATGGTTTTAGTGAAGAATATTTAATGTACCGTGGACTGCCAAAAGGAGAAAAAAATCTGTCTTGGAAGAAGTACAGCAAGAATATCCTACTGAGCAGTTACATCTCTCTTACAGGGTTGTTGTAAGTTGGAATCAACTCAATAACAATGGGTTTCATTTGGTTTAAGTGGAGTTCAAAGAAAAAATGTTTTATATAAATATCACAAAATACATTTCCTAAATCTAAATTGATAATTTAGATTTAGGAAATGTATAAATTTTGTTGCATTTTTTATTTATGAGAAAATAAAATTTATAACTCTTCAGGGTTATACTTTATCTATATTAATGGGGTGCCAGTTATACTTTCTGAGCATTCTTTTTAGTTCATATGATTTTTCAGTTGAGTCTAATAGTGTTTCAGGTTGATTATATCATACGTAAATACCATTTGTTTTTGCTAGCTTTTCAAAGGTGAGATATTTTTGGTTCCAGTGTTGTTTGCCATGATATCCAGGTCTACGATTTCCAAGAAAAATGTTGAGTATTTGATCCTTAATGTTTGATTGTAACATTGATGGAAAACATTAACAGTGTTTTATTTTCCATTTAAACTATGTATACATTTTATCATATTACAGATTTTTTTCTGCCTCTTCTAGACTATTAAAAAAAAATTAATATGTTTGTATTTAGTGTTCTATGGGAATTTGTATTATTTTTTACCAAAAATGTTTATCTCCCACTGACGTGATGTCAGGGTTTTTCTCTAATTTGGAGTCATCATTGACTTCTCTCTTTCTCTAACATCTTATACACAACACTTTCTCTTGGTTGTATCTTCAGAATAGATTCCATATCTGCCCCCTTCTAAATTACTCCCTTGCCAACACCCTGGGCCTGGCTGCCACTACAGCTTGCTCAGACACTGTAAGGGCCTCCTAGCTGCTCTCCCAACCTTCAATTTTCCCTCTAGAGTCTAATCAGACAACAACCAGGGGGAAGTTCTTAAAACATTACTCAGGTGACATGTCTCTCTGATCAAATCTTTTCAAAGATTTTAAATAAATCCAAGTCCTATAGGCTGCCATGATAATCTTTTGGACATATCTCTCACCTCACTACAGAGCACCCCTCTCTCCCTTGATTTCTGCTGTGCATCCTGCTCGTTTTGTTTCATTTTCTCTAGGCCTTTGGACTGGGGTTGGTTCTCTCTCCTAGTATTTTTTTTTTTTTTTGCATATTTTCCTGTTGTTTGGCTCTCCCCTTTCATTCAGATCTCTGCTGAGATATCACTGTTAAGAAAGGACTTTGCTGACCAACTAATTTAACCTATAAATCAACATTCTACTTCAATGCCTTGCTCATTTTGTAATCATTAGCATTACTTTGAATTTTACTGTATCTCTATTTGTATATGCATTTTTTTGTGTATTTGCACATTGGAATGTAAGTTTCTGATGGGCAGAGAATTTGTCTGATGGTTTACTTATGTTTCTATGGGACCTGAAACAGCAGTTGACAAACAACATGCACTTACTTAATACTTTTTAATGAATGGATTATTGTACTGGTCCTATTGTAGGGCCATCTTAGAAATTTTGCAATTACAAATATATGTTTAAAATACAGTATCTTTTTATCTACTGATAGCATTCATTTTCTGGGATTTTATTTATGGTATTAAATAATATGCATAAGTGAGACTTGTCCAACTTTATATTTGTGTTCTTTTTGTTATCAAACGTTTCACTGATAATGCCATAAATATTCATGATATATTGATAACAATTTCTGATAACAATTAAGTAGCAACTACAATATACCAAGCAGTGTTCTACATATTTTGTTTATAATAAGTCACTTAACTTTCACAGGGAGTCCCTAGTTGCACAAATTATTAAGCTGTTTGCTGTTAACCAAAATATTTGTGGTTTCAATCTGCCCAGAGGCACCTCAGAAGAAAGACCTAGTGACCTACCTCCAAAAGGTCACAGCCATTGAAAGCCCTACAGAGTACGGTTCTGCTCTGACACACATGGGTTTGCCATGAGATGAAATCAGTTGGATGGCAACTACTTAATCCTCACAACGTCAAAACCGATTACTTCTATTGAATCTGTTACTGTGACTACTGCCATTGTACAGATGACAAAGCTGAGGCTCAGAGAGGTTAAGCAACTTGTTCTTGCTCATGCAACTAGAATTTGTATGATTATTATTAATCACATGGTTTTGTTCTATTTTATATTCTCCATTGTCTAAACAGAAGCATAGCAAAAGGGGGGCAGAGGAGGGCACATGCCCCAGGGTCCAAGTCCAAGGGTGCAGCAGACAAGGTACAGAATGCTTTTAGGAGCCACAAATAAGAAAGCCAGACAAGAGGGGGAAGACATTTCTGCTCACTCATCAACATCTATTCATCTTGAAATTTGGGATAGGGAAAGGCTGAACTTAGAGATTGCCCCTGGAAATGCCTTACCCTCACTACGCCCTGTGTCTGAAATATATTACAAATTATAAGAATTGCAAGTCTCTTGATATTTTGATAAAAGTAACATAAAAATTATATGACAGCGATTTCCTTTGGATTTTAATGGTTCAGTAGCTTTCTAGTTTAGGTATTTTCTATTCAGTGTCTTTTTGGTATTTTATTGATTATATTTTGTTAATGTATATCTGTGAACAGACTTACACGCGTGTATATGAACACACACATGCATGCACACACTCCTACACTCATGAACACACATATCCACTCAAGGATTTCATGGATAAAATTATAATATTGACATGAAGGTAGATCTCAATAATTCTTGAGATATAGAAAGTTAATGGTTAAGAAGACTAAATTCCACCAATACTGTTTATATATTCTATGCAAATCTAATAAAAATCACAACGAAATTTGTAAAGAAAATGACAAACTAATTCTAAAACTTATGTAGGTATGTAAAGGCCCAATAGTAGCTAGAGTAGTACTAAAAAATAAGTAACATCCCCTACCAGATACCTGACATTGTGTAATAAATGAACAGTGCTGTGTCCTTACTTAAATAAACAGACTTCTCATTTGACTAAATCTAGTTTATGTCATTGTTTAATTTCTATCTCTATGTTTACAACTACCAAATTTATATCTCAAAACAGAATCTCTTCCCTGAAATCCATGGTTGAATATCAACTTCCAAGTTAATATCTCCATGAGGATGTATATTAAGTATTCAAAATCGACATATTTGAAGTTTAAAGGTTGATTACGCTCTCCAGGATATTTTCCTGCTCAATCTTCATCCTATCGATAAATGATGCCTTTATTCAACCAAAGCTTTAGTAACATCTCTGACTCCACTGTTCTCTCAAAGAATGCATTATTCAACATTTCCTCATTGTCTTCAGGACTTTGCTACTTTTGCTATTTTCCGTACTTGATGGTTCAAGTCATCATACTTACTCACCTGTACTTTTGTAATATCTATCTAAATGGTCTTACTGTGCCCATCTTTGTACCATAAAGCACATGGAATAATCCATTTAAAATATGTTAGATTTTATTAAGGTTCTATTCAATTTTACAAAAACCTGAGCTGAATGGAAAGCTTTTAAAATTAAACTCAAGGCCCAACTCCACCTGGCCTCCTTTATTGTATGCTCCTCAATTCCTATTACATCACTGGGCTCTTTCATTGTATTACAGCTGTATTTTACTGAGGTCTCTTCTTTGGATACTAACTCATTTCTTGTTTTAGGGCTTTAGCCAGTTCATTTGCTTTGAGCAGTCTGCTTCTAGAAATGATAGAGAGACTTCATCTCTGAACCAGTTACTATCTTGTCTTTTTACCCTACTTTTTAAATTTTTCTTCAGATAGCAAGGCACCATCTAACTATATATATATGTAATTATGTGTATCTATTTCTGTCTATCTACTACTAGAAAAAGAATCGATGCATGCAAACTCCAGTATTGATGAAGAATATTCAATATACCATAGACTCCCAATAGAATGAATGTTTACTCATTCAGTCTTAGAAGAAATACAACCAAAATGTACCTTAGAAATTAGGATGCTGTCTTAGTCATCTAATGCTGCTATATCAGAAATACCACAGGAGGATGGCTTTAACAAAGAAAAATTTATTCTCTCACTGTCTAGTAGGCTACAAGTCCAAATTCAGGTCGTGAGCTCCAGGGGAAGGCTTTCTCTCTCTGTCTGCTCTGGAGGAATGTCCTTGTCATCAATCTTCCCTTGGTCTAGGAGCATCTCAGTGCAGACCCAAAGGACATGCTCTGCTCCAGCACTCCTTTCTTGGTGGTATGAGGCCCCTATGTCTCTCTTCTCACTTCTCTCTTTTGTATCTCAAAAGAGATTCACTTAAGACACTACCCGATCTTATACATTTCATCAACATAACTTCTGCTAATCCATCTTATTACATCATAGTGATAGGGTGTACAACACTTAGGGAAACCACATCAGATCGTAAAATGATAGGCAATCGTAGAATCGTACAAGGGAATCATGACCTAGGCAAGTTGACAGATATTTTGGGGGGGACACAATTCAATCCATGACAGATGGTGAGACTTCAAATTGCTTACTTTGGACATGTCATCAGGAAAAACCAATTGGTAGAAAAAGGTACCATGTTTGGTAAATTAGAGAGCCAACCAAAATGGGGAAACCCTCAGTGAGACGGATTAACCCAATAGCTGCAACAATGGACTCAAAATACCAAAGATCATGAAGATGTTACAGGCCGTGGCAATCTTTCATTTTATGATGCATAAAGTCACCATAACTCGGAACCAACTTGATGGCAGCTAACAACAACTAGAATGCATATACTTTGACATCCTGCTTTGGTATCCGAAAAAAATATTTGTGTCCAGAAAGTATTTCTTGGATGAGTGAATGCAACTTGTGTAGATTAGATTATTAGTCACCAAATATTGACATTATTCCCCTGCTTGCCCCCACACACATAGACCTACACTGTCTCCATGGGAGGAGTATATTTCCTGACCCACTGACACTAGTCTTGGCCATGGTACTTGGTTAATGGAATGTGGATATGAGTGTGAGTGTGGTGTTTCCCAGCCTAGTCTGTAAGAGACTTCTCCTCTGAAAGCTTGAAGTTCTACCATGAGATGAACATGCCTCAAGTGTCTGCTGCCCCTTCAACTTGTCCAAGGAAATTAAGAGATGCATGGAAACAATCTGAACTCAAAACCTAGCTAATCTGTAGAGTTGCATGAAATACTTTTTATTACTTGTCATTAAGATTTTGTGGTTGTCTTTTATGCATCATTATTGTAGTAAAATTCTGACTAATATCCCAACCCAGTGCCTTCGAGTCGATTCCATGACTAATATAGGAACATGATATGGAAGCCAAATACGGACCTAATGGTATATGAAATATATGATTAATTCAGTATACCTAGAAACAAGGGAGAGGGTTATCCTTGGTGCGTGCTGAGTAGCGGGGTATTTCTTGTCTCTTTCACGCCAGGATTTGCCATATGACTTGCTGGGCAAATGGAATATGAGTGAAGTGAAAGATTCCACATTCAAACAGAAGAATTAAGTGCCATTTACCTGGTTCCATCCATATTCCTATGCATTTGCCATGATAGTGGCTAACATAAGAGCTGCTAACCAGAAATGAAGTACAAAAGATGATAATACAGAGCAGATTTGCACTTGACTCACACCCAAGAGGTATTATAAATGAGAAATATCCCCACATTTTAAGTCAATGAAACTTGTGGATTGTCAATCAACTGGGATAGAGTTTAAGCCTGGTTCTAAGGATATAACCTAACTATTTCACCAATAACAGTAATCCCATTTGTCGTGATTATTTCTGGAGCATGAATTAAACCAGATGTTGTCTAATTAGGTCAATTGTTTATTTATTCTAGAAGGGGTTCATGCACCTGTAATTATTATACAAGTTCGAACTCAGGGTTTTTTTTTTTAACCCAGTTAACACAAATTTTAACTGATTTAGTGATAATGCAAAAAAAGTGCTGTTGCTGATGATAATGGTGATGATATACACCCGTCCTATCCCATATGTATTTTATATAATTAATACTGACAGAAGCTTGGGTGAAATTTTGATTTGCTCTACAAGCATGACTAAAACCAGTGAGATATCACAGGTGTCTCCTATGAACAATAGGCATATTGGTTTTGACAGACCCTAAACCAAAGATGTCTCTATAATAGCTGACTGGAATATCATATTTTTAATATCATTAGGTGACCATTTATATATTTTTTATAACTGGTCCTTATTAATGGTAAGATAAATGGGACATTAATAGATTTGAATATCAGTATAACAACAGGGAACTGCAAGAAATTCAACCGAGATTCAGAAGAGGGAGTGGAACCAGGGATATCATTGCTGATGTCAGATGGATCCTGGCTGAAAGCAGAGAATACCAGAAGGATGTTTACTTGTGTTTTACTGGCTATGCAAAGACATTTGACTGTGTGAATCATAACAAATTACGGATAACATTGTAAAGAATGGGAATTCCAGAACACATAATTGTGTTACCAGGAACCTGTACATGGATCAAGAGGCAATTGTTCAGACAGAACATGGGGAGACTGAGTGGTTTACAGTAAAGAAAGGTGAGTGTCAGGGTTGTGTCCTTTCATCATACCTATTCAATCTCTGTGCTGAGCAAATAATCTGAGGAACTGGACTATATGAAGAAGAATGAGGTATCAGAATTGGTGGAAGACTCATTACAGCTTGCATTATGCAGATGACACAACCTTGCTTGCTGAAAGTGAAAAGGATTTGAAGCATTTACTGACAAAAATCAAAGACTACAGCCTTCGTTATGGATTACACTTCAACATAAAAAAAAAAAATCCTCACCACTGGACCAATAAGCCAAACCATGATAAACAGAGAAAAGATTGAAGTTGTCAAGGATTTCATTTTACTTGGATCCACAATCAATACCCATAGCAGCAGCAATCAAGAAATCAACAGATGCTATTTCCAGAGGCAGAGCCAAGTTGGCAGAATAGACAGCTGCTTCCAGCGAGCCCTCTTTACAACAAACACCAGAAAATAACAAGTGAAACAAGTATATTTATAACAAGCTAGGAGCCCTGAGTATCAAAGGCAAGCTTAGAAAAAGAACTGAGGGGCAGGGGGAGGAAGAGATGGTTCAGAAGTGGAGAGGAGTTACCAGACCTGAATCATGGGGAGCCCTCAGGCACCATTCCCAGGAGCTGCAGTGGCGGGGTTGGTACTAGAGTTCGGCCACAGCTTCCTCAGGGAGAAGCATTCAGCCATACAGCCTACTCTGACCTCCGGAACCAGAGAAGAACGGCGCTCTCAGCAAAAGCTAATTACCTGCATATATTTCACCGCACCTCCCACTCTGCCCCCCCACCCCCCTACTCCCAAGATGGCTTCAGTGGCTGACTTCCCTGGGACTGAGATAGGTCCTGTTGAGAGCCTAGACTCATCCTCACGGGCTTTGAGAAGGAATAAATTTGCAATTGGGGAAAAAACATAATTTACCAGCTCCATTAACTGGGGAAGTTCAGGACAGAAGCAGCTCCTGATCAGACATAAACGGTCCATAGACTTTTACAACCTTTCGCCTCTGCATGGACCCGTCTAGGCCTATTTCAGGAGAATAGGCCCCTGTTGGCAAACACCAACTATTTCAGCTGTGCGGTGGAGAGGTGGGTGTTTGATGTTTGACATTGCTTTGCCTATTAAACAGGGTCCTCACCTACCCATATCAGGGACCTAAGGACAGATGGCTCCACTCAGGTCACCCAGCCTCCTGCAAAAGGGGTCCGAGGATAACTGGCACTTCTCAGTCCTTACAACCAAAAATGTTGGGTGCCCATGGTCCATCTGAAGAACCCACCCACCTGTACACTCTAGGGAATAGGGGCACACTTTCCTCAGAGATACTTGGGGGATGATTCTCAGCCCCCTGCCTTGTTCAGAGTATGGCCACCTGCTACAACCAGATACAGGTACCTGCACTAATCACCCCTGCCCCTCTAAGGGTGTGGGACACAGCCTGCACCACACACTTGATGATCAGCTACCTAGACACCTGAGCTGAATTCATACAAGAAAACTGAATGCACTCCTAGACTGATCTACCTGAGAACAGCTCTAACCATCTGGTGAGAGGACATCAGAGCTCCAAAAGTGAAAATAATCAAGTTAGCTCACTCAAGCAACCCATCTGGGCATATCAAAACAAAACAAAGCAAGAAGCTATGACACAGTAAGCAAACATAAAATAAACTAATACAATAACTTATAGATGGCTCAAAGAAAACAGTCAATTTCAGGTCACAAAAAGAAACAGACCATAATCACCTCAACAAAATCTCAAAACAAAGAATCAAGGGATCTTCTAGATGAAAGTGCATTCCTGGAATTACCAGAGGCAGAAAACAAAACATTAATATGCAGAACCTTTCAAGACATCAAGAAGGAAATAAGGCAATGCACAGAACAAGCCAAGGAACATACAGATAAAGCAATTGAAGAAATTAAAAAGATTATTCAGGAACATAATGAAAAATTTCATAAGCTGGAAAAATCCATGGACAGACAGCAATCAGAAATTTAGAAAATTAACAATAAAATTAAAGAAATAGACAACTCCAATAGAAAGCCAGAGAAGCAGATTTGAGCAAATGGAAGGCATAATTTCTGAACTTGAAGATAAAGCACTTGGCACTCATATGTTTGAAGAAAAATCAGATAAAAGAATTTTTAAAAAATGAAGAAAGCTTAAGAATCATGGCAGACTGTATGAAGGGAAATAACCTACGAGTGATTGGAGTTATCAGAACAGGGAGGGATAACACAAAATACAGAGAAAATTGTTGAAGATTTTTTAGCAGAAAACTTCCCTGATATCATGAAAGATGAGAAGATATCTATCCAAGATGCTCATCTAACTGAACATGAGGCCGATGTCAAAAGAAAGTCTCCAAGACAGATTATACTTGAACTTGCCAAAGCCAAAGATAAAGAAAGAATTTTAAGAGCAGCTAGGGATAAAGGAAAAGTCACCTAGAAAGGAGAGCCAATAAGAATAAGCTTGGACTACTAGGCAGAAACCACACAGGCAAGAAGGCAATGGGATGACATATAAAAAGTTGAAGGAAAAAATTGCCAGCCAAGAATCATATATCCAGCAAAAATGTCTCTCAAATGTAAAGGTGAAATTAAGACATTTCCAGATAAACAGAAGTTTAGAGAATTCATAAAAACCAAAGCAAAACTACAAGAAATACTAAAGGGAGTTCTTTGGCTAGAAAATCGATAATATCAGGTATCAACCAAAGACTAGAACACTGGGCAGAGCAACCACAAGTCAACCCAGATGGAGAAATCCAAAAAAACAAAGCAAGATTAAGAAAAAAAAAACCTCAAAACAGGGTAACAGCAATGTTATCATATAAAAGAAGACAACATTAGAATAATAAAGAGGGAGTAAAAAATGTTATCATACACCTTCCATATGGAGAGAAAAATACGGCGATACAAAGAAATAAAAGTTACGTTTAAATTTAGAAAAATAGGGGTAAATAACAAGGTAACCACAAAGGACATAAACTATCCTACTCATCAAAAAAAAAAAAAAAAATAGAGACTCAGCAGAAACAAAATCAACAACAACAAATATGAGGAAAGGACAATATATAAAGAAAATCTACTCGTCACATAAAATCAAGTGGGAAAAAGAAACTGTCAACACACAAAAAAAGACATCAAAATGATAGCACTAAATTCACACCTATCCATAATTACTCTGAATGTAAATGGACTAAATGCACCAATAAAGAGACAGAGAGTGGCAGAATGGATTAAAAAACAAGATCCATCTATACGCTGCCTATAAGAAACATACATTAGAATTAGAAACACAAACTAAAACTCAAAGGATGGAAAAAATATATCAAGCAAACAACAATCAAAAAAGAGCAGGAGTAGCAAATTAATTTCTGACAAAATAGACTTTAAAGTTAAATCCATCATAAAGGATAAGGAAGGACACTATATAATGATTAAAGGGACAATACACCAAGAAGATATAACCATATTAAATATTTACACACCCAATGACAGGGCTGCAAGATACATAAAACAAACTCTATCAGCATTGAAAAGTGAGATAGATAGCTCCACAATAATACTAGGAGACTTCAACACGCCACTTTCAGTGAAGGACAGGATATCCAGAAAGAAGCTCAATAAAGACACGGAAGATCTAAATGCCACAATCAACTAACATGACCTCATAGACATATACAGAACACTCAAACCAACAGCAACCAATTATACTTTCTTTTCTAGTGCACATGGAACATTCCCTAGAATAGACCACATATTAGGTCATAAAGCAAGCCTTAGCAGAATCCAAAACATTCAAATATTACAAAGCATCTTCTCTGACCAGAAGGCCATAAAAGTGGAAATCAATAACGGGAAAAGCAGGAAAAAGAAATCAAACACTTGGACACTGAACAATACCCTGCTCAAAAAAGATTGGATTATAGAAGTCATTAAGGATGGAATAAAGAAATTCATAGAATCCAATGAGAATGAAAACACTTCCTATCAGAACCTTTGGGACACAGCAAAAGCGGTGCTCAGAGGCCAATTTATATCAATAAATGCACACATACAAAAAGAAAAAATGGCCAAAATGAAAGAATTATCTCTACAACTTGAAGAAATAGAAAGACAGCAACAAAAGAAACTCACAGGTACTAGGAGAAAGCAAATAATAAAAATTAGAGCAGAACTAAATGAAATAGAAAACAGAAAAACAATGGAAAGAATTAACAAGACCAAAAGCTAGTTTTTTTGAAAAAAATCAACAAAATTGATAAACCACTAGCCAAAATGACAAAAGAAAAACAGGAGAGGAACCATATAACCCAAATCAGAAATGAGAAGGGCAATATTACAACACACCCAACTGAAATTAAAAGAATCATATCAGATTACTCTGAAAAATTGTACTCTAACAATTTGAAAACCTAGAAGAAATGGATGAATTCCTAGAAACACATTACCTACTTAAACTAACACAAACAGAAGTAGAACAATTAAATAGACCCATAACAAAAGATGAGGTGAAAAAGATAATCAAAAAACTCCCCCCCCCCCAAAAAAAAACTCTGCCCCGGACAGTTTCACTGAAGAGTTCTACCAAACTTTCAGAGAAGGATTAACACCACTACTACTACAGGTATTTCAGAGAACAGAAAAGGACAGGATACTCCCAAACTCATTCTATGAAACCACCATATCCCTGATACCAAAACCATGTAAAGACATCACACACACACACAAAAATTACAGACCTATATCCCTCATGAACTTAGATGTCAAAATCCTCAACAAAACTCTAGCCGATAGAGTTCAACAACATATCAAAAAAATAATTCACCATGATCAAGTGGGATTCATACCAGGTATGCAGGAATGGTTCAACATTAGAAAAACCTTTAATCTAATCCATCATATAAATAAAACAAAAGACAAGAATCACATGATTTCATCAATTGATGCAGAAAAGGCATTTGACAAAGTTTGACACCATTCATGATAAAAACTCTCAGCAAAATAGGAATAGATGGAAAATTCCTCAGCATAATAAAGGGCATTGATACAAAACCGATAGCCAACATCATCCTAAATAGAGAGAGCCTGAAAGTATTCCCCTTGAAATAGGGAACCAGACAAGGATGCCCTTTATCACCACTCTTACTGAACACTGTGCTGGAGGTCCTACCCATAGCAATTAGGCTAGATAAAGACATAAAGGGCATCCAGATTGGCAAGGAAAAAGTAAAAGTATCTCTATTTGCAGATGACATGATCTTATACACAGAAAACCCTAAGGAATCCTCCAGAAAACTACTGAAACTAATAGAAGAGTTCAGCAGAGTATCGGGATACAAGATAAACATACAAAAATCAGTTGGATTCCTCTACACCAACAAAAAGAACATCGAAGAGGAAATCCCCAAATCAATACCATTTACAATAGCCCCGAAGAAGATAAAATACTTAGGAATACATCTTACCAGAGACGTAAAATACCTAAACATAGAAAACTAGAAGACGCTACTGCAAGAAACCAAAAGAGACCCACCTAGGTGGAAAAACATACGTTGCTCATGGATTGGAAGACTTAACATTATAAAAATGTCTATTCTATCAAAAGCGATCTATAGATTTAATGCAACTCCGAGCCAAATTCCAACTTTTAAAAAATAATTTGTATTGTGCTTTAAGTGAAAGTTTACAAATCAAGTCAGTCTCTCACATATAAACTTATATACACCTTACTACACAATGAGACAGCCCGCTCCCTCCTTCCAGTCTCTCTTTTCGTGACCGTTTTGTAAGCTTCTAACCCTCTCTACCCTCCCATCTTCCCTCCAAACAGGAGATGCCAACATAGCCTCAAGTGTCCACCTGATACAAGTAGCTCACTCCTCATCATCTCTCTCTCCAATCCATTGTCCAGTCCAATCCATGTCTAATGAGTCCAATGACATTTTTTAATGAGATGGAGAAAAAAATCACCATCTTCATAGGGAAGGGAAAGAGGCCCCAGATAAGTAAAGCATTACTGGAAAAGAAGAATAAAGTGGGAGGCCTCACTCTACCTTATTTTAGAACATATTATACTGCCACAGTAGTCAAAACAGCCTGGTACTGCTACAACAACAGATACATAGACCAATGGAACAGATTTGAGAATCCAGACATAAACCCATCCACATATGAGCAGTTGATATTTGACTAAGGCCCCAAAACAGTTAACTGGGGCAAAGACAGTTTTTTTAACAAATGATGCCGGCATAACTGGATATCCATCTGCAAAAAAATGAAACAAGACCCATACCTCACTCCATGCACAAAAACAAACTCAAAATGGATCAGAGACCTAAACGTAAAATCTAAAATGATAGAGATCATGGAAGAAAAAATAGGGACAACATTAGGAGCCCTAATACATGGCATAAACAGTACACAAAACATTATTAACAATGCAGAAGAAAAACTAGATAACTGGGAGCTCCTAAAAATCAAACACCTATGCTCATCCAAAGACTTCACCAAAAGAGTTAAAAGATTACCTAGACTGAGGAAAAGTTTTTAGGTATGACATTTCCAATCAGTGCCTGATCCCTAAAATCTACATGATACTGCAAAAATTCAACTACGAAAAGACAAATAACCCAATTAAAAAATTGGTAAAAGATATGAACAGACACTTCACTAAAGAAGACATTCAGGTAGCTAACAGATACATGAGGAAATGTTCATGGTCATTAGCCATTAGAGAAATGCAGATCAAAACTACGATGAGATCCCATCTCACTCCAACAAGGCTGGCATTAATCCAAAAAACACAAAACAAGAAATGTTGGGGAAGTTGTGGAGAGATTGGAACACTTGCACACGGTTGGTGGGAATGTAAAATGCTACAACCACTTTTGAAATCAATTTGGCGCTTCCTTAAAAAACTACAAATAGAACTACCATATGATCCAGCAATCCCACTCCTTGGAATATATCCTAGAGAAATAAGAACTTTTACAGGAACAGATATATGCACCCTTATGTTCATTGCAGCACTGTTTACAATAGCAAAAAGATGGAAGCAACCAAGGTGCCCATCAACGGATGAATGAATAAATAAACTATGGTATATTCACACGACAGAATACTACGCATCGATAAAGAACAGTGATGAATCTGTGAAACATTTCACAACATGGAGCAACCTGGAAGGCATTATGCTGAGTGAAATTAGTTACAAAAGAATAAGTATTGTATAAGACCACTACTATAAGAACTGAGAAATAGTTTAAACAGAAGAAAATATTCTTTGATGGTTAAGAGAGATGGGAGGGAGGGAGGGAAGGAGAGAGATATTCACTAATTAGGTAGTAGATAAGAACTACTTTAGGTGATGGGAAAGACAACACACAACACACAACTGGAGGTCAGCACAACTGGACTAAACCAAAAGCAAAGAAGTTTCCTGAATAAACTGAATGCTTCGAAAGCCAGAGTAGCAGGGGCAGGGGTTTGGGGACCATGGTTTCAAGGGACATCTAAGTCAACTGGCATAATGAAATCTATTAAGAAAACATTCTGTATCCCACTTTGGAGATTGGCATCTGGGGTCTTCGGCCCTAGCAAGCGGCCATCAAAGATGCATCAATTGGTCTCAGTCCACCTGAATCAAAGGAGAATGTAGAGCACCAAGGACACAAGGCCATTATGAGCCCAAGAGACAGAAAGGGCCACATAAACCAGAGACTACCCCAGCCTGAGACCAGAAGAACTAGATGGTGCCCAGCTACAACTGATGACTTCCCTGACAGGGAACACAGAGAACCCCTGAGGGAGCAGGAGAGCAGTGGGATACAGACTCCAAATTCTCGTAAAAAGACCAGACTTAATGGTCTGACTGAGGCTAGAAGGACCCTGGTGGTCATGGCCTCCAGACCTTCTGTTGGCCCAGGACAGGAACCATTCCCAAACCCAACTCTTCAGACAGGGATTGGACTGGACAGTAGGTTGGAGAGGGATGCTGGTGAGGAGAGAGCTTCTTGGATCAGGTGGATACTTGAGACTATGTTGGCATCTCCTGTCTGGAGGGAAGAGGAGAGGGTAGAGAGGGTTAGAAGTTGGAGGAATGGACATGAAAAGAGAGAGTGGAGGGAGGGAGTAGGCTGTTTCATTAGGGGAACAGCAATTGGGAGTATGTAACACCTTGTTAAAAAAAAATTTTTTTTTAGCAAGGTGTATATAAGTTTTTGTGTGAGAGACTGACTTGATTTGTAAACTTTCACTTAAAGCACAATAAAAATTAAAAAAAAAAAAAAGAAAGAAATCAAAAGACACATTGCATTGGGCAAATCTGCCGCAAAGAACTTCTTTAAAGTGTTGAAAAGCAAATATGTCACCTTGAAGACTAAGGTGTACCTGACCCAAGCCATTGTGTTTTCAATCACCTAATATGCATGTGAAAGCTGGACAATGAATAAGGAAGACCAAAGAAGAACTGACGCCTTTGAATTGTGGCCTTGGCAAAGAATATTGAATGCACTGCCAAGAGAAGGAACAAATCTGTCTTGGAAGAAGTACAACCAGAATGCTCCTTGGAAGCAAGGATGGCGAGACTGTGTCTTACATACTTTGGACATGTTGTCAGGAAAGATCAGTTCCTGGAGAAGACATCATGCTTGGTAAAGTACAGGATCAGCGGAAAAAAGGAAGACCCTCAAAGAGATAGATTGACACAGTGGGTGCGACAATGGGCTCAAGCATAGTAACGATTGTAAGAATGGCACAGGACCAGGCAGTGTTTTGTTCTGTGATACATAGTTTGGCTATGAGTCAGAACAGACTTGATGGCACCTAACAACCACAATCGATTTGAAAATGATACCTTCAGTTCTTTTTTACTCCAATTTACTGAATGTTCTGGTTGACTCATAGTGCCACAGTATTTCAAATTTATTTTCCTAACTTTTTTCAGATTCTTTGAAATGATCCTACTGAGTGATTTGGATAACTTTTATACACAACTTCCATCAACCTAGTTGCATGGTATATTCAAATATTAACAACAACAACAAAAAATTAGTCAACCCATTTATTTAAGTCTGATTAGAGCCACTTCGTTTCTCACAAAATGATTTAATAAATATCTAATTATTTTACAAATAGTTGTGTTGACATTTGTAAACATATTCCATTTTTTCATGCTTTACTTGAGTCATATTAAGCCCTGATATCCTCCTTCCTTTTGGGAATGTGAGAATGGAGAGGCAATTAAGAATAATCCACAGCTGGCTCCAGTCAGGCATTTCCTTTCCATGGACCCTTCCTTTATGATAAAAATCTCACATGAGATGATTCTAGATGATGTAATTATAAAAAAAAAAAAAAAGGAGAGTAAAATTCCCATGTTTCCATATGAGGTTTAATTTCACTGTGAATTAAATTACCTTGATTAGTGTTTATTTTCCTGGTACCACACACGAGCAGCTGCGCATAGAAGATATTGCTTTTTTAAGATATTTCTATTCATTTGTTTAACTTTAAGAGTCTTTTTTGGGACCCAGTCAAGACAGCCAAATTGCATTTGGTTCTTTTTCTGGTCTTTAGGAGCCAATGATGTAACCACCAGGAAGGTAAGTAGTTATAAAAATGAATGTTTCTGCAAAAATGAGTTCAAATGCATGACTGCAGGACATCAGGAAAGTTCTGGATGAAATACGATGAATATGTTGCTGCTTTTAAGATTTGGTGGAAACCCTGGTGGCATAGTGGTTAAGTGCTATGGCTGCTAACCTAAGGGTCGGCAGTTTGAATCTGCCAGGCACTCCTTGGAAACTCTATGGGGCAGTTCTACTCTGTCCTATAGGGTCGCAATGAGTAGGAATCACCTCGACGGCACTGGGTTTGGTTTGGTTTATCGGTTCTAAGATTTTGCAGGTAAGGATAAATTTTCTTAATCTTTTTATTCCCATAAATGATTGTCTAATCAAATATACATTATTCTATATTAAACACCGTTGTAGAAGCAACCTTCTGTATGTTCCTTCTATGAACATATTTTACATTTTGTTTGATTATTACTGTTCTAGTCCTACCCTTCTGAGAACCAGTCCTTTTGAAATCCTCACCTGCTCTTCATATTAGGTTTCTAACTTACTCTTCTTACATTAATAACAAAATATTAACATCTATATTTATAAATTTATCACTTCAACATGACAGTTAAATTATCTAGCCTGATGTATGGATTCAATAGATAATAAGTAACATATTTATATTTTCTTACTATTTTAAATAACTTTCGCATGCCAGTGCAGGAATTATCTATATTTCAAGAAGGTAAATTTGCTTACTTAGATGCATACCCCCAATAGCATATAAACACTGAAATTCAACCTAGCGTTTGTGAATTCACAATGAAAATGAAAGGGAAACAAAAAGAGGTAGCATAGAAAGAAAGAAGAAAGGAAGGAAGGAAACGTACCTGACAAACTGTCTAGAAGCTTGGAGTGAGTAAAGGCAGGTAGAAGAAATAGCAATATTTGTTAGTATTGGCTTTGTTTCATCCATTGTCAAAAGTAAGTTTCATACGTATGAGGGTCATCATCCCATTTTGTGGGTGAGTAAATCAAGGCTACGGAAAGTAAAGAAGCATACTTAAAGTCATCAGCCAATTAAGGGCAGAGTGGGATCACAAATACAAATCTGCCTAATTAAAAAGCCAACATTGTATCAATGATATTTCCCTTAATGTTATAATGGCTCCCACTTTATACTTACAATGTAAGCATTGCTGGACAGTATAAAATATCTATTTGATTCCTGAGTTTCCTATACAAAAAAGTAATGATGAAAGTGGTGAGAAATTTAAAGTATTGAACACTACAAACACTCTGGGCTGTACCATATGTAATACGACATGAACAATTGACTTCGTTCTCCAAAAGTAAAAGATAAGAAATATTAGACAGTAAAGATAATTTAAATCTATTAGCCAGCAAAACGTGAAAATAGTAGCCCATCCACTCCTGGCCGTCTACTCTGTTAGCATCATAATCGCTATTCAGAGACTGATGCTGAGTTTGTGCCATTGAGAATGGGTGAAAACAGGAGCACCAACTGGTCTCAAAGGCATTTAAACCCCTACTGAGATCTGGAGCTAATCATTTGATCTTACTTATTTGGAATTTATTATAATTTTCGATCAATTTACATTTTAAACTTTTAAACATTACATAATTCTCTTTGACATATTTCATGCACTAAATACATAGCTGGAATATAAGCTTATCAATTTATCTGACTTATTACAAGAAAGGAGTCCTGGTGATGTAGTGGATTCCAACCTGGCTGCTAACCAAAAGGCCGACAGTTCAAATCCACCAGCCACTCCTTGGAAGCCCTTATGGGGCAGCTCTCCTCTGTCCTATAGAGTCGGTATGAGTTGGAATCAACTTGATGACAACAGGTTTGGTTTAGTTTTTTTATCACAAGAAAAATCTAAATGTTAACATCATTTTTGGTGAATTCATATTTTGAAATTTTAAAAAATGTACATATCTAAAAAAAGCATAGATTGTAACCTGTTTTACAAATGTTGAAATTAAGTTTTATAGTGAGTAAGTATTGCCAATATACAGCTAGTCAATGAAGGAAGTAAAACCCAGGTAATTGAAACTTGATTCTAAATCCCATTCTGTCTCCACAAAAATGTAATTACCCATATGTTTAATCATGCCTGAACTCTGAGTGGACAAGAAGAAATATAATAAAAGAAAACAACAACAACAAATAAAATGAAACACTGTTGTAAGTGTTACGGTAGAGAAATAAGAAAGACATTTAAAAGTAAATAACAAGGCTTCAACAACAGGTAAAGAGCTCAATAAGGCAGTAAACATCTTGAGTCGACAATAGTGACCATAGTGCTATAGGATGTAAAAAAAAAAAAAAAAGACTTCACAGGGACACAGAGTGATCAGTGTCACATAAAATGGTGGTGGGACTAGAACTTGGGTTTACAGCACTGTGAAGATTTTCAAAGCTATTTAGGAAGTGGTAAAGGGAAAAATAATGGATTCAGAATGGGAAGAGTTGTGAGCAAAGCTATGTTTATGTAATGATTTAAGCATTTTTTCTATAGCATGAGACTTGTAAAATGATTTATTGCATAAAAATAATACTTGAATGACATGGACAACTAGTTTAATTCCAATAAATCAGAAATTGCAATACCTGCTAAAGGGAAAAGCTGCTGGATGCACATTTTGAAACATCTAGCTATTTTATTTCAGTGTCAAGATGCTCAGCTCTTTTACATAATGCTGGTAACCTCTGCTGCACTTATTTTTTATTCTTTGTTTTCTGTTTCTATCTGTCATGATAAAAGACATCTATTGACTTATTCTGCTGTTTAATGTGTTTTTATTTGTTTTTGTCTTTTTTAACCATCTGAATTATTACATTAAACATTTACCTACAAGTACACCTATAGTTATGGAACATATTTGTTGTTGAAACTTTCATGTTAAAATATTTTTTGATTCAGTATTCTCTAGCCACAATAGTCCCTCCAACTCTTTAAACCATTGGAACATCACTATAATTTGAAATGTAATGATATACACATTATTACACACCTGATTGTTGCCTTAAGCCACATAGTGGTGAAAAATTTATATAGAGACGATGATTTGATGAAATAGTGGTTTGCCTAATAATAAAACTTAACATTTTTATAAGATTTTTCACTGTACTTTTCAAGGAGAGATTTGGAGCCAATTCTTGAACAATGCTCTTGGCAGGCTGAAGAGTTTTTACCTTAGTAGAAGGTGAAGAGCAGTGGCAAATATTGAGACAAAGCTGTCTTTCTTCCTGTGCTGAGATGAAGGTCCGTGTGGCTGTGTGGAACTGCATCTGGTAGAGAATTTCTAAAGGGAGCCAAGACCCACTATGCAATTTCTTCATCCTTAGAGTTAAATAACCGTAAGAATATTTCCTATACTTCAATTTATTCTTGAACACTGAGTGAATGGTCAAAAAAATGAATGACATTGGGTAATATTTGTGAGAAAACTACGTGTAGAATGTTCATTATATGTACACAGAACTCTGGGTATATGGAGCAAGAAAAATATCTACAAAAAAAATGAATTAATTAAGAGAATTAGATTCCGGCAACCAACACAGAACCAATATGCACTTATGTCTTTAAAAAAAAAAAAAATTTAGTGATGTTCAATATCCAATGCCTTTATTTTTAATTGACTTGCTTACAGAGCTGTGTTTTGTTCTAGAGATCAGTGTTATGAAGGCAAGTGGGACTTTCTGAGGCACCGCACGTGAAGTCAGTGTGATTATGTATATCCAACTGGGGATCCATCATCAAAACTGTTGGTAAACTATTGGTAAGTAAGCACTTTTATTCAACCTATTTCTGACTAAAAGAGCCAGTCCCCAAAATATACTAAAAGGTAGATGTCATGGATTGTATTATGTCCCTCCCCCCCCAAAATGTGTCTGTCAAGTTGGTTAGGCCATGATTCCCAGTGTTCTGTAGTTGTCCTCCATTTTGTGATTGTAATTTTATGTTAAAGAGGATTAGGGTGGGATTGTAACAAAAACATTACTAACAAGGTACAAGTACCCAAAGAGAAATTAGATAACTCCTAGAAATCAAACACTTATGCTCATCCAAAGTCTTCACCAGAAGAGTAAACTGATTACCTACAGACTGGGAAACAGTTTTTAGCTATAACATTTCCGATCAGCATCTGAACTCTAAAATCTACATGATATTGCAAAAACTCAATAACAAAAAGACAAATAACCCGTTTTAAAAATGGGCAAAGGATAGGAACAGGCACTTCAACGAAGAAGACATTCAGGCAGGTAACAGATACATGAGGAAATGCTCACAATCATTAGCCGTTAGAGAAATGTAAATCAAAACTACAATGAGATACCATCTCACTCCAGCAAGGCTGCCATTAATCCCAAATCACAAAATAATAAATGTTGGAGAGGTTGTAGAGAGACTGGAACACTTATTCACTGCTGGTGGGAATTTAAAATGGTGCAGCCACTTTGGAAATCAATCTGGCACTTCCTTAAAAAGCTAGCAATACACCTACCATAGCATATGGCAATCCCACTCCTTGGAATATATCTTAGAGAAATAAGAGCCTTTATATGAACAGATATATGCACAACCATGTTCATTGCAGCACTGTTTACAATAGCAGAAAGATGGAAGTAACCAAGGTGACCATCAACAGATGAATGCATAAATAAATTGTGGTACATTCACATGATGGAATACTTCACACAGATCAAGAACAATGATGAATCTGTGAAATATTTCATAGCTTGGAGGAATCTGGAGGGCATTATGCTGAGTGAAATTAGTCAGTTGCAAAAGGACAAATATTGTATGAGACCACTGTTATAAGCACTCAAGAAATAGTTTAAACAGAGAAGAAAATATTCTTTGATGGTTATGAGGGTGGGAAGGAAGGGAGGGAGAAGGATATTCACAAATTTAGATAGTAGACAAGAACTATTTTAGGTGAAGGGAAAGACAACATACAACAAAGGAGAGGTCAGCATAACTGGACTAAATCAAAAGCAGTTTCCTGAATAAACCAAATGTTGCAAAGGCCAGAGTAGCAGGGGCAGCAGTTGGGGGACCATGTTTTCAGGGGACATCTAGGTCAATTGGCATAATAAAATCTATTAAGAAGACATTCTGCATCCCACTTTGGTGAGTGGCGTCTGCAGTCTTAAAAACACTATCAAGCAGCCATCTAAGATGCATCAATTGGTCTCAACCCACCTGGAGCAAAGGAGAATGAAGAACACCAAAGATACAAGGTAATTATGAGTCCAAAAGACAGAAATGGCCACATAAATCCAAGACTACATCAGCCTGAGACTGAAAGAACTAGATGGTGCCCGTCTACAACCGAAGACTGCCCCGACAGGGAACGAAACAGAGCATCCTTGATGGAGCACGAGAGCAGTGAGATGCAGACCTCAAAGTCTCATAAAAAAATCAGACTTAATGATCTGACTGAGACTAGAGGAACCCTGGAGGTCATGGTCCCCAGACCTTCTGTTGGCCCAAGACTGGAACCATTCCCAAAGCCAACTCTTCAGACAGGGATTGGACTGGATTATAGGATAGAAAATGATAGAGGTGAGGAGTGACCTTCTGGTCTCAAGTGGACACATAAGACTATGTGGGCAGCTCCCGTTTGGAGGGGAGATGAGAAGGCAGAGGGGGACAGAAAGTAGCTGAATGGACACAGGTAATACAGGGTTGAGAGAAGGAGTGTGCTGTCTCATTAGTGGGAGAGGAACTAGGAGTACATAGCAAGCTGTATACAAATTTTTGTATGAGAGACTGACTTGATTTGTAAAGTTTCACTTAAAGCACACACACACAAAAGATGGGAAGAATACACAGAATCACAGTACCAAAAGAAATGGTCGACTTTCAGTCATTTCATGAGGTGGCATATGATCAAGAACTGGTAGTAGTGAAGCAAGAAGTCCAAGCTACACTGAAGGCACTGGCGAGAAACAAGGCTCCAGGAGTTGACAGAATACCCACTGAGTTGGTTCAACAAACAGATGCAGCACTGTATATGCCCACTCCATCATGCAAAGAAATTTGGAAGCTAGCGACCTGGCCAACAGACTGCAAGAGATGCATGTTTGTGTCCATTCCAAAGCAAAGCGATCCAACAGATTGTGGAAGTTATGAAATGTAAATCATAGTATTAGTAAATATGGTAAACAAACAAACAAACTATCTACTCTACAGTGAATATGACATTCTATCCCCAGGAGATCCAGTGAGTTTATGATGTTGTTGTTAGGTGCTGTTGGGTCAGTTCCAACTCATAGCGACCCTATGTACAACAGAACGAAACAGTGCCCAGCCCTGGGCCTTTCTCATTGCTATGCTTGAGCCCGCTGTTGCAGCCACCGTCTCAATCTGTCTCGTTGAGGATCTTTGTCTTTTTCACCGACCCTCTACTTTACCAAGCACGATGTCTTTTTCCAGGGACTGATCCCTCCTGATAATATGTCCAGAGTACGTGAGACCAAGTCTTGCCACCCACCTTTCTAAGGAGCATTCTGGCTGTACTTCTTCCAAGACAGGTGTGTTCATTCTTCTAGCAGTCCATGGTATATTCATTATTCTTCACCAACAACATAATTCAAGTTTCAGTTTTTTTGTCTTCCTTATTCATTGTCCAGCTTTAGCTGCATATGAGGCGATTGAAAATACCATGCCTTGGTTCAGGCACGCCTTAGTCCTCAAAGTGACATCTTCGAATTTTAACACTTTAAAGAGGCCTTTTGTAGCAGATTTGCCCAATAAAATATGTCATTTGATTTCTCGAAGTCTGCTTCCGTAGGCGTTGATTGCAGATCCAAGTAAAATGAAATCCTTGACGACTTCAGTATTTTCTCTGTTTGTTGTGATTTTTTTTTTTATTGTTCCAGTTGTGAGGATGTTTGTTTTCTTTATGTTGAAGTGTAATCCATACTGAAGGCTGAAGTCTTTGATCCTCATCAGTAAGTGCTTCAAGTCCTCTTCACTTTCAGTAAGCAAGGTTGTGTCATCTGCATGTCTAGGCTGTTAATGAGTCTTCCTCCAATCCTGGTGCCCCTTCTTCTTCATATGATCCAGCTTCTTGGACTGTATGGATTATATGTTTTTTTAAAGACACTGAGTTTTTGGTAATTTACTACGGCAGCCCTAGAAAATGAATACAGAGCCCTTCACCAAGGACAAGTCAAGTTAGCACCAAAAATGCTCCTGTAAGGGTAGCCGCATAGCATGAGACATGGCAGTTTTTAAAAAGTATGAAGTAAAACTTTCAGCTTTGACAAAGAAAGGGCTCCTCTAAGTCCAAGTTCTAAGTCCATTGCTGTTGGGTCAATTCTATCTCATAGCGACCCTAAAGGACAGAGTAGAATTGACCCATAGGGTTTCCAAGGAGTGGCTGGTAGATTCGAACTGCTTGAATAAGTACTGTGAAAAAATACAACCCTGACACACAACTTTTCTGAGCTTAGTATTAAAACAAAACAAAACAAAACAAAAGTCGCTATCGAGTGGATTCTCACTCATAGGGACCCTACAGGACAGAGTAGAGCTTCCCCACAGGGTTTCCAAGGAGCGACTGGTAGATTCAAACTGCAGACCTTTTGGTAGCAGCCAAATGCATAACCACTGCACCACCAGTGGCTTTCAAATCAGCTATAGGTTGATGATCTCCAAATTCTTAGAACCCGGAAAACTACTCTACCTCAGAGTGGTATCCACAGCTGGGAACTGTTCTCCACACTTGGACGAACTCAGACATCCAAATCTAACATGTCCAGAAAAAAATCTTTTGGTCATTTTCTCAAGTTTGTTCCTCCATGGTTTTCCACATGGTAGAGAATGGCTCTGGTGACCATGCGCTCATGGTAGCCTGAATTCTAGAAGTCACCTTTGATTCTACATTCCCCTCATCCCATGCTTCTGATCGACCAGCAATTCTTGGCAGCTCAAGCTCCAAAGTTCACCTCAAGCCTGCCCACTGTTCCCACCTGCACTTCCACCATCACTCCTCATCCTGACCACTGCAGAAGCATCCTGACCGGTCCTCTGTATTTGCTGTCTTCAAGTTCTCCTGGGCTACAGTTAATTCCTGGGACACATTCTTTCTCAAGACCACTGAACAATAGAAGGGCATTTAGTTGTATGCTACCTCCTCCGCTTGAGCTGCATGCCCCTCAGAAATCACTTTTCACTGTCCACTCTATAATGTCTCTATTCCAATTTCCTGTCTTTGGCCGCACTGCTTTGATAGCATGCATGCATGTGTGCTTCAGGGGTCATGTAGACAGCTGCTTGGAGGAATTTTTCTTAGTACAATCATGGTGGTGTGCCATCAAGAGATTCTGACTCATATCAACCCTGTATGACAACTTAGAACTGCCTCACAAGGTTTCCTAGGTTGCAGTCTTTATGGCGCAGCCCTGGTGGCCCCGTGGTTAAGAGCTCGGCTGCTAACCAAAGGGTGGGCAGTTCGAATCCAACAGTTGGTTCTTGGCAGAAAGACATGGCAGTCTGCTTCTGTAAAGACTTACAGTCTTAGAAACCCTATGGGGCAGTTCTGCTCTGCCCTATAGGGTCACTATGAGTCGCAATTGATTCAACAGCAACTGGTTTGGATTTTGTTTGGTTAGAATCTTTATGGGAGTCCATCTCCAGATCTTTTCAACCCTTGAGCTGGTGGGTTCCAAGGGCCCACCTTTCAGTTAGCCAAGCACTTAACCGTTGCACCTCCAATACTTAACTCTGCGCCGGAGAGGGCCCTCTCCTGACGTCTCCTGTCTCCTCACCCCGCACACCTTGGCCATTGTCTTGCTTCTAGACCCCACCCTCCCCTCTGGAGGCCCAACCCCCCCACGCCCGCCCCACACCCGGGCCGCTGAGCGGGGCCGGCAGCCATGTTCCTCACCGTCCAGCCAGTTACTCCCGGAAGCGCTGGGACGGGCGGTGAGGGGCCCGGGCCGGATGGCGCGCCTTAGAGAGGGTGGTGTTCGTGCTGCTTTCCGTGCTGTGTTTCCTGAAAGGTATGAAACTCCAGCAGCTGGCTGGAGGGACCCGCTCCCAGACTGAACAAGCCCGGCCCCTCGAAGGTGTGGAGGGAAGGTGCCAGGAGGGCGGGTCCCAGTCCCAGCACCCCGTGGGCTCCAGAGGTTGGAGAGTCCGGACTTTGGGTTAGCAGCTTGCATCGCCCCCTTCGGCGTACCCCGTCCGGAGTGATCCCCAGGGGCGGACGCGGCGCGGGGGCGGACGGACGCAGCCACTCTAGGGGCTGCGAGAGGGAGCCTCTGGCCCGGGAGACGCAGCTGGTCCCCGAAATTTGCGTCCCCATGGATTTGCTGGGGGGGGGTCCAGCCGCGGGATCCAGCTGCGGAGTGCCCTCGGGCCTGGGGGCTTGAAGGGCTTGGGGAGAAAGGCCGTGTCCAGGGCTGTGCCAAGGTCCCTACTCTGCCCGGGGCGTTTGCGGGCCAAGCTGGGGGATGGGCACCTGCCCCCCCACCTGCTCCCTGTGCCGGGGGGAAACCAAGGCCCAGAGTTCGCCCGGGGGGGTGAGACTCCAGACTGAGGGCGGGGCACTCGCCCCCATTCGTCGTCCCACCCCCACCAGACTCCGTAGGGTGCCAGGGACAGGGGAGAGAGGGATCCCCCGCCCAAGGCCCCGCTGCACCTTACTGTTTTGGGCGCTGTGCCTGGGAGGCTGAGGCACCCCGTGCCCGCGCCCGCGCCCGGCTGGTCTACTCTCGGGGCTGGGGCGTCGGCGCGGCCCCACCGGGAAAGGAAGGGGTCCTGGGAATCTGTGGAGCAGCACAGGGATCCTACTCCTTGTGGAAGCAGGGATTCAGTGTCTGTTAACAGTGTGCATGCCGGGTCCCGCTCCCCCTCTGGGTGGCGGACGTGGGGGTAGCAGGAAGTGGTCCTGAGCAACCGTGTTGTTTGTTAACTTAAACGTTTGTGCAGCGTTGTGTACCGGTCGCTGTGGATGCGGTCTCTGGTGCTGAGGGGATTTGAGGGTTCCTCACACTGGCGGGATTTGGAACCTCTACCCTGGTGGCAGTGGGTTTGGTGGGTTACCCTCGTGGCGTAGTGGTTAAGTGCTAAGGCTGCTAGCCAAAAGTTTGGCAGTTTGAATCCACCAGGCGGTCCTTGGAAACTCTGGGGCAGTTCTACTCTGTCCTATAGGGTCGCTATGAGTCAGAATTGACTCGATGGCAACAGGTGTGGTTTTTATTTTAGGTTGGAGATTAGGTGTCTCTCGGGCTGACATTTGAAGGTCTGGAGCTGGCCGTTTATGAGGGTTTATAAGGGTTTTAAGCGCTCTGGCCATGGGCGGCAACCCGATCTTCCAGCCCCTGCGGATGGACCGCCCCCCGCCCCCCTGTGGGGATTGGCTGCCTTGGGACCCCGAGCCCAGAGGGCGGTGAGAAGCTGACAAACGTGAGTGATGCCCTGCAGGCTCCAGCCGTCGGGGCAGCCCTGCTCACGTGGTCTCAATACGGGCAGTCGGCTTCGTGCCTGGGGGGTGGTTTCCGAATGTTCCCTCGTGTCCCCCCACCCCGTGCGGGGCAACAACTCTCCCCTGGGCGGGGACCTAGTAGAGGCCTGCAGGGCATCAGGGTGTGGAGGGGCAGAGCTTGGGCGGGGAGGGCGCGGCCCTGCAGGTTCCTCTACGTGAGCACGGCAGTGGGGTGCGGGTCATGAAGGCTGAGCCTGGTCGAGGACCCACTAGGTCTCGCAGAAGGAGTGGGTTAGGATAATCATAGCATTAATGGGAGTGTTGAGAGAGCGCCCTGGTGCGTTGGGTCCCTCGGGAAGAAAAGCTTCTGCTGTCGCCACTGGAGTGGTACCCAGGTCCGTCCCGGCTTAGGTCCAGGAGGTTCCCATGCTCGGAGGGCCTGGTGGGCAGAACAGAACCGGTGGTGCGCGCGCCCTCTCACGGCCTTGCGCCGAATCGCTGAAGTTCAGTGTCAGGCGATTCTAAGCCATGGTTTTGGAACTCAATAGTGAAGCAGAGCAAAGAAGTGATGCAGTGCCTTGATGGGACCGGTGGAGACAACAAGAAGCAAAGCACAGCTCAAACTTCAAAATTCCACTGAGTGTTAGTAGGATTTGGAGGGAGAAAATAGACGGAGAGTCGAGAGGCCCAGAGATGCAGAAGGGTTAGAGGATTAGGGTTAGGGGTTAGGGTTTGGTGTTAGGGGTTCAGGTTTGGGGGTTAGAGGTTTGGGAGTTAGGTTTAGGGGTATAGGTTTTAGGTGGTTGGGGTTAGGGCTGGGGTTACTAGGCTAGGGCACAAGTGGTTTAGGGTTATGGTTAGGGTTAGAGTGAGGCTGAGGTTGATTCTCCAGTCTTGTGTACCGTCTCTTCCTTCGCCAGAGTTACCACATATCTGTTGTTTGGTTGGAAACCCTGGTGGCGTAGTGGTTAAGACCCACCGGTGCTAACCAAAGGTCTGCAGTTCGAATCCACCAGGCGCTCCTTGGAAACTCTGTGGGGCAGTTCTCATCTGTCTTATAGGGTCGCTATGAGTTGGAATCGACTCAACAGCGGTGGGTTTGGTTTTTTTGGTTATTGTTTAGTTAGCTTTTCTCTGCCCACTCTTCGTCTCCCTGGTGAACATCAAGGATTGTTTCTGTGCGTAAATTTTTCATGAGTTTTTATGATAGTGGTCTCTTACTGTATATGTCGTTTTGTGATTGACCTTAGTATGATGCGCTCCAGATTCATCCATGGTGTGAGATGTTTCGGAGATTCATCATTGGTCTTTATTGTCGTGTAGTGTTTCACTGTGTGTATGTACCGTAGTTTGTTTATCCATTCCTCTGTGGACGAGCACTTAGGTTGTTTCCATCTTTTTGCCACTGTGACTAATGTTGCAGTGAACACGGGTGTGCATATGTCTATTCCTGTGACTGCTCATGGAAACCCTGGTGGCTAGTGCTTAAGTGCTACGGCTGCTAACAAAAAGGGTTAGGGTTTGGGGTTAGAGATGTTAGGGTTAGGGTTGTTAGAGTTAGGGTCCTTAGGGTTTGGGGTTAGAGTTTAGGGGTAGGGTTTTTCGGTTAGGGTTTTTGGGTTGGGGTTATGTGTTAGGGTTAGGTTTAGGGTTTGAGGTTAGAGTTTGAAGTTACAGGTTAGGTGTTAGGGGTTGCAGTTTGGAGTTTAGAGTTTTGGGGTTTAGTCATTAGGGTTTGGGTTAGGTTTTAGGGGTTAGAGTTTAGGTTTAGGGTTGGGTTTGGTGTTGGGTTTGTTTAGGATATGTGGTTTGAGGTTAGAGGGTGGGTGTTAGAGGGTTGGGGTTTAGAGGGTTGGGGTTAGAGATTGAGGGAGTTAGAGGGTGAGGGGTTAGAGGGTGAGGGGGTTAGAGGTTGAGAAGATTATAGAGTGAGGGAGTGAGAAGGTGAGGGTGTGAGGAGGTGAATGTTAGGGTTTAGGGTTAGAGGGTTTAGGCTTAGGGTTCAGAGGCTTAGGGTTAGGGGGTTAGGGTTTCAGGGTTCAGAGGTTGGGGTTGGTGTTGTGGTTAGGGTTAGAGGTTTAGGGTTAGAGGATTAGGGGTATGCTTTAGAGGTTTAGGGTTAGGGGTTAGGGCTAGGGTTTAGGGATTCAGGTTTAGGGGTTTGGGATGGGTTTGGGGTAAGGTTTTAGGGTTAGGGTTAGAGGGTTAGGTTTAGGGCTTAGGGCTTAGAGTTTAGGGTTTTAGGACTTAGCTTTTAGGGCTTAGGGCTTAGAGCCTAGGATTTAGGGCTTAAGGTTTAGAGTTCAAGGCTTAGAGTGAGGGCTGAGGGCTGGGGTTAGAGTTTAGGGTTAGGGTATTAGGGTTAGAGGGTTAGATGGTTAAGCGTTTAAGTTTAGGGGTTAGGGGTTGGGGTTAAGGGTGTTAGTGTTTAGGGTTTGGGCGTTTAGGGTGTTAGGTTTAAATGTGTTAGGGCTAAGGGTGTTAGGGTTTTAAGTGTCATGGTTTAGGGTTTAGGGTTAAGTGATAGGGTTAGGCTTAGGCTCATTGTTAGGTTTAGGGCTAGGGATTTGAGGTTTAGAGTTTGGGGCTGGGTTTGGGGGTTGGGGTTAGGTTTAGGGCTAGGGTTAGAGGATTAGGTTTAGAGGGTTAGGGTTCTGGGTTAGGGTTTCAGGTTAGCATTAGAGGGTTAGGGTTCGAGGGTTAGGGTTCGAGAGGTTAGGGGTTAGGGTTAGGTGTTAGGGTTTAGGGTTTATGGTTAGGTTTAGAGTTTGGGCTTTGGGGTTTGAGGTTTGGGTTTAGGGTTTGGGGCTTAGAGTATAGGGTTTAAAGTGTAGGGTTTTGGTGTGTAGTGTTTTGGGGTGTAGGTGTTTAGGTTGTAGGTTTTAGGGTATAGGGGTTCGGGTTTGGGTTAGGGTTAGAGTTTAGGGCCTTGGGGGTTAGGACCTAAGGGCTTAGGGTCTTAGGGGCTTTGGGGCTCAGGGCTTAGGGGCTAGAGTTAGAGGGCTAAGGCCAGAGGGCCACAAGGCCAGAGGGCCACAAGGCCAGAGGGCCAGGGTTATGGTTTGATTCCTGGCTGGCAATTTTTTTCCTTCAATATTTTGTATAAGTCATCCCATTGCCTTCTTGCCTCCATGATTTTTGCTGAGTAGTTCAAGTTTATTATTATTTACTCTCCTTTGTTGGTGACTTCCTTTATCCCTAGCCTCTCTTTAAGTTCTCTTTATATTTGATTTTGGCAAGTTTGATTATTATATGTCTTGGTCACTTTCTTTTGAGATCTACCTTATGTGGAATTCGATGAGCATCTTTCATGATATCAGGGAAGTTTTCTGCCAACAAATCTTCTGGTACTGCAATCACTCATAGTTATTTCTCTTGATAAAGTCCCACATGATTCTTTGGATTTCTTCATTTAAAATTCTTTTATCTGCTTTCTCTTCAAATATATTAGTCCCAAGAGTTTGATCTTCAATCTCAGTAATTCTGCCTTCCAGTTCTTCAATTGTGCTCTTCTTACTTTCTATTGAGTTTTCTAACTCTGTAATTTTATTGTTAATCTTCTGAATTTCTGATTGCAGTCTCTCTATGGTTTCTTGCAGCTTATTAAATTTTTAATTATGTTCTTGAGTAACCTTTTTAATTTCTTCAGCTGCTTTATCTGTGTGTTCCATGGCTTGTTCTGCATTTTGCCTCATTTTCTTCCTGATGTCTTTAAGAGTTCTGTATATTAATCTTTTGTATTCTGCATCTGGTAATTCCAGGAATGCACCTTCATCCATAAGATTCCTTGAGTCTTTGTTCTGAGAGCTTGTTGAAGCAATCATGGGTGAGCTTCTTTTTTTTTTTATTTTAATAATTTTTATTGTGTTTTAAGTGAAAGTTTACAAATCAAGCCAGTCTCTCACATAAAAACTTATACACAACTTGTTACATATTCCCAATTACTTTCCCCCCAATGGGACAGCCCACTCCCTCCTTCCACTCTTTCTTTTCGTGACCATTTTGCCAGTTTCTAAGCCCCTCTACCCACCCATCTCCCTTCCAGGCAGGAGATGCCAACATTGTCTCAAGTGTCCACCCAAGCCAAGTAGCTCATGCCTCACCAGCATCCCTCTCCAACCCATTGTCTAGTCCAATCCATGTCTGATGAACTGGCTTTGGGGATGGTTCCCGTAGTGGGTAAACAGAAGTTGTGGGGGCCATGATCACTGGGGTCCTTCCAGTCTCAGTCAGACCATTAAGTCTGGTCTTTTTATGAGAATTTGGGGTCTGCGTCCCACTGTTCTCCTGCTCCCTCAAGGGATCTCTGTTATGTTCCCTGTCAGGGCAGTCATTGGTTGTGGCCCGACACTATCTAGTTCTTCTGGTCTCAGGATGATGTAGTCTCTAGTTCATGTAGTCCTTTCTGTCTGTTGGGCTCATTATTATCTTATGTTCTTGGTGTTCTCCATTCTCCCTTGATCCAGGTGGGTTGAGAATCATTGATGCATCTGAAATGAGATGGCTGCATTTAAGACCCCAGATGCCACTCTTCAAAGTGGGATGCAGAATGTTTTCTTAATAGATTTTATTATGCCAGTTGACTTAGATGTCCCCTGAAATCGTGGTCCCCAAACCCCTGCCTCTGCTTTGCTGACCTTCGAAGCATTCAGTTTATTCAGGAAACTTCTTTGCTTTGGTTTAGTCCAGTTGTGCTGACCTCCACTGTGTTGAGTGTTGTCCTTCCATTCACCCAAAGTAGTTCTTGTCTATCTCTTTAGTAAATACCCCTCTCCTACCCTCCCTCCCTCCCCCCTCTCATAACAACAAAGGAATATGTTCTTCTCAGTTTAAACTATTTCTCAAGATCTTATAATAGTGGTCTTATACAATATTTGACCTTTTGCAACTAATTTCACTCAGCATAATGCCTTCCAGGTTTCTCCATGTTATGAAATGTTTCACAGATTCATCACTGTTCTTTATTGATGTGTAGTATTCCATTGTGTGAATATACCATAATTTATTTATCCATTCATCCATTGATGGGCACCTTGTTTGCTTCCATCTTTTTGCTCTTGTAAACAGTGCTCCAGTAAACATAGATGTGCATATATCTGTTTGTGTAACGGCTCTTATTTCTCTAGGATGTATTCCGAGGAGTGGGATTGCTGGGTTGTATGGTAGTTCTATTTCTACTTTTTTAAGGAAGCGCCAAATTGATTTCCAAAGTGGTTGTATACCATTTTACATTCCCACCAGCAGTGTATAAGTGTTCCAATCTCTCCACAGCCTCTCCAACATTTATTATTTTGTGTGTTTTGGATTAATGCCAGCCTTGTTGGAGTGAGATGGAATCTCATTGTAGTTTTGATTTGCATTTCTCTAATGGCTAATGATCGAGAGCCTTTCCTCATGTATCTGTTAGCCGCCTGAATGTCTTCTTTAGTGAAGTGCCTGTTCATATCCTTTGCCCATTTTTTAATTGGGTTGTTTGTCTTTTTGTGGTTGAGTTTTAGCAGAGTCATGTAGGTTTTAGAGATCAGGCACCGGGTGGAGATGTCATAGCTGAAAACTTTTTCCCAGTCTGTAGGTGGTCTTTTCACTCTTTTGGTGAAGTCTTTAGATGAGCATAGGTGTTTGATTTTTAGGAGCTCCCAGTTATCTGGTTTCTCTTAGTCATTTTTAGTAATGTTTTGTATTCTGTTTATGCCATGTATTAGGTCTCCTAATGTTATCCCTATTTTTTCTTCCATGATCTTTATCGTTTTAGATTTTATGTTTAGGTCTTTGATCCATTTGGAGTTAGTTTTTGTGCATGGTGTGTGGTATGGGTCCTGTTTCATTTTTTGCAAATGGATATACAGTTACGCCAGCACCTTTTGTTAAAAAGACTGTCTTCTCCCCAATTAACTGACATTGGGCCTTTGTCAAATATCAGCTGCTCATATGTGGATGGATTTATATCTGGGTTCTCGGTTCTGTTCCATTGGTCTGTGTGTCTGTTGTTGTACCAGTACCAGGCTGTTTTGACTACTGTGGCAGTATAATTGGTTCTAATATCAGGCAAAGTGAGTCCTCCCACTTTCTTCTTTTTTAGTAATGCTTTGCTTATCCACTACTTCTTTCCCTTCCATATGAAGTGGGTGATTTGTTTCTCCATCTTTTTAAAAAATGTCATTGGAATTTGGATCAGAAGTGCATTGTATCTATAGATGGCTTTTAGTAGAATGGACAATTTTACAATGTTGTCTTCCTATCCATGAGCAAGGTATGTTTTTCCAATTACGTAGGTCCCTTTTGGTTTTTTGCAGTAGTGCCTTGTAGTTTTCTTGGTATAGCTCCTTTACATTTTGGTAAGGTTTATTCCTAAGTATTTTATCTTCTTGGGGGCTGCTGTGAATGGTATTCATTTGGTGATTTCCTCTTCAATGTTCTTTTTGTTGATATAGAGGAATCCAACTGATTTTGTATGTTTATATTGTAATCTGAAACTTTGCTGAACCCTTCTACTAGTTTTAATAGTTTTCTTGAGGATTCCTCAGGGTTCTCTGTGTATAAGATAATGTCGTTGGAAAATAGAGGTAATTGAATTTCTTCCTTACCAATCTGGATGCCCTTTATTTCTTTGTGTATCCCAGTTGCTCTGGCTAGGACCTCTAGCACAATGTTGAATAAGAGCAGTGATAAAGGGGATCCTTGTCTGTTTCCCGTTCTCAACGGAAATGCTTTCAGGCTCTCTCCATTTAGGATGATGCTGGGTATTGGCTTTGTATCAATACCCTTTATTATGTTGAGGAATTTTCCTTCTATTCCTATTTTGCTGAGAGTTTTTATCATGAGTGGGTGTTGGACTTTGTCAAATGCCTTTTCTGCATCAATTGATAAAATCATGTGGTTCTTGTCTTTTTTTTTATGTGGTGGATTACATTAATTGGTTTTCTAATATTGAACCAACCTTGCATGCCTGGTATATATCCTACTTGGTGATGGTGGATTATTTTTTTGATATGTTGTTGAGTTCTATTGGCTAGAATTTTCTTGAGGATTTTTGCATCTATGTTCATGAGGGATATAGGTCTGTAATTTTCTTTTTTTGTGTGTTGTCTTTAGGTGGTTTTGGTATCTGGGTTATGCTGGCTTCATAGAAGGAGTTAGTAGTATTCCGTCCTTTTCTATGCTTTGAAATACCTTCAGTAGTAGTGGTAAGTCTTCCCTGAAAGTTTGGTAGAACTTTGCAGTGAAGCCGTCAGGGCCAGGGCTTTTTTTTGTTGGGAGTGTTTTGATTGCCTTTTCAATCTCTTTTTTTGTTATGGGTCTATTTAGTTGTTCTACTTCAGTTTATGTTAGTTTAAGTAGGTAGTGTTTTTCTAGGAATTCATCCATTTTTTCTAGGTTTTCAAATTTGTTAGAGTACAATTTTTTGTAGTCATCTCTTATGATTGTTTTAATTTCAGTTGGATCTGTTGTGATATGGCCCATCCCATTTCTTATTCGGATTATTGGTTTCTTTTCCTGTATTTCTTTAATCAGTCTGGCCAATGGTTTATCAATTTTGTTAATTTTTTCAAAGAAGCAGTGTTTGGCCTTGTTAACTCTTTCAATTGTTTTTCTATTCTCTAATTCATTTAATTTTGCTGTAGTTTTTATTTTTTGCTTTCTTCTGGTGCCTGACAGTTTCTTTTGTTGCTCTCTTTCTGTTTGTTCAAGTTGTAGGGACAGTTCTTTCATTTTGGCTCTTCTTTAATATGTGTGCCTTTATTGATATAAATTGACCTCTGAGCAGTGCTTTCACCATGTCCCAAAGGTTTTCATAGGAAGTGTTTTCAGTCTCGTTGAATTCTGTGAATTTCTTTATTCCCTCCTTAAGGTCTTCAATAACCCAGTCTTTTTTGAGCAGGGTGTTGTGCAGTTTCCAAGCATTTGATTTCTTTTCCCTGGTTTTTCTGTTATTGATTTTTACTTTTATGGTCTTTTGTTCAGAGAAGATGTTTTGTAATATTTCAATGTTTTGGGTCCTGCAAAGGCTTGTTTTATGACCTAATATGTGATCTGTTCTAGAGAATGTTTCATGTGCACTAGAAAAGAAATTATAGTTTGCAGCTGTTGGGTGGAGTGTTCTGTATAAGTCTATGAAGTGAAGTTGTTTAATTGTAGCAATTAGATCTTCCGTGTCTCTATTGAGCTTCTTACTGCATTTCCTATCTTTCACCGAGAGTGTTGTGTTGAAGTGTCCTACTATAATTGTGGAGGTGTCTATCTCCCTTTTTAATTCTGTTAACATTTGTTTTATGAATGTTGCGGCCCTATCATTGGGTGCATAAATATTTAATACGGTTATATCTTCCTGGTAAATTGTCCCTTTAATCATATGTAGTGTCCTTCTTTATCCTTTGTGGTGGATTTAACTTTAAATCCTATTTTGTTGGAAATTAATATTGCCTCTCCTGCTCTTTCTTGATTGTTGTTTGCTTGATATATTTTTATCCATTCTTTCAGTTTTAGTTTATTTCTGTCTCTAAGTCTAAGGCATGTCTCTTTTAGGCAGCATACAGACTGATCGTGTTTTTTTATCCAGTCTGCAACTTCCTGTCTCTTTATTGGTGAATTTAGTCCATTTACATTAAGTGTAACTAGATAAGTTTGAGTTTAGTGCTGTCATTTTGATGCCTGTTTTTGACAATTTCATTTTTCCATTTACTTTTTTGTGCTGAGGTTTTCTTTGTAGAATGTGTGTTCCTCCTTTTTAAGTAGTTGAATTTATTTTGGTGAGTTGTTATGTTTATCTTCGTTTTTATTTTGAAGTATGGAATTGTTAGACCTCGTTGTGGTTACCTTAATATTTACCCTGGTTTGACTAAGTGAAAACCTAAGTTGTTTCGCCCTGTATCGCCTTGGTTTCCTCTCCATATGTAAGATCTGTGTCTCCTGTATTTAGTCCCTCTTTTTTGACTGTTGTAATCTTCTACGTAATGACATCAATGATTCCCTGTTTTGAGAAATGTTTTTAATTAATCTTATTTTGTTTTTGTGATTTCCCTATCTGAGTTGATATCAGGATGTTTTGTTCTGTGACCTTGTGTTGTGTTGGTATCTGATATTGATTTTCTGACCAAAGAATTTCCTTTAGTAATTCTTGCAGTTTTGGTTTGGTTTTTGCAAATTCTCTAAGCTTGTGTTTATCTGTAAATATCTTAATTTCACCTTCATATTTTAGAGTTTTGCTGGATATATGAAACTTGGCTGACAGTTTTTCCTCTTTGAGTGCTCTGTATATGTTATCCCATTGCCTTCTTGCCTGCATGGTTTCTGCCGAGTAGTGCAAACTTATTGATTCTCCTTTGTAGGTAACTTTTCGTTTATGCTTGGGTGCTTTTAAAATTTTCTCTTTATCTTTGGTTTTGGCTGGTTTGATGATATGTCTTGGTGATTTTCTTTTGGGATCTATCTTGTACGAGGTTCGATGAGCCTCTTGGGTAGATATCTTTTCATCTTTCACGATGCCAGGGAATTTTTCTGCCATCAGATCTTCCACTATTCTCTCTGTATTTTCTGTTATCCCTCCCCGTTCTGTAACTCCAATCACATGCAAATTATTCTTGATAGAGTCTCCCATGATTCTTAGGGTTTCTTCATAGTTTTAAATTCTATTTGATTTTTCTTCAACTATATTTGTGTCAATTGCCTTATCCTCCAGCTCCCCCACTCTGCATTCCAGTTCCTTGAGTCTGCTCCTCTGACTTCCTATTGAGTTGTCTGATTCTGTGACTTTATTGTTAATCTTTTGGATTTCTGAATGCTGTCTCTCTATGAATTCTTACAGCTTATTAATGTTTTCACTATGTTCTTGAATAATCTTTTGGATTTCTTCAACTGCTTTATCCGTGTATTCCTTGGCTTTTTCTGTAGATTGCCTTATTTCATTTGTGAGGTCATTCCTGATGTCTTGAAGCATTTTGTATACAATTTTTTTATATTCTACATTTGGCAATTCTAGGAATGTATCTACATCCGGGAATGATTTTGATTCTTTGATTTGGGGGTTTGTAGAAACAATCATGGTCTGCTTCTTCATGTGATTTGATGTCGACTGCTGTCTCTGAGCCATCTATAAGATACTGTAATATTTTCTTTTATATTTGCTCACTAAGTCTTATCTCTTGTTTTGTTTTGTTACAGTACACCCAGATGGGCTACTAGATTGTGGTATCGTGATTGCTGTAGGTTTTGAATCACTTACGTCCTATTACCAGCTTGCCTGAGCTGTTACCAGGTATATAAGTGTATGAGTCCATTCACTATTCTTGAATAGAATCAGCTCAGGTGTCCTGATAGCTGGTCACCTAGTGTGTGGTGTAGGCTCTCACGTATTATCTTAGAGGAGTAGTGGTGATGGTTGTATGCGCCAGTTTCTATTAGTGGCAGGGGGTCACATTTCGAGGAGGGCAGGATGCTGACAGCCTTCCTTCAAGTGTCAGTGAGGTAGGTGTGGCTCTATTCTCTAGAGCGCTCTGGTGGGTAGGCTCTGCAGCTGTATCTTAGGCACCCAATGCTTGGGTAGACGTCACTATTCTCAGACCCCTCTAGGCTAGGTGGTGTGGGTGGAGTCTCAGCCCTCAGTTCACTGGTGTGGATCAGCGAGGGCTCTGTTTAATAGGTAGAGAGGTATCTGACCTCCAAAACTTGCCTTTCCACTGCCGAGCTAAAACAATTATGGTCAGATCTCTATCAGAATTGCCTTTGCATTTTAATAGCCACCTAGTTACCTGTAGGGTGAAAGCCAAAGACTATGGGTCTGTTAATGCCTGGATGGAGCTGATTCTGTATTGTTATTCCAGTTTAGGGAGTCAGGGAAGGATTTTTTCTTTGATTGTTAAATGCTGCTTTTCTCAGGCCAGGAGAATGGGTTAGAAAAGAAAGAAGAAAAAAATCCAGCAGTGCACTTCACTCTCTGGCACAGAGAATTCCAATGTTAATGAAGCTGGCTGGGGCAATGAGGGGTGGAATCAGATATATAGAAGAGAGTAGCCTGGCAAAATATAGAAAGTTACTTATGTTGTTTGGTGAGGACTGTTTTTTCTGAGATTCCAGAGCATTGTGTCGCTCGTGTGTGCTGGCTGGATCCCTGGTGAGACTGTCGCAGAGGGTTAGGGCTGCGTCCATGCTCACACCGTCTCAGAAAGCCACAATCGGCTCCCCCACACTTAGTCCAAAGCCCAGCACCAAGGTTTCCTTTCTGGGACGCTGCACTCCAGGCTGTAAAACTGGTCGCTGCTTCCCTGTGGTTTTTCGTTTCCCTGTCAGCCGCGTCTGTGTGGAGCCTGCGTGTGCTGTCTGGGTCCCCTCCAAAGTTGGTCCTGAGGGTTAGGCCTACATCCGTGCTTCCCTGTCTCAGTAAGCCACAATCAGCCCCACCACTCTGGCACCAGGGAACCGCGAGGGCTCAAGGCTGTGGCGTGGGACACTGGCTCCGGAAGTGGTCCCTGCTGCAGTGTGGCTTTTTGCTCCCCTGTCACTCAGGTCAACTCCTTAGTTGTGTGTTTGATGGTCAGGGTTTGTAGATTGTCCTTTATGTAATTGATTCACTTGTTTTTTCAAGTCTTTGTTTCAAGAGGGATAAGTGGAAGCTTCTACCTAGTGAGCCATCTTGGTCCTGGCCCCGTGTCTGCCTCTTTATGTGATTTAATGTTGACTGTTGTCTCTGAGCAATCTATAAGTTATTGTACTAGTTTATTTTATGCTTGCTTTTTATATCCTAGCTTCTTGCTTTGTTTAGTTTTGGTATACCCAAATAAGCTGCTTGAGTGCGCTAGGTTGATTATTTTCACCTTCGAAGCTCTAATGTACTATCACCAGATGGCTAGCACTGTTACCAGGTATATGAGCCTAGGAGTTCATTTACTTTTCTTGTATGGATTCAACTCAGGTGCCCAGGTAGTTGGTCATAAAGTGTAAGGTACAGGCTCTGTCCTACAGTCTTAGAGGGGCAGGGGTTATTGGTGTAGGCAGAAGTATCTGGCTGCAGTAGGGGGTCAGACTCTGATCAAGGCAGGGGTCTGACAGCTGTCCTCTGAGTGTCTGTGAGGAAAGTGCATCCCTGTTCTGTAGAGCACACGGGTGGGTTCTGCAGAAGGGCGATGGGTACCCAATGCTTTTGGTTGTAAGTTCTGGGAGGTACTACTTACCCTTGGAGCCCTGTCACAGGTGGCCAGGTATTGTGGGTGGAGCCACCAGTCCTTAGGCCCCTGATGTGGGTAGGTGAAGACCCTGTTTAATAGGCAAAGAAGTGTCAAACATCAAACACCCATCTTTCCGGCGTTCAGCTGAAACAGTTGCAGTCTGGCAACAAGGGCCTATTCTCCTGAAATGGGCCCACGCAGGTCCGTGCTGGGGTGAAAGGTATTCAAAGCCCATGGACCGTTTGTGCCTGAACAAGAGCTACTTCTGTCCTGAGCTCCCCAGCTTAATTGAGCTAGCAGATTATCTTTCCCCCAGTTGTGAACTTATACCTTCTTCAAGGATGGAAAAATGGCTCAAAGTGGTACCAGGGCCTATCTCAGGCCCAGGGAAGTTGACAGCCACTGAAGCCAGCTTGGGGGCTGGGGGCGTGGTAAAATAAACACAAGTAATTAGCTTTTGCTGCGAGTGCCATTCTTCTCTTGTTCTGGAGGTGTGAGTAGTCTGTGCAACTTGCTGTCTTCCCCTGAGCTAAACGCCTCTGGAATGCTACTGCCAGCCTCACTGCAGTCGCTCCAGGGAATGGTGCCTGAGGGTTCCTGGCTGTTCAGGTCCAGTAACTCCTCTCCACTTCTGAATAGTCTCTCCCTCCCTCTGCCGCTGAGTCTGTTTTCTAACTTTGCCTTTAATGTTCAGGGCTCCTAGCTTGTCATAAATATAATCACTTCACTTGTTTTTTCGGGTCTTTTTTGTAAGAGGGATCACTGGCAGCGTCTCACTACTCTGCCATCTTGGCCTTGCCTCTCTAATATAATCAACAATTTTTTAAAAAAAGAAAGAAAAGAGTGAAACCTGGAGAAACAACAAATAACAGAATGAGATCCACAGAAAAACTAGATATTGGAGCTATCAGACAAAGACACTGAAATAACTCTATTATGTTGAAAGAAATAAAGGCAAGACTTAGAAATTTGGCAAAAAACTAGAAACTAAGAAAAAGATCAACTTAGAAAGTCAACTGAAAACTATAGCTGAAGTTAAAATCTTAACGTATGTATATAACAGCAGATTACAAATGCTGAAGAGAGATTTAGTGAACTGGAAGATATGTTGGAAGAAAAGAGGCATAGACAAAAGAAAAAATATATATAATATAAAAAGGAATAAGATACAGAGAATACAATGAGAATATCTAGCATAAGGTACTTTAAGAAGGAAGAAAAAGAATGAGGCAGAAAAACTGAGATTATGGCTGAGAATTTTCTTCAAATGATTAAAGAGATCAAGTCACAGATCCTAGAAGACTTACAAAACCCAAACCAAAAAAAAAAAAAACAAAGCCACTGCCGTCAAGTCGATTCTGACTCAAAGCTACCCTATAGGACAGAGTAGAACTGCTCCATAGAGTTTCCAAGGAGCGCCTGGTGGATTCGAACTGCTAACCTTTTGTGTAGCAGCCATAACACTTAACTGCTACGCCACCAGGGTTTTCTTATAAGACCCATGTAGGGTAAATACGAAGAAATTCGTATCTAGGTACATCATAGTAGGACTGCTGAAGGTAAAGACAAAAAACCCCACAAAAAACAAATAATTTAACACTACTTAAAGAATGGAAGAGATTATCTTTAAAGGACGGACAAAAAAACTGATGACTTCTCTACAGAAATAGTGAAAACCCTAAGACAATAAGATGATATGTTTAAATTACAGAGAGAAAATATATGGCAACCCAGAACTCTATGCTGAGGAAAAACATCATGCGTGAGCAAAGACCTTTTGTTTTCAGACAAACAAAACCTAGATAAGTTAACATCAGCATGCCCACATTAAAGAAAATTCCAAAGGTATTCTTCAAGCAGAAAGAAAATTAAGGTGAAAGGCTTAAGATGCAAGAAGGAATGAAAGTTAATGAAACGGGTAAAAATAGAGGATTACTGACTGCATAACATAATAAGAATAGACTTTATTGGGTTTAAAATATGTAAGAAATTAAAATGTATGATAACAACAGCCTTTTGACTTTTATGGCTTTATGGTCAGGAAACATGTTGTGTAATATTTTGATGTTTTGGATTCTGTTAATGCTTGCTTTGTGGCCTAATACGTGGTCTATTCTCAAGAATGCTCCATGAGCGTTAGAAAAGAAAGTTTACTTGACTACCGTTGGGTGAAGTGTTGTGTTTAAGTCTGTGAGATCAGTTGGCTGATTGTGGTATTTAGATCTTCCGTGTCTTTATTGAGCTTGTTTATGGATATCCTGTCTGTCATCAGAAGTGGTATGTTGAAGTCTTCTACTATTATTGTGGAGCTATTTCTCTTTTCAATGCTGTTTGAGTTTGTTTTATGTATTTTGGAGCCCTGTCATTGGGTATATAAGTATTTATTATGATTTTGTCCTCCCGGTATATTGACCCTTTAATCATTATATAGCGTATTTCCTTTTCCTTTGTGGTGTATTTTACTTTAAAGCCTGTTTTATCAGAGATTAATATTGCCGCTCTTATTTTTTATTGTTGTCTGCTTGAGATATATATATATATATAATATATATATATATTATATATATATAAAATTCTTCCGTTCTTTGAGATTTAGTTAATGTCTTTGAGTCTATGGTGTGTCTCTTGCAGTCTGCATACAGACGGATCATGTTTTTTAATCCATTCTGCTACTTTCTCTCTCCTTATTGGTGCAATTAAACCATTTACATTATCGTAATTATTCATAGTTATGAGTTTAGTGCTGTCATTTTCGTCTTTTTTGTGTATGTGTTGTTGACATTTTCCTTATTCCCCTTAATTTTCTCTGTTGAGTCGTTGTTCTTTGTGCATTTTCTTTCCATCCTCTTCATTTTTGTTGCCTTTGTATTTACTGCTAATTAATTTTTTTCCGTGCTGAATCGTTTTTCTTTTTAGTCTTTCATCTTTTTCCTTGTTGCTTTTGTATTTGCCGAAAATTTATGTTTTCCTTGTTTTTTTTTATTTTAATGTGTAGGATTGTTAGTTTCCTTTGGGTTACCTTAACATTTACCTCTGTTTTTCTAAATTTAAACCTATTTTTTATTTCTTTATATCGTCTTGATTTCCTCTCCATATGAAAGATCTATGACTACATTATTTAGTCCCTCTTTTTTCTCTTAATGTTGTCATCTTTTACAAATCAATGTCTCTGTTTCAATATTTTCAGTGTTTTAGCTTTGATTTATTTGCGATGTCCCTATGTGCGTTGATATCTGGTAGTTCTGTCCCGTGTTCTAGTGTTGGGTTGTTAGCTGATGTTATCGATTTTCTAACTGGAGAACTCCCTTTATTATTTCTTGTCATATTGGTTAGGTTTTTAAAAATTCCCTAAACTTCTGCTTATCTGGAAATGTCCTAATTTCACTGTCATATTTGAGAGACAGTTTTGCTGGATATATAATTCTTGGCAGGCAATTTTTTTTTTTCCTTCAGGGCTTTGTATATGTCCTTCTTGCCTGCATGGTTTCTGCTGAGTAGTCCGAGCTTGGTCTTACTGACCCTTCTTTATAGGTGACTTTTTGTTTATCCCTAGCTACTCTTAAAATTCTCTCTTTATATTTGGTTTTGGCAAGCAAGATTATAATATGTCCTGGTGACTTTATCTTGGCATCTACCTTGCGTGGGGTTCAGTAAGCATCTTGGATAGATATCTTCTTATCTTTCACAAGATCAGCGAAGTTTTTAGCCAAGTCTTCAACAATTCTTACTGTGTTTTCTGTTATCCTTCCACCCCCCCACCCCGATTCTGGTGTTCCAATCACCCTTGATAGAATCCCACATAATTCTTAGAGTTTCTTCAATTTTAAAAAATTACTTTATCTGATTTTTCCTCAAATAAGTTGGCGTCAAGTGCTTTATCTTCAGTTTCACTAATTCTGACTTCCAGTGCCTCGATTCTGCTTCTCTCATTTTCTATTGAGTTGTCTAATTCTGAAATTTTATTGTTACTCTTTTGGATTTGCTTGCTATCTTTCTATGGATTCTTGCAGCCTGTTACATTTGTCATTATACTCTTGTATAACCTTCTTAAGTTCCTCTGTTGTTTTATCTCTGTGTTCCTTGGCTTGTTCTTCATTTTGCCTGATCTCCTCCTGGATCTTTTGAAGAGCTCGGTCTCTTAATCTTTTAAATTCTACCTCTGGTAATTCCTGGAATTTCTCTTCATTTGGAAGATTTCTTGATTTGTTGTTTTGGGAGCTTCCTGAATCCATCATGGTCTGCTTCTTTATGTTATTTGATATTTACACTTGTCTCTGAGCCATCAATAAGTTATTATATCCATTTATTTTATGTTTGCTTACTGAGTCGGAATCTACTTGATGGCACTGGGTTTTTTTTTTTTTTTGGTGTACTGTGTCCTAGCTTCTTGTTTTATTTTGATATGCCCAAACAGGCTGCTTGGGTGAGCTAGTTTGATTATTGGCACCTTTGAAGCTCTTACATCCTGTCACCAGGTGATCAGAGCTGTTACTAGGTATGTGAGCCTAGGAGCCCTTTTACTTTTCTTGTATGGATTCAGCTCAGGTGTCCAGGTAGTCGGTCACCAAGTGTGTGGTGTAGGCTCTCACCTACAGTCCTGCATAGACAGGGTTGATTGGTGTAGGTACAGGTGTCTGGCTACTGTGGGGGGAATGACTGCCCCTGAGTGTCTGGGAGGAAAGCATGTCCCTGTTCCCTAGAGCACATAGGTGGGTGGGTTTTGCAGCCAGACCATGGTCACCCAGTGCTGTTGGTTGTAAGGACTGGGATTCACCACTTATTCCTGGACTCCTGAATTGGGTGGCTAGGTGGCATGGGTGGAGCCACCAACCCTCAAGTCACTGATGTGGGTAGGTGAGGACCCTGCTTCATTGGCAGAACGTTGTCAAATATCACGAATCTGCCACTCCACTTCATAGCTGATAGAGTTGAAAATAGGCTTCAGGTATATACCCTGTCGTAGTGTGCTAATGAGGGCCTACGCTGTTGAAATGGGCCCACACAGGTCTATGCAAGGGTGAAAGGCATTCAGAGTCCTTGGACCCCTTATGTCTGTGCCTTCCCTGAGTTCCTGGCTTAGGGAAGCTGGCAGATTATTTTTTGTTGTTTGTTCCTGCTCCAGGGCATGTGATAGTTCCTACTTCTGGCCCAGGGAACCCAGAAATAGCCGAAGCTGGTCCAAGACTAAAAACAGAGAGGGAGGAAGCAGGTAAATGGGAGAGATGTTCTTCCCAAAGGGGATGATTTTTGATTTGTGTGGCATTTTAAATGCATGTACTTATCTTTTGCCAACTTAGCACTGCTTTTCACTGGTTCTGGAGGCTTGTGTAGACTTTCCACCACTCGGTCTCTTCTGATGTGAAAAACATGTCCCGAGCGTCACTGCTTGCCTCACCGCACATGCCATCTTCTTCTTCGGTCTTCCTTATTCATCAGCTAGCTTTCCCACACATACGAGGCCACTGAAAACACTGTGGCTTGGATCAGTTGCATCTTAGTTTTCAAGGTGATGTCTTTGCTTTTCAATACTTTAGAGGTCTTTTGCAGCCGATTTGCCCAATGCAATGCATCTTTTGATTTCTTAACTGCTGTTTCCATGGATGTTGATTGTGGATCCAAATAAAATGAAATCCTTGACAATCTCAATCTTTTCTCCATTTATCATGATGTTGCTCATTGGCCCAGTTGTGGTGATTTTTGTTTTCTTTATGTTGATGTGCAATCTATACTGAAGGCCGCTGTCTTTGATCTTCATCAGTCAGTGCTTCAAGTCCTCTTATCTTTTAGCAAGCAGGGTTGTGTCATCTGCAAAATGCAGGTTGTTAATGAGTCTTTCTCCAATCCTGATGTCGTGTTCTCCGTGTAGTACAGCTTCTCAGATTATTTGCAGATTAAATAAGTATTGTGAAAGGATACAACCCTGACACACACCTTTCCTGACTTTAAACCACGCAGTATCACTTTTTTCTGTTTGAACATCTACCTCTTGATCAGGTTCCTCATCAGCACAATGAAGTGTTCTGGAATTCCCACTCTTCGCAATGTTATCCATAATTTGTTATGACCCAAGCAGTCAAATGCCTTTGCATAGTCAATAATACACAGGTAAACATCTTTCTGGTATTCTCTGCTTTCAGCCAGAATCGATATGACATCAGCTGTGATATCCCTCCTTCCATGTCCTCTTCTGAATCCTGCTTAAATTTCTGGCAGTTCCCTGTCAATGTACTGCTGCAGCTGCTTTTGAATGATTTTTAGCAGAATATTACTTGCATGTTATATTAATGATATTGTTTGATAATTTCCAGATTTGGTTGGATCACCTGTCTTAGGAATAGGCGTAAATATAGATCATTTCCAGTTCGTAGGCCAGGTAGCTGTATTCCAAATTTCTTGGGATTAGACAAGTGAGCGATTCCAGTGCTGCATCCATTTGGTGAAACATCTCAGTTGGTATTCCATCAATTCTTGGAGGCTTTTTTTTCTCACCAATTCCTTCAGTGCAGCATGGACTTCTTCCTTCAGTACCATCGGTTGCTGATCATATGCTACTTCCTGAAATGGTTGAAGGTCGACCAATTCTTTTTGGTATAGTGACTGTGGGTATTACTTTCATCTTCTTTTGATGCTTCCTGCATCATTTAATATTATACCTGTAGAATCCTTCAGTATTGCAACTCAGGAGTTGAATTTTTTCGTCAGTTCTCTCAGCTTGAGAAATGCTGAGTGTGTTCTTCCCTTTTGGTTATCCATCTCCAGATCTTTACACACGTCATTATAATACTTTTTCTTCTCAAGCCACCCTTTGAAATCTTCTGTTCAGCTCTATTACTTCATCATTTCTTCCGTTCACTTCAGCTACCTGACATTCAAGAGCAAGGTTCAGAGTCTCTTCTGACATCCATTTTGGTCTTTTCTTTCTTTCCTGTCTTTTAAAGGACCTCTTGCTTTCTTCATGTGTGATGTCCTTGATGTCATTCCACAACTCGTCTGGTCTTCAGTCGTTAGTGTTGAACACGTATAATGTATTCTTGAGGTGGTCTCTAAATACAGGTGAGATATACTCAAGGTCGTACTTTGGCCCTTTTTGACTTATTCTAATTTTCTTCAGTTTCAACTTGAACTCCCATGTGAGCAATTGACAGTCTGTTTCACAATCGATCCCTGGCCTTGTTCTGACTGATTATATGAGTTTTCCCATCTTCTCTTTCCGCAGATGTAGTCAGTTTGATTCCCGTGTATTCCATCTGGTAAAGTCCACGTGTATAGCTGCCGTTTATGTTGGTGGAAAAAAATATTTGCAGTGGATGAGTCACTGGTCTTGCAAAATTCTTTCATGAGATTTCTGGCATCATTTCTATCAGCAATGCTGTATTTTCCAACTACTTTTCCTTCTTTGTTTCCAACTTTAACATTCTAATGATCGGTAATTATCAATGCATCTTGATTGCATGTTTGATCAATTTCAGGCTGCAGAAGTTGTTTAAAATCTTCAATTTCTTTATCTTTGGCATTAGTGGTTGGTGCATAAATTTGAAGAGTCATATAAACTGGTCTTCCTTGTAAGTGTATGGATATTAGCTATCAGTGACAACATTGTACTTCAGGCTAGATCTTGAAATGTTCTCTTTGATGATTAATGTAACATCATTCTTTTGACTCTGGTGGAATATCCATGTTTGTAAGACCGCTCACAGACTGTTTCACCAGAGAGTTTTCTGGTACTGCAATATCTACCACTAATCTCTGTGATCCCTGTGAATTGGCAAAATAAGAATAGCGCTATAGATTTCTTCCAAATACAGAAAACATAATTATGAAAATGTTCTTGCTATTGATTATATTCTTTACTAATCTGTTCCTATGGGATTTTTGGTACTTCACTTGAAAAATGAGTCCAAGGTACTGTGATGTGATTGTTTATTTTGTGTGGCCTTTCTAGCCATGGTCTTATAACATCCACCCTGGTGCTTGGGCAGGACTGTGTGATAGGGTAATTGTGGCTCACCAAGGGGATTGTTTAGTTTTCCCTTCAAAGAGAACCAGTTCCAGAGCAAAGAGGAGGATTCAACTCCCATCAAGGAAGAACAGCCAGGAGCTGAGCGTATATTATGGACCTGAGATCCCTGCACTGAGAAGCTCCTAGAAGCAGGAGACTGAGATAGAGAGAGGAAGCTGTAACCCTGAAGACAGTAAGATGCCATGGCAGGAGAGACCAAGCAACAGGGACCTGGCTATAGGAGATGATGGCCCATGGAGAAGGAAAGCTGAGTGCCTTCGGAGAGAGGCCCAAGGCCAGGCAGAGTCACACCTATGAGCACAGGAGGGAAGAGGCTCTCCTGATAGAAGAACTGTATTCTGAGTGTCTTTGAGCCTGAGTTATAACTGTTACTTCCCTAATAAACCCCATAATCGTGAATATGGACTATGAGTTCTGTGTGGCCATTGTAATGAGTTATTGAACCCAGCAGAGAAGTAGGGAGTGCTGTGTGAGGGACAGTTGGTGTCTGAGTTAGTGAAGATGGTGGAGAGAGGATAGTTTTTTCACCAATGCCTTCAATGCAGCTTCGATTTCTTTCTTTTATACCACCAGTTCTTGATCTTATGCTACCTCTTGAAACGGTTGAAAATTATCCAGTTCTACTGCAGTAGCTATATTAATATCAGACAAATTATACTTCAGAAAAAGGAGTATTATTGGGAATAAGTAGGGACATAACATAATAAAGGTTCAATTCTCCAAAAAGATTCAACAATCCTAAATGTGTACGTGTTTAACAATAGGGCTGCAAAATACAAAAACTAATAAATCTGAAAGGGGAAATGGACAAATATGCATTTATAACTGATATCAGTACTTTTCTATCAATAATTAATAGAGCCCTGGTAGTTGAAGTCCAAAGCATCTGTATGAACCACTCATGGATATCTATGTGTGTGTGTGTATGTGTGTATGTATGTATATAATATAAAGACAAGTAATACAGAAATAAACATAGATATATGTTGTAGTCCTTGGGAGGTACAAACGGTTAGTGCATTCAGCTGCTAACCAAAATGTTGGAGGTTTGAGTCCACCCAGAGGCACTTCGGAAGAAAGGCTTGGTGATCTACTTTTGAAAAATTAGCCATTGAACTGACACACTTGTGTGTCACTACTACTCTGACACACATGGGGCGAGGGGTCACCATGAGTCAGATCAGCTTGATAGCAATCGAATGATTTTTTTATTCATTCTGCCAATGTTTGTCTTTTAATTGGTATCTTAGGCTAGGTTTTCTAGAGAAGCAAAACTAGTGAGGTGTATATATATATATGTATTTATATATAAATAGATTTATATCAAGGAAATGGCTCACGAGGCTGTAGAGGCTGGTAAGTCTCAAGTCCATGGGTCAGGCTGGTGGCTTCTCCTGACTCATAGATGCAGGGACTGCAGAACTCAAGATCTGCAGGTCATACAACAGGTCTGTGGCTCACAGGCTGCAAAGGGTGACAAATCTCAAGATCGGCAGGTAAGCTGGCAGGCGGTGGCTCACAGACTGCGGAGGCTGATGAATCCCAAAATTGGAAGGTAAGCTGAGAGTTCAAGTCCCAAAAAACTTGAGATCAGATGAAGAGGAGCCAGCTGCAGGATTCAGAGTGAGCAAAAGCTCAAGAGCCTTGCCAGAAAGTCCACCTATATTGGATGCAGTCCACACCCCCGAGGAAACTCCCTCACATCTGATTGGCTACTCACAGCAGATCCCATCATGGAGGTAATCACATTATGTCACATCTCATCATGGAAATGATTGCATCGTTATACGACTGCTAAACTACATCGTAACTGCCAAAGCACTGAGAATCATGGTCCAACAAAGTTGACACACAACTTTAATGATCCCAATTGTGAATTTAATCTATTTATATTTAAAGCGATTAATGATAAGGAAGGACTTATATCTTCTACTTTTGTAGTAGGTCATATATGTATTTTGTTTCTCATTTTCTTCACTACTGTCCACTTTTGTGTTTGACTGATTTTTTTCAAGTGTACAATTTTGATCCTCTCCTTTTTTCCTTTCCTGATATTTTTTAGCTTCTTAGTGGTGACCATGAGGATTACAATTAATATTTTATATTTATAACAATCTTCTTTTAATTAATACAAATTTAGCTTCAACAGTATACAAAATTCTGCTTTTATTCAGCTCAGTTACCTCCCCTACTTACGTTGCTGTTACAAAAATTGCATCTTTATACATTGTGTGTCCATTAAGAGAGATGTGTAAGTATTTTTATGCATTCGTGCTTTAAATCATATATGAAAAAAAGAGAGGCGTGATATAAAAATATTACTGACTTTGTTTTATCTAAGTAGTTACCTTTACGGAGTCTTTGTTTCTTTTTATGGCTTCCAGTTACTGTCTAGTGTCCTTCCATGCCAGCCAGAGTGATTCCCTGTAGCATTTCTCATAAGGCAGTTCTGCTACTAACACACTCCCTCAGGTTTTGTGTATCTGGGCATGTCTTAATTTTGCCTTCATTTTTGAAAGATAGTTTTGCTAGATATTGACATCTTGGTTCATAGTTTTGTTTCTGTATTTTTTTTTCCAGTATCTTAAATACATCATCCCACTATTTTCTCATCTCAATGGTGTCTGATGAAAACTCAACAGTTAAACTTGTTGAGACTCTCTTCTTGTACATTAGGGGTCACTTATCTCTTGCTGCTTTCAAGTTTCTGTCTTCATCTTTTGACATTTTGATTGTGTCTGTCTGTGGATATCTATGTATTTATTGTCCTTTGAGTTTATTGAGCTTCTTGGATATCTAGATGACATTTGGGAAACTTCCAGTCATTACGTTTTCAAATATTCTTTCTGTCCTTTCATCTTTCTTTCCTTTCTGGGACCCCTTAATGAGTATATTGGTATGCTTGATGTTGTCCCGCAGGTCCCTTAGGCTCTGTTCATTTTCTTCATTCTTTTTCCTTTATGCTCCTCAGTTAGAACAATTTCAGTTGTGCTTTTTCAAGTTTACATTTTCCTGCTTTCTTGCTCAAATCTGCTGTTGAGCTCCTCTAATGAAAATTTTATTTCAGCTATTCTACTTTTCAGCTCTATAATTTCTATTTGGTTCTTTTGTATAATATTTCTTTATTAATATTTTCTACTTGTTCATACATTCTTCTCTTGGTTTCCTTTTTGTGTGTGTGTGTCTATAGTTTCTTTAGCTCTTTGAGGAAATTTAAGACAATTGGTTTAAAATCTTTGTCTAGTAATCCCAATATTTGTGTTTCCTTAGGGATGCTTTCTGTTCATTTCTCTTCTTTCTTTCTTCTTAACAAATGAACCATCCTTTTCTTTTTCTTTTTATGACTTAAAATAGTGTGTTGCAAACTGGATATCTTAAATATTATAATGTAACTCTGGAAATCAGATTTCCTCCAGTCATTAGGGTTTGCTTTTTTTTTTTTTAATTGTTGAGGGCCAGTCATCCATTTGCTTAGTGATGTTTCCAAACTATTTCTGCAAAGATTGTATGTCTTCTCATGTGTGGACACTGAAGTTCTGTTCTGTTATCTCAGCAGTCAGTTCATGACCTGACAGTGATTTCTCTAAATGCTTGTAGCCAAAAAGAAAAAGTAACATTATCCCAGTCTTTGCAGATTGGCTCTGAACTGGGGTGTTCTTTCAATGTTAAGCAAGAGCGCCTAAAACTCTGCCTTAGCCTTCACTTCCTGCCTCCATGGAGCCCAAAGATCAGCCAGAGGTGCAAGCCTAAAGCTTTGTCAGGATCTTTACGAGCATGTCTTCATCCTTAGGCAAGAATATTGCACTCCAGATTCCTCAGTATATGTGGTAGCCCTTCAAAGCCCTTAAACCACCAACCATTGTCCTCTCAGCCCCCTTTTTTCCAAGCTTTTGGATGTCTCTGCTGTTTTCTCTGTCCTTCATCCTTTGACCCTGGAGGTAGGACCAATTCTTATACCTTCGTACTGCTCAGTTTCCATCACATCATACATTTTTTCTTATGTGCTGTTGAGTCAATTCTGACTCATAGTGACTACAGGATGGAGTAGAACTTCTCCAAAGGGTTTCTAAGGCTGTAATCTTTATGGAAGGAAACTGTCATATCTTTCTCCTGTGGAGTAGTTGGTGGATCAAATCAAAAGGTTTAACAGCTGAGTGCTTAACCACTGCACTGCTGGGGCTCCTTTTGACATCATGCATCATAATAGATTTTTAACACACCCCTTAGAAACATAGAGGTCCATAAATTGTCAAGGATACAGAAGATTTAACATGTATAAAAATACCAAATTGATATATGTGTATGTGTGTGCATTATCTAACCACTAAAGAATATACATTCATCTCATGCACATACATAGTGTTTATAAAAATTGACTGTATACTGTGTTATAAAGCAAGTCTCAACAAATTTCAACAGTCTGCAATAATATAGAGGATACTGTGTAAGTACACCATAATTTAAAAAAAAACCATCTTAGAAAAAGAAAATACAAAATCTCCATGTGCTTGGATATTTTAAAATACTATGCGTTAAAAAAGACATCATAATGAAAATTAGAATATATTTTGAAGTGAACCATTATGAACATAGTGCATATAAAAATTGGTGCAGTACAGACAATATAATATAGGAAACTTATAGCCTTAAAAATATAATTGGAAAGAACAAATTTTGAAAAATAAGTGAGTTAAACATCCATTCAAAATGTTGGGAAAAAACCAGAAACAAACATTCATAGGAATTTTTGTTTCTATTAATGATTGGATACATGCAACAGACGATCAACGAAGACTAAAGTTGATTCTTAGAAAATGCTGGTAAAATTTTCAAACTTTAGGCAAGATTGATCAAGTGAAAAAGAATGAAGGTATAAATAACAAATATCAGGAATTAGAAAGAAAATGACTACAGATCTTGCAGAACATAAAGGTAATGTGAGAATGTTATGAACCATATTATATTAGCTAATAAATTTGCAAATTTGGGTAAAGTAGGCAAACGTATCATACCATGTAAGTTAATAACAACGATTCAAGAAGAAACAGGAAGCAAAAGTAATTCCACAACTGTTAATAGAATTGAATTGGAGCTCAAACTATTCTCAAAAAGAAAACTTCATGTCAGATGGCTTTTCCTGCAAATTCTGCCAAATATTCAAGAAATACTTCACAAATTCTTCAATATAAAATGAAATATATACCCAAACTCATTTTATAAAGCTTGTAGAATGAATATTGATACCAAAACCTGACAAGAGCAGCACAAGATGGGAAAATTACAGGCCAATGTCACTGATGAACATAGATGCAAAATATAAAAATAAATAGGCAAAACAAATCCAGCAATACTATAAAGAAGAATATATTATGACCAAGTTGGGTCTATCCCAAGAATTCAAGGTTAGTTTAACATTCAAAAATGAATCAGTATAATTTGCCATATGTACAGGAAAAATAAATGTGGTTATATTAATAAAAAAAAAATAGGTGTAATAAAATAAGTATTTGATAACCTCCAGCGTCCACTCATGTTTTTTAAAAGAACATCTAGCATGCCATGAGACCAGAAGAACCAGAAGGTTCCCGGCTACTGTCGCTGAACATTTTGATCAAAGAGTCCATAGCAAAGCCCTGATCAAAAGGGGGAAAATGTAGAACAGAATTTCAAATTCTCATGAACCCTAGACTTTTTGGAGCCATTGAGGGTGAATGAACTCCTGAAACTATTGCCATGAGATAATCTTTAAACATTACACCAAAAGCATTCCCTTGAACCATCTTAAAACTGAAGTATAAAAAAGAAAACACCATACTGTTGCTGTTGAGTTGATTCCGACTCAGAGACCCTGTAGGACAGAATAGCACTGCCCCATAGAGTTTCCAAGGTGCAGGTGGTGGATTCAAACTGCTCTTCTTTTGCTTGGCTACCGTATCACTTAACCACTGTGCCACGAGGGCTCCAGAACATTAGCTACTTAACTTATAAAAATGGTCTACCTTGAGCATATGCTCTTTTAAGAACTGTCTATATGGCATCAGATTGACAACAGCTACTGAAAAGATTAGATAGGAACCTTAAGGAGCAGTGGGTTTATGCTAATGACAGAGGAACTACTCAGAAAAGGAGGGTAAGAATGGTTGCACAACTTGAATGTAACCGATGTCATTAAATTGTACAGGTAGAAACTGTTGAGTTGGTGTATGTTTTGCTGCATATATTCTCAACCACAAAAAATACATTTACAGGTAATAATTAACAAAAAATGTCAAGGAGAGCTAAATATTTTGAAAATAAGACAGAGTTGCATGTGAGGGAATGAGTGGGGTGAGCTGTTTTAGATTAATAGTTAGTAAAGACTTATGGGATCAGGATATTTGAGGAGCTAACTGACCTATATCAAAGGAGAGAATAGCTGTATGAAGTTCTGGAGGGAGGATATTGCCAATAAAGGAAAGAGTTGTTCCTGAGGCCCTTAAATAACTAAGTGTTCTGGCATGTTTTGAGGAAGCTCAGGAAATAAGTCATGGCTAGTGTGGAGTGAACCGAGGGAAGACTGTTAGGAAATGAGGTTAGTATGGTGGGCAAGCCCCGCATCATGAAAGACCATGGGAAGGATTTGGGAATTTTTCCTAATTGCCATGAGAAGTCACTGAGGTGATGCTGTTATATAGACTGTAAGAGGGAAGATCAGTGGCACGGAGTCCAGTTTTAACCAAGAGATGATGGTGGCTGTAAGGTGGAGGTAGTGAGAAGTGGATAGAGTCAGGATTTATTTTAAGGTACCGCCAAGAGTCCAGAATATGTGTCAATGGATTGGATGCAAGATTTGAATAAGGGAGAGAAATCAAGGATGATTTCTAGGTTTTTGTCCTGAACAACCCAGAGGATAGTGAGAACATTTGCTGAGATAAGGAAGACTGGGAGGTAGATAAGACACTTGAACAAAGAATTTTATTTGAACCACATTAAGTTTGAGATGCCTAGTAGACATTCAAGGGGAGATGTGAAGACAGCCATTGGTGAAGGAACAACAGGGCAGAGTATGTAAATGAGGGTATCCTAGGGCTCAGGTGGAATTGACTGCCATGAATTGGCTCAGATAACCTAGACAGTGAGAAGTGATGAGTGATGTTACTTAAACAGGGCATGGAAATCAATGAAAAAGGTGTGGGAGTGGCAGGGAGGCTAAGGTAGAGAAGTTTCTCTCTTCCTAAACCTGATTGGCTGGATTTGAAGACATCATAAGTTCCTGTATGAGAAATATCCAGCAAATTACCAGTTGATTTAATAAATTGATAACAAAGTCTACCTTTCAGCCAAAGATTGAAAAACAAACAAACCAATTGCCATCCAGTGAATTCTGTCTCTTAGCAACCCTATAGGACGGAGTAGAGCTACCCCATAGGGTTTCTAAGGAGCAGCTGTTGGATTCAAACAGCAGACCTTTTGGTTAGCAGCTGAGCTCTTAACCACTGCACCACCAGGGCTCAGACCAAGAATAACACCGTGAGGAACTTACTCCTTAGTTCAATCAAGTATGTAGAAATTCAGATTCGTAATTTTGGAGATTCCCCCTCTTTTTTTTCAAAATGGGGGGCATTGAGATGGAGGATTTTCCCATGCCCACCATCCTAAGGGATTTAATTAACCCATAGTTGAGACATTGTAAACATCTCAAGAAATTATTACCTTTGAGAAACTTGAGGGTGAGTAGGCATATCACCTGGCTCCTCTTAAACTCCTTTTAAAAACCTGACTTGAAGACTCACCTGCCTTTTTGAATAAGTGCCAGCTTGAATAGGCAGGGTTCAGGGAATTGCCAACCAAAGGTATGGTTTCTCCAGAGGCCTCCAAGGGGTGTAAAAGAAGAGCGGAGCCAGACCCCGTGCTTGGGACACACCCTTGGTAGGAAATATTTGAGTGTGTGTGTGGTGAGGGGAGCACTCGGTGTGGGAGAGTGGGGTGGGTGGGTAATAGGGAAATGCCTGTTTTTTTTTTTTTTTTTCTGGTTTTAAGAAACAGTTTTTTACTTTTTTTGTTTTTTTTAATTACAACGAACAGTTCAGTGGAGACATGTTCCTTATCTGCAGGGGCTAGTGGAATTGCTGATAGCTGAGAATGTAGCCTGCTTCCCAAGTGCGAGTTGGCATTTTGGAGAGAAAACTTGATGTTTGGAGCGCTGACTGGCACTGCCTTTTCTAAATAATTAAGGGTGGTGGGGTGGTGGTAAGAGAAAGAGGATGGTCTATGAACACTGACCCTGGAAAATTAACTCCCAAGTGTGTGGGTTGTGGATAGCAGGAAAAGAACATCACCCGCAAATGACAGCAGTGCCTTTATTTATTTATTTATTTATGCTTCTTTTTAGTTCTGAGTTGTTTTTAAGCCACAAATTAATGGGGCCACCATGAGTTTTCAGAGAATGAGTTTTACAAAAATCTAAGTGTTTTAAATATTGCAAGGATTTACTTATGTATGCTGTATATGAGAAAAGTCCTTACAGTTACAGGGAGGAGAAAGAAAGTATATTCAGGAATTAAATTTTCACAGTTCTCTGAATTCTTATATTTCTCTTGTTGTCCATTTTTCTTTTTTTGTCCTTCATCCACCCCTTCCACCTTTATCCACTGTCTTCATCATCTAGTGCTGCCGTAACAGAAATACCATGAGTGGATGGCTTTAACCAAGACAAATTTAATACCTCACATTAAAGTAGGCTAATAGTCCAAGGCATCAGCTCTAAGGGAAAGCTTTCTCTCTCTTTCGGCTCTGGAAGAAGGTCCTTGTCCTTAGCCTTCCCATGGTCAAGGAGCTTCTCAGGTGCAGGGACCCTGCATCCAGAGGACATGCTCTGCTCCTGGTGCTGCTTTCTTGATAGTCTGAGGCCCCCAACTCTCCGCTTGCTTCCCTTTCCTTTTACCTCTTGCGAGATAAAAGGTGGTGCAGGCCACACCTCAGGGAAAGGTGACCTGAGTGAGGGTGGTGTTACAATCCCACCCTAATCCGCTTACAGTAAAATTACAATCACAAAATGAAGGACAACTACCCAATAGTGGGAATCATGGCCTAACCAAGTTGAAACACACGTTTTTTAGGGTCATAATTTAATCCAAACCAAACCAAACTTGTCACCATCAAGTTGATTTCAACCTGTAGAGACCCTAGTTGATATTAACTCGTAGAGACCCTATAGCATAGAGTGGAACTACCTCATAGAGTTTCCAAGGGCTAGTTGGTGGATTCGAACTGCTGACCTTTTGGTTAGCAGCTGAGCTCTTAACCACTATGGCACCAGGCCTCCTCTTGATACACAGTCCACCCTAATTCACCACTGTGTTAGAAAAAGGTTTTGCTATTCTGAAATAAGAACTTTTTACTATACTTTTGTGTTCATGGTTGCTTTTGGTATGTCTTTAAGCACTGAACAGTTAACTTATACCCATTAAAAACCCATTGCCACTGAGTCTATTCCAACTCATAGCGGCCCAATAGGGCAGAGCAGAACTGTGCCATAGACTTTACAAGGAGCACCTGGTGGATTTGAACTGATGACCTTTTGGTTAGCAGCTGTAGCTCTTAAACAGTACACCACCAGTGTGGGAGGGGTTTAATTGATAACATGATGTCTGGGCTCCAAGGGAGATGGAATGGATGTGCAGGAGAAGGGCATGCAGAGTCTGCCTGTATAGTCCCCAGAACTCTGTTCAAGATCATAACACACCTCAGTAATCACTTGAATCTAAACATACAACTTTAACAGCTGATGTAAATGACTTTACACATGAATTTTGGAACGCAACTATTTCTCAGTGGAAGTTTCTTCAACTAAGCTGTTTGTATTCCCTTAATAATTACGAAAGCTAACGTTTATTGTGTTCATTCTGTGTGTAAGGCCTTTTTCTAAGTGCCTTGTGTGTTTTATTTAACTTGCGTAACAACCTTTGAATAAGACCCATTTTAGAAATGGGAAACTGAGGCAGTGAGAGGTAAAGTAACGTGCCCAGATCAACCAGCTGATAAATTGAGTTAGGATTTAAACCCAGGCAGTTTGTTTCAGAATTTGCTTATGTAATCACTGTACATGACAGCAGTGAGCCCTAGTGGCTCTGTGGTTAAAGAACTTGGCTGCTAACTGAAAGGTCAGTGGTTCGAACCCCCCAGCCTGTCTGTAGGAGACAGATGTGGCAGTCTGCTTCAGTGAAGACTTACAGCCTTGGAAACCCTATGGGGCAGTTTTACTCTGTCCTTTGGGGTCACTATGAGTTAGAATCGACTTGATGACAGTGGGTTTTGGCACATAATACTAATGTGCAGTGTATCCTGTATGCCGTGTATATGTTCAGAAACTAATTTTCCGAACATTTATGCCATGTATAGATTACCAATCCAGTTGCCGTCGAGGAGATTTTCACTCCTGACGACCCCGTGAGTTTTCAGAGTAGGACTGCCCTCCATGCGGTTTTCAATAGCTGTGACCATTTGGAGGTTTATTGCCAGGCCTTTCTTCCAAGGCAACTGAGTGGATTTAAACTGCCAACCTTTCAGTAAGTAGCTGAGCACTTAACTCTTTGTGCCGCCTAATACATATATATACTAGGAGGTTTTCCTCCTTATTTGTACTTTAATGTTTTGTAGACTCTTATGAATACTTGTTCCTGGCAGTGAACTAGATGCTAAAGAACAGAATAGGCACATGTAACCCTCTCTCACCTTCTCCCTCCCCTTTCACAGAGATGAAATGAAAAGGAATTAATGAGGACAGATTATTGGATTAGGGCCCATACTCAGGGCTCTAACAGCATGGGGAGTTTCTCCTGTCACTTCAGTTCTTGTTCAGGAATTGGCACCTGCTTTTTGTGAATCACAAAGACCAGTGCTTTATATCAAGCCATTTAGATTTGGGCTATGGAGCAGTGACTTAAAAAAATTAAATTTTATTTTCAGAGATTTTTTCTATTAATTGTTTACATTTATTTTAATTGTATATTCTGAAACCGCTACAAAAAGGCAAGAAATAATTGTTTAAATTTTAATTCATATGGGTCAAAATGTATGTTAAACTACCTATTGTCGCCTTCACAGTCGTTGTTATGTTTGAGCCGATTGTTGTGGCCATTCGTTACCAAGTATGACTTTCTTCTCCAGGGACTGATCTCTCCTGACAACATGTCCAAAATATGTGAGATGAAGCCTCGCCATTCTTGCTTCTAAGGAATATTCTGGCTGTACTTCTTTCAAGACAGATTTGTTCATTCTTTTGGCAGTCCGTGGTATATTCAATATTCTTTGCAAACACCGTAATTCAGTGCCTTCAATTTTTCTTTGGTCTTCCTTATTCATTGCCCACCTTTCGTGTGCGTATGAGGTGACTGAAAATACCATGGCTTGAGTCAGGCACACATTAGTTTTCAAGGTGACATCTGTGCGTTTGAACACTTTAAAGAGGTCTCTGGCAGCAGATTTGTCCAATGCAATGTGTCGTTTGATTTCTTGACTGCTGCTTCCGTGGGTGTTTATTGTGGATCCAAGTAAAATGAAGCCCTTAATGATGTCAACATTTTCTCCGTTGTCATGATGTTGCTTATTGGTCCAGGTGTTAGGCTGTCAGTCTGCAGTCTTTGATCTTCAGCAGTAAATGCTTTAAGGCCTCTTCACTTTCAGCAAGCAAGATTGTATCATCTGCATATCTCAGGTTATTAATCAGTCTTCCTCCAATCCTGACGCCTTATTCTTCTTCAGACAGTCCAGCTTCTCGGATTATTTGCTCAGCATACAGGTTGAATAGGTATGGTGAAAGGATATAACGGTGATGCACACCTTTCTTGACTTTAAACCATGCAGTATTCCTTGTTCTGTTTAGATGACTGCCTCTTTTTCTATGTACAGGTTTCTCATGAGAACAATTAAGTGTCCTGGAAATCTCATTCTTCCCCATGTTATCCATAATTTGTTATGAGCTGGAGTAGGTCTCAGAAATAATGTGCCATTTCTTCCAGTTGGTTGTGCACAGCTGCCTACTTCCCTAGGTGGTAGCAGCTAAGGCCTGTCTCAGAAACACTCCCCTCCTCACTAAGCATGATTCTTCACACTGCTCCATCTTCTTTCCCGTGTGTGTCTCCTTCCCTCCTCAGTGGCTGGGGAAAATGATAGTAGTCCACTGATGAGATTTATTCTTTTATTATACTTTATTTTATCATTTGTTTTTATAACATAGTTCCGTTAAAATCAAGGGTAATAAAAATGTTTGTGTGATGGAAGTGGATAATCCCATCCATTGTGTCCATCTAAAGTTTCATGAGAAAACTGTGCCCACAACAGAGGGCTCCCACTCCTCTGGCTCACTGTATTTTCTCCTTGTTTATTTGCTCTTCCCTCTTTCCTGATGCATGCATGGGACCACTGAGCTTCAAGACTCCACAATTCTGCTTTTCATACCAGTGTTACTGTAATCTTGGGTTCATGGGCTGCCTTGCCACAGATTTACTCATTCTGTCTCTGTTAATTATTTCATTACTTAAAAATCTCTCATGAATTTTTCCAGAAGTACATTCTATTCCTCAAAAACTTGGAAGCAATGGGAAAGTATGCAATAAATAACAAGAAAACATACGTAATGCATAGAATAAATTATTAACGTTCCGATATGTCTGTTATCTTACTTACATTTGCATGTATATGTATTAGAGTCTCTGGTTGATGCAAATGCTTAATATCTTGAGCTGCTGACAGAAAGTTGGAGTTCAGGTCCACCCAGAATTGCTATGAAAGAGAGGTCTGGCAGTCTACTTCCGAAAACTCAGCCACTGAAACCCCTATGGAGTACAGTTCTACTCTGGCACACTGGTGTCATCATGAATCAGAACTGACTCAATGGCAACTGGTTTTATGTGTGTATTAGCACACACATTTACGTATATTAACACGGATATTATATCCTGATATTTTCATTCAACATCAGTCTTTTCTCTTGATAAGTTTTTTTTGTTTTTCTTTAATCAGGGCATTAAATTACTTTATAATATTCTGTGTGCATGTAGTATATGTTTTTTAACGATCTGACTATAGTTGCAATAATAAATGTGCATGTTTCTAGTAATCTTCAACCTATACTTACATCTTTTTAACATACATCTCTGCCATTAAATCTCTTTGTTTAATTATTGTTTAACACTCTTTACGCCTAAGAGATGGTCTCAGAAGCAGCCCTGATCAGTTTTTCTCCCTCTTACTCATGAAGCCCCTTAATGTATTCCAAGGTATCAACTACGAAGCATTTTACGTCCTTATCGTTTGTTTATTTTTCATTCAGTCAGTATATTCCATGGGCCAGAAATAGTCTATGTTATGCGGATACAGTGGTGAAAGGTACACACTGTCCCTGTCCTCATGAAGGGGACAACCCAGTGCAGGTGGGAGGAGCACTGGGGAAATGCAGCTGAGAGCAAGGACAGACAACCCTCCAGGAAGCACACTGGACTTCAGAGAGGCTTGTTGGCTGCTGTTCACCTGGCAGGTTTCTAGATACCAGAGTACCCTTGGGCTTGGTGCCTGCTCCTCTCTCTACTGACACCCTCCCTCTAGGGTGCCTCAGTGAGTTCACTGCTGTCTATTTGTAGCTAAGGACGTGAGGTTTATACCTCCATCCATTCAAACTCCTCCTGGGTCCAGACTCATATATTCAAATGTCAGCGTAACTCTCTGTATTGACCTCTTTATGCATTATAATGATACATTCCTCATATGGCCATCATGAAAAGCAAATGTTAAAGAAAAAGCACAGGAGTGCCTGGCACCAGTGTAGGTACTCAATGACCATTAGCTGTTGGTATTATCCTTGACATCCCCATGTGGGGTGAAGTTTTATTACCTGACATTTCCGTGTGAATATCTAACAGCTACACCATGTTATCTAGGCTATGAAACAATTCTTGGTTCCAACCACCATTCTGTCCTTATCGATGAATTTCTCAAGGCTTCGGTGATGGGAGTGTGTGTTTTTCCACACAATGGACGTGATTAGGAATGGTTGGCTATGTCCTACACAATAAATTGCTCCAGCATTCCTATGGGTGACCATTGAGACAAGTTTCAGGCAACGTATGTAGCAAAGAATTGGAACCACTCTCAGCTGTTCATGCGAGAACTCTCAATCCAGAATATCTGGTAAATCGACTGTTAGGGATTGAATTGTGTCCCTCCACAATGTATGTGGAAATCCTAACCCCTGTACCTGTAAATCTGACCTTGTTAGGAAAGGGGGGGCCTGCTTTTATTATGTGAATGAGGTCATACCAATGTAGGGTGGGTCCTAAGCCTAACTCTTCTTAGTTATAAAAGGAGCAGAATACACACAGACACAAACAGGTGAAAAGGAAGACAGACAAAGAAGACAGATGCTTCTAGAAGGCCAGGAACACAAATGATTGCTGACATCTACTAGAAGCTGAGGTAGACAAGGAAGGACCTCCCACTACAGCCATGCCCTGAATTCGAACGACTACCTGCTAAACTGTGAGAAAATAAATTTCTGTTCTTTAAAGCCATCCAGTTGTGTTATTTTTTGTTATGGAGGGACTAGGTAACTAACACACATACCCGTTCTTATAAGTTCAGCCCAGTGCAGAATAATTTTCTTCCCTCCTTGGTCTAACCCACCCGAACCTGCTCTTTCCCTATCAGTGTCCTTTGCTTTCACCTAAGAGCTATGACAGAGTCAGCTCGATGGTGATGCATTGAAATTTCAATTTATTTTTTATTTATGATTACTATTAATTCCAGTATTTTCTACAGTTTTCAATGGAGACAGTCCTATAATCTATGAATAGCAGTTATACTTTTTCTCTTTTTGTACTAGCTTACACTTCCAGTGTTCAATGTTTAATAAAAGTAATGATAGAAGCACCCTTGTTTTATTGTTTATTAATTTTAAAGAGAATGTCCCACACGTCACCATGAACTATCATGTTAGTTGTAGTTTTCCACGTTTGGGAACTCCTTTTCTGTTCCATATTTGCTCCTAGTCCTTATCTCTCCGTGTGATTGGATTTTATCAACCTGCTTTGCCCCCATCTCTTGAGGTGAGCATATGTCTTCTCTTCTTTCACCTATGCATGTGGTGAATGAAATTACTAAATCTTTAATGTTCACTCAAATTTATATGCCTACAATAAACCGCCTTGATCATGGCATGTTACGTGGTTTATACTTTGCTGGATTTCCTTTGCTGGCATCTTACGTAGGGTTTTGCATCTCAGTTACTGAGTGTGCTTGTCCTCTAACTCTTCTCTACCATCCTTCTCTAATTTGTTATCATTTTTAAACTAGCCTTAAGGATCAAGTTAGGGGAGTATCTCATGGTTTTCTAATCTCTGTTGACTATGTACAAGATTAAAATTACTGTTTCTTGCATGTTTGCTGGAACCTGACTGGAAACGATCTAGGTCTGCCATTTTCTTTGTAGGGAGATCTTGAAGTACTGACCCATTTTATTTAGTGGTTAAAGGCATCTTCTGGTGCTAATTTACTTAGAAAAAATTCTGATGCATGTTCTAGGTTGCTCGAATCTCATCTTCAAATATTGATTATCAGGGCTTGTAGCCTCATGCAAGGCAATTCATCAATCCCAGATTTCCCCAAAGTCAGGCTCTGCAACTCTTCCTGGTACCAAATTCCCTCATTTAAGACTTATTTGCAAAGAGACAACAGTATGCTATCTACGCAGTTGTTTATCCGCAGCCTTCTTGAGTCCATAATGTGAGGATACAGTCTTCTAATACTTTTTTTGTAATTGTTCTTTTTCTTATTTTTTTTCCTTTTTTCACTGCCAATACCCACCTCCCCAGTCTAGTAGTTTTAAAGTTGTGAGTTTCAGGTTCAAGTCTGTAATCCAGCTGAGCTTCTGTGTGTGCTGCATGTGTGCATCAAAAGAACACGCTTCTAGAAGCAGAAAGCAGGCAGTGCGACTGTTGGGTGGTTGGTGGGGTAGGGGGAGGGGAGCTGCTGCTCAGAGACGGCACCCGAGGGAGGCACGAGATGCCGGGCTGCCCACCGCAAGCCCGCAGGCTCCAAGGAGGAGGAAACTGCGTGCGCCATGAGCCTTTTGAGACAGGCCCAAGCCCACCTAGCCGGGTGCTAACCTCACATCTGCCAGGCTTGCAGGTTCCACCAGGACTAGGGGAAGCCTAAGGCCAAGGAGGGCAAGGTCTAGGGTCTGGACCTGAAAACTGGTTCTGCCACTTGTGATCACAGCGCTTATGCTGGAAAGGAGGGCAGGAAGCATATCACAATGTGTGTCCGGACGATGACCCAGAAGGGGGGAGTTGTGGTCACCTATGGACTCTGGGTCTGCATATGGAGGCCCCCAGGGTGCAATTCCAGGAGCAGAAGGCAAAGCACAGAGGCCAAAGTGCACCTCGCCGATGCTTCCCAGGGGCATTTCCCCAAATATGGGGAGCAGTCCCTTCTCTGGGCTAGGGACTTTGTTTCCTCCATTGTCATCACTGACTGTGAGCAGACTCTAGTCTATGCAGGCTAATAAGGAGCTATCAAAATGAGGTCCAAACTCCAGATTTGAGTTAAGGATCATAAATTAACACAGAGAAATACGACTTTAGCAATAAGTGACTGTTTGAAGTCCAGGTTGCCTTAAAACACGGAATTTCAGTATTTCAGCTCCTCTGCTAATGTAGTGACTAAGAACAGGATCTCAGTGGAGCTCAAAGATGTGGGGCACTGGGAATACTCTGGGTCTGTCTGCTCACGGCTGATTGCCTGATTCCCAGTTTTATTATACAGCTTAAATACAGACCAGAAGAGGAGTTTGGGGCTTGACACCTGACATCTTAACACCAGTTCCTGTTTCTTGAGGAAGGAAGAGGTAAAATAAATCAGCGTTTACTGTGTCCTTCTCCATCCCGGAAGTCTTCATGAAGACCCTCTCAGGTAAGGATTGACAGGGAGTGGCTTGGTTTACTATTCGACTTTGTCCTTCAGTCACTTTGTTTATGTCCTGCATGTAAACTATTATGCATTGACAGAAGCATTCTAATTCTTATGCAGAATGACTAGACCTGCTGCAGAATGACTATATTGTGCCTCCCTTGGGCGCCCCTGTCTGCGCAGCACCCCCCACCCCCAACTGCCCAACCGCCTCTCTCCTGGCATTCTGCTTCTAGAAGCATGTTCTTTTGATGCAGAGATGCAACACACACAGAATCCCAGCTGGATTACAGACTTGAACCTGAAGACCTTATGCAGAATGACTATTTATGAACCACTAAGCTTAGTACTAAAGCAGGTACTTACTCCTCAGAGAAGGCCCTGGGGGAGGTTGATACATGCATTCCCCAGTGCTCCTGCTGCTCTAGAAGTGCCTGAAATGCCTCTGTGGGAAAAGCCTTCAGAGTAGGCTCATGGCCCACGTGGGAATTCAGGCCTATTTTTCTGTTAGAACATCTCATTTCGCTCTGAAAATGTTATTATCCAGTTTATTCACCAGACATGAGTACAGACATCTCATATTTTCAAAATTAATCCCATTCTCTAATACTAATTTGCCACCAAGAGTATATTCCAAAGTGATTCCAATAGGCTAGAAAGTCTTTCCAAAGAGGGGAGTCCTGCGCCATGTTGTGCAGTGAGAGCAGGGTTGGCATAATATGTTTACCCAGATACCTACCACTTTTTAAAAATTTTTATTGTGCTTTATTTGAAACTTTATAGAGCAAATTACTTTCTTGTTCAGCCATTTATACACAATTGTTTTGTGACATTGGTGGCAATATTCACGATGTGTCAGTATTCTCTTCTATGCTCCAGTTCCTCGTTTCCATCTGCCATGATTCCTGTTCCATCCTGCCCTCTTTTCTGTGCTTTTGGGCAGGTTTTGCACTTTTGGTCTCATACACACGATTGAACTAAGAAACACTTTCTTCACGTGTGTTATTGTTTGTTTTATAGACCTGTCTAATCTTTGGCTGAACGGCGAACTTCAGAAGGTACTTTCGACTTTGTTGCTTTCCATAATTCCTGAAATTCCAAGCCTGCCACCTGAAGAACTTCCTTTAGTGTTTCATTTAGAACAAGTCTGGTGGCGATGAATTCTCTTAAGCGTCCCTCACCTGAGAATGTCAATATTTTTCCTTTACTCATGAAGGAAATAACAGCCTATAGAACACTGGGTTAATGTTTCTTTTCTTTCAGTGTTGAAAAAATGTTGTTTTCACAGCCTTTTGGCCTCCATGGCTTCTGATGATGAATACAGAGTCATTCCAAATGTTTTTCCTGTGTGAAATGAGTTGTTTTCTCTCTAGCTTCTTTGAAGATATTTTCTTGGTCCTTGTTATTCCACAATTGACAGTGAGGCATTTGGGCGTAAAATTATGTGAGTTTAACTTGTTGGAGTTTGCATAGCTTCTTGAATCTGTAAGTTTATGTCTTTCAACAAATTGGGAAAGTGTTGAGCCAGTATTTCTTCAGATACTTTTTTCTACACTACGTATTTTCTCTACACCTTATGGAATTCCAATAAATAAATGTTAGATATTTTTGGATTTTTTTGAGGCTCTGTTCATTTTTTTTTCAATATTTGTTCTCTGCTTTCAGATTGGATATTTTCAATTGAACTATTTTCGTCTCATTGATCCTTTTGTCTGTCAACAGCATTCCGCTGATCAAGTGAATTTTTTATCTCTATTTTTCCTGTCTAAAATTTTCATTTGTGAATGGTTTCTATGTATTTTTCTATTTTTCTAAGGTGTGCCTGTTACTTCTTTGAGCGTGGTTAAAGTAGCTTTTTAAAGTTTTTGTCTATGATTCCAAGACTGTGTCTTACTTCAATCTTACAGAAAATGTTGATGTTGTTTGTTTTAGGAATCACTTGACCCAGTTATGTTCAGGCTGCAGGTTCTTTCCCAACTTCTGGATGCTGTGGCTCAGATGTCAGTTCAGATTTTGAAGACTTTGCAGTGATATTTGGATGTAATCTATGGGAGTGTCACTCAGTCTGGGACCTTGCTGGTGTTCTAACCCATAATGCAGTTCTCAAAGGATTGATCTACTTCTTGGGGTCAGAGCAAAGCATATGCAACTGTGGGAGTGGAGGGGGGTATGAAAAACAACTTTATGGTATCCCTCTCTTAAGCCGCCTGGTCTCTGTCTCTGTGAGGCTCTCTGATGTCTGAGCAGCTACCTTCCTGGTCCACTGGCAAGAATGTTGGGACTTTAATCTCTTCATTCTGCCGTGCAATTAAGTGACTGGATCTGCCTATGAGGCCAAACAACAGTAAGATGGAGAAAATGTAACAGAGATTCCTCTATATTATTTGGTCCTTATATACTTAGGTCAGAGAGAAGGCACACTGTTTCTGGTGATACTTCCAAACAGGTATGGAGAAAAAGGCATTAACAGGTCGCTAGCTGCATACTAGGTGTTACGGATTAAACTCTGTCTTCCCAAAATGTATATATCAGCTTGACTAGGCCATGCTTCCCAGTATTGTGCGATTATCCACCATTTTGTCAGCTGGTGTGATTTTCCAATGTATTGTAAATCCTACCTCTATGATGTTAATGAGCGAAGATTTGAAGCAGTTATGTTAAGGAGGCAGGGCTCAATCTACAAGATTAAGTTGTGTTTTAAGTCAATCTCTTTTGAGATATAAAAGAGAAAAGAGCAGAGAGACAGGGGGACCTCAGTACCACCAAGAAAGAAGTGTCAGGAGCAGTGCATCCTTTGGACCTAGGATCCCTGTGCTGAGAACCTTCTTGTCCAGGGGAAGATTGGTGACAAAGACCTTCCCCTAGGAGTGACAGAGAGAAAAAGTCTTCCCCTGGAATTGGCACCCTGAATTTGGACTTACAGAGCCTCCTGGACTGTGAGGGAATAATTTTCTTTGTTGAAGTCATCCGTTTGTGGTATTTCTGTTACAGGAGCACTAGATATCTAAGACACTAGGTACCAGGAGATGTACATTTCCCAGCTCTTTCACTCCCAGGGACACTATGGCCAAGTAGCCATTGCCATAAATCCATGCGAGCAGACTATTCTGATTACTGCTTTGACTCTACTGTCTGTTATGGTAACCACACCCACCTTGTCTTTGTTGATTGAGTGCCACCACTTGGCTGTTACCACCATGGGGTCCAGTCAACTGCATTGTAGTCAGGTGTCTTAATTCAGTTAGGGCAGTTCTCACTGTGGACTCTTACTGACATAAAATAGCAACCACAGAAGTCTTCAATAATGCTGGGGCTTGCTGCACAAATTTGTACCTCACCGCTATGGTAAAAAGAGAGCCCTCTGGGCAGTCCGTGAGTGGGTCTGTGGGTCCAGCCTAATAAATCCATTCTAACATGCCAATTTCCCTCAGCCTTTGGTTACCTTCTCCTACATTATACAATGGCAGATCTGCCATTTCCACTTGATTTATTGTAGGCCAGCACTTAATCCATGCTTCAGTAAACCAACCAAATAAACTATGAGATCCTTTTCTAACCTCTGAAGCTGAAACACTGAATGAAGAATCTATGCTTCCTGGGTCTATATCAATAAACTCAGACTAATCCACCTTTATGTTGCTTGCACCATTATCCCACACCCATAGTAGCCATTCCCACACATATTCACCAGGTTTCTGTATGTATATATTAGAAAAATCAAGCAGTTCTTTTGGAGTTTAGCATACCTTCTCCTGGGTCACACTTTATAGTTCACCTTTTGGGGCTTGTTGGGACTGAAGCCTAGGTATAGGTCTAGAAGCAAAAATGGGCAGTGGCAGTGGGATGTTCAGCCGTGTCTTATAAGGCATCTGCCTAAGGTGATGCCCCAGGCAATGCCCCAGACACCACCCCAGGAGACAAACAAGACACTTCAGGCACAGCTGGGGCAATCTCATCAGATGGAGGTGAAAGGGATAATTGTTTTACTGGGAAGGGTGGCTTAGCCGGCAAAGTTAGAGAATCTCTTCAGATGGGAGTAAGAGGTCTGGTTCTGTTAGGAAGAGCGATTCAACAGAAATTGGAGGTTCATTGTCCCCCGCTTCCTGACTGTCTGCCCATATGTCCTCATCCCGAGTTTCAGGATCCCGTTTCCTCCCAATCAGTGCCCTCACTCTAACTTCAGACACCATTTGAGGTTGGATATTCAACTGGCGCTTTAATTCAGTCACTCTTATGATAAGAATCTGAGTTTATTTTTGGCAGCATTAGCCTTGTTACTATAAGAAATATGGTTTTCTTTCTGGGCACAAGTGGCATCTTTCAGATCTTGTATGTGGTGCTTGAGCTTTGAGTCCATTTCTTTCATTCACCAGTGTGGCTAGCAAAAGCAGGACCAACCAAGTAGCTTCCTTATTATTCTTATTCTGACAAAATTATAGAAAAGTATCAAATATGTAATCAGACAGAGCCTTGTCTCTCACAAATATTTGATCCAGTGGTAGTAGTATTTTGCATATTTCTATTGTCACCTCCCACCATGGATTAGCAATAGCCTGTTTACTACTGGAGACAGTCATCAGTGCCTTTAAGACTAGCCAGACTTGAGAATCAATTCAGAAAACTCATCCTTAAGATTTGGTTCCTCTAGAACCACAGTAGGCACCAAATGTCTTAGCCTGGGATCTCTCGAGGTGCAAAACTAGTGAAGAGAATATATATATATGGAAACCCTAGTCGCATAATGGTTAATAGCTATAGCTGCTAACCAAAAGGTTAGCAGTTCGAATCCACCAGGCGCTCCTTGGGAACTCTGTGGGGCAGTTCTACTTTGTCCTGTAGGGTCGCTATGAGTTGGAACTGACTCGATGGCAATGGGTATATATACATACACACACACGCACACACACATACATATATATATGCATACATATGTTAGTTGTGGCTGTTAGATGCCATCAATCCTGTGTAAAACAGAATGAAACACTGCCTGATCCTGAACCATCCTCACAATCATTTGCTATGTTTGAGCCCATTCTTGCAGCCATTGTGTCAGTTCATGTTGTTGAGCGCCTTCCTCTTTTTTTCTGACCCTCAGCTTTTCCAAGCATGATGAGCCTCTCCTGGGACAGGTCCTTCCTGAAAATATGTCCAAGACACGTGAGACGAAGTCTCGCCATCCTTGCTTCTAAGGTGCATTCTTGGTGTACTTCTTCCAAGATGGTTTTGTTTATTCTTCTGGCAGTCCGTGGTATATTCAGTATTCTTTGCCAACACCATATTTTAAATGAATCAGTTCTTCGGTTTTCCGTATTCATTGTCTAACTTGCTCAAGCATGTGAGGTGATAGAAAATATCATGGCTTTGCTCAGGCACACCTTAGTCCTCAAAGTGACATCTTTCTTTCTCAACACTTTAAGGAGGTCTTTTGCAACAGATTTGCCCAATGCAATACATTGTTTGAATTCTTGACTGCTGCTTCTGTGGGCATTGATTATGGATTCAAGTTAAATGAAATGCTTGATGACTTCAGTATTTTCTCTGTTTATCATGGTGTTGCTTACTGGTCCAGTTGTGAGAATTTTTGTTTTCTTTATGTTGAGGTGTAATCCATACTGAAGGCTGTAGTGGTTGCTCTTCATCAGTAACTGCTTCAAGTCCTCTTTACTTTCAGCAAGCAGGGTCGTATCAGCTGCATATCATAGGTTGTTAGTGAATCTTTCTCCAAAACTAATGCCATGTTCTTCTTCTTCGAGACCAGCTTCTGAGAATGTTTGCTCAGCATACAGATTGAGTAAGTATGGTGAAAGATACCACCATGACACATAACTTTCTGATTTTAAACCACACAGTATCTCCTTGCCCTACTCAAATGACTGCCTCTTGGTCTACGTAGATGTTCCGCATGAATACAGTTAAGTGTTCTGGAATTCCCATTCTTTGCTAAGCTATCCATAATTTGTCATGAGCCACACAGTTGAGTGTGCTTGTATAAAAAAAATAGGAAACAAAAATAGGTAAACATCTTACTGATATTCTCTACTTTCAGCCAAGATCCATCAGACATCAGAAATGATATCCCATGTTTCACGTCTTCCTCTGAATCCAGCTTGAATTTTTGGTAGTTCCCTGTCTGTGTACTGCTGCAACTGTTTTTAAATTATATTCAGCAAAATTTTTCTTGCGTGTGATGTTAATGACATTGCTCGATAATTTCCGCATTGCGTTGGACCACCTCTCTTTGGAATGAGTACACATATAGATCTCTTTCAGTCATTTGGTCAGGTAGCTGTCTTCCAAATATATTGGAATAGTCAAGCGAGCGCCTCCAGCACTGCGTCCATGTGTTGAAACATCTCATTTGGTACTCCATCAGTTCCTGGAGCCGTGTTTTTTGCCAATGCCTTCAGTGCAGCTTGGAGTTCTTCCTTCAGTACCATCAGCTCTTGATCCAATGCTACCTCCTGATATGGTTGAACGTCGACCAATTCTTTTTGGTGTATTGAGTCTGTGTATTCCTTCCGTCTTCTTTTGATGTTTCCTGTGTTGTTCGATATTTTGCCCATAGAATCCTTCAGTATTGCACCTAGAGGCTTGAATATTTCCTTCAGTTCTTTCAGCTTGAGAAATGCCAGGTGTTTTCTTCCCTTTTGGTTTTCTAACTCCAGATCTGTTCACATTATTATTATCATACTTTGTCTTCTCCAGCTTCCCTTTCAGGTATTCTATTGAGCTCTTTTACTTTATTTTTCCTTCCATTCTCTTTAGCTACTGTGCATTCAAGAGCAAGATTCAGAGTCTATTGTGACATCCTCTTTGGTCTTTGCTTTCTTTCCTGTCTTTCTAATGACTTTTTGTTTTTTTCATATATGATGTCCTTGCTATCATCCCACAACTAATCTGGTCTTCGATCATTAGTGTGCAGTGCATCAAATCTATTCTTGAGATGGTCTCTAAATTCAGGTTTGATATACTCAAGGGCATACTTTGACTCATGGACTTGTTTTAATTTTCTTCAGCTTCAACTTGAACGTGAATATGAGCAACTGATCATCTGTTCTGCAGTCAGCCCCTGGCCTGATTCTGACTCATGATATTGACCTTCTCCATCATCACCTTCCACAAATTTGATTCCTATCTATTCTGCCTGGAATAGCTCACGAGTATAGTCACCATTTATGTTCCTGATGAAAGGTATGTGCAATGAATAAGTCATTGGTCTTGCCAAATTCTGTCATGTAAGCTTCAGTGTCATTTCTATCATCAATACCTTATTTTCCAACTGCTGATTTGTCTGCTTTGTTTTCAACTTCGCAATTATCAGTACATCTTGATTGATGAATGCATCACTTTTGGTCAGTTTCAAACTGCGGAACTTGGTAAAAACCTTCAACTTCTTCATCTTTCACATTCATGATTTGTGTGTAAATTTGAATAATAGTCTTATTAACTGGTCTTCCTGGTAGGCCTGTGGATATTATCCTATTGCTCGTAGTGTTGTACTTCAGAAAAGATCTTGAAATGTTCTTTTTATCGATGAATATGATGCCGTTCTCTTCAGTATCTGAATCCTGGCATAGTAGAACATATCATTGTCTAGTTTAAAATGTCCAAAACCAAGCTATTTCAGCTCACTAATGCCTAGGATTACTGACCTTTATGCATTCCATTTCATTTTTGATGACTTCCAATTTCCCTAGATTCATACTTCCTTCATTCCACATTCTGATTATTAAAGGATATTTGCATCAGTTTCTTCTCATTATGAGTTGTGCCCCATCAGGAAACGTCATTAAAGTGGGATCTACTTTGAGGAGGTAGCTCTTCGCCACTCGTATTTTGAGTGCCTTCCAACCTAAGGGGTTATCCTCTGTCATTGAATCAGACAGTGTTCCAGTACTATTTGTAAGATTTCACTGGCCAGTTGTTTTTAGAAATAGATCACTAGGTCCTTTTTCCTAGTCTGTCTAAATCCAGAGCTCCACTCAAACCTGTCTACCATGGGGGAACCTGGTGGTATTTGAAATACCGGTGGCATAGCTTCCAACAAGACAGCAACATGCAAGCCACCACAGTACAACAAACTGACAGAAGAGTGGTGGGAGTTAAAAATAAGAAGAACCAAAAAGAGTGCTTCTTCCATGTCTGCTGATTTAGAGGAACCGTGAAAAATTGTCAAGTGAAGAGTGATTCAGAGAAAAACATGGGTAGAATGTGACCTAATTTCCATAAAACAGACAAATGAATGTACTTACATGTGTCCCGGCAAAAAGAAGTGTGTAAAAGGGTACATATGTATCTTTGGACACTGGACACTTTGGGGGAGCAGGTACAATATACTTATGTGGGGATGGCTCTTATTATAACTTCTGTATACAAATCTCTGTTGTTAAATGTGTTATAAGAATGTAAAACCTTTTAAAGTTTAATAACATCATACGTGTATGTGTGTGTATTTGAAACTTTTTTTTTTTGACTATTTTATATATGTGTTTTTTAATTATCTAGTGTGGCTATAGCAGAGATTCCACAAGTGGATGGCTTTAACAAACAGAAACTTATTCTCTCACAGTTTAAGAAGCAAGAAGTTTGAAGTCAGGGCACCAGCTCTAGGAGAAAGTTTTCTCTCTTTGTGGCTCTGGGGGAAAGTCCTTGTCATCCATCTTCCCCTGGCCTAGGAAATTCTCAGCGCGTGGACGCTGGGTCAAAAGGACCTGCTCCACTCCAGGCACTTCTTCCTTGGTGGTATGAGGTCCCTCTCATTTCTGCTCACTTTTCTCTTTGTATCTCAAAAGAGACTGACTCAAGACTCACCCTTATCCTGTAGATTGTGTCCTCCCTCATTAACATAACTGCCTCTAATTCTGCCTCATTAACGTCACAGAGGTTAGAATTTACAACACATAAGTAATCACATCAGATCACAAAATGCAGGACAACCACACAATACTGGGAATCATGGTCTGGCCAGGTTGGCACACATTTTGGGGGACACTATTCAATCCATAACAATAGAGAAAACACTGTCTTCAATGCCAGATTCAGAGACTTTTATCCATCTGTGAAGGGCAAACAAAGAAATTGAACAAAATTCAGACCAGCGAATTATTGCTTGCTCTTGGAACTAATGACTTCTTCTGGTCTCTATGCCTGGAAATGGCCAAAAAGAATTCTGTGAGGATTAATTCAGTTATTGCTAAAACATCTACTGCATTTACATGTCTACAGGTAAGGAAGAATGCTGGACACCGTGTGTGATTCATTAAGTAACACAGGGACCCTTAGACTATTGTTCTCCTTCTCTGATATGCCACTATCACCTTCTCCCCTTGTTGCTCTCCTGAAAAACCCACACTTGTATATTCTAGGCTTTTTTCCAGGATTGAATTTGCAGGAAGTTAAAGATATATCTTTGAAAGATAAAGAAGACTTTGGCCACATTGTCTTTAGACAGTCGAACTTCCCAGCCAAACTCTGTGCAGGATGGGAATTCACAATCCCTCCTACTCAGTACCTCTGAGCAGGACGGGATTTCTGTTTCATTATCAGGAGACTGTGGAATTCACCCCTCTTCAGAAAACTTACTTTCCTTTGCCTCAAACTGTCCCTCTCAAAATCTGTCATGGTCACTCTGAGAAATTCACATGGGCAGCCTGTATGGAAGTGCCCATCCTAGAGGCCCTGCCCTCCCTTCCTTGCTCCGTAGGGCTTCCTCTGACACTTGGGGTCACATCTCCCAGGGAGTACACACCTCTGGCACTTCTAGGGATTCCCAGGCCCTGGGATACTGTGGATGGGACTTGGAACTCAATCTCTTTCTTCCCATCCTCACCTTTGGTTATCTGTGTTCTGTCTTCACCATATTTAGGAGGCCTTGTCTTCTCTTTGCTCATTTCTTTTCAGTTAGGCTTTTCTATTCCAACTCTCTGATCTCAGAACAGATCAGGTTAGACCACAGAAAAGAGAAAGATCAAGCAAACATCACTGATCTGTGCAGAAGCTGCTGGGAAGGGATTCGATTCTCATTGGTTTAGGGTTTTATGCCCACTGCTCACCGGCAGGCAGGTTCCCCCCAGAGTCTGGCTTCTCTCTGGTACCTTGTACTACAGAGAACTCAGTGCCCAGCCCACCTTCACAATCACACCTCCCTTAGAGCTATCTTTGCAGAAGCTCTTTCTCAGACTTCCATGTCCCAATGAAATCCTATTTCTCTTTCCTTACAAACATTATGCTCATTCTCAGGGCCCTGAGACCTCATCTGCAGATGAGTCTTGTCCTCTTCTCTCCTTGGCGGGGGAAGCTTTTCAGTGGACCTCATGTCTTCGGACAGCTATCCTGGGGCTTCTTCCACCCTGGTGCTGTAGGGCTGCATCTCTCTTTGTACTAGAGGGGGCGTGGAAGGGGCACAAGGCTAAAAGAGGATGGATCTTCCAGGTGAGGTGGGTTTAAGAAGCCTGAATGAAATTCTTCCCTGAAGGGTGAATATTTTGCAGTCCAGACATCCTGCTTCTCTCAGTCTCAGAGTCCTAGCACGTCTTCAGGTGCTTTCTCCATTGACCTTGAGGCCATGCCTGCAACCTCTGCAGCCAGGTCACCCACATGTGTAGCAGCACCAGTAGGTGTGGTAGCTTCTTCAGCCCCTGTCTCCTCCTACAGATGCTCCTGGAGGTGCCTGGCTCTTCTTGCCAGGACTCCAGGATGCTGACCAGGGACTCAGTGTTGGTTAAAGGATGTCGGCCAGTGACCACGTCTCCTCATTTCCTTTGAAGGCTTAGGCTAGTTGCCTGGGCAGAAGACAGCCAAGGTCAGCCTAAGCCTAGACACCTAGTGACCTGTGACACTGCAGCCAGTGATAGATGTTAATTTCCATGCTCAGGTATCCGCAGGTGGCGGATTCAGAGCGGTCGGAGGAGAAGTGTAACTAGAGATCACACACTCACGAGGGCACGGGCCAAAGGTCAGGGAAAATAGCTGAGGTCGTGGAGCTCTAGTGGAGCCAGTCTAGGGCACCGGCCTCTCTCCTGTACGTGGCAAAGAGGCGATCCATATGCTGCCATCTGCAGACTCTGGACTGCTGGGGCCCTGGTTGTCCAGATTTCGGCCTTGTCCTTGGAGAAGTGACACGCATGCAGTGTGGCACCTGGGGCTGTGGCCCAGCAGAGGGCAAAATCTTGAAAACGCGGGCTTCAGTTGACTTTGCCTGTGCTCTCCTTTGGCTGAGTGACATCCTGTGTTTCCTAGCAGGAGAAGGCATTCGTGGAGAGAGGCGGATTCCATGTGTGCAGGCAAAGTGTGTGCTGAGATGATGAGTCGCTGGAGACCAGGGTGGACTCTTCAGACCCAGAATAGGCCTCTGGCAGGTATGTGTCAACGTTTTCTGCCCTTCGCTCTCAGCCGGGTATTTGCATACAATGTTACCAGCGGAATTAGTAGTCTCCGGAGAGGCTGCCACATGTCAGCAAGCTTCACCTGGCCAGGTCCGCCCGTGAGGTAGCTCCCCAATCAATCACTACTCTCTAGACCTTCCAGATAGACTACCAGATCTTGTCTGCCCGTGGGCAACCAGTAGAGCCAGAGGCCTTCCCCCTTTGCTCTTTCATCTCTGGGCGCTCTATCAGGCCCTCCAAGGTGTGAAGTGACTCCGGGGGAGAAGGAAGAGATTTCAGAGAACGAACACATCCAGAGAGAGACAGAGAGAGGCAAGAGATGCTGAGTGGGGATGCCTTGCGTACTGATATCCTCAGGAAAGTGGGAAAGAGGTACCTGGACTGCTCTGCCAATGTCCTGAAGCAGTCGGCACCAGGGGCTCCCCTGTGCCTGCGTAGGCTTTCCCAGGGTGTGCTCAAATCCTGTGGCCACTAGGTGTCATAGGTCATAATGGAGGGCCCTGTGTCATCTGCCTGGCGGGTCTTGTCATCAGGCCCATCATGAGCTCCGCCCACACTTCCGGTGTTGGGACTGTCTCCATGGTGATGGCAAAGGAGCCTTAGTCCCGCCCACCTGGCCTTCACTTCATCTAGCTGGCCTGCTGACCCTCACTCAGACCTCTGTGTTGATCAAAATGAATGTCCGCCAGTGGCCAGGTGTCAGCATCTGGGACAAAGTATTCGGGACCTTGCCTGAGGCAGAAGGCAGCCTAGGTCTGTGGGTACCTGGAAGTCTAGTGACTTGTGACGCTGCTGCCAGTGATAGATGGTGACTCCCACACTCACATATCCCCTGGTGGCAGAATGATAGTGATGGGTGGAGAAACATTGCTCAGGAGCACATGTTCAGTAGGGCACCGGCCAAAGGCCAGGGCCAGGAGTGGATGTCGTGGAGCTGAATGGAGAGCCAGTGAAGGGTCCAAGGATTTCTCCTATATGTGGAAAACAGGTCATCCGTGTCCCCACGTCCATAAACCATTGGACTGCTGGGGCCCAGGATGCCAGGATTTCGGCCTTGCCTTCGCAGCCCAGCCACATACGCAGCCTTGCACCGGAGGCCGGGACATGTAGACAGCAAAAATGTGGAAAATGGCAGTGTCTCCTCAATTTCCCTGGCATTGGCCTTTTTGAGTGGCATGCTTTTTTCCTAGTAGGATAAGGCACTGACGGAGAAAGGCAGGATTATGTGTGCAGGAAAGGTGTGTGCTAAGAGGGTGACGACGTTGAGACCAGGTTGGGATCTTTAGTCCCAGGAAAGGCCCCTGGCAGGTGTGGGGCAATGTTCTCTGCCCATCCGAGTTGGCGGGGGGAGGTTTTCACCAAACAAAGCAGCAGCGGAATTATTCGTTCCGGGAGAGGTTTCATCTGCCCACAAGCTCCACCTGGCCAGGGTCCGCCCCTACTGTATTGCCCATGTCAATCAACAGAAGCTGAGACCTTCCAGAGAGACTACCTGCTATTGTCTACCCACGGGGAAGCGGTCCAGCCAGAAGCCTCCCCCGTTTCATCTCCAGGCTCTCCCTCAGGCCCCCCATACTTGTGATGTGTCTCGGGTAGAATGAAGGGATTTCTCTGAATGAACACATCCAGATAGGGGCCATAGATGCTGAGGAAGGGCGCCTTGCCTACTGATATCCTAGCGTAAGTGGAAAAGAGGTACCTGCCTGCTGTCCCAGTGTGTCGAAAGTGTCCACATCAGGGGTTGCCTACTGTGAAGTTATTCCCTGGGTGCCCTCGATTTTGTGGCCAAAGACACAAGGGGCCTTTGTGTGTCCATGCATACAATGGAGGGCTCTGCGGAACTGGCCGGTTAGGCTGGACTTCTCCTATTGGCTCAGTGTTTGTGACCCGTCCCTGTCAGAAGTTCCGGCCAGCCTTCCGGTGGCTGTCTCCATGGTGATTGGGAAAGAAGCCTTAGGCCCCGCACTCAGCCTTCAGCTGGCCTACCTGGCCTCTTTACCCTCATCTAGACCGCTCTGTGCATGAAGGAAAGGATGTCGGCCACTGACCAAGTGTCCTTATTGCCTTTGAAGGATTAGGCTCCTTGCCTGGGCAGAAGACAGCCAAGGTCAGCCTGAGCCTAGACACCTAGTGACCTGTGACACTGCAGCCAGCAATAGATGTTGATGTCCACGCTCAGGTATCTGCAGTTGACGGATTCAGAGTGGTCAGAGGAGAAGTGTAACTAGAGATCACACACTCATGAGGGCAGGGGCCAAAGGTCAGGGAAAATAGCTGAGGTCGTGGAGCTCTAGCAGAGCCAGTCTAGGGCCCAGGCCTCCCTCCTGTACGTGGCAAAGAGGTGCCACCGTCCACAGAGTATGCCGCCATCCCTAGACTCTGGACTGCTGGGGCCCTGGTTGTCCAGATTTCGGCCTTGTCTTTGGAAAAGTGACGTGCATGCAGTGTGCCACCGGGGGCTGTGGCCCAGCAGAAGCAAAATGTTGAAAATGGGGCTTCAGTTGACTTTGCCTGTTCTCTCCCTTGGCTGAGTGCCATCCTGTGTTTCCTAGCAGGAGAAGGCATTCATGGAGAGAGGCGGATTCCATGTGTGCAGGCAAAGTGTGTGCTGAGATGATGAGACCCTGGAGACCAGGGTGGACTCTTCAGACCCAGGATAGGCCTCTGGCAGGTATGTGTCAATATTTTCTGCCCATGGCACTCACCCGGGTATTTGCATACAATGTCATCAGCGGAATTAGTAGTCTCCGGAGAGGCTTCCACATGTCAACAACATTCACCCAGCCAGGGTCCACCCGTGAGGTAGCTCCCCAATCAATCACTACTCTCTAGACCTTCCAGATAGACTAGCAGATCTTCTCTGCCCATGGGCAACCAGTAGAGCCAGAGGCCTTCCCCCTTTGCTCTTTCGTCTCTAGGCACTCTGTCAGGCACTCCAAGCTGTGAAGTGACTCGGGGAGAGAAGGAAGAGATTTCAGAGAATGAACACATACAGAGAGAGAGGCAAGATATGCTGAGTGGGGATGTCTTGCGTACTGTTATCCTGAGGAAAGTGGGAAAATTGGACCCTGGCCTGCTCTGCCAATGCCCTGAAGCAGTCCGCACCAGGGGCTCCCTTGTGCCTGCGTAGCCTTTCCCAGGGTGTGCTCAAATCCTGTGGCCACTAGGTGTCCTAGGTCACAATGGAGGGCCCTGTGTCATCTGCCTGGTGGGCTGGATCTCTGCCACTGGCTGAGTCTTGTCACCAGGCCCATCGTAAGCTCCGCCCACTCTTCCGGTGGGGGGACTGTCTCCATGGTGATGGCAAAGAAGCCTTAGTTCCGCCCACCTGGCCTTCACTTCACCTACCTGGCCTGCTGACCCTCACTCAGACCTCTGTGTTGATCAAAATGAATGTCCGCCAGTGGCCAGGTGTCAGCATCTGGGACAAAGTATTCGGGACCTTGCCTGAGGCAGAAGGCAGCCTAGGTCTGTGGGTACCTGGAAGTCTAGTGACTTGTGACGCTGCTGCCAGTGATAGATGGTGACTCCCACACTCACATATCCCCTGGTGGCAGAATGATAGTGATGGGTGGAGAAACATGGCTCCAGAGCACACGTTCAGTGGGGCACCGGCCAAAGGCCAGGGCCAGGAGTGGATGTCGTGGAGCTGAATGGAGAGCCAGTGAAGGGCCCAAGGATTTCTCCAACGAGGCAAAATGCAGATCAAGCCAAGGAACACAAAGATAAAGCAGCTGAAGAAATTAAAAAGGTTACTCAAGAACATAATTAAAAATTTAATAAGCTGCAAGAAACCATAGAGAGACTGCAATCAGAAATTCAGAAGATTAACAATAAAATTACAGAGTTAGAAAACTCAATAGAAAGTAAGAAGAGCACAGTTGAAGAACTGGAAGGCAGAATTACTGAGATTGAAGATCAAACTCTTGGGACTAATATATTTGAAGAGACAGCAGATAAAAGAATTTTAAATGAAGAAATCCAAAGAATCATGTGGGACTTTATCAAGAGAAATAACTATGAGTGATTTCAGTACCAGAACAGGGAGGGCTAACAGAAAATACAAAGGGAACTGTTGAAGATTTGTTGGCAGAAAACTTCCATGATATCATGAAAGATGCTCATCGAATTCCACATAAGGTAGATCTCAAAAGAAAGTGACCGAGAGACATAATAATCAAACTTGCCAAAATCAAATATAAAGAGAATTTTAAGAGAGGCTAGGGATAAAGGAAGTCACCAACAAAGGAGAGTAAATAATAATAAACTTGGTCTACTCAGCAGAAATCATGCAGGCAAGAAGGCAAAGGGATGACTTATACAAAATATTGAAGGAAAAAAATTGCCAGCCAGAAATCAAACCATAACCCTGGCCCTCTGGCCTTGTGGCCCTCTGGCCTTAGCCCTCTAACTCTAGCCCCTAAGCCCTGAGCCCCAAAGCCCCTAAGACCCTAAGCCCTTAGGTCCTAACCCCCAAGGCCCTAAACTCTAACCTCAACCCAAACCCTAAGCCCTATACCCTAAACCCTACAACCTAAACACCTACACCCCAAAACACTACACATCAAAACCCTACACACTAAACCCTATACTCTAAGCCTCAAACCCTAAACCCAAACCTCAAATCCCAAAGCCCAAACCCTAAACCTAACCGTAAACCCTAAACCCTAACACCTAACCCTAACCCCTAACCACCCTAACCCTAACCCTCGAACCCTAACCCTCTAACGCTAACATGAAACCCTAATCTGAAACCCTAACCCTCTAACTCTAACCTCTAACCCTAACACTCTAGCCCTAGCCCTAATCCTAACCCCAACCTCCAAACCCAACCCCAAACCTTAGACCTCAAATCCCTAGCCCTAAACCTAAGAATGAGCCTAAGCCTAACCCTATCACTTAACTCTAAACCCTACACCATAACACTTAAAACCCTAACACGCAAAAACCTAACACCCTTAGCCCTAACACATTTAACCCTAACACCCTAAACACCAAAACCCTAAACACTAACACCCTTAACCCCAAACCCCTACCTCGTAAACCCTAAACTTAAACGCTAAACCATCTAACCCTCTAACCCTAATACCCTAAACCCTAACCCCAGCCCCCAGCCTTAACGCTCGCTCTAAGCCTTAAACCTTAGGCCCTAAACCCTAGGATCTAAGCCCTAAGCCCTAAACTCTAAGTCCTAAAACCCTAAACTCTAAGCCCTAAGCCTAACCCTCTAATCCTAAACCCTAAAACTTTACCCGAAACCCATCCCAAACCCCTAAACCTGAACCCCTAAGCCCTAGCCCTAACCCCTAACCCTAAACCTCTAAACCATACCCCTAATCCTCTAAACCTAAACCTCTAACCCTAAACCTCTAACCCTAACCACAACACCAACCCCAACCTCGGAACCCTGAAACCCTAACCCCCTAACCCCAAGCCTCTGAACCCTAAGCCTAAACCCTCTAACCCTAAACCCTAACCTTCACCCCCTCACACCCTCACTTTCTCACTCCCTCACTCTATAATCTTCTCAACCTCTAACCCCCTCACCCTCTGACCCCTCACCCTCTAACTCCCTCAATCTCTAACCCCCAACCCTCTAGACCCCAACCCTCTAACACCCACCCTCTAACCCCAAACCACATATCCCAAACAAACCCAACACCAACCCCAACCCTAAACCTAAACCCTAACCCCTAAAACCTAACCCAAACCCTAACGACTAAACCCCAAAACCCTAAACCCCAAACTGCAACCCCTAACACCTAACCTGTAACTCCAAACTCTAACCTCAAACCCTAGACCTAACCCTTACACCTAACCCCAACCAAAAAACCCTAACCCTAAACTCTAACCCCAAACCCTAAGGACCCTAACTCTAACAACCCTAACCCTAACATCCCTAACCCCAAACCCTAACCCTTTTTGTTAGCAGCCGTAGCACTTAAGCACTAGCCACCAGGGTTTCCATGAGCAGTCACAGGAATAGACATATGCACACCCGTGTTCACTGCAACATTAGTCACAGTGGCAAAAAGATGGAAACAACCTAAGTGCTCGTCCACAGAGGAATGGATAAACAAACTACGGTACATACACACAGTGAAACACTACACGACAATAAAGACCAATGATGAATCTCCGAAACATCTCACACCATGGATGAATCTGGGGCGCAGCACACTGACTAAGTCAATCACAAAACGACATATACAGTAAGAGACCACTATCATAAAAACTCATGAAAACATTTACGCACAGAAACAATCCTTGATGTTCACCAGGGAGACGAAGAGTGGGCAGAGAAAAGCTAAGTAAACAATAACCAAAAAAACCAAACCCACTGCCGTCGAGTCGATTCCAGCTCATAGAGACCCTATAGGACAGATTAGAACTGCCCCATAGAGTTTCCAAGGAGCGCCTGGTGGATTCGAACTGCAGACCTTTGGTTAGCACCGGTGGCTCTTAACCACTACACCACCAGAGTTTCCAACCAAACAACAGATATGTGGTAACTCTGGCGAAGGAAGAGACGGTACACAAGACTGAGGAATGAACCTCAGCCTCACTCTAACCCTAACCCTAACCCTAAACCACTTGTGCCCGAGCCTAGTAACCCCAGCCCTAACCCCAACCCCCAACCACCTAAAACCTATACCCCTCAACCTAACTCCCAAACCTCTAACCCCCAAACCTGGACCCCTAACACCAAACCCTAACCCCTAACCCTAACCCTAATCCTCCAACCCTTCTGCATCTCTGGGCCTCTCGACTCTCCGTCTATTTTCTCCCTCCAAATCCTACTAACACTCAGTGGAATTTTGAAGTTTCAGCTGTGCTTTGCTTCTTGTTGTCTCCACCGGTCCCATCAAGGCACTGCATCATTTGCTCTGCTTCACTATTGAGTTCCAAAACCATGGCTTAGAATCACCTGACACTGAACTTCAGCGATTCAGCGCAAGGCCGTGAGAGAGCGCGCGCACCGCCGGTTCTGTTCTGCCCACCAGGCCCTCCGAGCATGGGAACCTCCTGGACCTAAGCCAGGACGACCTGGGTACCGCTGCAGTGGTGACAGCAGAAGCTTTTCTTCCCGAGGGACCCAAGACCCCAGGGCGCTCTCTCAATACTCCCATTAATGCTATGATTATCCTGACCCACTCCTTCTGCGCGACCTAGTGGGTCCTCTACCAGGCCCAGCCTTCATGACCCTCACCCCACTGCCGTGCTCACGTAGAGGAACCTGCAGGGCCGCGCCCTCCCCGCCCAAGCTCTGCCCCTCCATACCCTGATGCCCTGCAGGCCTCTACTAGGTCCCCGCCCAGGGGAGAGTTGTCGCCCCGCATGGGGTGGGGGGACACGAGGGAACATTCGGAAACCACCCCCAGGCACGAAGCCGACGTATTGAGACCATGTGAGCAGGGCTGCCCCGCCGACTGGAGCCTGCAGGGCATCACTCACGTTTGTCAGCTTCTCACCGCCCTCTGGGCTCGGGGTCCCAAGGCAACCAATCCCCACAGGGGGGCGGGGGGCGGTCCATCCGCAGGGGCTGGAAGATCAGGTTGCCGCCCATGGCCAGAGCGCTTAAAACCCTTAGAAACCCTCATAAACCGTCAGCTCCAGACCTTCAAATGTCAGCCCGAGAGACACCTAATCTCCAACCTAAAAAAGAACCAAAACACACCCGTTGCCATCGAGTCAATTCTGACTTATAGTGACGCTATAGGCAATTCTGACTTATAGCGACGCTATAGGACAGAGTAGAACTGCCCCACAGTTTCCAAGGAGCGCCTGGTGGATTCAAACTGCCAACCTTTTGGCTAGCAGCCTTAGCACGTAACCACTACGCCACCAGGGTAACCCACTAAACCTACTGCCACCAGGGTAGAGGCTCCAAATCCTGCCAGTGTGAGGAACCCTCAAATTCCCTCAGCACCAGAGACTGCGTCCACAGCGACCGGTACACAGTGCCACACAAACGTTTAAGTTAACAAACGACCTGGTTGCTCAGGACCCCTTCCTGCTACCCCCACCCCCGCCACCCAGAGGGGGAGCGGGACCCGGCATGCACACTGTTAACAGACACTGAATCCCTGCTTCCACAAGGAGTAGGATCCCTGTGCTGCTCCACAGATTCCCAGGACCCCTTCCTTTCCCGGTGGGGCCGCGCCGACGCCCCAGCCCCGAGAGTAGACCAGCCGGGCGTGGGCGCGGGGTGCCTCAGCCTCCCAGGCACAGTGCCCAAAACAGTAAGGGGCAGCAGGGCCTTGGGCGAGGGATCCCTCTCTCCCCTGTCCCTGGCACCCTACGGAGTCTGGTGGGGGTGGGACGACGAATGGGGACGAGTGCCCCACCCTCAGTTTGGAATCTCACCCCCCCGAGCGAACTCTGGGCCTTGGTTTCCCCCCGGCACAGGGAGCAGGTGGGGGGCGGGGGGGCAGGTGCCCATCCCCCAGCTTGGCCCGCAAACGCCCCGGGCAGAGTAGGGACCTTGGCACAGCCCTGGACACGGCCTTTCTCCCCAAGCCCTTCAAGCCCCCAGGCCCGAGGGCACTCCGCAGCTGGATCCCGCGGCTGGACCCCCCCCAACCGCAAATCCATGGGGATGCAAATTTCGGGGACCAGCTGCGTCTCCCGGGCCAGAGGCTCCCTCTCGCAGCCCCTAGAGTGGCTGCGTCCGCCCGCCCCCGCGCCGCGTCCGCCCCTGGGGATCACTCGGGACGGGGTACGCTGGAGGGGGCAAAAGCTGCTAACCCAACGTCCGGACTCTCCAACCTCTGGAGCCCACGGGGTGCTGGGACTGGGACCCGCCCTCCTGGCACCTTCCCTCCACACCTTCGAGGGGCCGGGCTTGTTCAGTCTGGGAGCGGGTCCCTCCAGCCAGCTGCCGGAGTTTCATAACTTTCAGAAAACACAGCAGGGAAAGCAGCATGAACACCATCCTCTCTAAGGCGCGCCATCCGGCCCGGGCCCCTCACCGCCCGTCCCAGCGCTTCCGGGAGTAACTGGCTGGAGGGCGAGGAACATGGCTGCCGGCCCCGCTCAGCGGCCCGGGTGTGGGGCGGGCGTGGGGGGGTTGGGCCTCCAGAGGGGAGGGTGGGGTCTAGAAGCAAGACAACGCCAAGGTGCCTGGGGTGAGGAGACGGGAGACGTCAGGAGAGGGCCCTCTGGCTTGCAGAGTTAAGTGTTGGAGGTGCAACGGTTAAGTGCTTGGCTAACTGAAAGGTGAGCCATTGGAACCCACCAGCTCAGGGGTTGAAAAGATCTGGAGATGGGCTCCCATAAAGATTCTAACCAAACAAAATCCAAACCAGTTGCTGTTGAATCAATTGCGACTCATAGTGACCCTATAGGGCAGAGCAGAACTGCCCCACAGGGTTTCTAAGACTGTAAGTCTTTACAGAAGCAGACTGCCATGTCTTTCTGCCAAGAAGCAACTGGTGGATTCGAACTGTCCACCCTTTGGTAAGCAGCCGAGCTCTTAACCACAGTGCCACCAGGGCTGCGCCATAAAGACTGCAACCTAGGAAACCTTGTGAGGCAGTTCTAAGTTGTCATACAGGGTTGATATGAGTCAGAATCTCTTGATGGCACACCACCATGATTGTCCTAAGAAAATTCCTCCAAGCATCTGTCTACATGACCGCTGAAGCACACATGCATGCACGCTATCAAAGCAGTGCGGCCAAAGACAGGAAATTGGAATAGAGACATTATAGAGTGGACAGTGAAAAGTGATTTCTGAGGGACATGCAGCTCAAGCGGAGGAGGTAGCGTACAACTAAATGCCCTTCTCCTTCTATTGTTCAATGGTCTTGAGAAAGAATGTGTCCCAGGAATTAACTGTAGCCCAGGAGAACTCGAAGACAGCAAATACAGAGGACCGGTCAGGATGCTTCTGCAGTGGTCAGGATGAGGAGTGATGGTGGTAGTGCAGGTGGGAACAGTGGGCAGGCTTGAGGTGTACTTTGGAGCTTGAGCTGCCAAGAATTGCTGGTGGATCAGATGTATGGGATGAGGGGAATGTAGAATCAAAGGTGACTTCTAGAATTCAGGCTACCATGAGCGCATGGTCACCAGAGCCATTCTCTACCATGTGGAAAACCATGGAGGAACAAACTTGAGAAAATGACCAAAAGATTTTTTCTGGACATGTTAGATTTGGATGTCTGAGGTCATCCAAGTGTGAAGAACAGTTCCCAGCTGTGGATACCACTCTGAGGTAGAGTAGTTTTCCGGGTTCTAAGAATTTGGAGATCATTAGCCTATAGCTGATTTGAAAGCCACTGGTGGTGCGATGATTATGCATTTGGGTGCTACCAAAAGGTCTGCAGTTTGAATCTACCAGTCGCTCCTTGGAAACCCTGTGGGGAGGCTCTACTCTGTCCTATAGGGTCCCTATGAGTCAGAATCCACTCGATAGCGACTTTTTTTGTTTTGTTTTAATACTAAGCTCAGAAAAGTTGTGTGTCAGGGTTGTATTTTTTCACAATACTTATTCAAGCAATTCAAATCTACCAGCCACTCCTTGGAAATCCTATGGGTCAATTCTACTCTGTCCTTTAGGGTCACTATGAGATAGAATCGACTCAACAGCAATGAACTTAGTCTTAGAGGAGCCCTTTGTCTGTCAAAGCTGAGAGTTTTACTTCATACTTTTTAAAACTGCCATGTCTCATGTTACGTGGCTACCCTTACAGGAGCATTTTTGGTGCTAACTTGACTTGTTCTTGGTGAAGGGCTCTGTATTCATTTTCAAGGGCTGCCATAGTAAATTACCAAAAACTCAGTGTCTTTAAAAAAACGTATAATCCAAACAGTCCACGAAGCTGTATTATATGAAGAAGAAGGGGCATCAGGATTAGAGGAAGACTCATTAACAGCCTAGACATGCAGATGACACAACCTTGCTTACTGAAAGTGAAGACGACTTGAAGCACTTGCTGTGAGGATCAAAGACTTCAGCCTTCGGTATGGATTACACTTCAACGTAAAGAAAACAAAAATCCTCACAACTGGAACAATAAAAAAATCACAGTAAACAGACAAAATACTGAAGTCATCAAGGATTTCATTTTACTTGGATCCACAATCAACACCCATGGAAGCAGCCGTCAAGAAATCAAACGACATATTTTATTGGACAAATCTGCTACAAAAGACCTCTTTAAAGTGTTAAAAATCGAAGATGTCACTTTGAGGACTAAGGTGTGCCTGAACCAAGCCATGATATTTTCAGTCGCCTCATGTGCAGCTAAAGCTGGACAATGAATAAGGAAGACAAAAGAACTGAAACTTGGATTATGTTGTTGGTGAAGAATAATGAATATGCCATGGACTGCTAGAAGAATGAACACACCTGTCTTGGAAGAAGTACAGCCAGAATGCTCCTTAGAAAGGTGGGTGGCAAGACTTGACCTCACATCCTCTGGACATATTATCAGGAGGAATCAGTCCCTGGAAAAAGACATCGTGCTTGGTAAAGTAGAGGGTCAGTGAAAAAGACAAAGATCCTCAATGAGATGGATTGAGACGGTGGCTGCAACAGTGGGCTCAGACATAGCAATGAGAAAGGCCCAGGGTTGGGCACTGTTCCGTTCTGTTGCACACAGGGCCGCTATGAGTTGGAACTGACCCAACAGCACCTAACAACAACATCATAAACTCACTGGATCTCCTGGGGATAGAATGTCATATTCAGTGTAGAATAGATAGAGTTTCTTTGTTTGTTTGTTTACCATATTTACTAATACTATGATTTACATTTGATAACTTGCACAATCTGTTGGATTGCTTTTCTTTGGAATGGACACAAACGTGCATCTCTTGCAGCCTGTTGGCCAGGTAGCTAGCTTCCAAATTTCTTTGCATGATGGAGTGGGCATGTACAGTGCTGCATCTGTTTGTTGAACCAACTCAGTGGGTATTCTGTCAGCTCCTGGAGCCTTGTTTTTCACCAGTGCCTTCAGTGTAGCTTGGACTTCTTGCTTCACTACTACCAGTTCTTCATCATATGCCACCTCATGAAATGACTGAAAGTCGACCATTTCTTTTGGTACTGTGACTCTGTGTATTCTTTCCATCTTTTGTGTGTGTGTGCTTTAAGTGAACCTTTACAAATCAAGTCAGTCTCTCATACAAAAATTAGTATACAGCTTGCTATGTACTCCTAGTTCCTCTCCCACTAATGAGACAGCACACTCCTTCTCTCAGCCCTGTATTCCCCGTGTCCATTCAGCCACTTTCTGTCCCCCTCTGCCTTCTCATCTCCCCTCCAAACAGGAGCTGCCCACATAGTCTCATGTGTCCACTTGAGACCAGAAGGTCACTCCTCACCACTATCATTTTCTATCCTATAATCCAGTCCAATCCCTGTCTGAAGAGTTGGCTTTGGGAATGGTTCCAGTCTTGGGCCAACAGAAGGTCTGGGGACCGTGACCTCCAGGGTTCCTCTAGTCTCTGTCAGATCATTAAGTCTGATTTTTTTATGAGACTTTGAGGTCTGCATCTCACTGCTCTCGTGCTCCATCAAGGATGCTCTGTTTCGTTCCCTGTCGGGGCAGTCTTCAGTTGTAGACGGACACCATCTAGTTCTTCTGGTCTCAGGCTGATGTAGTCTTGGATTTACGTGGCCATTTCTGTCTTTTGGACTCATAATTACCTTGTATCTTTGGTGTTCTTCATTCTCCTTTGCTCCAGGTGGGTTGAGACCAATTGATGCATCTTAGATGGCTGCTTGATAGTGTTTTTAAGACTGCAGACGCCACTCACCAAAGTGGGATGCAGAATGTTTTCTTAATAGATTTTATTATGCCAATTGACCTAGATGTCCCCTGAAAACATGGTCCCCCAACTGCTGCCCCTGCTACTCTGGCCTTTGGAGCATTTGGTTTATTCAGGAAACTGCTTTTGATTTAGTCCAGTTATGCTGACCTCTCCTTTGTTGTATGTTGTCTTTCCCTTCACCTAAAATAGTTCTTGCCTACTATCTAATTTGCGAATATCCTTCTCCCTCCCTTCCTCCCCACCCTCATAACCATCAAAGAATATTTTCTTCTCTGTTTAAACTATTTCTTGAGTTCTTATAACAGTGGTCTCATACAATATTCGTCCTTTTGCAACTGACTAATTTCACTCAGCATAATGCCCTCCAGATTCCTCCAAGCTATGAAATATTTCACGGATTCATCATTGTTCTTGATCTGTGTGAAGTATTCCATCATGTGAATGCACCACAATTTATTTATGCATTCATCTGTTGATGGTCACCTTGGTTACTTCCATCTTTCTGCTATTGTAAACAGTGCTGCAATGAACATGGTTGTGCATATATCTGTTCATATAAAGGCTCTTATTTCTCTAAGATATATTCCAAGGAGTGGGATTGCCATATGCTATGGTAGGTGTATTGCTAGCTTTTTAAGGAAGTGCCAGATTGATTTCCAAAGTGGCTGCACCATTTTAAATTCCCACCAGCAGTGAATAAGTGTTCCAGTCTCTCTACAACCTCTCCAACATTTATTATTTTGTGATTTGGGATTAATGGCAGCCTTGCTGGAGTGAGATGGTATCTCATTGTAGTTTTGATTTACATTTCTCTAACGGCTAATGATTGTGAGCATTTCCTCATGTATCTGTTACCTGCCTGAATGTCTTCTTCGTTGAAGTGCCTGTTCCTATCCTTTGCCCATTTTTAAAACGGGTTATTTGTCTTTTTGTTATTGAGTTTTTGCAATATCATGTAGATTTTAGAGATCAGATGCTGATCGGAAATGTTATAGCTAAAAGCTGTTTCCCAGTCTGTAGGCAATCAGTTTACTCTCCTGGTGAAGACTTTGGATGAGCATAAGTGTTTGATTTCTAGGAGTTATCTAATTTCTCTTTGGGTACTTGTACCTTGTTAGTAATGTTTTTGTTACAATCCCACCCTAATCCTCTTTAACATAAAATTACAATCACAAAATGGAGGACAACTACAGAACACTGGGAATCATGGCCTAACCAACTTGGTAGACACATTTGGGGGGGGGGGACATAATACAATCCATGACATCCACCTTTTAGTATATTTTGGGGACTGGCTCTTTTAGTCAGAAACAGGTTGAATAAAAGTGCTTCCTTACCAGCAGTTTCCCAGCAGTGTTGGTGACGGATCCCCAGTTGGATACACATCAACACACTGACTGCATTTGCGGTGCCTCAGAAAGTCCCACTTGCCTTCATAACACTGATCTCTAGAACAAAACACAGCTCTGTAAGCAAGTCAGTTAAAAATAAAGGCATTGGATATTGAACATCACTAAAGACATAAGTGCATATTGGTTCTGTGTTGGTTGCCGGAATCTAATTCTCTTAATTAATTCATTTTTTTTGTAGATATTTTTCTTGCTCCGTATACCCAGAGTTCTGTGTACATATAATGAACATTCTACACGTAGTTTTCTCACAAATATTACCCAATGTCATTCATTTTTTTGACCATTTACTCTATGTTCAAGAATAAATTGAAGTATAGGAAATATTCTTATGGTTATTTAACTCTAAGGATGAAGAAATTGCATAGTGGGTCTTGGTTCACTCTAGAAATTCCCTACCTGATGCAGTTCCACACAGCCACACGGACCTTCATCTCAGCACAGGAAGAAAGACAGCTTTGTCTCAATATTTGCAAGGGCTCTTCACCTTCTACTAAGGTAAAAACTCTTCAGCCTGCCAAGAGCATTGTTCAAGAATTGGCTCCAAATCTCTCCTTGAAAAGTACAGTGAAAAATCTTATAAAAATGTTAAATTTATTATTAGGCAAACCACTATTTCGTCAAATCATCGTCTCTATATAAATTTTTCACCACTATGTGGCTTAAGGCAGCAATCAGGTGTGTAATAATGTGTATATCATTACATTTCAAATTATAGTGATGTTCCAATGGTTTAAAGAGTTGGAGGGACTATTGTGGCTAGAGAATATTGAATCAAAAAATATTTTGACATGAAAGTTTCAACAACAAATATGTTCCATAACTGTAGGTGTACTTGTAGGTAAATGTTTAATGTAATAATTCGGATGGTTAAAAAAGACAAAAACAAATAAAAACACATTAAACAGCAGAATAAGTCAATAGATGTCTATTATCATGACAGATAGAAACAGAAAACAAAGAATAAAAAATAAGTGCAGCAGAGGTTACCAGCATTATGTAAAAGAGCTGAGCATCTTGACACTGAAATAAAATAGCTAGATGTTTCAAAATGTGCATCCAGCAGCTTTTCCCTTTAGCAGGTATTGCAATTTCTGATTTATTGGAATTAAACTAGTTGTCCATGTCATTCAAGTATTATTTTTATGCAATAAATCATTTTACAAGTCTCATGCTATAGAAAAAATGCTTAAATCATTACATAAACATAGCTTTGCTCACAACTCTTCCCATTCTGAATCCATTATTTTTCCCTTTACCACTTCCTAAATAGCTTTGAAAATCTTCACAGTGCTGTAAACCCAAGTTCTAGTCCCACCACCATTTTATGTGACACTGATCACTCTGTGTCCCTGTGAAGTCTTTTTTTTTTTTTTTTTTACATCCTATAGCACTATGGTCACTATTGTCGACTCAACATGTTTACTGCCTTATTGCGCTCTTTACCTGTTGTTGAAGCCCTGTTATTTAGTTTTAAATGTCTTTCTTATTTCTCTACCTTAACAGTTAAAACAGTGTTTCATTTTATTTGCTGTTGTTGTTTTCTTTTATTATATTTCTTCTTGTCCACTCAGAGTTCAGGCATGATTAAACATATGGGTAATTACATTTTTGTGGAGACAGAATGGGATTTAGAATCAAGTTTCAATTACCCGGGTTTTACTTCCTTCATTGACTAGCTGTATATCGGCAATACTTACTATAAAACTTAATTTCAACATTTGTAAAACAGGTTACAATCTATGCTTTTTTTAGATATATACATTTTTTAAAATTTCAAAATATAAATTCACCAAAAATGATGTTAACATTTAGATTTTTCTTGTGATAAAAAAACTAAACCAAACCTGTTGTCATCAAGTTGATTCCAACTCATACCGACTCTATAGGACAGAGGAGAGCTGCCCCATAAGGGCTTCCAAGGAGTGGCTGGTGGATTTGAACTGTCGGCCTTTTGGTTAGCAGCCAGGTTGGAATCCGCTACACCACCAGGACTCCTTTCTTGTAATAAGTCAGATAAATTGATAAGCTTATATTCCGGCTATGTATTTAGTGCATGAAATATGTCAAAGAGAATTATGTAATGTTTAAAATTTTAAAATGTAAATTGATCAAAAATTATAATAAATTCCAAATAGGTAAGATAAAATGATTACCTCCAAATCTCAGTAGGGGTTTAAATGCCTTTGAGACCAGTTGGTGCTCCTGTTTTCACCCATTCTCAATGGCACAAACTCAGCATCAGTCTCTGAATAGTGATTATGATGCTAACCCTGTAGACGGTCAGGAGTGGTTAGGCTACTATTTTCACATGTTTTGCTGGCTAATAGATTTAAATTATCTTTACTGTCTAATATTTTTTATCTTTTACTTTTGGAGAACGAAGTCAATTGTTCATGTCGTATTATGTATGGTACAGCCCAGAGTGTTTGTAGTGTTCAATACTTTAAATTTCTCACCACTTTCATCATTACTTTTTTGTATAGGAAACTCAGGAATCAAATAGATATTTTATACTGTCCAGCAATGCTTACATTGTAAGTATAAAGTGGGAGCCGTTATAACGTTAAGGGAAATATCGCTGATACAATGTTGGCTTTTTAATTAGGCAGATTTGTCTTTGTAATCCCACTCTGCCCTTTACTGGCTGATGACTTTAAGTATGCTTCTTTACTTTCCGTAGCCTTGATTTACTCACCCACAAAATGGGACGATGACCTTCATCTGGAAAGAATATACATATATACATGTATATACATATATACAGACGTATGAAGCTTACTTCTGACAATACTAACAAATATTGCTATTTCTTTTTTTTGACTTCTTTACTCCAAGCTTCTAGACGGTTTACTCAGTTACATTTCCTTCCTTCCTTTCTTCTTTCTTTCTATCCTACCTCTTTTTGTTTCCCTTTCAGTTTCATTGTGAATTCATAAATGCTAGGTTGAATTTCAGTGTTTATATGCTATTGGGGTATGCATATAAGTAAGCAAATTTAGCTTCCTGAAATTGAAATGTAGATAATTCCTGCACTGTCTGCCTCACATGACATGCGAAAGTTATTTAAAATAGTAAGAAAATATAAATATGTTACTTATTACCTATTGAATCCATACATCAGGCTAGATAATTTAACTGTCATGTTGAAGTGATAAATTTATAAATATGTTAATATTTTGTTATTAATGTAAGAAGAGTAAGTTAGAAACCTAATATGAAGAGCAGGTGAGGATTTCAAAAGGATTGGTTCTCAGAAGAGTAGGACTAGAACAGTAATAAACAAAAGGTAAAATATGTTCGTAGCAGGAACATACAGAAGGTTGCTTCTACAATGGTGTTTAAAATAGAATAATGTATATTTGATTAGACAATCATTTATGGGAATAAAAAGATTAAGAAAATTTATCCTTACCTGCAAAATCTTAGAACCGAAAAACCAAACCAAACCCGGTGCCGTCGAGTCGACTCCACTCCTACTCATGGCGACCCTATAGGACAGAGTAGAACTGCCCCATAGGGTTTCCAAGGAGCGCCTGGAGGATTCAAACTGCTGACCCTTTGGTTAGCAGCTGTAGCACTTAACCACTATGCCACCAGCGTTTCCACAAAATCTTAGAAGCAGCAACATATTCATCATATTTCATCCAGAACATTCCTGATGTCCTGCAGTCATGCATTTAAAGTCATTTTTGCAGAAACATTCATTTTTATAGCTACTTACCTTCCTGGTGATTACATCATTGGCTCATAAAGATGAGAAAAAGAACCAAATGCAATTTGGCTGTCTTGACTGGGTCCCAAAGAAGACTATTAAGTTAAACAAATGAATAGAAACATCTTAAATAAGCAATATCTTCTATGTGCAACTGCTTGTGTGTGGCACCAGGAAAATAAACACTAATCAAGGTAATTTTAATTCCCAGTGAAATGAAACCTCATATGGAAACACGGGGATTTTACTCTCCCTTGATAATTACATCATCTAGAATCATCTCATGTGAGATTTTTATCATAAAGGAAGGGTCTATGGAAAGGAAATGCCTGACTGGAGCCCGCTGTGGATTATTCTTAATTGCCTCTCCACTCTCACATTCCCAAAAGGAAGGAGGATATCAGGGCTTAATATGACTCAAGTACAGCATGAAAAAATGGAATATGTTTACAAATGTCAACACAACTATTTGTAAAATAATTAGATATTTATTAAATCATTTTGTGAGAAATGAAGTGGCTCTCATCAGACTTAAATAAATGGGTTGACTAATTTTTTTGTTGTTGTTAATATTTGAATGTACCATGCAACTAGGTTGATGGAAGTTGTATATAAAAGTTATCCAAATCACTCAGTAGGATCATTTCAAAGAATCTGAAAAAAGTTAGGAAAATAAATTTGAAATACTGTGGCACTATGAGTCAACCAGAATTACAGAGCATTCAGTAAATTGGAGTAAAAAAGAACTGAAGGTATCATTTTCAAATCGATTGTTGTTGTCAGGTGCCATCAAGTCTGTTCTGACTCATAGCCAAACTATGTATCACAGAACAAAACACTGCCTGGTCCTGTGCCATTCTTACAATCGTTACTATGCTTGAGCCCATTGTCCCACCCACTGTGTCAGTCTCTCTCTTCGAGGGTCTTCCTTTTTTCCGCTGATCCTGTACTTTACCAAGCATGATGTCCTTCTCCAGGAACTGATCTTTCCTGACAACATGTCCAAAGTATGTAAGACACAGTCTCGCCATCCTTGCTTCTAAGGAGCATTCTGGTTGTACTTCGTCCAAGACAGATTTGTTCCTTCTTTGGCAGTGCATTCAATATTCTTTGCCAAGGCCACAATTCAAAGGCGTCAATTCTTCTTTGGTCTTCCTTATTCATTGTCCAGCTTTCACATGCATATTAGGCGATTGAAAACACAATGGCTTGGGTCAGGTACACCTTAGTCTTCAAGGTGACATATTTGCTTTTCAACACTTTAAAGAAGTCCTTTGCAGCAGATTTGCCCAATGCAATGCGTCTTTGATTTGTTTTTTTTTTAAATTTTGTTGTGCTTTAAGTGAAAGTTTACAAATCAAGTCAGTCTCTCACACAAAAACTTATATTCACCTTGTTACATACTCCCAATTGCTCTTCCCCTAATGAGACAGCCTACTCCCTCCCTCCACTCTCTCTTTTCATGTCCATTCCTCCAGCTTCTAACCCTCTCTACCCTCTCCTCTTCCCTCCAGACAGGAGATGCCAACATAGTCTCAAGTGTCCACTTGATCCAAGAAACTCACTCCTCACCAGCATCCCTCTCCAACCTATTGTCCAGTCCAATCCCTGTCTGAAGAGTTGCTTCCTGTCCTAGGCCAACAGAAGGTCTGGGGGCCATGACCACCAGGGTCCTTCTAGTCTCAGTCAGACCATTAAGTCTGGTCTTTTTACGAGAATTTGGAGTCTGTATCCCACTGCTCTCCTGCTCCCTCAGGGGTTCTCTGTGTTCCCTGTCAGGGAAGTCATCAGTTGTAGCTGGGCACCATCTAGTTCTTCTGGTCTCAGGCTGATGTAGTCTCTGGATTATGTGACCCTTTCTGTCTCTTGGGCTCGTAATGACCTTGTGTCCTTGGTGTTCTACATTCTCCTTTGATCCAGGTGGACTGAGACCAATTGATGCATCTTAGATGGCCGCTTGCTAGGGCCGAAGACCCCAGATGCCAATCTCCAAAGTGGGATGCAGAAGGTTTTCTTAATAGATTTTATTGTGCCAATTGACTTAGATGTCCCCTGAAACCATGGTCCCCAAACCCCTGTCCCTGCTACTCTGGCTTTCGAAGCGTTCAGTTTATTCAGGAAACTTCTTTGCTTTTGGTTTAGTCCAGTTGTGCTGACCTCCAGTTGTGTGTTGTGTGTTGTCTTTCCCATCACCTAAAGTAGTTCTTATCTACTACCTAATTAGTGAATATCTCTCTCCTTCCCTCCCTCCCTCCCATCTCTCTTAACCATCAAAGAATATTTTCTTCTGTTTAAACTATTTCTCAGTTCTTATTTTTTTTATAGTAGTGGTCTTATACAATACTTATTCTTTTGTAACTAATTTCACTCAGCATAATGCCTTCCAGGTTCCTCCATGTTATGAAATGTTTCACAGATTTATCACTGTTCTTTATCAATGTGTAGTATTCTGTCATGTGAACACACCAAAGTTTATTTATTCATTCATCCGTTGATGGGCACCTTGGTTGCTTCCATCTTTTTGCTATTTTAAACAGTGCTGCAATGAACATAAGGGTGCATATATCTGTTCCTGTAAAAGTTCTTATTTCTCTAGGATATATTCCAAGGAGTGGGATTGCTGGATCTTATGGTAGTTCTATTTGTAGCTTTTTAAGGAAGTGCCAAATTGATTTCCAAAGTGGTTGTACCATTTTACATTCCCACCAACCGTGTATAAGTGTTCCAATCTCTCCACGACTTCCCCAACATTTCTTGTTTTGTGTTTTTTGGATTAATGCCAGCCTTGTTGGAGTGAGATGGGATCTCATTGTAGTTTTGATCTGCATTTCTCTAATGGCTAATGACCATGAACATTTCCTCATGTATCTGTTAGCTACCTGAATGTCTTCTTTAGTGAAGTGTCCGTTCATATCTTTTACCAATTTTTTAATTGGGTTATTTGTCTTTTTGTAGTTGAATTTTTGCAGTATCATGTAGATTTTAGGGATCAGGCACTGATTGGAAATGTTATATCTAAAAACTTTTCCTCAGTCTAGGTAATCTTTTAACTCTTTTGGTGAAGTCTTTGGATGAGCATAGGTGTTTGATTTTTAGGAGCTCCCAGTTATCTAATTTTTCTTCTGCATTGTTAATAATGTTTTATATACTGTTTATGCCATGTATTAGGGCTCCGAACAGTGTCCCTATTTTTTCTTCCATGATCTTTATCATTTTAGATTTTATATTTAGGTCTTTGATCCATTTTGAGTTTGTTCTTGTGCATGGAGTGAGGTATGGGTCTTGTTCCATTTTTTTGCAGATGGATATCCAGTTATGCCAGCATCATTTGTTAAAAAAAACTGTCTTTTCCCCGTTTAACTGTTTTGGGGCCTTAGTCAAATATCAACTGCTCATATGTGGATGGATTTATGTCTGGATTCTCAAATCTGTTCCATTGGTCTATGTATCTGTTGTTGTAGCAGTACCAGGCTGTTTTGACTACTGTGGCAGTGTAATATGTTCTAAAATAAGGTAGAGTGAGGCCTCCCACTTTATTCTTCTTTGCCAGGAATGCTTTACTTATCTGGGGCCTCTTTCCCTTCCATATGAAGATGGTGATTTTTTTCTCCATCTCATTAAAAAATGTCATTGGACTCATTAGACATGGATTGGACTGGACAATGGATTGGAGAGAGAGATGATGAGGAGTGAGCTACTTGTATCAGGTGGACACTTGAGACTATGTTGGCATCTCCTGTTTGGAGGGAAGACGGGAGGGTTAGAAGCTTACAAAATGGTCACGAAAAGAGAGACTGGAAGGAGGGAGCGGGCTGTCTCATTGTATAGTAAGGTGTATATAAATCTATATGTGAGAGACTGACTTGATTTGTAAACTTTCACTTAAAGCACAATACAAATTATTTTTAAAAAGTTGGAATTTGGCTTGGAATTGCATTAAATCTATTGATCGCTTTTGGTAGAATAGACATTTTTATAATGTTAAGTCTTCCTATCCATGAGCAACATATGTTTTTCCACATAGGTAGGTCTCTTTTGGTTTCTTGCAGTAGCGTCTTCTAGTTTTCTATGTTTAGGTATTTTACATCTCTGGTAAGATGTATTCCTAAGTATTTTATCTTCTTCGGGGCTATTGTAAGTGGTATTGATTTGGGGATTTCCTTTTCGATGTTCTTTTCGTTGGTGTAGAGGAATCCAACTGATTTTTGTATGTTTATCTTGTATCCCGATACTCTGCTGAACTCTTCTATTAGTTTCAGTAGTTTTCTGAAGGATTCCTTAGGGTTTTCTGTGTATAAGATCATGTCATCTGCAAATAGAGATACTTTTATTTTTCCTTGCCAATCTGGATGCCCTTTATGTCTTTATCTAGCCTAATTGCTATGGGTAGGACCTCCAGCACAGTGTTCAATAAAAGTGTTGATAAAGGGCATCCTTGTCTGGTTCCCTATCTCAAGGGGAATACTTTCAGGCTCTCTGCATTTAGGATGATATTGGCTATCAGTTTTGTATCAAAGCCCTTTATTATGTTGAGGAATTTTCCTTCTATTCCTATTTTGCTGAGAGTTTTTATCATGACTGGTGTCGAACTTTGTCAGATGCGTTTTCTGCATTAACTGATGAAATCGTGATTCTTGTCTTTTGTTTTATTTATATGATAGATTACATTAATGGTTTTTCCAATGTTGAACCATTCCTGCATACGTGGTATGAATCCCATTTGGTCATGGTGAATTATTTTTTTGATATGTTACTGAACTCTATTGGCTACAGTTTTGTTGAGGATTTTGGCATCTAAGTTCATGACGGATATAGGTCTGTAATTTTTTTTTGTGTGTGTGATGTCTTTATGTGGTTTTGGTATCAGGGATATGGTGGCTTCACAGAATGAGTTTGGGAGTATTCTGTCCTTTTCTGTTCTCTGAAATACCTTTAGTAGTAGTGGTGTTAACCCTTCTCTGAAAGTTTGGTAGAACTCTTCAGTGAAACTGTCCGGGCCAGAGCTTTTTTTGGGGGGGACAGAGTTTTTTGATTACCTTTTTCACCTCATCTTTTGTTATGGGTCTATTTAGTTGTTCTACCTCTATTTGTGTTAGTTTAAGTAGGTAATGTGTTTCTAGGAATTCATCCATTTCTTCTAGGTTTTCAAATTGTTAGAGTACCATTTTTCAGAGTAATCTGATATGAGTCTCTTAATTTCAGTTGGGTGTGTTGTGATATGGCCCATCTCATTTCTTATTCGGGTTATTTGGTTCCTCTCCTGTTTTTCTTTTGTCAGTTTGGCCAGTGGTTTATCAATTTTGTTCATTTTTTTCAAAAAAACTAGCTTTTGATCTTGTTAATTCTTTCAATTGTTTTTATGTTTTTTTTATTTCATTTAGTTCTGCTCTAATTTTTATTATTTGTTTTCTTCTAGTTCCTGTGAGTTTCTTTTGTTGCTGTCTTTCTATTTCTTCAAGTTGTAGAGATAATTCTTTCATTTTGGCCATTTTTTCTTTTTGTATGTGTGCATTTATTGATATAAATTGGCCTCTGAGCACCGCTTTTGCTGTGTCCCAAAGGTTCTGTTAGGAAGTGTTTTCATTCTTATTGGATTCTATCAATTTCTTTATTCCATCCTTATTTTTTTTTTTTTAATGTCTTCTATAATCCAATCTTTTTGGAGCAGGGTATTGTTCAGTTTCCAAGTGTTTGATTTCTTTTTCCTGCTTTTCCTGTTATTGATTTCCACTTTTATGGCCTCTGGTCAGACAAAATGCTTTGTAATATTTCAATGTTTTGGATTCTGCTAAGGCTTGTTTTATGGCCTAATATGTGGTCTATTCTATAGAATGTTCCATGTGCACTAGAAAAGAAAGTATAGTTGGTTGCTGTTGGGTGGAGTGTTCTGTATATGTCTATGAGGTCATGTTAGTTGATTGTGGCATTTAGATCTTCCGTGTCTTTATTGAGCTTCTTTCTGGATATCCTGTCCTTCAGCGAAAGTGGTGTGTTGAAATCTCATAGTATTATTGTGGAGCTATCTATCTCACTTTTCAATGCTGATAGAGTTTGTTTTATGTATCTTGCAGCCCTGTCATTGGGTGTGTAAATATTTAATATGGTTATATCTTCTTGGTGTATTGTCCCTTTAATCATTATATAGTGTCCTTCCTTATCCTTTCTGATGTATTTACCTTTCAAGTCTGTTTTGTCAGAAATTAATATTGCTACTCCTGCTTTTTTTGATTGTTGTTTGCTTGATTTTTTTTCCATCCTTTGAGTTTTAGTTTGTGTTTCTAATTCTAATGTATGTTTCTTGTAGGCAGCATATAGTCGGATCTTGTTTTTTAATCCATTCTGCCACTCTCTGTCTCTTTATTGGTGCATTTAGTCCATTTACATTCAGAGTAATTATGGATAGGTGTGCATTTAGTGCTATCATTTTGATGTCTTTTTTTGTGTGTTGGCAGTTTCTTTTTCCCACTTTATTTTATGTGCTGAGTAGATTTTCTTTATCTATTGTCTTTTCCTCATATTTGTTGTTGATTTTGTTTCTGCTGAGTCTGTATTTTTCCCTTGTATTTTATTTTGATGAGTAGGATAGTTTGTCTCCTTTGTGGTTACCTTATTGTTTACCCCTATTTTTCCAAATTTAAATGTAACTTCTATTTCTTTGTATTGCCATATTTTCCTCTCCATATAGAAGGTGTATGATAACATTTCTTACTCCCTCTTTATTATTCTAATGTTGTCTTCTTTTATATGATAACATTGCTGTTACCCTGTTTTGAGGTTTTTTTTTTTTTTTTAATAATCTTGCTTTGTTTTTTTGGATTTCCCCATCTGGGTTGACTTGTGGTTGCTCTGCCCAGTGTTCTAGTCTTGGGTTGATACCTGATATTATCGATTTTCTAGCCAAAGAACTCCCTTTAGTATTTCTTGTAGTTTTGCTTTGGTTTTTATGAATTCTCTAAACTTCTGTTTATCTGGAAATGTCTTAATTTCACCTTTATATTTGAGAGACATTTTTGCTGGATATATGATTCTTGGTTGGCAATTTTTTCCTTCAACTTTTTATATGTCATCGCATTGCCTTCTTGCCTGTGTGGTTTCTGCCTAGTAGTCCAACTTATTCTTATTGGCTCTCCTTTCTAGGTGACTTTTCCTTTATCCCTAGCTACCCTTAAAATTCTTTCTTTATCTTTGGTTTTGGCAAGTTCAAGTATAATCTGTCTTGGAGACTTTCTTTTGACATCTGCCTCATGTTCAGTTAGATGAGTATCTTGGATAGATATCTTCTCATCTTTCATGACATCAGGGAAGTTTTCTGCTAAAAAATCTTCAACAATTTTCTCTGTATTTTGTGTTATCCCTCCCTGTTCTGATACTCCAATTACTCGTAGGTTATTTCCCTTGATACAGTCTACCATGATTCTTAAGCTTTCTTCATTTTTTAAAAATTCTTTTATCTGATTTTTCTTCAAACATATGAGTGCCAAGTGCTTATCTTCAAGTTCAGAAATTATGCCTTCCATATGCTCAAATCTGCTTCTCTGGCTTTCTATTGGAGTTGTTTATTTCTTTAATTTTATTGTTAATTTTCTGAATTTCTGATTGCTGTCTGTCTATGGATTTTTCCAGCTTATGAAATTTTTCATTATGTTCCTGAATAATCTTTTTAATTTCTTCAATTGCTTTATCTGTATGTTCCTTGGCTTGTTCTGTGCATTGCCTTATTTCCTTCTTGATGTCTTGAAAGGTTCTGCATATTAATGTTTTGTTTTCTGCCTCTGGTAATTCCAGGAATGCACTTTCATCTAGAAGATCCCTTGATTCTTTGTTTGAGAGTTTGTTGAGGTGATTATGGTCTGTTTCTTTATGTGACCTGAAATTGACTGTTTTCTCTGAGCCATCTATAAGTTATTGTATTAGTTTATTTTATGTTTGCTCACTGTGTCATAGCTTCTTGCTTTGTTTTGTTTTGATATGCCCAGATGGGTTGCTTGAGTGAGCTAACTTGATTATTTTCACTTTTGGAGCTCTGATGTCCTCTCACCAGATGGTTAGAGCTGTTCTCAGGTAGATCAGTCTAGGAGTGCATTCAGTTTTCTTGTATGAATTCAGCTCAGGTGTCTAGGTAGCTGATCATCAAGTGTGTGGTGCAGGCTGTGTCCCACACCCTTAGAGGGGCAGGGGTGATTGGTGCAGGTACCTGTATCTGGTTGTAGCAGGTGGTCATACTCTGAACAAGGCAGGGGGCTGAGAATCATCCCCCAAGTGTCTCTGAGGAAAGTGTGCCCCTATTCCCTACAGTGTACAGGTGGGTGGGTTCTTTAGACGGACCATGAGCACCCAATATTTTTGGTTGTAAGGACTGAGAAGTACCAGTTATCCTCGGACCCCTTTTGCGGGTGGCTGGGTGACCTGAGTGGAGCCATCTGTCCTTAGGCCCCTGATATGGGTAGGTGAGGACCCTGTTTAATAGGCAAAGCAATGTCAAACATCAAACACCCACCTTTCCACCGCACAGCTGAAATAGTTGCTGTCTGCCAACAGGGGCCTATTCTCCTGAAATAGGCCCAGAGAGGTCCATGCAGAGGGGAAAGGTTGTCAAAGTCCATGGACCGCTTATGTCTGATCAGGAGCTGCTTCTGTCCTGAGCTTCCCTGGTTAATGGAGCTGGTAATTTAAGATTTTCCCCAGTTGCAAATTTACTCCTTCTCAAAGCCCGTGAGGATGAGTCTAGGCTCTCAACAGGACCTATCTCAGGCCCAGGGAAGTCAGTCACTGAAGCCATCTTGGGAGTTGGGGGGGGCAGAGTGGGGGGTGCAGTGAAATATATGAAGGTAATTAGCTTTTCCTGAGAGCGCCATTCTTCTCTGGTTCCGGAGGTCTGGGTAGGCTGTATGGCTGGCTGTTTCTCCCTGAGGAAACTGTGGCCAAACGCTAGTACCAACCCACCACTGCAGCTCCTGGGAATGGTGCCTGAGGGCTCCCCATGATTCAGGTCTGGTAACTCCTCTCCACTTCTGAACCATCTCTTCCTCCCCCTCTCCCTCAGTTCTTTTTCTAAGCTTGCCTTTGATACTCAGGGCTCGTAGCTTGTCATAAATATACTTGCTTCACTTGTTTTTTTCAGGTGTTTGTTGTAAAGAGAGCTCACTGGAAGCACCTGTCTATTCTGCCACTTTGGCTCTGCCTCTGGAAATAGGATCTTTTGATTTCTTGATTGCTGCTGCTATGGGTATTGATTGTGGATCCAAGTAAAATGAAATCCTTGGGGGCGGAGCCAAGATGGCGGACTAGGCAGACGCTACCTCGGATCCCTCTTACAACAAAGACACGGAAAAACAAGTGAATCGATCACATACATAACAATCTACGAACCCTGAAGAACAAACACAGATTTAGAGACGGGGAACGAACTAATACGGGAAAGCAGCGATTGTTTCCAGAGCCTGGAGCCAGCATACCAGTCAGGTACGGCACAAGCACAGAGACCTGCTCCACCCTCCTGAACTAACCCCGGGAGGGGGCCCAGCCGGTTCCACGGGCGGCGTGGGACACAGCCGGTAGGAGAAGTCCCCGGGAGGCAGTGACTGGTCTTGGAGCAGAAAGAGCAGCATCCGAGTTGGGGAACCGTCCCGCAGGGATTTGGACTGGATGCAGGTAGGCCATAAACACGGAGAGTTGCTCCACCCCCCTGAACTAACCCCGGGAAGGGGACCAGTCGGGTCGCGCGGGCGGCGTGGAACGCAGCCGGTAGGAGAAATCCCTGGGAGGCAGCGACTGGTATTGGAGCAGGGAGAACAGCGTCCCAGCCGGGACACTCGGTCACGGCACAAGCACGGGGACCTGCTCCACCCATCTGAACTAACCCCGGGAGGAGGCCCAACTGGTTCTCGGGGGCGACACGGCCACGCGGCTGGAGGGACGAGAAGTCCCCGGGAGGCAGCAACTGATTCTGGAGTCGAGAGTGCACCGTCCCAGTAGGGGAGCCTTGACGCTGGGCGTGGGGCTGGAAGCGGAGGATCTGACCGTGACTCCAGCGGGCCAGACCCCCCGGGGGCAATCTCCACACAGCCAGCACACATAGGCGACGCGCCCGCGGGAATCTCAGATATAATAGTCATTCCAAGCAAGACAAGCAACTCTGGCTGTATTCTGAGGTGCTACTCTCCTATCTCTCTGTTCCCTCCCCCACCCTCCCCAGGCGGCTTCATTAACATCTGAATAGCCTGAGCCAGAGGGAGAACTCTGATAGGGATCTGACTGCATTTTTTTTTAGCGGATTTTCTGGAAAAACTAGTTTCCCAGTGATGGCTCGGAGACAACAATCTATATCAAACCACTTAAAGAAGCAGACCATGACAGCTTCTCCAACCCCCCAAACAAAAGAATCAAAACCTTTCCCAAATGAAGATACAATACTGGAATTATCAGATACAGAATATAAAAAACTAATTTACAGAATGCTTAATGATATTACAAATGAAATTAGGATAACTGCAGAAAAAGCCAAGGAACACACTGATAAAACTGTTGAAGAACTCAAAAAGATTATTCAAGAACATACTAGAAAAATTAATAAGTTGCAAGAATCCATAGAGAGACAACATGTAGAAATCCAAAAGATTAACAATAAAATAACAGAATTAGACAACGCACTAGGAAGTCAGAGGAGCAGACTCGAGCAATTAGAATGCAGAGTGGGACATCTGGAGAACCAGGGAATCAACACCAACATAGTTGAAAAAAAATCAGATAAAAGAATTTAAAAAAATGAAGAAACCCTAAGAATCATGTGGGACTCTATCAAGAAGGATAACCTGCGAGTGATTGGAGTCCCAGAACAGGGAGGGGGGACAGAAAACACAGAGAAAATAGTTGAAGAACTCCTGACACAAAACTTCCCTGACATCATGAAAGACGAAAGGATAGCTATCCAAGATGCTCATCGAACCCCATTGATCCAAAAAGAAAAACACCAAGACATATTATCATCAAACTCACCAAAACCAAAGATAAACAGAAAATTTTGAAAGCAGCCAGGGAGAAAAGAAAGGTTTCCTTCAAGGGAGAATCAATAAGAATGTGTTCTGACTACTCAGCAGAAACCATGCAGGCAAGAAGAGAATGGGACGACATATACAGAACACTGAAGGAGAAAAACTGCCAGCCAAGGATCATATATCCAGCAAAACTCTCTCTGAAATATGAAGGCGAAATTAAGATATTTACAGACAAACACAAGTTTAGAGAATTTGCAAAAACCAAACCAAAGCTACAAGAAATACTAAAGGATATTGTTTGGTCAGAGAACCAATAATATCAGATATCAGCACAAAACAAGGTCACAAAACAGAACGTCCTGATATCAACTCAAATAGGGAAATCACAAAAACAAACAAATTAAGATTAATTAAAAAAAAATACACATAACAGGGAACCATGGAAGTCAATAGGTAAAAGATCACAATAATCAAAAAGAGGGACTAAATACAGGAGGCATTGAACTGCCATATGGAGAGTGATACAAGGCAATATAGAACAATACAAGTTAGGTTTTTACTTAGAAAAATAGGGGTAAATAATAAGGTAACCACAAAAAGGTATAACAACTCTATAACTCAAGATAAAAGCCAAGAAAAACGTAACGACTCAACTAACATAAAGTCAAGCACTATGAAAATGAGGATCTCACAATTTACTAAGAAAAATGCCTCAGCACAAAAAAGTATGTGGAAAAATGAAATTGTCAACAACACACATAAAAAGGCATCAAAATGACAGCACTAAAAACTTATTTATCTATAATTACCCTGAATGTAAATGGACTAAATGCACCAATAAAGAGACAGAGAGTCACAGACTGGATAAAGAAACACGATCCATCTATATGCTGCCTACAAGAGACACACCTTAGATTTAGAGACACAAACAAACTAAAACTCAAAGGATGGAAAAAAGTATATCAAGCAAACAATAAGCAAAAAAGAAGAGGAGTAGCAATATTAATTTCTGACAAAATAGACTTTAGACTTAAATCCACCAGAAAGGATAAAGAAGGACACTATATAATGATAAAAGGGACAATTGATCAGGAAGACATAACCATATTAAATATTTACGCACCCAATGACAGGGCTGCAAGATACATAAATCAAATTTTAACAGAATTGAAAAGCGAGATAGATACCTCCACAATTATAGTAGGAGACTTCAACACACCACTTTCGGAGAAGGACAGGACATCCAGTAAGAAGCTCAACAGAGACACGGAAGATCTAATAACAACAATCAACAAACTTGACCTCATTGACTTATACAGAACTCTCCACCCAACTGCTGCAAAATATACTTTTTTTTCTAGCGCACATGGAACATTCTCTAGAATAGACCACATATTAGGTCATAAAACAAACCTTTGCAGAGTCCAAAACATCGAAATATTACAAAGCATCTTCTCAGACCACAAGGCAATAAAACTGGAGATCAATAACAGAAAAACTAGGGAAAAGAAATCAAATACTTGGAAAATGAACAATACCCTCCTGAAAAAAGACTGGGTTATAGAAGACATTAAGGAACGAATAAGGAAATTCATAGAATGCAACGAGAATGAAAATACTTCCTATCAAAACCTCTGGGACACAGCAAAAGCAGTGCTCAGAGGCCAATTTATATCAATAAATGCACACATACAAAAAGAAGAAAGAGCCAAAATCAGAGAACTGTCCCGACAACTTGAACAAATAGAAAGTGAGCAACAAAAGAATCCATCAGGCACCAGAAGAAAACAAATAATAAAAATTAGAGCTGAACTAAATGAATTAGAGAACAGAAAAACAATCGAAAGAATTAACAAAGCCAAAAGCTGGTTCTTCGAAAAAATTAACAAAATTGATAAACCATTGGCTAGACTGACTAAAGAAATACAGGAAAGGAAACAAATAACCCGAATAAGAAATGAGAAGGACCACATCACAACAGAACCAAATGAAATTAAAAGAATCATTTCAGATTATTATGAAAAATTGTACTCTAACAAATTTGAAAACCTAGAAGAAATGGATGAATTCCTGGAAAAACAGTATCTACCTAAACTAACACATTCAGAAGTAGAACAACTAAATAGACCCATAACAAAAAAAAGAGATTGAAACGGTAATCAAAAAACTCCCAATAAAAAAAAGCCCTGGCCCGGACGGCTTCACTGCAGAGTTCTACCAAACTTTCAGAGAAAAGTTAACACCACTACTACTAAAGGTATTCCAAAGCATAGAAAAGGACGGAATACTACCCAACTCATTCTATGAAGCCACCATCTCCCTGATACCAAAACCAGGTAAAGACATTACAAAAAAAGAAAATTATAGACCTATATCCCTCATGAACATTGATGCAAAAATCCTCAACAAAATTCTGGCCAATAGAATCCAACAACACATCAAAAAAATAATTCACCCTGATCAAGTGGGATTTATACCAGGCATGCAAGGCTGGTTTAATATCAGAAAAACCATTAATGTAATCCATCACATAAATAAAACAAAAGACAAAAACCACATGATCTTATCAATTGATGCAGAAAAGGCATTTGACAAAGTCCAACACCCATTCATGATAAAAACTCTTACCAAAATAGGAATTGAAGGAAAATTCCTCAACATAATCAAGGGCATCTATGCAAAGCCAACAGCCAATATCACTCTAAATGGAGAGAACCTGAAAGCATTTCCCTTGAGAACGGGAACCAGACAAGGATGCCCTTTATCACTGCTCTTATTCAACATCGTGTTGGAAGTCTTAGCCAGGGCAATTAGGCTAGACAAAGAAATAAAAGGTATCCGGATTGGCAAGGAAGAAGTAAAGTTATCACTATTTGCAGATGACATGATCTTATACACAGAAAACCCTAAGGAATCCTCCAGAAAACTACTGAAACTAATAGAAGAGTTTGGCAGAGTATAAAATAAACATACAAAAATCACTTGGATTCCTCTACATCAACAAAAAGAACACCGAAGAGGAAATAACCAAATCAATACCATTCACAGTAGCCACCAAGAAGATAAGATACTTAGGAATAAATCTTACCAAAGATGTAAAAGACCTATACAAAGAAAACTACAAAGCTCTACTACAAGAAATTCAAAAGGACATACTTAAGTGGAAAAACATACCTTGCTCATGGATAGGAAGACTTAATATAGTAAAAATGTCTATTCTACCAAAAGCCATCTATACATTTAACGGACTTCCGATCCAAATTCCAATGTCATATTTTAAGGGGATAGAGAAACAAATCACCAATTTCATATGGAAGGGAAAGAAGCCCCGGATAAGCAAAGCACTACTGAAAAAGAAGAAGAAAGTGGGAGGCCTCACCTTACCTGACTTCAGAACCTATTATACAGCCACAGTAGTCAAAACAGCCTGGTATTGGTACAACAACAGACACATAGACCAATGGAACAGAATTGAGAACCCAGACATAGATCCATCCACGTATGAGCAGCTGATATTTGACAAAGGACCAGTGTCAATTAACTGGGGAAAAGATAGCCTTTTTAACAAATGGTGCTGGCATAACTGGATATCCATTTGCAAAAAAATGAAACAGGATCCATACCTCACACCATGCACAAAAACTAACTCCAAGTGGATCAAAGACCTAAACATAAAGACTAAAACGATAAAGATCATGGAAGAAAAAATAGGGACAACGTTAGGAGCCCTAATACAAGGTATAAACAGAATACAAAACATTACCAAAAATGATGAAGAGAAACCCGATAACTGGGAGCTCCTAAAAATCAAACACCTATGCTCATCTAAAGACTTCACCAAAAGAGTAAAAAGACCACCTACAGATTGGGAAAGAATTTTCAGCTATGACATCTCCGACCAGAGCCTGATCTCTAAAATCTACAGGATTCTGTCAAAACTCAACCACAAAAAGACAAACAACCCAATCAAGAAGTGGGCAAAGGATATGAACACACATTTCACTAAAGAAGATATTCAGGCAGCCAACAGATACATGAGAAAATGCTCTCGATCATTAGCCATTAGAGAAATGCAAATTAAAACTACGATGAGATTCCATCTCACACCAGCAAGGCTGGCATTAATCCAAAAAACACAAAATAATAAATGTTGGAGAGGCTGCGGAGAGATTGGAACTCTCATACACTGCTGGTGGGAATGTAAAATGGTACAACCACTTTGGAAATCTATGTGGCGTTATCTTAAACAGAAATAGAACTACCATACAACCCAGAAATCCCACTCCTAGGAATATACCCTAGAGATACAAGAGCCTTCATACAAACAGATATATGCACACCCATGTTTATTGCAGCTCTGTTTACAATAGCAAAAAGTTGGAAGCAACCAAGGTGTCCATCAACGGATGAATGGGTAAATAAATTGTGGTATATTCACACAATGGAATACTACGCATCGATAAAGAACAGTGACGAATCTCTGAAACATTTCATAACATGGAGGAACTTGGAAGGCATTATGCTGAGCGAAATTATTCAGAGGCAAAAGGACAAATATTGTATAAGACCACTATTATAAGATCTTGAGAAATAGTAAAAACTGAGAAGAACACATACTTTTGTGGTTACGAGGGGGGGAGGGAGGGAGGGTGGGAGAGGGTTTTTTATTGATTAATCAGTAGATAAGAACTGCTTTAGGTGAAGGGAAAGACAACACTCAATACATGGAAGGTCAGCTCAATTGGACTGGACCAAAAGCAAAGAAGTTTCCGGGATAAAATGAATGCTTCAAAGGTCAGCGGAGCAAGCGCGGGGGTCTGGGGAACATGGTTTGAGGGGACTTCTATGTCAATTGGCAAAATAATTCTATTATGAAATCATTCTGCATCCCACTTTGAAATGTGGTGTCTGGGGTCTTAAATGCTAACAAGCAGCCATCTAAGATGCATCAGTTGGTCTCAACCCACCTGGAGCAAAGGAAAATGAAGAACACCAAGGCCGCACGACAACTAAGAGCCCAAGAGACAGAAAGGGCCACATGAACCAGAGGCCTACATCATCCTGAGACCAGAAGAACTAGTTGGTGCCCAGCCACAATCGATGACTGCCCTGACAGGGAGCACAGCAGAGGACCCCTGAGGGAGCAGGAGATCAGTGGGATGCAGACCCCAAATTCTCATAAAAAGACCAAACTTAATGGTCTGACTGAGACTGGAGGAATCCCGGCAGCCATGCTCCCCAGACCTTCTGTTGACATAGGACAGGAACCATCCCCGAAGACAACTCATCAGACATGAAAGGGACTGGTCAGCGGGTGGGAGAGAGACGCTGATGAAGAGTGAGCTAATTATATCAGGTGGACACTTGAGATTGTGTTGGCAACTCTTGTCTGGAGGGGGGATGGGAGGATAGAGAGAGAGGGAAGCAGGCAAAATTGTCAAGAAAGGAGAGACTGAAAGGGCTGACTCAAGAGGGGGAGAGTAAGTGGGAGTAGGGAGTGAGATGTATGTAAAGTTATATGTGACAGACTGATTGGATTTGTAAACGTTCACTTGAAGTTTAATAAAAGTTATTAAAAAAAAATGAAATCCTTGACAACTTCAATCTTTTTTCTGTTTATCATGGTTTGGCTTATTGGTCCAGTAGTGAGGATTTTTGGTTTTTTATGTTGAAGTGTAATCCATAATGAAGGCTGTAGTCTTTGATTTTCCTCAGTAAATGCTTCAAATCCTCTTCACTTTCAGCAAAGTTGTGTCATCTGCATAATGCAGGGTGTAATGAATCTTCCTCCAATTCTGATACCTCATTCTTCTTCATATAGTCCAGTTCCTCAGATTATTTGCTCAGCATAGAGATTGAATAGGTATGGTGAAAGGACACAACCCTGACACTCACCTTTCTTGTCTGTAAACCACTCAGTCTCCCCATATTCTGTCTGAACAATTGCCTCTTGATCCACGTACAGGTTCCTGATAACACAATTATGTGTTCTGGAATTCCCATTCTTCACAATGTTATCCATAATTTGTTATGATCCACACAGTCAAATGCCTTTGCATAGCCAGTAAAACACAAGTAAACATCCTTCTGGTATTCTCTGCTTTCAGCCAGGATCCATCTGACATCAGCAATGATATCCCTGGTTCCACTCCCTCTTCTGAATCTGGCTTGAATTTCATGCAGTTCCCTGTTGTTATACTGATATTCAAATCTATTAATGTCCCGTTTATCTTACCATTAATAAGGACCAGTTATAAAAATACATAAATGGTCACCTAATGGTATTAAAAATATGATATTCAAGTCAGCTATTATAGAGACATCTTTGGTTTAGGGTCTATCAAAACCAATATGCCTATTGTTCATGGGAGACATTCATGATATCTCACTGGTTTCTAGTCATGCTTGTAGAGCAAGTCAAAATTTCACCCAAGCTCCTGTCAGTATTAATTATATAAAATACATACGGGTTGGGATGGGTGTATATCATCGCCATTATTATCAGCAACAGCACTTTTTTTGCATTATCACTAAATCAGTTAAAATTTGTGTTAACTGGGTTAAAAAAAAAAACCTGAGTTCAAACTTGTATAATAATTACAGGTGCATGAACCCCTTCTAGAATAAATAAACAACTGACCTAATTAGACAACATCTGGTTTAATTCATGCTCCAGACATAATCACGACAAATGGGATTACAGTTATTGGTGAAATGGTTAAATTATATCCTTGGAACTGGGCTTGAACTCTATCCTAGTTGATTGACAATCCACAAGCTTCGTTGACTTAAAATGTGGGGATATTTCTCATTTATAATACCTCTTGGATGTGAGTCAAGTGCAAATCTGCTCTGTATTATCATCTTTCCTATTTCATTTCTGGTTAGCAGCTCTTATGTTAGCCACTATCATGGCAAATGCATAGGAATATGGATGGAACCCGATAAATGGCACTTAATTCTTCTGCTTGAATGTGGAATCCTTCACTTCACTCATATTCCATTTGCCCAGCAAGTCATATGGCAAATCCTGACGTGAAAGAGATGAGAAATATCCCGCTACTCAGGATGCACCAAGGATAACCCTCTCCCTTGTTTCTAGGTATAGTGAATTAATCATATATTTCATATACCATTAGGCCTGTATTTGGCTTCCATATCATGTTCTTATATTAGTCGTGGAATCGACTCAAAGGCACTGGGTTGGGATATTAGACAGAATTTACTACAATAATGCATAAAAGACAACCACAGAATCTTAGTGACATGTAATAAAAAGTATTTCATGTAACTCTACAGATCAGCTAGGTTTTGAGTTCAGGTTGTTTCCATGCATCTGTTAATTTTCTTGGACAAGTTGAAGGGGCAGCAGACACTTGAGGCATGTTCATCTCACGGTAGAACTTCAAGATTTCAGAGGAGAAGTCTCTTACAGACTAGGCTGGGAAACACCACACTCACACTCATATCCACATTCCATTAACCAAGCACCACGGCCAAGACTAGTGTCAATGGGTCAGGAAATATACTCCTCCCATGGAGACAGTGTAGATCTATGTGTGTGGGGGCAAGCAGGGGAATAATGTCAATATTTGGTGACTAATAGAATAATCTAATCTACACAAGTTGCATTCACTCATCCAAGAAATACTTTCTGGACACAAATATTTTTTTCGGATACCAAAGCAGGATGTCAAAGTAATGCATTCTAGTTGTTGTTAGCTGCCATCAAGTTGGTTCCGAGTTATGGTGACTTTATGCATCATAAAATGAAATATTGCCATGTCCTGTAACATCTTCATGATCTTTGGTATTTTGAGTCCATTGTTGCAGCTATTGGGTTAATCCGTCTCACTGAGGGTTTCCCCCATTTTGGTTGGCTCTCTACTTTACCAAACATGGTACCTTTTTCTACCAATTGGTTTTTCCTGATGACATGTCCAAAGCAAGCAATTTGAAGTCTCACCGTCTGTCATGGATTGAATTGTGTCCCCCCCAAAATATCTGTCAACTTGCCTAGGTCATGATTCCCTTGTACGATTCTATGATTGCCTATCATTTTACGATCTGATGTGGTTTCGCTAAGTGTTGTACACCCTATCACTATGATGTAATAAGATGGATTAGCAGAAGTTATGTTGATGAAATGTATAAGATCAGGTAGTGTCTTAAGTGAATCTCTTTTGAGATACAAAAGAGAGAAGTGAGAAGAGAGACATGGGGGCCTCATACCACCAAGAAAGGAGTGCTGGAGCAGAGTATGTCCTTTGGGTCTGCACTGAGATGCTCCCAGACCAAGGGAAGATTGATGACAAGGACATTCCTCCAGAGCAGACAGAGAGAGAAAGCCTTCCCCTGGAGCTCACGACTTGAATTTGGACTTGTAGCCTACGAGACAGTGAGAGAATAAATTTTTCTTTGTTAAAGCCATCCTCCTGTGGTATTTCTGATATAGCAGCATTAGATGACTAAGACAGCATCCTAATTTCTAAGGTACATTTTGGTTGTATTTCTTCTAAGACTGAATGAGTAAAAATTCATTCTATTGGGAGTCTATGGTATATTGAATATTCTTCATCAATACTGGAGTTTGCATGCATTGATTCTTTTTCTAGTAGTAGATAGACAGAAATAGATACACATAATTACATATATATATAGTTAGATGGTGCCTTGCTATCTGAAGAAAAATTTAAAAAGTAGGGTAAAAGGACAAGATAGTAACTGGTTCAGGGATGAAATCTCTCTATCATTTCTAGAAGCAGACTGCTCAAAGCAAATGAACTGGCTAAAGCCCTAAAATAAGAGATGAGTTATTATCCAAAGAAGAAACCTCAGCAAAATATAGCTGTAATACAATGAAAGAGCCCAGTGAGGTAATAGGAATTGAGGAGCATACAATAATGGAGGCCAGGTGGAGTTGGGCCTTGGTTTAATTTTAAAAGCTTTCCATTCAACTCAGGTTTTTGTAAAATTGAATAGAACCTTAATAAAATCTAACATACTTTAAATGGATTATTCCATGTGCTTTACGGTACAAAGATGGGCACAGTAAGACCATTTAGGTAGATATTACAAAAGTACAGGTGAGTAAGTATGATGACTTGAACCATCAAGTATGGAAAATAGCAAAAGTAGCAAAGTCCTGAAGATAATGAGGAAATGCTGAATAATGCATTCTTTGAGAGAACAGTGGAGTCAGGGATGCTACTAAAGCTTTGGTTGAATAAAGGCATCATTTAACGATAGGGTGAAGATTGAGCAGGAAAATATCCTGGAGAGCGTAATCAACCTTTAAACTTCAAATATGTCAATTCTGAATACTTAATATATATCCTCATGGAGATATTAACTTGGAAGTTGATATTCAACCATGGATTTCAGGGAAGAGAGTCTATTTGGAAATATAAATTTGGTTGTAGAAATTAAACAATGACATAAACTAAAAAAAAAAAAAACTAGATTTAGTCAAATGAGAAGTCTGTTTATTTAAGTAAGGACACAGCACTGTTCATTTATTACAAAATGTCAGGTATCTGGTAGGGGCTGTTACTTATTTTTTAGTACTACTCTGGCTACTTTTGGGCCTTTACGTACCTACATAAGTTTTAGAATTAGTTTGTCATTTTCTTTACAAATTTTGTTGTGATTTTTATTAGATTTGCATAGGATATATAAACAGTATTGGTGGAATTTAGTCTTCTTAACCATTAACTTTCTATAACTCAAGAATTATTGAGATCTACCTTCATGTCAATATTATAATTTTATCCGTGAAATCCTTGAGTGGATATGTGTGTTCATGAGTGTAGGAGTGTGTGCATGCATGTGTGCGTTCATATACACGCATGTAAGTCTGTTTACAGATATACATTAACAAAATATAATCAATAAAATACCAAAAAAACACTGAATAGAAAATACCTAAACTAGAAAGCTACTGAACCATTAAAATCCAAAGCAAATTGCTGTCATATAATTTTTATGTTACTTTTATCAAAATATCAAGAAACTTGCAATTCTTATACTTTGTAGTATATTTCAGACACAGGGCATAGTGAGGGTAAGGCATTTCCAGGGGCAATCTCTAAGTTCAGCCTTTCCCTATCCCAAATTTCAAGATGAATAGATGTTGATGAGTCAGCAGAAATGTCTTCCCCCCTCTTGTCTGGCTTTCATATATGTGGCGCCTAAAAGCATTCTGTACCTTGTCTGCTGCACCCTTGGACTTGGACCCTGGTGCATGTGCCCCCCTTTTGCTATGCTTCTGTTTAGACAATGGAGAATATAAAATAGAACAAAAGCATGTGATTAATAATAACCATACAAATTCTAGTTGCATGAGCAAGAACAAGTTACTTAACCTCTCTGAGCCTCAACTTTGTCATCTGTACAATGGCAGTAATAACAGTAACAGATTCAATAGAAGTAATAGGTTTTGACGTTGTGAGGATTAACTAGTTGCCATCCAACTGATTTCATCTCATGGCAAACCCATACTCTGTAGGGCTTTCAATTGCTGTGAACTTTTGGAGGTAGGTCACTAAGTCTTTCTTCTGAGGTGCCTCTGGGCAGATTGAAACCACAAATATTTTGATTAACAGCAAAGAGCTTAATAATTTGTGCAACTAGGGACTCCCTGTGAAAGTTAAGTGACTTATTATAAACAAAATGTGTAGAACACTGTTTGGTATATTGTAGTTACTACTTAATTGTTATCAGAAATTGTTATCAATATATCATGAATATTTATGGCATTATTACTGAAACATTTGATAACAAAGAGAACAAAAATATAAAGTTGGAAAAGTCTCACATATCCATATTATTTAATACCATAAATAAAATCCCAGAAAATGAATGCTGTCAGTAGATAAAAAAAAAAAACTATATTTTAAACATATATTTGTAATTACAAAACTCCTAAGATGGCCCGAAAATAGGACCAGTACAATAATGCATTCATTAAAAAATGTTAAGTAGAGGCGGGACCAAGATGGCGGACTAGGTGGACGCTACCGCGGATCCCTCTTGCCACAAAGACTCGGAAAAACAAGTGAATCGATCACATGCATAACAATCTACAAACCCTGAACAACAAACACAGATTTAGAGATGGGAACGAACAAATACGGAGAGGCAGCGATTGTTTTCAGAGCCTGGAGCCAGCTTACCAGTCAGCGGATTTTCTGGAAAAACTAGTTTCCCAGTGATGGCTCGGAGACAGCAGTCCATATCAAACCACATAAAGAAGCAGACCATGACAGCTTCTCCAACCCCCCAAACAAAAGAATCAAAATCTTTCCCAAATGAAGATACAATACTGGAATTATCAGATACAGAATATAAAAAAACTAATTTACAGAATGCTTAAAGACATCACAAATGAAACAAGGCAAACTGCAGAAAAAGCCAAGGAACACACCGATAAAACTGTTGAAGTACTCAAAAAGATTATTCAAGAACATAGTGGAAAAATTAATAAGTTGCAAGAATCCATAGAGAGACAGCATGTAGAAATCCAAAAGATTAACAATAAAAGTACAGAATTAGACAACGCAATAGGAAGTCTGAGGAGCAGACTCGAGCAATTAGAAGGCAGAGTGGGACATCTGGAGGACCAGGGAATCAACACCAACATAGTTGAAAAAAAATCAGATAAAAGAATTTAAAAAAATGAAGAAACCCTAAGAATCATGTGGGACTCTATCAAGAAGGACAACTTGCGTGTGATTGGAGTCCCAGAACAGGGAGGGGGGACAGAAAACACAGAGAAAATAGTTGAAGAACTCCTGACACAAAATTTCCCTGACATCATGAAAGACGAAAGGATATCTATCCGAGATGCTCATCGAACCCCATTTAAGATTGATCCAAAAAGAAAAACACCAAGACATATTATCATCAAACTCACCAAAACCAAAGATAAACAGAAAATTTTAAAAGCAGCCAGGGAGAAAAGAAAGGTTTCCTTCAAGGGAGAATCAATAAGAATAAGTTCAGACTACTCAGCAGAAACCATGCAGGCAAGAAGGGAATGGGATGACGTATACAGAGCACTGAAGGAGAAAAACTGCCAGCCAAGGATCATATATCCAGCAAAACTCTCTCTGAAATATGAAGGGGAAATTAAGATATTTACAGATAAACACAAGTTTAGAGAATTTGCAAAAACCAAACCAAAGCTACAAGAAATACTAAAGGATATTGTTTGGTCAGAAAACCAATAATATCAGATACCAGCACAATACAAGGTCACAAAACAGAATGTCCTGATATCAACTCAAATAGGGAAATCACAAAAACAAACAAATTAAGATTAATTAAAAAAAAACAATACACATAACAGGGAATCATGGAAGTCAATAGGTAAAAGATCACAATAATCAAAAAGAGGGACTAAATACAGGAGGCATTGAACTGCCAGATGGAGAGTGATACAAGGCGATATAGAATGATACAAGTTAGGTTTTTACTTAGAAAAATAGGGGTAAATAATAAGGTAACCACAAAAAGGTATAACAAATCCATAACTCAAGATAAAAGCCAAGAAAAATGTAATGACTCAACCAACATAAAGTCAAACACTATGAAAATGAGGATCTCACAATTTACTAAGAAAAACGTCTCAGCACAAAAAAGTACGTGGAAAAATGAAATTGCCAACAACACACATGAAAAGGCATGAAAATGACAACACTAAAAACTTATTTATAATTATGCTTAATGTAAATGGACTAAATGCACCAATAAAGAGACAGAGAGTCACAGACTGGATAAAGAAACACGATCCGTCTATACGCTGCCTACAAGAGACACACCTTAGACTTAGAGACACAAACAAACTAAAACTCAGAGGATGGAAAAAAATATATCAAGCAAACAATAAGCAAAAAAGAAGAGAAGTAGCAATATTAATTTCTCACAAAATAGGCTTTAAACTTAAATCCACCACAAAGGATAAAGAAGGACACTATATAATGATAAAAGGGACAATTAATCAGGAAAACATAACCATATTAAATATTTACGCACCCAATGACAGGGCTGCAAGATACATAAATCAAATTTTAACAGAATTGGAAAGTGAGATAGACACCTCCACAATTATAGTAGGAGATTTCAACACACCACTTTCGGAGAAGGACAGGACATCCAGTAAGAAGCTCAATAGAGACACGGAAGACCTACTTACAACAATCAACCAAATTGACCTCATTGACTTATACAGAACTCTCCACCCAACTGCTGCAAAGTATGCTTTTTTTTCTAGCGCACATGGAACATTCTCTAGAATAGACCACGTATTAGGTCATAAAACAAACCTTTGCCGAGTCCAAAACATCGAAATATTACAAAGCATCTTCTCAGACCACAAGGCAATAAAACTAGAAATCAATAACAGAAAAACTAGGGAGAAGAAATCAAATACTTGGAAAATGAACAATACCCTCCTGAAAAAAGACTGGGTTATAGAAGACATTAAGGAACGAATAAGGAAATTCATAGAATGCAACGAGAATGAAAATACTTCCTATCAAAACCTCTGGGACACAGCAAAAGCAGTGCTCAGAGGCCAATTTATATCGAAAAATGCACACATACAAAAAGAAGAAAGAGCCAAAATCAGAGAACTGTCCCGACAACTTGAACAAATAGAAAGTGAGCAACAAAAGAATCCATCAGGCACCAGAAGAAAACAAATAATAAAAATTAGAGCTGAACTAAATGAATTAGAGAACAGAAAAACAATTGAAAGAATTAACAAAGCCAAAAGCTGGTTCTTCGAAAAAATTAACAAAATTGACAAACCATTGGCTAGACTGACTAAAGAAATACAGGAAAGGAAACAAATAACCCGAATAAGAAACGAGAAGGACCACATCACAACAGAACCAAATGAAATTAAAAGAATCATTTCAGATTACTACGAAAAATTGTACTCTAACAAATTTGAAAACCTAGAAGAAATGGATGAATTCTTGGAAAAACACTACCTACCTAAACTAACACATTCAGAAGTAGAACAACTGAACAGACCCATAACAAAAAAAGAGATTGAAACGGTAATCAAAAAACTTCCAACAAAAAAAAAAGCACTGGCCCAGACGGCTTCACTTGCAGAGTTCTACCAAACTTTCAGAGAAGAGTTAACACCACTACTACTAAAGGTATTCCAAAGCATAGAAAAGGACGGAATACTACCCAACTCATTCTATGAAGCCACCATCTCCCTGATCCCAAAACCAGGTAAAGACATTACAAAAAAAGAGAATTACAGACCTATATCCGTCATGAACATAGATGCAAAAATCCTCAACAGAATTCTGGCCAATAGAATCCAACAACACATCAAAAAAATAATTCACCATGATCAAGTGGGATTTATACTAGGTATGCAAAAGAAAAACAAAAAAAGTTGTATGCAAGGCTGGTTTAATATCAGAAAAACCATTAATGTAATCCATCACATAAATAAAACAAAAGACAAAAACCACATGATCTTATCAATTGATGCAGAAAAGGCATTTGACAAAGTCCAACACCCATTTATGATAAAAACTCTCACCAAAATAGGAATTGAAGGAAAATTCCTCAACATAATAAAGGGCATCTATGAAAAGCCAACAGCCAGTATCACTCTAAATGGAGAGAACCTGAAAGCATTTCCCTTGAGAACGGGAACCAGACAAGGATGCCCTTTATCACTGCTCTTATTCAACATCGTACTTGAAGTCCTAGCCAGGGCAATTAGGCTAGACAAAGAAATAAAGGGTATCCAGATTGGCTAGGAGGAAGTAAAGTTATCACTATTTGCAGATGACATGATCTTATACACAGAAAACCCTAAGGAATCCTCCAGAAAACTACTGAAACTAATAGAAGAGTTTGGCAGAGTCTCAGGTTATAAAATAAACACACAAAAATCACTTGGATTCCTCTACATGAACAAAAAGAACACTGAAGAGGCAATAACCAAATCAATACCATTCACAGTAGCCCCCAAGAAGATAAAATACTTAGGAATAAATCTTACCAAGGATGTAAAAGACCTATACAAAGAAAACTACAAAGCTCTACTACAAGAAATTCAAAAGGACATACTTAAGTGGAAAAACATACCATGCTCATGGATAGGAAGACTTAACAGAGTAAAAATGTCTCTTCTACCAAAAGCCATCTATACATATAACGCACTTCCGATCCAAATTCCAATGTCATATTTTAAGGGGATAGAGAAACAAATCACCAATTTCATATGGAAGGGAAAGAAGCCCCTGATAAGCAAAGCATTACTGAAAAAGAAGAAGAGAGTGGGAGGCCTCACTCTACCTGATTTCAGAACCTATTATACAGCCACAGTAGTCAAAACAGCCTGGTACTGGTACAACAACAGGCACATAGACCAGTGGAACAGAATTGAGAACCCAGATATAAGTCCATGCACGTATGAGCAGCTGATATGTGACAAAGGACCAGTGTCAGTAAATCGGGGAAAAGATAGTGTTTTTAACAAATGGTGCTGGCATACCTGGATATCCATTTGCAAAAGAATGAAACAGGACCCATACCTCACACCATGCACAAAAACTAACTCCAAGTGGATCAAAGACCTAAACATAAAGACTAAAACGATAAAGATCATGGAAGAAAAAATAGGGACAACCCTAGGAGCCCTAATATAAGGCATAAACAGAATGCAAAACATTGCCAAAAATGATGAAGAGAAACCCGATAACTGGGAGTTCCTAAAAATCAAACATTTATGCTCATCTAAAGACTTCACCAAAACAGTAAAAAGACCACCTACAGACTGGGAAAGAATTTTCAGCTATGACATGTCAGACCAGAGCCTGATCTCTAAAATCTAAATGATTCTGTCAAAAGTCAACCACAAAAAGACAAACAACCCAATCAAGAAGTGGGCAAAGGATATGAACACACATTTCACTAAAGAAGATATTCAGGCAGCCAACAGATACATGAGAAAATGCTCTCGATCATTAGCCATTAGAGAAATGCAAATTAAAACTACGATGAGATTCCATCTCACACCAACAAGGCTGGCATTAATCCAAAAAACACAAAATAATAAATGTTGGAGACGCTGCGGAGAGATTGGAACTCTTATACACTGCTGCTGGGAATGTAAAATGGTACAACCACTTTGGAAATCTATCTGGCGTTATCTTAAACAGTTAGAAATAGAACTACCATACAACCCAGAAATCCCACTCCTCGGAATATACCCTAGACATACAACAGCCTTCACACAAACGGATATATGCACACCCATGTTTATTGCAGCTCTGTTTACAATAGCAAAAAGCTGGAAGCAACCAAGGTGTCCGTCAACGGGTGAATGGGTAAATAAATTGTGGTATATTCACACAATGGAATACTACACATCGATAAAGAACAGTGACGAATCTCTGAAACATTTCATAACATGGAGGAACCTGGAAGGCATTATGCTGAGCGAAATTAGAGGCAAAAGGACAAATATTGTATAAGACCACTATTATAAGATCTTGAGAAATAGTAAAAACTGAGAAGAACACATACTTTTGTGGTTACGAAGGGGGGAGGGAGGGAGAGGGTTTTTTATTGATTAATCAGTAGATAAGAACTGCTTTGGGTGAAGGGAAAGACAACACTCAATACATGAAAGGTCAGCTCAATTGGACTGGACCAAAAGCAAAGAAGTTTCCGGGATAAAATGAATGCTTCAAAGGTCAGCGGAGCAGGGGCGGGGGTCTGGGGAAAATGGTTTGAGGGGACTTCTATGTCAATTGGCAAAATAATTCTATTATGAAATCATTCTGCATCCCACTTTGAAATGTGGCATCTGGGGTCTTAAATGCTAACAAGCGGCCATCTAAGATACATCAATTGGTCTCAACCCACCTGGAACAAAGGAAAATGAAGAACACCAAGGTCACACGACAACTAGGAGCCCAAGAGACAGAAAGGGCCACATGAACCAGAGACCTACATCATCCTGAGACCAGAAGAACTAGTTGGTGCCCGGCCACAATCGATGACTGCCCTGACAGGGAGCACAACAGAGAACTCCTGAGGGAACAGGAGATCAGTGGGATGCAGACCCCAAATTCTCATAAAAAGACCATACTTAATGGTCTGACTGCGACTAGAGGAATCCCGGCGGCCATGGTCCCCAGACCTTCTGTTGGCACAGGACAGGAACCATCCCCGAAGACAACTCATCAGACATGAAAGGGACTGGTCAGCGGGTGGGAGAGAGATGCTGATGAAGAGTGAGCTAATTATATCAGGTGGACACTTGAGAGCGTGTTGGCAGCTCTTGTCTGGAGGGGGAATGGGAGGATAGAGAGAGAGGGAAGCTGGCAAAATTGTCACGAAAGGAGAGACTGAAAGGGCTGACTCAATAGGCGAAGAACAGGTGGGAGTACGGAGTAAGATGTATGTAAACTTATATGTGACAGACCGATTGGATTTGTAAACATTCACTTGAAGCTTAATAAAAGTTAATTAAAAAAATACAAAAAAAAATGTTAAGTAAGTGCATATTGTTTGTCAACTGCTGTTTCAGGTCCCATAGAAACATAAGTAAACCATCAGACAAATTCTCTGCCCATCAGAAACTTACAGTCCAATGTAGAAATACACAAAAAATGCATATACAAATAGAGATACAGTAAAAATCAAAGTGATGCTTATGCTTACAAAATGAGCAAGGCATTGAAGTAGAATGTTAATTTATAGGTTAAATTAGTTGGTCAGCAAAGTCCTTTCTTAACAGTGATATCTCAGCAGAGATCTGAATGAAAGGGGAGAGCCAAACAACAGGAAAATATGCAAAAAAAAAAAAAAATACTAGGAGAGAGAACCAACCCCAGTCCAAAGGCCTAGAGAAAATGAAACAAAACGAGCAGGATGCACAGCAGAAATCAAGGGAGAGAGGGGTGCTCTGTAGTGAGGTGAGAGATATGTCCAAAAGATTATCATGGCAGCCTATAGGACTTGGATTTATTTAAAATCTTTGAAAAGATTTGATCAGAGAGACATGTCACCTGAGTAATGTTTTAAGAACTTCCCCCTGGTTGTTGTCTGATTAGACTCTAGAGGGAAAATTGAAGGTTGGGAGAGCAGCTAGGAGGTCCTTACAGTGTCTGAGCAAGCTGTAGTGGCAGCCAGGCCCAGGGTGTTGGCAAGGGAGTAATTTAGAAGGGGGCAGATATGGAATCTATTCTGAAGATACAACCAAGAGAAAGTGTTGTGTATAAGATGTTAGAGAAAGAGAGAAGTCAATGATGACTCCAAATTAGAGAAAAACCCTGACATCACGTCAGTGGGAGATAAACATTTTTGGTAAAAAATAATACAAATTCCCATAGAACACTAAATACAAACATATTAATTTTTTTTTAATAGTCTAGAAGAGGCAGAAAAAAATCTGTAATATGATAAAATGTATACATAGTTTAAATGGAAAATAAAACACTGTTAATGTTTTCCATCAATGTTACAATCAAACATTAAGGATCAAATACTCAACATTTTTCTTGGAAATCGTAGACCTGGATATCATGGCAAACAACACTGGAACCAAAAATATCTCACCTTTGAAAAGCTAGCAAAAACAAATGGTATTTACGTATGATATAATCAACCTGAAACACTATTAGACTCAACTGAAAAATCATATGAACTAAAAAGAATGCTCAGAAAGTATAACTGGCACCCCATTAATATAGATAAAGTATAACCCTGAAGAGTTATAAATTTTATTTTCTCATAAATAAAAAATGCAACAAAATTTATACATTTCCTAAATCTAAATTATCAATTTAGATTTAGGAAATGTATTTTGTGATATTTATATAAAACATTTTTTCTTTGAACTCCACTTAAACCAAATGAAACCCATTGTTATTGAGTTGATTCCAACTTACAACAACCCTGTAAGAGAGATGTAACTGCTCAGTAGGATATTCTTGCTGTACTTCTTCCAAGACAGATTTTTTTCTCCTTTTGGCAGTCCACGGTACATTAAATATTCTTCACTAAAACCATTATTCAAAGGCACCAACTCTTCTCTGGTCTTCCTTACTCCTTGTCTAGCTTTCACACACGTATAAGGCAGTTGAAAACACCATGGCTTGGATCAGGCACTCCGTGGTCCTTAAAGTGACATCTTTGCTTTTTAACACTTTAAGGAAGTCTTTTGCAGCAGATTTGCCTAAAGTAGCACGTCATTTGATTTCTTGAATGCTGCTTTGATTGTCACTCCAAGTAAAATGAAATCCTTGACAAGTTCAATATTTTCTCCTTTTATCATGACGTTTCTAAGTGGCCTGGTTGTGAGGATTTCTGCTTTCTTTATGTTGAGGTGTAATCTATAATGAAGGCTGTGGTTTTTGACCTTTATCACTAAGTACTTCAAGTCCTCTTCACTTTCAGTAAGCATGGTCTTGTCATCTGCATATCACAGGTTGTTAATGAGTCTTCCTCTAATCCTGATGCCAAATTCTTCTATACAGTCTGGCTTCTCAGGTTACTTGGTCAGCGTACAGATTGAATAAGTATGGTGAAAAGATACAAACCTGATGCACATCTTTCTTAACTTTAAACCATGAAGTATCCCCTTGTTCTGTTGGAACGATTGCCTCTTGATCTATGTCCAAGTTTCTTATGAGCAAAATTAAGTGCTCTAAATTCCCATTCTTTGCTATGTTATCCATAATTGGTTATGATCCACACAGTCGAATGTCTTTGCATAGTCAATAAAACACAGGTAAACATCTTTCTGGTACTCTCTGCTTTCAGCCAGGATCCATCTGACATCAGCAATGATATCCCTCATTCCATATCCTCTCCTGAATTCATCTTGAACTTCTGGCAGTTCCCTGTCAATACACTGCTACAGCCACTTTTGAATGATCTTCAGGAAAATTTTGCTTGTATGTGATATCAATGATATTGTTCAAGAATTTCTGCATTTGCTTGGACCTCCTTTCTTGGGAATAGGCATATATATTGGCTCTCTTCCAGTTGGTTGGCCAGGTAGCTGTCTTCCAAATTTCTTGGCATAGACAAATGAGCACTTCCAGTGCTGCATTTGTTTGTTGAAACATCTCAACTGGTACTCTGTCAGTTCCTGGACCCTTGTTTTTTGCCATTCCTTTCAGCATAGCATGGACTTCCTGCAGTACCGTTGGATCTTGATCATATGCTACATCCTGAAATGTTGAACATTGACCAATTAGTTTTGGTATAATGACTCTGTGTATTCCTCCCATCTTTCTCTTGATATTTCGTTCAATATTTTGCCCATAGAATCCTTCAATATTGCGACTTGCAGCTTGAATTTTTCTTCAGTTCTTTTGACTTGAGAAATACTGAGAGTTTTCTTCCCTTTTGATTTTCTAGCTCCAGATCTTTGCACAGTTCATTACAATATTTTATTTTGTCTTCTCAAGCTGCCCTTTGGATCTTCTGTTCAGCTCTTCTACTTCTTAATTTCTTCTATTCCCTTTAGCTACTGGATATTTTAGAGCAAGTTTCGAAGTCTCTTTTGACATCCGTTTTGGTCTCTTCTTTCTTTCCTGTCTTTATGATACATATAAACCAAAACCTATTGTCATTGAGTCAATTTTGACAGAGTAGAACTGTCCCATAGGGTTTCCAAAGAGCACCTGGTGGATTCAAACTGCCGACCTTCTGACTGGCAGTCATAGCTCTTAACCACTATGCCACCAGACCAGGGTTTCCTATTTCCTATAGCACTCCTCAAATCAACATGAAAGTATAAAAATTAGCAAAATATATGTCAGGAGAGTCCAGTAGAAGATAAGAAGACACTACTATATTCATGGAAATTTATCTAATTTCACTAAAAAATAAATTTAAATTAAAATGGCAGTTGGAATTCATCATTTTTCCAAATGGTTTACCAGATATTGGAAGATTTAAAAATAGTAATAGTAATGGTCCAAGGGAAAGCAGGTGCCCTCAACCATCGTTGCAAATATGGATTGTGAAACTTTGTGATGATGTATTTGCAGTTTTTTCAATATTTATATTTATGCTAGAAATAATCCAAGTTAGGAATTCATAAAATGCAAATAGACAACTTTACATACTTTTCTTCATTACATTTTATAAGAGGATTTTTTGAATCAAAAAAAAAAAAAAAAAGGAAAGAATTCCCATGACTGTGAATTTCCATCAGTCAGGCATGAGAACATAATGTCTACTTTGAAAGCATGAGGAAAACTTACATTCTAACCTAGAAATATATCTATCAAATATAGCTAGACAAGAATGCATCAGATGCAGGCAGGGCCAAGACAGTGGAGTAGTCAGATGCTTCTGATAGTCCCTCTTACAACAAAGACCTGAAAAAACAAGTAAATTGATTATATATATGACAAGCTAGGAGCCCTGAACATCAAAGGCAAAGTTAAGAAATTGGACTTAGCAACAGAGGGAGGGAGATATGGTTCAGAAGCAGCAAGAAGTTGCCGGACCTAACTCAGTGGGAACCAGCGCCCCTCATCCCTGATCTGCTGGTGTGACTGCAGAGGGGCTGGCAGTAGCTTTCTGTACACAGTTTCCCCAGCCACAGAGAGCCAGTGGCAGAGTCTACTCACACCTCCAGAATCAGAGAAGAACAGCGCTCTCTGCATAAGTGCTAGCATTTAATTCACTGCACAGATCAAATACCTCCCCTTTCAAAAAAAACTCTCCCCCATTTAACTGATCCATCACCCCACTGTCCCAGGCCCCCGAGCTGGCTTCAGTGACATTCGATTTCCCTGGGCCTGAGATAGGTCCTGGCATGCAACCAGAGCCACTGGAGAAGGAGTAAATTAACAAACAGGGAAAAAATAATCTGATGGCTCCTCTAAGCTGGAAACTCAGGGCAGAAGCATCTCCTGTCCAGGCACAAGTGGTCCATAGACTTTGAATGGCTTTCACCCCTGCATAGAACTGTGTGGCCCATTTCAGGAGCTGGGTTCTTGTTACAGTGCATGGGCGTGTGGCCTAAGGTCTGACTTTAACGGTTTCAGCTGTGCAGTGGCGAGGTGGGTTCTTGATGCTTGACACTGCTCTATTAAGCAGGGTCCTCAACTACCCACATCAGGGGCCTGAGGACTGGTGGCTCCACCTATGCCACCTAGCCACCCATATCAGGGATACAAGGATAAGTGGTGTCTCCCAGTCCTTACAGTTAAAAGTATCGGGTGTCAATGGTATGGCTGCAGAGCCCACCCACTTGTGCACTCTAGAGAACAGGGGCGTGTCTTCCTCACAAACACTAAGGGAAAGGTTGTCAGCCCCCTACCTTGCTCAGAGTGTGACCACCTGATGCAACAAGAGACCTGTGCATACACCAATCACCACTGCTCCTCAAAGACAGTAGGTGAGAGCCTACACCACACACTTGGTGACCAACTACCTGGAAATATGAGCTGAATCCTTACAAGAAAACTGAATGGACTTCTAGGCTCATATATCTGATAACAGCTCTAGCCATCTGGTGACAGGACATTAGAGCTTCAAAGGCTCCATTAATCAAGCCAACTAATTTGAGCAGCCTATTAAGTATTTCAAAACAAAACAAAGCAAGAAGCTAGGACACAGTATGCAAACATACAGAGACAACAGTCAATATAAAATCACATAAAGAAGCAGACAATGATCATGTCAGCAAGCTTCCAAAGCAAAGAATTGAGGAATCTTCCAGATGAAGATATATTCCTAGAATTACCAGAGATAGAATACAAAATATTAATATACAGAACTCTTCAAGATATCAGGAAAGAAAAAAAATAAAAAAGAGATCAGGCAAAATGCAGAACAAGCCAAGGAACACACAGATAAAGCAGTTGAGGGAATTAAGAAGGTTATTCAAGAGAATAAGGAAAAATTTAATAGGCTTCAAGAATCCTTAGAGAGACAGCAGTCAGAAACTCAGAAGATCAACAATAAAATTTCAGAATTAGACAACTCAGTAGAAAGTCAAAGGAGCAGAATTCAAGAAGGTGAAGTCAGAATTAGTGAGACTGAAAACAAAATACTTGGCACCAATATATTCAAAGAAAAATCAGATAAAAGAATTTTAAGAAATGAAGAAATCCTAAGAATCATGTGGGACTCTATCAAGAGAAATAGCCTACGAGTAATCAGAGTACTAGAACAGGGAGGAAAAACAGAAAATACAGAGAAAATTGTTGAAAATTTGTTGGCAGAAAACCTCCCTGATATCATGAAAGATGAGATATCCATCCAAGATGCTCATCTAACCCCACAGAAGGTAGATCTCAAAAGAAAGATATCAAGACATATTATAGTCAATCTTGCCAAAACCAAAGATAAAAGAGAATTTTAAGAGCAGCTAGGGATAAACAAAAAGTGACCTGCGAAGGACAGTCAGTAAGACTAATCTCGGACTACTCAGCAGAAACTATGCAGGCAAGAAGACAATGGGAGGACATATATAAAGACTTAAAGGGAAAATAATTGCCAGCCAAGAATTATCTATCCAGCAAAACTGTCTCAAATATGAAGGTGAATTATGGCATTTCCAGATAAACAGAAGTTGAGGGATATTGCCAAAACCAAACCAAAATTACAAGAAATTCTAAAGGAAATCCTCCAGTTAGAAACTCAATAACATCAGATAACAATCCAAGACAAGAACAGAGAACAGGGAAACCAGATATCATCCAAGACAGAGAAATCACAAAACTAAATCAAAGCTAAAATGCTCAGAACAGGGAAACAGACATCAGTAAGTAAAAGATGACAACATTAACTCAAAAAAGAAGGACTAAAAGATGTAGTCATAGATCTTTCATATGGAGTATGAAAATAGGGGTAAATATCAAGGTAATCACAAAGGAAAATAACAATCCTGCACATCAAAATAATAATAAAAAAAGAAAAACATGAAGACAGCAAAAACAAAAGCAAAAGCAATAGAAAAGAGGAAAAGACAATACATAAAGAAAAATTACTCAGCACAGAAAATTCAGTGGAAAAAAGAAACTGTCAATAACCCCAAAAAAGTCATCAAAATGACAGCACTAAACTCATACCTAGACATAATTACGCTGAATGTAAATGTACTAAATGCACCAATAAAGAGACAGAGAGTGGCAGAATGGATTAAAAAAAATGATCTGCCTATATGTTGCCTACAAGAGACACACCTTAGACATAAAGATACAAACAAACTAAAACTCAAAGGATGGAAAAGAGACACCAAACAAACAACAACCAAAAAAGAAGAGTGGCAATATTAATTTCTAACAAAATAGATTTTAAAGTAAAATCTACCACAAAGGATAAGGAAGGAGCCTTTTGTGCACCCAATGACGGGGCTCCAAAATACATAAAATGAACTCTAAAAACACTGAAAACAGAGATGGGCAGCTCTACAATAATAGTAGGAGGCTCCAACACACCATTTTGGTGAAGGACAGAATATCCAGAAAGAAGCTAAATAAAGACAGTGAAAATCTAAATGCCACAATCAACCAACCTGATCTCATAGGCACATACAGAACACCCCACCCAACGGCAGACAAGCATATTTTCTTTTCCAGTGCACATGGAACATTCTCCAGAATAGACCACATATTAGGTCATAAGCAAGTCTTAACAGAATCAAAAACATCAAAATATCTCGAAGCACCTTTTCTGACTGTAAAGCCATAAAAGTAGAAACCAATAACATAAAGCAAGTGAAAAAAAAATTGAACACACAGAAACTGAACAACACCTTGCTGAAATATTACTGGGTTATAGAAGAAATTAAGGATGGAATAAAGAAATTCATAGAATCAAATGAGAATGAAAACACTTCCTACCAAGACCTGTGGGACACAGCAAAAGCAGTGCTCAGAGGTCAATTTATAGCAATAAATGCACACATCCAAAAGAAGAAAAGGCCAAAATCAAAGAATTATCCCTACAACTCAAAGAAATAGAAAGAAAGCAGCAAAAGAAGTCCTAGGGTACCAGTAGAAACAAAATAATAAAAATTAGAGCAGAATTAAATGAAATAGAAAAAAGAAAAACAATTGAAAGAGTTAACAAGACCAACTGCTGGTTCTATGAAAAGATCAACAAAATCGATAAACCATTGGCCAAATGAACAAAAGAAAAATAGAAGAGAAAGCAAATAACCCAGATAAGAAATGAGATCGGCAATATTACAACAGACCCAACTGTAATTAAAAGAATCCTAACAGAATATTATGAAAAATTGTACTCCAACAAATTTGAAAACCTAGAAGAATTGGATAAATTTCTAGAAATGCGCTACCTACCTAATCTAACACAAACAGATGTAGAACAACTGAATAAACCTATAACAAAAGAAGAAATCGAAAAGATAATTAAAAATTCCCAATAAATAAAAGCCCTGGCCCTGATGACTTCACTGGAGAATTCTACCAAACTTTCAGAGAAGTGTTAACACCACTACTATTAAAGGTATTTCAGAACATACCAAAGGATGGAATACTCCCAATCTCATTCTAAAAAAAAAAAGACACCACAAAAAAAGAAAATTACAGACCAATATTCCTCATAAACTTAGACACAAAAACCCTCAGCAAAATTCTAGCCAACAACATATTGAAAAAGTAATTCACCATGACCAAGTAGGATTCATACTAGGTATGCTGAGATGGTTTAACATTTAAAAAACAATCAGTGTAATCCATCATATAAATAAAAGACAAGAACCACATGATCTTATGGATTGATGCAGAAAAGGCATTTGACAAAGTCCAACACCCATTCATGATAAAGACTCTCAGCAAAATAGGAATAGAAGGAAAATTCCTCCACATAATAAAGGGCATTTATGTAAAGCCAACAGCCAACAGCACCCTAAATAGAGCAAGTCTGAAATCATTCCCCTTGAGAACGGGAACCAGACAAGGATGCCCTTTATCATCACTTTTATTCAACATTGTTCTGGAGGTCCTAGCCAGAGCTGTTAGTCTAGGGAAAAAAAAAAAAAAAGCATCCAAATTGGTAAGGAAGAAATAAACTATCTCTATTATCTCTATTTGCAGATGATATGATTTTTTACACAGAAAACCCTAAAGAATCCACAAGAAAACTACTGGAACTAATAGAAGATTTCAGCAAAGTATCGGGACACAAGATAAACATACAAAAACCAGTTGGATTCCTCTATATGAGCAAAGAAAAAGTCGAAGAGGAAATCATGAAATGAATACCATTTACAATAGCCCCAAGAAGATTAAATACTTAGGAACAAATCTAACCAGAGACATAAAAGACCTATACAAAGAAAACTATGAGACACTGCTGCAAGAAACCGAAAGAGACCTACATAAGTGAAAAAACATACCTTGTTCTTCAATGGGAAGACTCAAGATTGTGAAAATGTTTATTCTACTCCAAGCAATCTATAGATAAATGCAAGCCTGATCCAAACTCCAATGGCATTTTTTAATGAGATGGAGAAACAAATCACCAAGTTCATATGGAAAGGGAATAGGCCCTAGATAAGTAAAACAGTACTGAAAAATTAGAACAAAGTGGGAGGCCTCACACTACCTGATTTTAGTACATGTCATAACACCAGGGTAGTCAAAACAGCCTGGTACTGGCACAACAGCAGGTACATAGACCAATGGAACAGAATTGAGAATTCAGACATAAATTCATCCATGTATGAGCAGCTTGTATTTAACAAAGGCCCAAAGTCCATTAAATGGAGAAAACACAGTCTCTTTAACAAATGGTGCTGGAATAACTGGATATCCATCTGCAAAAAAATGAAACAAGACCCATACCTCTCACACCATGCAGAAAAACTAACTCAAAATGGATCAAAGACCTAAATATAAAATCTAAAATGATAAAGATCATGGAAGAAAAAATAAGAAGAACTCTAGTAGCCCTCAAACATAGCATAAACAGTATACAAAACATTGCCAACAATGCACAAACACTGGAAGGTAAAGTCGATAACTGGGAGCTTCTAAAAATGAAACACTTATCCTCATCCAAAGGCCTCACCAAAAGAGTAAAAAGACTACCTATAGACTGGGAAAAAAAATTTTGGCTACGACAAATCCGATCAGTGTCTAAATATTTGAAATCTACAAGATACTGCCAAACTTCAACAACAAAAAGACAAATAAACCAATTAAAAAATGGGCAAAGGGTATGAACAGAAACTTCACCAAATAAGACGTTCAGGCGGCTAACAGCTACATTAGGAAATGCTCATGATCAATAGCCTTTAGAGAAATGCAAATCAAAACTACAATGAGATACCATCTTACCACAACGAAGCTGGCTCTAATCTAAAAAACACAAAATAACAAATGTTGGAGAGGTTGTGGAGAGACTGGAACACTTATACACGGCTGGTGGGAATGTAAAATGGTACAACCACTTAGGAAATCGATTTGGCGTTTCCTTAAAAAGATAGGAGTACCATACGATCCAGCAATCCCACTCCTTGGAATATAGTGTAGAGAAATAAGAGCCCTACAAGAATAGATATATGCACACCCATGTTCACTGCAGCACCGGTGCAATAGCAAAGAGATGGAAACAATCAAGGTGCCCATCAATACAAATTATGGTATGTTCACACAATGGAATATGATGCAACAATAGAGAAAAACAATGAATCCATGAAACATCTCATAACATGTAGGAATCTGGAAGGCATTATACTGATTGAAATTAGTCAGTTGCAGGACAAATATTGCATGAGACCACTATTATAAGAACTCAGGAAAAGGTTTAAACACAGAAGAAAACGTTCTTTGATGATTACGAGAATGGGGAAGGAGGAAGAGGGATATTCACTAATTACGGAGTAAAAAAAAAAAAAAAAAATTTTTTTTTTTCTTTTTAAAAAAAAAAATTACGGAGTAGACAAGAATTATTTTAGGTGAAGGGAAGGACAACACCATACAGGGGAAGTCAGCACAACTGGATTAATCCAAAAGCTAAGCAGTTTCCTGAATACAACAAAACACTTTGAGGGACAGAGTAGCAAGGGTGGGGGTCTGGGGACCGTGGTTCAGGGGACATCTAGGTCAACTGACATAACAAATTGTGTTAAGAAAGTATTCCACATCCCACTTTGATGAGTGGTGTCCGGGGTCTTGAAAGTTAGCAAGCGGCCATTTAAGATGCATCAATTGATCTCAATCCGCCCGGAGCAAAGGAGAATGAAGAACACCAAAGACTCAGGGAAATAACTAGATGGTGCCCGGTTCCCACCAATGACTGCACTGAAAGGGAACACAACAGAGAATCTCTGATGGAGCAGGAGAAAAGTGGAATGCAGACCTCAAATTCTAGTAAAAAAGACCAGGCTAAATGGTCTGACTGAACACTGGAAGGGCTCCAGAGGTCATGGCCCTTGGACTCTCTGTTAGCCCAAAACTAAAACCATTCCGAAGCCACTTCTGCAGACAAAGATTAGACTGGACTATAAGACATAAAATGGAACTGGTGAGGATTGTGCTTCTTAGCTCAAGTAGACACATTGTGACTGTGTGGGTAGAGCCTGTCTGGAGGCGAGATGAGAAGGCAGAGGGGGACAGGAACTGGATGAATGGACACAGGAAATACACAGGGGAGAAAGAAGGAGAGTGCTGTCACATTGTAGGGAGAGCAACTAGGATCACATTAACCATGTTTGTATAAGTTTTTTGTATGAGAAACTTACACAAACTGTAAACTTTCACTTAAAGCACAATAAAAAGAATACTTAATATTAAAAAAAAGAATTGTTATCCATACACATTTGCTAAATATTTACTTCTGAAAAACTTGGGTATACCATAACTTCCCCATTACCCTCACTCTGTTTATGATTTTTAAACTAAGCTTAAAAATTTCAAATTAGAACAATTTTATATCTTGCTATTATTATTTCACTTAAAGTAAATTTATTGCCAATCATAGCTTTTATAACAAAATATTAATTCTTTTTCCCTTGCAAATAATTCATTTGATTGGACTATATATATATACATTTTTTCTCAATGAGTCCGTTTTATAATTTCTTGTTTATAATTTCTTTTCTTATCCACTCCAAGCCTGTAAATACAATTTACAGAATGTAGTAGCAAGTTTTGATATAGTAGCAAGTTTTGATATAAGACCCTGGATTCACTTTGGAAACCCTGGTAACATAGCGGTTAAGAGCTACAGCTACAAACCAAAAGGTTAGCAGTTTAAATCCACCAGGTACTCCTTGGAAACCCTATGGAGCAGCTCTACTCTGTCGTGTAGGGTTGGTAGGAGTCAGAACCCACTCGATGGCAACGGGTTTTAGGGAACTTACTTTATGCTACATAAAAAAAGAAAATATAGCCACCAATTTACATATTATTTAGATCAACAGTTAGGTTATCAAACACTTATCATTTATTAGTCACTGTGCAGGTCATGGTGCCACAAATAGTGATGTTTATGGTCTCCAGATACCAAAAGAAAAATGAGTAGTGATGGTGAACATTTAGAAATTTATTTCATCTAATAAAAAGTAAATACTTTTTTTCTGATTTTTGATGCTCTATCTGATGCCTATAGCCACGTTTTCTTAGCATTAGAAATATTTGTTTTTCTGTGAAAGTAATTTACAAGTGAGAGCACCTTTCGTGAGGAAAGGGATCATGTGCATCCTCTGAGGGAGGCTGAGGAATATACCCAGCATTGCATAATCCAGTATATTGGCTGATGCCTTATTGTTTTCCTTGGCAATTTTATTGCATACTGACAGAAATAAAACAAATTAAGAGAACAGTTTATTGTGATACACTCAGTGACTATTTTTGAAAGCTGGAAGGATATATTTATTTTTACCTTTCAAATATTTTTGATATGAAAATAAAATGGCAGAAATCTTAATGAAAAGTATAATTTCTGGGATTATATCCTTCTCTTTGGGACTCCTAATTAATTCTATAAAACATGAGAAGAACAAAAGAATTTATTTTGTATTCTCCTGTGTAATTTCCATCTATCCTATATCAGTATTTTTGAAGATTGGGTTACTTCAGAGTTTATGTCTTATTTTGTTAGAAAAAATTTAAAAAACTACCAAATTGTTTTAACATTGGTCTTTACCACTTACACAAATCTAATTCCCCTTCAACATTGAAATTTTACCCTCTGTGTACTTAGCTACTTTCCCAAATTTCTCACTGGAATGACAAGATTTTATTAATTTTAGATGAGTGGAATCACAAACATGAATTTTTGTCTAGAATGTGGGCAATTAGTTATAATATTCTAGTTTATGCTGTAGTATAACACCAGTGATTTAAAAAAATCTCTGTCATAAAACCACAATAGTGGATTTCTGGATCACGCTGCATGTTATCTTGGGATTTGTCCTCCCTCAGGGACACAGGCTGATGGTGCTTCCCTCATTGTGAAGCAACAGCAGTTTATGGAAGATGTAAAACCCAAAACCCAGTGCCGTCGAATCGATTCCGACTCATAGCGACCCTATAGGACAGAGTAGAACTGCCCCATAGAGTTTCCGAGACGTAAAGAACATGGAATTTCACTCACTGGCTCTTAATTCTTGCCATGGGTTACACTTGTCACTTGCACTGATGTTTCACAGTCCACACCTAACTTCAAAGAAAAGGGAAGTGCAATCTAAACTTGAGCCAGGAAGGATGAAGATCAGATGACTAACCGACATTCCTAATCAAGTAGTTCACCCTTCTGGGTCCCAACTCCTCTCCAAAGGAGACAACCAAATGTCCCATTCAGTCATGGAATAAGCTCAAAGCCCAGGATCTCTTGGTGATAAGCAGTCACCAATAAGGTCCATCTTTTATCTGATGACCTGTGAATTATCTAAATTTCCCAGTTATCCAAATATCCAGCATGTCTTGGTTGGACAGGGACAGGATAACAGAAATAAACACTGGTATTAGGAAAGAATGAGATATCCACAGGAATCATGGGCCCCCAGAAGTTCTGAAATTCCATTAGGCAGACATTTAAAGGCCTACTATATTTCAGATGAGGAATAGTCACTGATAAGGCCACTTTTCTGCCTCCTTGGAGTAGTTTTCTCATTTATTTTTTATAGCATTGCCCCGGGTCTTCTCTCTGAGATATGCTTTTTAAAAGATTCATATTACCTTATCTGCCGTGACGAAAAACCCAACAAAAAACCCACTGCCATTGAGTTGATTCTGACTCATAGTCACCCTATAGGACAGAGTAGAACTGCCCCATAAAGTTTCCAAGGAGCGCCTGGTAGACTCGAACTGCCAAGCTTTTGGTTAGCAGCCGTAGCACTTAACCACCACACCACCAGGGTTTCCTATCTACCATGATAATTGTGGAATATACTCTTATGGTTGCTAAAGAGTGTTTTCAACTAACTTTCTGCCCATGGTGATTGGAGTCTGTGATAAAGAGACTACCATTTGAAAAATAATTACTGCCTTCTGCTGATCACATGAGGAGCACACTTCTTCACTCCATCACGCATTAACCTAGTTATGTGATAAAGTTTGCTCAACAGCATGTGGCTGAAAGTGTCTGTATACCACTTCCAAGCCTAGAGTTTCAGTGATATTATATTTTCACTTTTCTCTATTCATCATGAGAAGAAAATGTCTCCATTAGGTTGTCTCTTTCAAAAACTTATTTAAGTTTTCTAAGCCTAATTTCCTCATCTAAAAACCAGTTATCAGGAGAAAGATCACTAGCTATTTCAAAAGAGAGAACGAAATTCAGATAAGTGCTTCAATAGGGGATGAAGGAATCAAGGAACCAAACAAGGGAAGCTGAATCAACCTAGAGACTCCCATCAGTATGTTGCTCCCAACACCCAGGAAAACATCAAACATCAGGACAAGATGGCTTCCAGGACCCCATGGGTGGGGCCCTCATGCAGAACCCAGAACCAAGGTGAGGACCAGCAGACAATATTTGAAACCATGGAGAGTGTGGCTATCTCATTGGAAGCGAAATCATGGCGAGCCATGGTTACTTCCAGGAACTATAGCTGAAGTGGGGAAAGAGAGAAGGAGAAATTTGCTGACTTCTGTCCTATAGCCTCTCTAATCTTCTGACAGTCTTACATTGTGATTTCCTACAAGAAATATGCTGGCAAAGGATCTTGGGAAATGTAGTTCTCCTTGGTATAGAGTCAAATAAAGTCAGTGAAAGTATCTGAAAACCAAGGAGCACTACAAAACATGCTGGCTAGTATGAAAAAATAAAAACCAATCATGTTGAGTCAATTACAACTCATAGCAACCCTATAGGGCGAAGCAGAACTGCCTTGTAGGGTTTTCAAGGAGCAGCTGGTGGATTTGAACTGCCAACCTTTTGGTAAGTGTCAGCTTTTAACCACTGCACCACCAGGACTCCAAGGTAATAATCCAAAAAATAGATCCTGTCTTATATGGTGTGTGTGAGCATCTTCATATGTAGAGTTTTTTTTCTTTAAAATCTGCTTTGTTTAATATTTTATAGCTAAACCATCTTTCCTTTTAATTAATATTTGTCTTACGTATCTTTTTGACCTTTTAAATTTCATATATTCTTTGTCTTTATATTTAAATATGCCTCCTTAAAATTTCACTCAAGTAAAATTTTGCTGAAGATAAAAAATGGCTGCAGCAGTACATCAACAGGAAAATTCCGGAAATTCAAACTGATTCAGAAAAGGATGTGGAAACTAATGGGCTGCGCAGCTACCACAGCCTCCACCAGACTGAGTCCAGCACAACTAGATGGTGCCCAGCTACCAACACCGACTGCTCTGACAAGGATCACAATAGAGGGTCCAGGACAGAACTGGAGAAAAACGCAGAACAAAACTATAACTTACAAAAAAAGACCATACTTACTGGTCTGACAGAGACTGGAGAAACCTCAAGAGTATGGCCCCTAAGCGTCCTTTTAAATCAGTACTGAAGTCACTCCTGAGGTTCACCCTTCAGCCAAAGGTTAGACAGACCCATAAAACAAATCAAGACTAAATGGGCACACCAACCCAGGGGCAAGGATGAGAAGGCTGGAGGGAACAGGAAAGCTGATAATGGGGAACCCAAGGTTGACTAGGGTAGAATGTTGACATGCTGTAGGGTTGGCAACCAATGTCACAAAACAATATGTGTATTTATTGCTTAATGAGATATTAATTTGCTCTGTAAATCTTCATCTAAAGCATAATTTAAAAAAGAGAGAGAAAAATCAAAATATCCACCTGATAGCATTTGGGAATTACTATTATTTCCATCATTGCTATCACATAATAACAAAGACCTGTGCATTGTTAATTATAATTACAATGTTTATTGTGCACTGTCAGGAACAGTACCAAGTACTTTTCATACATTGTTCATTCCATGCCCGTATTAACCCCATGAAGTAGGTGCTATTATCACATCCAGAGTCCTGTGGATAGTAATGGTTAGGAATGTAAACCTAGGTTGAAATTCTTAACCACTGTTACATTAACTTCAGTTCTACTTCTGGCCACGGTGGTTCTGTTTTTGTATATTAATTGATTAAATGTATTGAGGAAGACTGAAACTATAAACCCAGAGAGACAAATTTGAATATGTAAGTATATAGCCAATGGAAGGATTTCAAAGGATAATTGAATCAGGATATTATAATGAAGAAAGATCTGGATCATTAGGATGGTCGACCAAAGAGTAAGAAACACCAACTCTTCAGATGAACTATGTGAGCACTACCCAGCTGGCACGACGGTAAGTTCCATCACTTGTCTTGTCCAAGAAGATGTGACATACTGAAGCCATATACAGCTGTATTTCTGTATGACTTGATTCTGATCCATTGGGCAGACAACCATGTATAATGACTCTGATCTACAAGAAATATGTGCTGTGTGTACTAGGCTTTGGGTACACAGATATATGTTCCCTTTCTTTTCTTTTCTTTTTTAAATAAGTTGTGGTTAAATAAATATTAAAATAAAAAAATCCTGATTTAAAAGAAAAAAAATAAAGAAAATGACATGGAAGGAGGGATATAATTGCTGATGTCCAGTGGATCTTGGCTAAAAGCTGAGAATACCAGAAAGATGTTTATTGTTGTTGTTATTAGGTGCAGTGGAGTCGCTTCCAACTCATAGCAATCCTATGTACCACAGAAAGAAACACTGTCCGGCCCCGTGCCATACTTACACTCGTTGTTATGCTTGAGCCCATTGTTGCAGACACTGTGTCAGTCCATCTCATTGAGGGTCTTCCTCTTTTAAGCTGACCCTGTACTTTACCAGGCATGATGTCGTTCTCCAGGGACTGATCTCTTCTGACAACACGGCCAAAGTATGTAAGATGCAGTATCACTATCCTGGCTTCTAAGGAGCATTCTGGCTGTACTACTTCCAAGACAGATTTGTTTGTTCTTTTGGTATATTAAATATTCTTTGCCAACACCACAATTCAAAGACATCAATTCTTCTTCAGTCTTCCTTATTCACTGTCCATCTTTCACATGCATATGAGGCAATTGAAAATACCACTAATGCTTGGAACCTGAAATATACGAAGTATGAATCTAGGAAAAACAGAAATCTTCAAAAACGAAATGGAACACATAAGCATCGATATCCTAGGCATTAGTGAGCTGAAATGGACTGATATTGGCCATTTTTAATTGGATAACACATAGCCTACTATGCCAGAAATGACAACTTGAAGAGGAATGGTGTTACATTTATCGTCAAAAAGAACATTTCAAGGTCTATCCTGAAGTACAGTGCTGTCAGTGATAGGATAATATCCATAGGCCTATAAGGAAGACCAGTTAATACAACTATCATTCAAATTTAGGCAGTAACCACTAAGAACAAAGTTGAAGAAATTGAAGATTTTTTTCAGCTTCTGTAGTCTGAAATTGAGTGAACGTACAATCAGGATGCATTGGTAATTACTGGTGATTGGAATGTGAAAGTTGGAAACAAAGAAGAACAATTGGTAGTTGGAAAATATGGCCTTGGTGATAGAAACAATGCCAGAGATTGAATGATAGAGTTTTGTGAGACCAATGACTTCTTCATTAAAAATACCTTTTTTCACCAACATAAACGGCGACTATGCACATGGACCTCGCCAGATGGAATACACAGTAACCAAAACGACTACATCTACGGAAAGAGACAAAGGAAAAGCTCAATATCATCAGTCAGAACAAGGCCAGGGGCTGACTGTGGAACAGAAAGATTTTTATATGTTAACTATTGACTATTCAAAGGCATTTGACTGAGTGGATCATAAGAAATTTTGGATAACATTGCAAAGAGTGGGAATTCCAGGACAGTTAATTTTGCTCATGCGGATTCTCTACATAGACCAAGAGGCAGTAATTGGAACACAACAATGGGACACTGCTTAGTTTGAAATCAGAAAAGATGTGCGTCAGGACTGTATCCTTTCACCACACTTATTCAATCTGTATGCTGAGCAAATGATCTGAGATGGACTATATGAAGAAGGCAGCATCAGCATTAGAGAAAAACTCATTAACAACCTGCAATATGCAGAACACACAGCCTTGCCTGTTGAAAGTGAAGAGGACTTGAAGCACTTGCTGATGAAGACCAAAGACTACAGCCTTCAGTATGAATTACACCTCAAGATAAAGAAAACAAAAATCCTCACAACTGGACCAGTAACCAACCTCATGATAAACTGAGAAAATACTGACATTGTCAAGGATTTAATTTTACTTTGATCTACAATTAACTCCAATGGAAGCAGCAGTCAAAAAATCAAAGGATGTGTTGAATTTGGCAAATTGGCTGCAAAAGCCCTCTTTAAAGTATTAAAAAGCTAAAATGTCGCTTTGAGGACTAAGGTGCACCTCACCCAAGCTATTGTATTTTCAGTTGCCTCTTATGCACGTGAAAGATGGACAATGAGTAAGCAAGACCAAAGAAGAATCGATGCCTTAGAATCACGGTGCTGGTGGAAAATATTGAATATAAAATGGACTGTCAAAAGAATGATCAAATTTGTCTTGGAAGAAGTACAGCAAGAATGCTCCTTAGAAGCGAGGATGGAGAGATTTTGTCCCATGTAATCTGGACATATTATAAGGAGGAACCAGTCCCTGGAGAAGGACATCATGCTTAGTGAAGTAGAGGGTCAGCAAAAAATGATGGATTAACACAGTGGCCGCAATAATGGACTCAAACATAGAAATGATAGTTAGATTGGGCGAAATGGGGCAGTGTTTCATTACGATGCACATAGGGTCGCTCTGAGTAGGAACCGACATGAAGGAACCTAAGAACAACAATTTAAAATACTAAAAGGTTTTCTCCAGTCTAGATTCTTTGCTTGGAACATTTCTATTTACATTTGCTGAAAAACTTGTGTTTTTCAGCTTATTAGTGTTTTTATTTTAAATTAAAAAAATCTTTATATTATTCAATGTAGTGATTTTTAGTTACTTATCTTCTCCGTGTCCCCCCTTCATCTCATTCTTGTCTTCTTTGGATTGATTATTTTTTGCATTTCACAATTTCTTTGTATCATTTAAGGCAATATGCACTTTACTTTTTTATTTTTAGTGATAATCTAGGATAATGTACCATACACTTAATCAAAAACTAATTTTATTACAACTTCATCTACTCAAACAATAAAAGGTATTATATATTTTAACTCATATCTTCACAGCTATTGCTGTCTAAGAAACCACCACGAAACTTGGCGGTTTAAAACAATAAGTTATTATCTCCCCAGGAGTCTGGGTTGAGTGGTTTGGTTCTTTGCTGGAATGTCCATTTTGAAGTTGCAATCAGATACTGGCTGGAGTCATCTGAAAACCTATTGGGCTGGATGTCCAAGAATACTTCTTCACTCCCGTGTCTAGTGCCGCAATGCTGCTCCATGGGACCTCTCTCTCCAGCAGACAATTATGGGCTTTTTATGTGACCTACAAGTTCTTGACTGAGTTCTCAGCCACTCTACTTGGTGCCATTCACTGAGAAAGAATTTTCTGCAGATTTCCTGGACCTACTTGAGGAGCTGGGAGGTTAATTTCTAGCTAACTCAGACAGAATTGTGCTGTCCCTTACATTCCCTGGTATATTCAGAGTTCTTCTGAATCCTCACCTTTAGGGGCCTTGTAGTTTATCTCCTGTTGTCCATGAAACACAGAGCCATGAAAGTTGATACAGCATTGTTTTTTTATTTCCTTTGACTAATATTCTGGTAAAGAAGCTACTTCCTTCTGCCTTATTTTTCTAATTACTGTTTTTATTTGTGTATGTGTGTGTCTGTGGTATATATATGCAGTTCTTTAATGCATGAAAGAAAAACTTAGATCCACATGCCTGTAATCTGTTTCCAAGTCTGTCTATCTATCTGTTCAACTAGCTCTGTGTGTTGGTTATGATACCTCATCTGCCATGTTTCCAGGCACTGAAGTCTCTGTCATGTTATTTTCACATTACTAACTTAAATTTAATCTTGATTATATATATATTTTTAATTTTAGGAATGCTGTTTTTATAGACAGAATAGCTGTATATCAGAGAAGCTAACTTACCCAAGGTACCTGTTCTTAGTTGACTGATCCCAGACGGCAATGCCTGGCCTTCTCACAGAAAAATCTAAGTGGTTTTTCCTCAACCACATTGTTTTTGATTTTTCACTTCTAGAACATCTTAAAACTTTAATCAAAGCCAAAGTGGTAAGACTTCTCTGTAATATAAAATAATTCTAAACAGATAATAATATTATATTCAGAACAATGGTTCCAGATTATATGAAGTAGGGAAAGAGAATTATAACCCCTTTTATTCAAATGTAGTTGATATCTTTATTATGGGTTTTAGGTAACACATATATTCACCTAAGCACTATTCCAGTGTGTGTATATGTGTGTATGTGTGTGTGTGGGTGTATCCACAAAGCACAGCAGTTTAAAATAACAATTATTTATTTTGCATATGAATTTGCAATTTCAGCAGGTTTCATCAGGGACAGCTCATCTCTACTCCATGCAACATCAGTGGAAGTGGCTCAACTGGGAGCTGAAAGATACACTTGCATGATGTGCCACCAAGGACTGAAAAATTGGCTTTGAATTTGGCTGGGCTCTCAGCTGGGGATGTGCACTAGAAGTCTTGGTTTCTCTCTTTGTCACAGCATGGGGATTCTATAATTGCACTAACACAATTACTCTTCAGACACTTCTTAAAATAGGAAATGGGGCAGCATACAGTCACTTGCAATTCTGCAATTCTGGTAGAAATTGTTGCCAGCTCCTTAATTAAGATTCAGTGTGATTCTCTGGGAATTATTCTACATGATTTTTGCCTCTGCTTTCTGAGTCACCCTTGCTCTACCATGAGAAAACTGAGTAGTCACCTCAATCAGCTTACTCCTTAGACCAAACTAGTGATATTTCTGTCAGAAAAACATGATTACAAACATTGTGAGTTTTCCATGAATCTTACTGGAATTTACTCCATTAGACAAAACCCACAACTACCAACCTTGAGCTTCCTACGACTCTGCTGCACTACAGTGCCCTAAAACATTTTAGTAGTCCTATTTATTTTTAACTAAAGAGAATCTACAAGACTCTCAAGATTTATAGAAGGTCTTTTGTCTCTTTGGATGTTTATTTAAGGCACTGTGTCTTAACTCGTCCTGAAGCCTTAATAAATGATTTTAGAGTCACAACTTGTGTTGGATCTTTGGCCTGAGGCCCTTTCTTAATTTGAGACTTCTTCGCTGAAAGTTTTATTTTTGAATCCACTGTGTACTGACTCCTTTGTACACAATATATTTTTTTCTTCAGCTCATCTCTCTGCTCTTACGTTTTAACATAGGTCATGAAAAGCCCATTAGCATTTTTATATTCTGTCTGGAAGTTTCTTTAACAAATCTTCCCACAGCAACATTTTGCAAATATTTCTTGATATCTTCTTACGTATTTTATGTTTGATGGTCACATTGGGTCCTTATTTCATGTGAATTTATTTTATCTTTATTATGTGATTTAGGATCTACATTTTGTTTTCAAAAGGTATTATCCCCATCAAAATTAATGATTTCCATTATTTATCAAAAATACAAATTATACACGTATCATATGCTATTTATAAACTCAATCAATCATACTTATTGTCAGAGCCCTAATTTCAGAGTAAAAACACCACTGCAAGTTATGACAGGAGGACAAATATAATTTTTAATTAATTTACCATATATAAAAATAATCATATAGGAACAATGCAGCCAGATTGGCAAAGTAAGAGCAAAATAACTTGATACAACACAAAAGAAGAATTTAAATGGGATGAACAAAATAACAAAACAGTATTTTAGAAACGTAACCTGTAACCAGTTTGGTTGCTGCCATTTTGGCAAATTATGCTCAGCATTGATATCACATAAAATGTTTTTCCAGCCACCTCCTCAAGGCCCCCTTGACTTCTTTGTTTCTCACACTGTATATAAGGGGGTTCAAGACAGGTGTGAAGATGGTATAAAAAGCTGAGACCACCTTATCATGGTCCTCTGAACCGTTAGATTTGGGCCTCATGTAGATAAACATGATGGTGCCGTAGAAGAGTCCCACAACCACCAGGTGAGAGGAGCAGGTCTTAAAGGCTTTTTTCTGCGCTCCAGCTGACTGCATGCGGAGCACTGCAGCCAGGATAAGGCTGTATGAGGCCAAAATGAGAGACAAAGGGATCAAGAGCATCAGAATGCAGCAGACATACATGAAAAACTCAAAAATTGTGGTGTCAGCACAGGCAAGGCTACCAGTGATGGTGCTTCACAAAAAAAGTGATTGATTTCCCGTGAGTGACAGACAGTAAGGGAAGCTCAAGGTGGCACCAGCCTGCATCAGCCCATCGATCCCTCCCAGGAGCCAGGAACCTGATGTCATGAGTAAACAGAGCTTCTGACTCATGAGAATGGGGTAGCGCAGTGGGTGACATATGGCCACATAGTGGTCATAGGACATGGCCGTTAAGAGGAAGAATTCACTCCCTCCCAGAGTGAGAAGAAGGAAGATCTGGACTCCATAGCCAGTGGGAGAGATAGACCTAGTGTCCATCAGGTAGTTGGCTGCCATTTTGGGAACGATGGTGGAGACCAGCGGCATGTCCATGAAAGAAAGCTGGCTAAGCAGGAAGTACATGGGCATATGGAGTTGAGGGTCCACATGAATGAGAATGATCATAAGGGTGTTGCCCATCAGTGAGGTGATGAAGATCATAAGCACCATGGCAAACAGGAATAGGTGGATCTGTGTGTGGTTAAAGAGCCCTAGAAGAATGAAGTTGATTCCTGTGGTGCCGTTTGCATTGACCATGGCTCTACTGGTGCCTGAAAGATGTAAGAATGATGCAGAACTGAGATTTGTTTAAAAGGAAGCTTGTACATATCTTTATGAAAACTTGATCAAATGACTTGGGAAATCTCAGACTTGGAGGACTAATTACTACTTTAATCTTCCACTTACAAACAAGATTTTTGCCATAGCATACTACTATCCATCTCTGCTGTTACTATACATTATTTTTTATTCACATAAAATTAGGTAACATACATATACAGTGGTACAAATTATACCTCTATTGTTTTTTAATAATTTGTCAGTATGCCACACTTAATTTACTCATGGCGTTACGAAATGTTACTTATGCAATCCGAGTTCTTTACACTTTGGGTATTTCTATATTGAAGGAAATTCAGGTTTATGCACTTTAGTAGGTATTGAGGAGATATGCCTATAGTTATTACTTTTGCATGTGTTTTAGATATTTGCTTAATGTATTCTCACATGATTTTCTTCAATATCAAGACAAATTAAAATTTCAAAAGTTTCAAAAAAATTACAACCAATAAAACTAAGTTTGATGGGGAAAAAACAAAAGCAAAAATTCTCTATTCCACACTTACATGCAGCCTGTGCTCTAAACACACTAGGCTTTCAGCCACCACAGATACTACTGTAGCCATCACCACATCATTTATATTATCATGACTTGCATTCCGGATCATGGTGCCTACATCTCGTTAAGTTTAGAACCCCCTCAACATCTAAACTTTTATGTATTATGTTCTTAAACAATGCTGCTGGTTTTAATTTATACATCCATTCTAAGGGAGCCCTGGTGGCACAGTGGTTAAGCTTTCCGCAGCTAACCAAAAGGTTGGCAGTTCAAACTCACCACCCACTCCTTGGAAACTCAATGGGGCAGGTCTACTCTGTCCTATAGGGTCAGAATTGACTTGACAGCACAGGTGTTTTGGTTTTATCCATTCAAAAAAAGTTAATAATTTCATAAATGAACATAATTCATATTGCATGCAATTTTCATGTAAATTTGGACATCAATAATCTTATGCTTTTAAAAGTAGAAGACAAAAACTAATTCATTAATTATGACTTATCCAAATGATATTCTCATATAATGAACCTGGGGTCCAACATCTCCCACAGGTAAAATACACAGGTACTCATTCACTTTCAGAATAGCTCCTCTTTTCACTAGAATCTATAACTTCCATTTCTTTTACGTCTAAGTATTTTTGGTGGTAGGAATGGATGCACATGTAAATGGATTCACCTATTATACTTAGGTAAGTGGTGTCTTTTGCTCACAAATTCAAATTGTCAAAGAGAGCTGTGAATTCAGGATTACCAACAGTATTATGTTTGGACTTCATTCATAATCTGTGGTGTAAATCCTTTTTTAGTTTTTCTGTAACTTATTTGGAAAACTTTGCAAATTTTGTGAATGGTCTATGATCTTCAGACCTTTAATACATATTAAAATTTTTTGATTCTTAGTATATACCAACAATGACTTTCATATCATTAAAATATGTAGACGTTCCATTTTTCAAAATTGATATAAATATGCTATAATAGTGAACATATTCTTTTATGCTTTGTTCCCTCAAATATATATATTTTGAGTGAAACATATATATATTCAGTTTAATATATTGTTAACTACTGCCAAATTTTATTACATCGTATATATGCAATTTATATATATAAATATACATGTATATGTATGCAATGTTTATTTAAGAATACTTAGCTTCTTTCCAGTCTTTTGTTGGTATAACCCATATCCTTGTGCATGTGGCAATATTTTCTCAAGTAAATATTTTACTAGAATATTTTGGGTTTAAGATAATTGCACCTCCACCTTTTACACTCCAGTCAACTGTCAATTTGTGTGATAATTCCTCCACATATTTTACTGTTAGATGCGATAATTAACAGCAATCAAATAAGTGTGAAAATAAATTTAAATTGCATGTCATTTAAGTTACATGGCAGAAACTCTTTTAATCTATTCATCGACCTCTTGGATTTCTTCTGCAAATTCTCTGTGAATATCTCTTATTCATGGTTTCTAGATTGTTTGGCTTTTTCTTAATAATTTAGAGAATTTCCCATGTATTTTGTAATTTATGTATTTAATTATATATATAATTTGTATATCTTTATAACTTGTTATTTATATGCATTGTGAATATCTTCTCCAGTTGATTTTATATATTTGACATTTTTGTTATTTTGGACTGTAGTTTTGTATTTTACATTACATATATTAGGGATACTTATATGATATTAATAATTTAATATTAATGTTCTGCGTTTCATTAATAGGCTACCATTTTAAACAATTTCAATGTTATTTGGATCAACTTGTTATTGGTATATAAGTTGTTTGAATCTATGTTCATTGTTGATTTAATATTACATTGTACTGTCTTTGCATGCATGAATATTAAACATATTAAACTCACAAAAGGTATTGCTATAGTTCATCTTTTAATGTGTAGTCTCTGATTTTTTTTTAAAACAAAATAAAGGCCTTAAAGGCCACTAAAACATAGGTGTAAAGTAGTCTGTGTCTGTAGATTTTTTTTTTTAAATAATGTATTCACTTTCCTATTAGTTTCAGGTAAGCTGTGTTTTCCTATTACTTTTTCAATTCATATGACTTTCTATTTTTAAGGAAACATTTTCCTTTCCTAATCTATTTTCTTTGTTAGCGTTTCTTACTGCATTGGGTGGATGGACAGGTCTGTGTCTCTGGCTGCTGCTGAACTGGAGGTCATGACATGCAAAGTTCATTCACTTAAGCCGGCCCTGGGTCAGGGCACACTGGGTATAGACATACGAGTTACGAGTGGCTTAAATAACACGAAGACTAGGAGTCAGAACTCTAAAGACCTGTCCATATTTTGTTCACAAATACGTGTGAGATTTGGGGAAGGTCACTTACTTTGCTATGAGCCACTCTCCTTGTTTCTAGACTGGAAAATTCACAGACTGTGGTAGACAGCTGCACTGGAGCACTGGTTTCATTTGTTTCCAGCGGGGCTCATTCTCTGCTTCGGCGATTTGATAACCACCTGCTAAGGCCCTGAGCTTAAGGGCAGCTTTCCAATGTTTCTCAGATGCCAAGATTCAATGAATATGATTTTGAACGTCTTCTGTAGATTTAAATTTAAGATGAAATTATTTTAAACTAAGAGTATTTGAAATATTATCATATCAGGCATTTTATTTGCTGGACAGTTCATATAATGTGAAATAAATGTATATTTCACATTTAGTCGGCATGAATTACGAAGTTCAGAAAAGTTACATGACTGATCTAATAGTAAACATTTAAACTGGTAGCTGCATTCATCTGAAGATTGTCTGAATATAAAAGTACATATTTAATGGCCAGGTTTCTTGAGTTTGAATGCCTATGCCACTGTTTAGTAGTTGGATAAATTTGAGCAATATGCTTAAACCTCAGTTTCATTATGTACAAAATGAGGTGACATAATAGTATCTACTATAGGATTATTTGATAACTACAAAATAAAATGCATATAAGTACACTGCAGAATGCATGCACAAGAAGGTAGCTCTATAAAGTTATTGATTATTATCATTATTATATTATTATTGGTCATCTATAGATGTTTCCTACCAAAATATTTTGAAAGTAAAATTAGTATTTTCCCATAACTCACATGTAACGTAATGTTACTTATTTCATATCAAAGAACAAAAATATCATTACGTATCAGTCTTCATTTTTCAGCATAAGTGACATGTTTTCTCTGTTCCTTTAGATTTTTCTGTCTGTCCTGTCTACCGTCTATGAATTTATTTTGAACATAGAGGAAACACTCATGACCACGGTAAATTTAATTATTCCAAGGCTATTAGGTTATTTGATTATTAATTTTGCAATGTGTTCTCATGCCTTTAATATTCAATGTGTTATAAGAATTGTAACAGATATCATGAAACTTGTCACAAATTCAATAATGTCTCAAAATTCAATCAAAAAATTTTAAAAGAGCAGGTAAAAAGAGAAAATATTATCTGTATTTCACATCAAAAAGGCAGTTGTTCCCAAGTGAATTCAATTCTTTGTAATTCCACACTACCAAAGTAGAAGAGGGATATGCAGGTCAGATAAACTTCTAGTTGTCTATAATATCTCTGTACAATTTAAAATAGGATAAAAAATTGTTCCCATTTATTTTCTAGTTGTATAAAGTGGGTAATTGCAGAGAGCTCAGAGTACTTTTAGATCCATTGTCACATTTTTCTGTCTACCTCAATGTGGTGTTCCCAGAATTAGCAAAGCTTCCCCTTTCTCAAAGGTACACTCTGTGTTACATACCCATCTGTCCAATATTCTGGCCTGGCACTAGTATGTTCATTTCTTCAATTCAATCCAAAACAATTCCAAGCCAAAATGACTCTTACTTCACATCTGCATGATATAGATGGAGTAACTCAGACATAACAAGGATTTTTACAACTGTAGCAAACAATGTCCTAAGTACTATGTTAACCTTGGATGTGCATTGCCTCATGGAATGTCACAACAATTAAATGAGGTAAACTGTCACTGTTTCAGATTTGCAGATGAAGGAATGGAGGGTTAGATTAATTTATTTTTCCCTGGTCTCAAAAGTAGGAAGCATGGGTCCAAAATCCTAGTCATGAAAGTAAACTCCCCACAGTTATTTTGGGCTTGCCAGCCAGTTTTTTGTTCCAATTATTATCTTAAAAATAGTGACAAAACTTTTTGAATAAAGCAAACAACATAAAGAATGGGCTCTCAAACACATCGTTGTTGTTAGATGCCATTAAGTCACCTAACACACGGCTACACCGGGCAAAATGCTGCCCAGTCCTGCGCCATTCCCATAATCGGTTGTTGATTGGACTATTGCCATCCATTGGGTTCACTTTGGCTGACTTTTCAGAAGTAGATCGCTCGCCTTTTCTTCCTAGTGCATCTCAGTCTGGGAAATCTGCTGGAGCTCACTGGAGCAACTGTGAGTTCTGTGAAGTTAGGCAGCTCTCTTATAAACTGTGCGTCTCAGGTTAGTGTATTTAAAATGGGTAACTGTCTTACTTTGTAAAAATGAAAAAAGATAGTGCATGTAGAATGTTTAATTAAATTATTTATATTTAGTATGTTATCAATAAAAGATAGCCAACATAAATTTTATCTCTACACAAACTTTTCCCCAAAGAGAAATTCATGAATAGAGAATTTAATAGAATCAGATATATGCATCCATTTACCTTAGAGTCAGAGTGTTAACTAAGACTCAACTTTCCTAAAAAGCTTAGTACAGATCGTCCCCGACTTAAGACATATTTGAGTTACAACGAACTGCCCTATGACTGTCCTTTTTTATCTTTGTACATCTTATTGTTAGTAATATGTACTACATATAACGTTGTAGCACGTAATTTGTTAATGTTATCATTCTCATGCCAATCCCAAAGATAAATAAAGATTGGATTTATAAAGATATTGATAATAGGAGGCAAAAATAATGAATATTTTTTTAAAAATAGATATTCTACTTATATCAGAACTGACATGACAGAGTCTTCAGAATGGAACCCTGTCTTACACTGGGAAATACCTGTAATATTATTTTCATAATTATAATTTGATAAAGATACGTTAGTGCAATATAAGTATGAAAGGATGTTCTTTCTCACTGGAAATTAATACATAGTTTAAACTAAATTTTTATAATTTTTATGCATTCAAACATTATACACTCAATGTTTCTTTATGATATGCATTACTGGTAGGAATGCAATGAAAATTAATCTCAGGGTAAAAGTGAAAAATCCTTTATTAGTCAATTTGGCAATTCGGAGTGAGAGCCAGAGAGCTAGTCTTGTCCCTTGAAGCATTGCCATATGTTGTGGATATCATTCTAAAATATGACTAAAAAAGAAGGGATGGGAGGAGACCCTGTAAACACAAAGGGCTTATTTTGCAAGGTTTTCCACAACGTGCATCCTGAACTATTACAGAACTAATAAATTTCCCATGGAGCACAATATAACAGCTGGAACACTCTTAGATATCATGCTAATTGTATAAACAAATTATAAAAAATGTCTATGGAAGAATATAAAAGGAATAGTTATGATGTTATCAAGTGCAATGCAGGTGCTTTAATTTCTGTGCTTTCCAAATAGTATGATTGTGATATAGTTTTTTAAATTACAGAAATTAAGTGGGCCACAATGAAAGCATTAGCACACACCATCCCCGGTTGTAAGCACTCAGTCTAGGAGTCGTAGCACTAACCTGCATTAGAGGAGCCACCGTGCAGGAGGTGTGGAATACTCTAAGCCTCTGGTTCCCAGATCACCGTTCGGATCCCCACCACTGCCTCTGTTGCTGGTATAAAATACAAGGCACCTGGCTAAAGCCTTAGGGATTCCTGAGCTTCAGGCTGCAGACATGCTCTTAGGAAAGCATTCGGAAGAATACAGATGACCACATGCTCTCCTCATTTATCACCTCCATACAGGATTATTTTAAAATCTCAGGATATTTGATCTCTGAAGAAAATGGCGTGTTTTATCAACCTGCTAAAGTCAGGATGGGATTATTTTGAATTTGATGCTTGCCTTATAATATTATTAGTATTAAATGAGTTACGATGCATAAAGCACTTAACTCATGCCTGGAAAATACACTTAGTCCATAATCCTGTTAACCTAAACTTTCACAATAACTAATGTGTCAAGAAAGAGCTAGTAATGATGTGGGGAATAGAGTGTACTTTTAGACATGTCTTACCCAACAAAAGGCCATGACTGAATTGAACTTTTCCAGTCTTGAAACTTTCTAGCTATATATTTTGGGCCTGTTATATAACCTCTCTGAGCCTGAGTTTAATCATCTGTAAAAGGGGCATCATAATGCCTCTTCCATAGGATTATTTTTAGGGGCTACTGTATAGAATAAGGAGCCCTGGTAGTGCAGTCGTTAAGAGCTCAGCTGCTGACCAAAACGCCAACAGCACAAATTCACCAGAAGCTCCTTGAAAACTCCATGGGGCAGTTCTGCTTTGTCCTATTGGGTCGCTATGAGTTGGAATAGACTTGATGACAATGGGTTTAGTTTTGGTTTCGGGTATAGAATAAATATAAAGCACCAGATCTATCAAACAAGTATAATTTCAGTATCTCCTTTCTTCTCTGCTTTAGCAGGATATGTTGACTTATGAACTGACGTACAGTAATGAGAGTTTTTTTTTTAATGTCTTTATCTTGCAACAGAAAACAGTAAAAATCAGTTACCATTGAGTTACCTCTGACTCATGGCAACCCTGTGTGTGTCAGAGTGGAGCTGTGCTCTGTAGAGTTTTTAATGGGTGATTTTTCAGAAGTAGATCACCAGGTCTTTCATCCAAGGTGCCTTTGGGTGGACTTGAACCTCCATCTTCTCAGTTAGCATCTGAACATGTTAACTGTACCACCCAGGGGCTCCGCTCCAGGAGACTATACAGTATAAGTGTTTGCACCACTCAGGAGCTCCAATATGGGAGGTTATACGATGCTGTGCTACATAATCAAAATATAATAAGCATTAACTGATTGATTTGTTACAGCTCTGCTTATGAACTGGTTAAGGGTTAAGAAAATGGGCTGAATTATTGCAGTGCAATGAATCACTTTTATACGGCTTTCTTGCCCTGGTCTTGTAACTTCACAAAATGATTGTCTGGGCCAAAATTTTGCAAGGTATTAGTAGATTTACTACAAAACTAGTGGATTGAAAATTCACTTAATGGGATTGTGCCCTTTGTGGTCCAACAAGGAGATTGGTCGCTGTTCCTATTCTGTTAGGCTTATATAAGGGCCAAATCCACAGAGGTTCTGGGGCCCCTCACTACTATCAAAAAGAGTGTAGAGTGGAGTGCATCCTTTGGACCCAGGGTCCCTGCACTTAGAACTCCCTATATCAAGAAGAGAGAGTTGTAATAGTGAAGACAGGGATGGTGGGCTTGCTGGTCCATAGAGAGAGAACTGAGTGTCTTTGTGCAGGGGTGTGCCTCCTACTAAAGTACTGCAACACTTGTACCTGCGGGACAGAGACCTGAGTGTGGCTGGTGTAATTTGCTTCCTTCCCCCTTCGGGCATCGTGGTGGGAACAATACAGTCCCTCATGCAGGGTAGGCCTTGGTATCATGGCAGCAAGACAGAGAACCACTCTGGCCTGGGTAGCATGGTAGGAGGCAGCAGCATAGGTCAAGAAGGGCCCAGTGGCAGAGGCTCACGAGATCCTGTGCAGGGGTCTTTCCATTAGTGAAGCAAGGCCCAGTGAGGCCCAGGGGTAGAACAGAAGCCTTGGAAGCCATGCAGGTATCCCAGGTAGCATGGTGGTAGCCAGAGGCAGTGGTGACATGAAGACAACATTTGACCAGAAACACAATGTGTCAGTACAGTGATATTAGAAAGAATATGAGTAGTTTGGAAAAGAATAAGCAGATCTGCTTTGAGAATTTGTTTTACTGTTTACTGTTTGCTTTCTAGAAATAATAATAGTGGCTTTCACTTTGCCAATATTGTGTAAATGTCTTGATCACAGATGGCCGTAGCACTCATGGAATGGTTGATGCCAGTGGTTGTACATGCCTCATTCCTAGTTGTCTGCTAGTTTGAGGCACATCCTGTTTGCATGTGCAATGTGGTTAGATAGACAAACCACACAATTATATAATTATACTAGGATTGTCAAACCAATCTATGAAGGGATATTTGAATTTTATTTTCAAATAGGCATATACCTATGGATATAGTCAATAATATGAGAAAAAAGAAAACGGAAGTAGAAATATAAGTCAAATTCTGGTAACCCTGAATAAATTAATTAAAAGAGAAAATAATAATATTAAAATCAATAACAAAAATCAGAACAGTTAATATTTATTGAGTTATTAATTTCTGACAAAACAATAATAGTAGGAGACTTCAACACACCACTTTTGGTGAAGGACAGGACATCCAGAAAGAAGCTCAATAAAGACACGGAAGACCTAAATGCCACAATCAACCAACTTGACCTCATAGACATATACAGAACACTCCGCCCGACAGCAGCCAAGTATACTTTCTTTTCTAGTGCACATGGAACATTCTCTAGAAGACTACATATTAGGGCATAAAGCAAGCCTTAGCAGAATCCAAAACATTCAAATATTACAAAGCATCTTCTCTGACCATAGGGCCATAAAGGTGGAAATCAATAACAGGAAAAGCAGGGAAAAGAAATCAGACACTTGGAAACTGAACAAAACAAAAGACTGGATTCTAGAAGGCATTAAGGATGGAATAAAGAAATTCCAATAAGAATGAAAACACTTCCTGTAAAAACGCTGGGATACAGTGAAAGCAATGCTCAGAGGTCAATTTATATCAATAAATGCACACATACCAAAAGAAGAAAGGGCCAAAATCAAAGAATTATCCCCACAACTTGAACAAATAGAAAGAGAGCAACAAAAGAAACTCACAGGCGCCAGAAAAAAGAACAAATACTAAAAATTAGAGCTGAACTAAAAGAAATAGAAAAAAAAAATGAAAAGAATTAACAAGACCAAAAGCTGGTTTTTTTGAAAAAATTAACAAAATTGATAAACCACTAGCCAAACTGACAAAAGAAAAACAGGAGAGAAACCAAATAACCTGAATAAGAAATGAGATGGGCAATATTACAACAGACCCAACAGAAATTAAAAGAATCATATCAGATTTCTGGGAAAAATTGTACTCTGACAAATTTGAAAACCTAGAAGAAATGGGTGAATTCCTAGAAACACACTGCCTACCTAAACTAACACAAAAAGAGGTAGAACAGCTAAATAGACCCATAACAAAAGAAGAGATGGAAAAGGCAATCAACCCCCCCCCACCCCAAAAAAGCCCTGGTCCGGACAGCTTCACTGCAGAGTTCTACCAAACATTCAGAGAAGAGTTAACACCACTACTACTAAAGGTATTTTAGAGCACAGAAAAGGACAGAATACTACCAAACTCATTCTATGAAGCCACCATATCCCTCATACCAAAACCAGGTAAAGACACCACAAGAAAAGAAAATTACAGACCTATATCCCTCATGAACTTAGATGCAAAAATCCTCAACAAAATTCTCGCCAACAGAATTCAACAACATATCAAAAAATAATTCACCATGACCAAATGGGATTCATACCAGGTATGCAGGGATAGTTCAACATTAGAAAAACAATTAATGTAATCCATGATATAAATAAAACAAAAGACAAGAATCCTATGATTTTATCAATTGATGCAGAAAAGGCATTTGACAAAGTCCAACACCTATTCATGATAAAAACTTGAGCAAAACAGGAATAGAAGGAAAATTTCTCAACATAATAAAGGGCATTTATATAAAGCCAACAGCAAACCTCACCCTAAATGGAGAGAGCCTGAAAGCATTCCCACTGAGACTGGGAACCAGACAAGGATGCCCTTTATCACCGCTCTTACTCAACATTGTGTTGGAGGTCCTAGCCAGAAAAATTAGGCTAGATAAGGAAATAAAGGGCATCCAGATTGTCAAGGAAGAAGTAAAAGTATCTCCATTTGCAGGTGACATGATCTTATACACAGAAAACCCTAAGGAATCCTTCAGAAAACTACTGAAACTAATAGAAGAGTTCAGCAGAGTATCAGGATACGAGATAAGCATACAAAAATCAGTTGGATTCCTCTACACCAACAAAAAGAACATTGAAGAGGAAATCACCAAATCAATGCCATTTACCGTAGCCCCCAAGAAGATAAAATAATTAGGAATAAATCTTACCAGAGATGTAAAAGACTTATACAAAGAAAACTGCAAAACACTTCTGCAAGAAACCAAAAGAGACTTACATAAGTGGAAAAACATACCTTGCTCATCGATAGGAAGACTTAACATTATAAAAATGTCTATTCTGCCAAAAGGGATCTATACATTTAATGCAATTCCAATCCAAATCCCAACGGCATTCTTTGATGAGATGGAGAAACAAATGACCAACTTCACATGGAAGGGAAAGAAGCCCCGGATAAATAAGGTATTACTGAAAAAGAAGAACAAAGTGGGAGGCCTTACTTTCCCTGATTTTACAACCTATTATACCACCACGGTAGTCAAAACAGCCTGGCACTGGTACAACAACAGATACATGGACCAATGGAACAGAATTGAGAATCCAGATATAAATCCATCCACATATGAGCAGTTGATTTTTGACAAAGGCCCCAAAACAGTTAAATGGGGGAGAAGACAGTCTTTTTAACAAATGGTGCTGGCATAACTGGATATCCATCTGCAAAAAATGAAACAAGACCCATACCTCACTCCATGCAAAAAAAGTGAGCTCAAAATGTATCAAACACCTAAATATAAAATCTAAAAAGGTAACGATCATGGAAGAAAAAATAGGGACACTGTTCGGAGCCCTAATACATGGCATAAATAGTATAGAAAACATTATTAAAAATGCAAAACAAAAACTAGATAACTGGGAGCTCCTAAAAATCAAAAACCTATGCTCATCCAAAGACTTCACCAAAAGAGTAAAAAGGCTTACAGACTGGGAAAAAGTTTTCAACTATGACATTTCCGATCAGCGCCTGATCTCTAAAGTCTACATGATACTGCAAAAACTCAACTGCAAAAAGACAAATAACCCAATTAAAAAATGGGCAAAAGATATGAATAGACACTTCACTAAAGAAGACATTCAGGTAGCTAACAGATACATGAAGAAATGTTCACGATTATTAGCCATTAAAGAAATGCAGATCAAAACTACAATGAGATTTCATCTCATTCCACCAAGGCTGGCGTTAATCCAAAAAACACAAAATAGTAAATGTTGGAGAGGCTGTGGAGAGATTGCAACACTTATACACTGCTGGTGGGAATGTAAAATGGTACAAGCACTTTGGAAATCAATTTGGGTCTTCCTTAAAAATCTAGAAATAGAACTACCATAGGATCCAGCAATCCCACTCCTTGGAATATATCCTAGAGAAATAAGAGCCTTTACACAAACAGATATATGCACACCCATGTTTATGCAGCACTGTTTACAATAGCAAAAAGCTGGAAGCAACTGAGATGCCCATCAACAGATGAATGGATAAATAAATTATGGTATATTCACACAATGGAATACTATGCATCGTTAAAGAACAGCGAGGAATCTGTGAAACATTTCATAACATGGAGGAACCTGGAAGGCATTATGCTGAGTGAAATTAAGCAGTTGCAAAAGGACAAATATTGTATAAGACCACTATTATAAGAACTTGAGAAATAGTTAACTGAGAAGAAAACATTCTTTTGTCATTACGGGAGGGAGGGAGGGCGGGAGAGGGGTTTAGATAGTAGATAAGAACTATTCTAGGTGAAGGGAAAGACAGCACACAATACAGGGGAGGTCAGCACAGTTGGACTAAACCAAAAGCAAAGAAGCTTCCTGAATAAACTGAATGCTTCGAAGGCCAGCGTAGCAGGGGCAGGGGTCTGGGGACCATGGTTTCAGGGGACATCTAAGTCAGTTGGCACAATAAAATCTATTAGGAAAACATTCTGCATCCCACTTCGAAGAGTGGCATCTGGGGTCTTAAACGCTAGCAAGCAGCCATGTAAGATGCATCAATTGGTCTCGACCCACCTGGATCTAAGGAGAATGAAGAAGACCAAGGACACAAGGTGATTACGAGCCCAAGAGACAGAGAGGGCTACATGAACCAGTGACTACATCATCCTGAGACCAGAAGAACTAGATGGTGCTCGGCTACAACCCATGACTGCCCTGACAGGGAACACAACAGAGAACCCCTGAGGGAGCAGGAGAGCAGTGGGATGCAGACCCCAAATTCTCATAGAAAGACCAGACTTAATGGTCTGACTGAGATTAGAAGGACCCTGGTGGTCATGGCCCCCAGACCTTCTGTTGGCCCAGGACAGGAACCTTTCCTGAAACCAACTCTTCAGACATGGATTGGACTGGAAAATAGGTTGGAGAGGGACGCTGGTGAGGAGCGTGATTCTTGGATCTGGTGGACACTTGAGACTATGTTGGCATCTCCTGCCTGAAGGGGAGATGAAAGGGTGGAGGGGGTTAGAAGCTGGTGAAATGGACATGAAAAGAGAGAGTGGAGGGAGAGAGCGGACTGTCTCATTAGGGGGATAGCAATTGGGAGTATGCAGCAAGGTGTATATAAGTTTTTTTGTGAGAGACCTATTTGATTTGTAAACTTTCACTTAGAGCACAATAAAAATTATTTAAAAAATATTGAGAAATTACTGAGTGAGCTACATCGTTCCTAACAGTCTATTTGCATGATTTCATCGAAGCAGATTCATGAAGATGTTATTTTTAGCTCCCACTGACTTTTGATGAAACTGGATCTTAGTAAAGTTACTGCCCAAGGTTAAAACCTTAATAAGATTGGACTAGGAAAATGGTCTGGTGGTCTACTTCCAATAATTAGCCAATGTAAAACTTATGGATCACAACAGAACATCGTCTGACTCACTTCCTTTGGACAAACCATTAGGAGGGATCAATCTAATGCAGGACCTCATGCTTGGGGAAATACCGGGCCAGAGAGGGTAAGGGAGACTTTGTTGAGGCAGACTGGCGCAATAGCCACTATAGTCATTGCAAAATTGTACTTGTTTAATTAATTATTTTAATACATTTTTTACTGCAGTAGAGATATTTTAATTTTATTGAAGTTTGTAAATAGATACAGTTAAACAAAAAGTCATAGTACAGTGAGATGAATTAACTCAAAGGGAAGAGACCTGAGTACAAATATCCTAGAAGAAGAAAGAGAATATTTTTTGACATCTGGGAGCTGACCTGGCACTATCAATTAGGTTTTTGTATTGCCAGGAGCTGGCCTTGATGTCTGCCTGTTGAACAGACATGGTTTTACAAAATATCAATACGGAAGACAGGAAAAAGATTCTCCAAAGGTGTCCTTGTCTCAATCCCTGGAATCTGTGAATATGTTAAGTTACATGGCATAGGAGAATTAAGATTGTACATGGAATTAAAATTGTTAATCAGCTGACCTTAAGAAAGAGTATCCTAAATTATCCAGGTGGGTTCATTGTAATCCCAAGGGCCTTAAAAGTGGGAGAGGGAAGAGGAAGAGAGAATCAGAGATAGCAGTGTGAGAAGGACTCAGCTCAAAATTGTTGGCTTTGAAAAAAGAGGAAGTGGATTGTCATGGATTGAATTGTGTTCCCCAAAAATGTCTGTCAGCTTAGCTGGGCCATGAGTCCCAGTATTGTGTGATTGTCCATCATTTTATGTGATTTCCCTGTGTTGTAAATCCTGTCACTATGATGAAATGAGATGAATTAGTGGCAGATATACTGATGAGATATACAAGTTTGGATAGTGTCTTAAGCCAATCTCTTTGAGATATAAAAGAGAGAAATGAGCAGAGAGATAGGGGGGCCTTATACCACCAAGAAAGCAGTGCTGGGAGCAGAGGATGTCCTTTGCACCTGAGGTTCCTGTGCTGAGATGCTCCCAGACCAAGGGAAGACTGATGCATCACAAGGACCTTCCTTCAGAACTAACAGAGAGCAAAAACCTTCCCCTGGAGCTGGCACCCTTAATTTGGACTTCTAGCCTACTGGACTGTGAGAGAATAAGCTTCTCTTTGTTGAAGCCATCCACTTGTGGTATTTCTGTTATAGCAGACTGGAAGACCAAGACATGGATCATGAGTGAAGGAATGTGGTTAGCCTCTAAAAGGTGGAAAGGCATGGAAACAGCTCTCTTACAGAGCCTCCAGAGGAAAGAGAACCTTATGAACACCTAGATTTTAGCCCAGTGAGAACAATCTCAGAATTCTTACTTTCAGAACTCTAAGATAATAAATTTTGTTAAATGAGTGGTAATTTGATACAGCAGAAATAGGAAACTAAGAGGTGTGGCCAAGATGGTGGGATAGTCAGACTCTTCCTGTTGTCCCTCTTACAACAAAGACCTGAAAAAACAAGTGAATTGATTATATATAACAATCTAGAAGCCCTGATCATAAAAGACAAAGCTGAAGAGTTGGATTGAGTGGCAGGGAGAAGGAGGGATAATTCAAAAACAGCAAAGAAGTGCCAGTTGTTAGGTTGCCAGTGCCCTGCTGACTAGGTCATCCTGTGCCTGCAGGCTGAGGTGAGCAGTAGTGTTTGGGATGCACCTCACCATGTTGGGTGAAGCTGGGCAGCAGCGAGTCTGCACACACCTCTGGAGCTAGGTGGAAGCAGCGCTGGACCTGCAAACGTTAAGTGCAAACATCTAACCTAGCACTGGGAGGCAAAATAAATTCTACTCCCAGAGTTTCACAGTGGAGAACTGGTTACTTTCCCTCACCTACCCCCACCCTGCTCTGCTCTGAAACCAGTCTGGCAGTATTCAACAACTGTCACTCCCCCTAAGCCAGGAACTCGGGGTGAGTCAGGAGGCCCTGCCCCTTCATTGAGCCACTGGCATGAGGGGTCCGCAGACTTGCAGAATCCTTTACTCCTGCCTAGACCTGTGTGCACTGGGTCAGTGGGTTTAGACCTGTGTGGGCTGATTCAACACCACATGCCATCATTATCGTAACAGCAGGGCATACACCTGAAGCCCATTTTCAACTTCAGCAGCCAAGGAGGAGCTGCAGACTCATGACATTTGACATGGCCCTGCCTCTTAAGCACAGAACCTCAGCCACCTACCCCAGAGGCCTGAGGGCTGGTGGTAACATTCACTTCATCTAAACCAAAAAAAAAAAAAAAAAACCAAACCCAGTGCCGTCAAGTTGATTCCGACTCATAGTGACCCTATAGGACAGAGTAGAACTGTCCCATAAAGTTTCCAAGGAGCACCTGGTGGATTCGAAATGCCAACCCTTTGGTTAGCAGCTGTAGCACTTAACCATTACACCACCAGGGTTTCCTCACTCCGTCTAGCCACTCGTGTAATAGGGGTCTGAGAATAAACGGTGTCTCCCATTCCCTACAGTCAAAAGGATTGTGTGCCCAAGGACCAGCTGCAATACCCCTCACTACATGCTCTAGGGAAAAAGGAACACACCCTCACCAAGGCATCCAGGGGCAGCCACCAGTCCCCTGCCTTGTTCCACACATACCCCCTACAGCAGCCGGATACCGGTTCCTGCTTCAAACACCAATCTGCAGCCCTGACAGTCTGGGACTGTAGGTGAGAGTCTGCACCACACATTTGGTGACTGAAAACTTGGACACCTGTGCCACACCAGAACATATGGAGAGAAAGTTAAAGGCAATATTAAGAAATAAAATGTTGGTTTAAATTTAGAAAAATAAAGGTAAATTTTAAGGTAACCACAAAGGATGCTAACAAACCTACCCATCAAAATAAGAAAAACATGAGGACTTAGCAAAAACAAAATAAACAATAATGAAAAAATATGAAAAGAGAATACATAAGAAAAACCATTCAACAGCACAGAAAATTAACTGGAACAAAGAAACTGCCAGCACCACCAAAAAAACAAGCAACAACAACAACAAAATGACAGCACTGAACTCGTACCAATCAGTAATTACACTGAAAGTAAATGGACTAAATGCGCTAATAAAGAGATGAGTAGTGGCAAAACTGATTAAAAAAACGCAATCTGTCTATATGCTGCCTATAACAGACACGACTTAGACTCAAAGACACAAACAAACTAAAACTAAAACAATGGAAAAAAAATATCAAGAAAACAACCACAAAAAAGAGCAGGAGAGACAATATTAATCTCTGACAAAACATATTTAAAGCAAAATTCACCACAAAGGATAAGAAAGGACACAGCTTAACCTCTAAAGGGTCAATACACCAGGACGACATAACTATAATAAATACATAAGCACCTAATGAGACGGCTCCAAGCCACACAAAACAAACCCTAATAGTATTGGAAAGAGAAATAGATAATCCATCATAATAGTAGACTTCAACACACCACTTTCAATGAAGAACAGAACATGTAGAAAGAAAATAAAGATACTGAAGATCATAGACATATACAGAAATCTATCCAGCAGCAGCCAAGTATACATTCTTTTCCAACTCACATGGAACATCCTTCAGAATAAACTGCATATGGGTCTGCAAAGCAAACCTTAACAGAATTCAAAACACTGAAATTTTACACAGCATCTTTTCTGATTATAATGACATAAAATTAGAAATCAATAACAGAAACAGCAAGGAAAAAAAATCAAATGCATGGAAACAGAACACCACCTTGCTTAAAAACTACTGGATTATAGAAGAAATCAAAGATGGAAAAAATAAATTCATAGAATTAAGTGATAATGAAAACATGTCTCACCAGAACCTTTGGGAAACAGCAAAAGCAGTGCTTAGAGGTCAGTTTATAACAATAAATGCACACATTCAAAAAGAAGAAAGTGCCAAAATCAAAACATTAACCCTACAACTTGAACAAATAGAGAGAAACAAAAGAAGCCCTCAGGCACTAGAAGAAAGGAAATAATAAAGGTTAGAGCAGAAATGAATGAGATAGAGAATAGGAAAACAATTGAAAGAGCAGACAATACTAAAAGATGGTTCTTTGAAAAGATCAACAGAGTGAATAAACCATTGGTCAAATTGACAAAAGAAAAAACAGGAGAGGAAGCAAATAACCTAAATAAGAAATGAAATGGGTGATATCACAACAGACCCAATGGAAATGAAAAGGATCATAACAGAATACTATGAAAAATTGTACTCTAACAAATTTGAAAATCTAGCAGAAATGGTCAAATTTCTAGGAACACACTACTTACCTAAACTAACACAAATTGAGGTAGAAAAATTAAATAAACCCACAACAAAAGAAGAGATTGAAGAGATAATTAAAAAAATAAAAACCACCAACAACAAAAAAGCCCTGGCCCAGACGGCTTCACTGGAGAATTCTACCAAACTTTCAGGGAAGAGTTAACACCATTACTACCAAAGGCATTTCAGGCATGGAAAAGGATGGAATACTCGCAAACTCATTCTATGAAGCCAGCATAACCATGATAGAAAAGTCAGGTAAAGATCCACAAAAAAAGAAAATTACAGACCAATATCCCTCACCAATATAGACCCAAAAATCCTCAACAAAATTCTAGCCAATAGAATTCAACAACATATCAAAAAATAATTCACCATGACCACATGGGATTCATACCAGGTACGCAGGGATGGTTCAACATTAGAAAAACAATCAATGTAATCCATCACATAAATAAAACAAAAGACAAGAACCACATGATCTTATCAATTGATGCAGAAAAGGTATTTTAAAAAGTCCAAAACCCATTCTTGATAAAACTCTCAGCGAAATAGGAATAGAATGAAAATTCCTGGACATGATAAAGGTCATTTATGCAAAGCCAACAACCAACATCATCCTAAATGAAGAGTCTTAAAGCATTCCCCTTCAGAAGGGGAACCAGACATGGATTCCCTTTATCACCACTCATATTCAACATTGTACTGGAGGCCCTAGCCAGATCAATAAGGCAAGAAAAAGAAATAAAGTGCATCCAAATTGGTAAGGAAGAAGTAAAAGTATCCCTATTTGCAGATGATATGGTCTTATACATGGAAAACCCCCAAAAATCCACAAGAAAACTACTACAACTAATAGAAGATTTTGCAAAATACCAGGATATAAGATAAACATACATAAGTCAGTCAGATTCCTCTGCACCAAAAGAGAGAACTTCCAAGAGGAAATCACCAAATCAATACCATTATAATAGCCCCCAAGAAGATAAAGTATTTAGGAATAAATTTAAACAGAGATGTAAAAAACCTACATAAAGAAAACTGCAAGAGACTATTGCAAGAAATCAAAAGAGACCTACATAAGTGGAAAAACATACCATGCTGATAGACAGGAAGACTCAACACTATGAAAATGTCAATTCTTCCCAAAGTGATCTACAGATATAATGCAATCTCAATCCAAATTCCAATGACAACTTTTAGCATGTTGGAGAAACAAATCACAAACTTCATATGGAAAAGGAAGAAGCCCCAAATAAGTAAAGAATTACTGAAGAAGAAGACCAAAGTGGGAGGCCTCACACTACCTGATGTTAGAACCTATTATACCACCATGATAGTCAAAACAGCCTGGTACTGGTACAACAGACACATAGACCAATATAACAAAATTGAGAACCCAGACATAAATCTATCCACCTATGAGCAGCTGAAACCCTGGTGGTGTAGTGGTTAATTGCTATGGCTGCTAACCAAAAGGTTGGCAGTTTGAATCCACCAGGTGCTCCTTGGAAACTCTACAGGGCAGTTGTACTCTGTTCTATAGGGTCGCTATGAGTCGGAATTGACTCGACAGCAGTGGGTTTGGTTTATGAGCAGCTGATAGTTGACAAAGGCCCAAAGTCCATTAAATGGGGGAAAAGACAGCCTCTTTAACACGTGGTGCTGGCATAACTGGATATCTGTCTGCAAAAAAAAGAAACAGGACCCATACCTCACATCATGCACAAAAACTAACTCAAAATGATCAAAGACCTAAATATAAAACCTAAAATGATAAAGATCACAGAAGAAAAAATAGGGACAATGCTAGGAGGCCTAATACATGACATAAACGGAACCATAACTAGCAATGCAGAAACATCAGAAGAGAAACTAGATAACTGGGATCTGCTAAAAATCAGTTATGCTCATCGAAAAGCTTCACCAAAAGAGTAAAAACAGAACCTACAGATCGGGAAGAAATTTTTAGCTATGACATATCTGGTAAGGGTCTAATCATTAAAATCCACAAAATACAGCAACACCTCAACAACAAAAAGACAAATAAAAAAATTAAAAATGGGCAAAGCATATGAACAGACACTGCACCAAAAAAGATATTCGGGTGGCTAATGTACACACGAAGAAATGCTCGTGATCATTAGCCGCCAGAGAAATACAAATTAAAACTACAAAGAGATGCCTTATCACCCCAATAACGCTGGCACTAATCCAAAAAATGGAAACCCTGGTGGTGTAGTGGTTAAATGCTGTAAACCAAAAGGTTGGCAGTTTGAATCCACCAGGCGCTCCTTGGAAACTCCACAAGGCAGTTCTACTCTGTCCTATAGGGTCTCTATGAGTCAGAAACAACTCGATGATGATGGGTTTGGTTAATCCGTAAAACACAAAATAAAAATGTTGGAGAGGTTGTGGAGAGATTGGACTCTCATGCACTGCTGGTGAGAATGTAAAATGATACAATCACTTTGGAAAACAATCTGGTGCTTCCTTAAAAAGCTAGAAGTAGAAATACCATAAGATCCAGCAATCCCACTCATAGGAATATACCCAAGAGAAGTAAGAGCAGTCGCAGGAATAGCCATATGCATACCATGTTCATGGGAGCACTATTCACAACAGCACAAAGATGTAAACAACCTAAATGCTCATCAACAGACGAATGGGAAACAAATTATGGTACAGACACACAGTGCAGCCTACTGACGGAGCCCAGTTCTACTCCGACACCCAACGGGTCACTGTGAGTTGAGTTTGATTCTACTGCAACTGTTTTTTTTTTTTTTTGGTTGTTTTATATGAAGATAAGCTGTAGCTATGTTGTTGTTGATGTCTTGCGCCGAATGTTGTTGTTGAGAGCAGTTGCTATTTAGTTGGCTTCTACTCAAAGTAACCTAATATATAAGAGAAAGAAATCTTCCCTGGTCCCATGCCATCCTAATGATTGTTGGTATGTTTGAGTCCATTGTTGTGGTTATTGCGTCAATCCATCTTTTTGAAGGTTTCCTTTATTTTTGTGATCTTCTACTTCACCTAACAGGACTTCTTTTCTTAGGGATCGGTCTTTCCAGATAATGTGTCCAAAGTAAGTAAGATGAAGTCTTGCCATCCTCATTCCTAAGGAACATTTCATTGTTTTATTGTAAGACTGATTTTTTTATTCTTTTGTTAATCCATGGTACATTCAATATTCTCCACCAACACCACACTTCCATGCATCAGTACTTCTTCTGCCTTCTTTTTTCATTGTCCAGTTTTCACATTCACAGAGGTGAACAAAAAGACCACAGTGTTGAATAGAAGTAGGGAAAAGAGATATCCTTGCCGTGTTCCTGATTTTATGGCAAAATCTTTCAGTCTTTCACCATTGAGTGTAATGTTAATTGTTGGCTTTTCACAACTGTCCTTTATCATTTTAAGGAAGTGTACTAAGGTGAAGGAAATTCAGAGCTATATGACAGTATTGCGCAACAAGCTATTTAATGGGGCCAACACATTGAAAGTCACATGCAAGGGGGTGGTCCCTGTAGCAGAAGGTCTTCCAGAGGCTAGAGTCATAGGTAGCATCAGAAGAAGAAGAGAGCAAGAAAGCTCCCAGGGGAGAGAAGCGATATCCTTCTGCAGCCAGGTGATAAGTCTCTGGGTCAGAGAGCCCTAAAAGCAGCAGCATCTTAGGGTCTTTATAACTACAGGAATTTATCTTTTTTTTTTTTTTTTTAGGACTAGCAGAAGTTGAGTCCAGTTTTGCAGGGTATGTAAAACAGGCAGGTTTTAAGTGGCTAAAAATTTGGGCTATTTTTAAATCAGTTGGACATGTACAAGTTTGAGTTTCATGCCAGTTTTTTTTTTTTTCTCTCATATAATACACCTCAGCTTACTTGAAGAAGTAAACAACTTGGGGCTAATACACAGAGGCCATTTTTGACTCTCACACAATTGGAAAAAAGTTCCCTTTTATTCCTGATTTTTGAGTGTTTTTTGTTAAACGCTTTTTTCTGCATGAGTTGGTAGATCATCCCCCTCTCCCTACATTCTATTAATGTGTTGCATTACACTGATTGACTTTTATATATGCTGCACTTGTGGGATAAAGCACACAGGGTTATGGCATATGGTTCTTTTAATATGCTGCTGGATTGGAGTTTTACTATTTTGTTGAGGATTTCCATAGATATTTCTATGCAATATTTTTTTCTGATGGCTTTGTCTGGCTAAATATCAGGATGCTGATAGCATCATGGATTGAGTTACAAATTATTCCTTCCTTTTAGTTTTTGGAAAAGTTTGAGAAAGATTGATGTTAATTTCTATTTGATGCCTTCTTTATAATTTCTTTGTCATTATTGATATTCTCTATTTGTTGAGACATTATTCTCCTGATTTCCTTTAGGTCTTTGACCACGTTTAACACAGTAGATTTAAACGATTTGCCTAGCAATTCCATGTCATTGGTTCTTCAGGGACTGCTTTTACCGATTTTTTTTTTCCTGTGAATTGGTTGTACTTCCTGTTTCTTGGCATGCCTAGTATTTTTACCAAATACTGGGCTTTGTGAATTTTATGTGTTAACTCTGAAAAACAGATTCTCCAGCCTGCCTAGTGCTTGCTGTTATTGTTGAGGGCTGCAGTCATCTGTTTAGTGACATTTCCAAACTATTTATTTGTTTATATGTATTTATTATTTTGCATAGGCTGTTTTCTTTGCCATGTGTGGTCACTGAAGTCTATCTTCAGTTATTTTAGTGGTCAACCAGTGACCTGATAGAGACCTTTTTTGGAGTCAAAAAGAGAAGAAAAAGAAAACTAAAAACCCTTTCCTGGTCATTGAAGATTGACTCTGAATTAGGTACTCTTTCAATGCTTAGCCAGGCCACCTACAATTGGGCCTTAGTCTATACCTCCGTTTGTGCAGAGCCCAAAGATCTGCCAGAGGCTCAAACCTAGGGTCCTCTCAGGTCTTGTCTGAGCATGCATTCAACCTGGGTATGTGCATTGGATCTCTGATCCTTCAGTACATTCAGTATCTCTACAAACAGTTTATTCTCCCATGCATCTGCCTCGTCAGCCTCTTCTTTTCCAGGCTATCAGGTTTGTCTGCTTCTTTCCCTGTTCTCCATTCCTTACCTAAGCTGGTTATGGCATTACATGTCTTTAAGGCTTTTGACAGACAGATACCACCTGGTAGCCACTCATGTCTGAGAGGAGTAAAGCCAAGGCCTATCTCAGAGCAGGTATCTCTGAAACTACCAGATTGGTCAAAATAAACAACAACAACATTTTTAGAAAAAAGATCTGTCTTGTCCACACCCTGGCACCAGCAAGCCACACCAGGAGTGTGGGCTGCTGTCTTCATGGCAGCTGCCAAGTGGAGAATGGGGGATAGTAGGTGAATAAACAAAAATGCCACAATTTTTCATCAAAATTCAACAGCATCTTTTCTCACAAAGCACTTAATGTTTATTCTGTCAGTTTTTTTTTTTCCACTTATTCATTGCTTCAGGGAAACCCTGGCAGCCTAGTGGTTAAGTGCTACGGCTGCTAACCAAAGGGTCGGCAGTTCGAAGCCTCCGGGCGCTCCTTGGAAACTCTATGGGGCAGTTCTACTCTGTTCTATAGGGTCGCTATGAGTGGGAGTCGACTCGACGGCTTTGGGTTTGATTTTTGTTTTTCATTGCTTCAGTGGAGGGAATGAATCCTATACCTTCTTAACACACTGTTTTCTGTAACATCCCCTCTCCTGATGTTTTTAAGTGGCCTTTCTCTTATTTCAGAAACCCTGGTGGCGTAGTGGTTAAGTGCTATGGCTGCTAACCAAGAGGTCAGCAGTTCGAATCCACCAGACGCTCCTTGGAAACTCTATGGTGCAGCTCTACTCTGTCCTATAGGGTCGCTATGAGTCGCAATCGACTTGACGGGAGTGGGTTTGGTTTTCTGGTTTTCTCTTATTTCAGTATTTGCTTGGTTGCTGTAAATATTTTAAAACTTTCTAAATTTCTAAAAAAGTTCATTCTAACACTTTTTGCTTTGTCGTTGTTTCTGTGCAGGAACAGGCCCTCCACAGAAGCTATCTGAGGCTATCAACTTGGTCATTTTCACTGACATTATCCACATCTCATTTTTTAAAAATATACACGGATATACAATTGATCCAACAACTTTCACTGAAATGTGTATCCTTTTATCACTCCCCATACAAGCACCTGACATATGTGACTCATCATTGTACACATATGTGTGCATCTGAATTATGTATTCTCTTCCATTGGTCTATAATTATATCAATACAAATTTTTGATATCATGTAGAATGATGCATCTCATTTTATTATTTTTAAAATTCCCTTTGAGCTATTACTGTTTTTTGCATCATTTTGTATAAATTCTATAGCCAACTTGTAAATTAAACACACACACATGCACACACTGATGGGATTCTAATGGGGATTATATTGAATTTATGTAATAGTTGAAATGATTTATTTTTTCACTGTTCAGTATAATTCATGGATAATGCACTTAAATATAATTGTTTCATTACATGTAAGTATGGGTAGCAGCTAGGGGGAGGCATGAGGAATCTTCTCAAGTGCTAATAATATGTTACTACTTTCATATAGGTTTGTTCAATTTGCGATAATCTATGTGATTAGTTGTGAATGTACTGTATATGGATTTCTTTATTCTATATCACTTACACAAATCATCCTTCAAATTGCTATTTACTTAAAAAAAGTTTGTTAGCTATAGCTATTGAAGTTTAGGCATCGTGTTTAGTCAGGTTTAGGCTCTACTGGAACTCAAAAGCATGAAAATGGTCAAAAATACTACAAAAATTAATTACAATAATAAAAGATCAAGGATGTATAAAACTCTAAAGCCAAGATCAAGAAGCTGGGGTGGAGATTACCTGAAACTTGAAGCTAGCAACTGGACATGCAACCATATACTTCAACGACTGATGTGGTCTGCAGACGTGAACTTTCATGCAATCTGTCTGTGTGAAAAATATTTAAATATGTTAAAATTCATTAAATTTGAATGTACATTTATTAAAATATGGATTTGTTATTTTCGTGTTTGATAGTAAGTATAAATTAGAATTTCAAACTTTATGTAAAACACAAATGGTTTACACACGTAAGTAATTTCACCACCAATTCCATTCATAGATATATACAAAATACAAACTCTTGTTTATGGGAAACAGGAGACAAATGCAACAATGTTTATAAGTGCATTGTATATAATAGTAGACAACTAGAAATAAAACAAGCATCTATCAGCAACAACACCAACAACAAAAAATGGATAAATGTGTAGTATAGTCTTAAAATAGAATGTCATTCAACTGTAAAATAGAATGATAGAATGGGCTGTCATTTCATTCAACCTGGAGCATTAGTAATGTCAACTGAAAAAACAATTTTCAAAAAGATTATCTACAACTTAAGACCCCTTTATTAAGTTCTACAGCATCTAAAAATATTTTCTAATACCCTATGAATTCTATATTATAATTATAGCAAGAGAATTAAAAATCCAAAAATTCAGAATGATGGTGGAGGTACAGGAGGATATGAGGAGTCCCTGGATGGTGCGAACAGTTAACATAGTCACTGCTAACTGAAAGCTTGGTGGTTCGAGTCTACCCAGAGGCACCTCAGAAGAATGGATTGGTGATCTACATTAGAAAAATAAGCCGTTGAAAACCCTACCAAGAACAGTTCTACTCTGACACACATGGGCTCGCCATGACTTGGAGGACCACTGAAGATAAATTTACTATTTTAGTTGTTGGGTTGGGTGGTGAACTTACAGGTATACATTATATTATAAACAAACTGACCGAAGTAAGGCATTCATAGACCAATAAACACATTTTGTCTTGAACCAAAAATGAGTGTTCCTAAAGGCCATTACATATAATTATTAAAATTATTGACAATGGATCCAAAAAAATCTTGTCAGTGAATCTCTAAAATACTTCACAGAAATGTACGCTTTCTTCCAATACCATTGTTCATGCACTGATGGCACACTGGTTGTATTTTGCTCTCATGGCTTATATCCCACTTTATATTTAGCACCAAGTAGTTTAGCAACCCACTGCATTATTCGTTATCAACACTCAGACTCTAGGAAGTTTTCATATATTACTGATTGGAAAATAAATGATTAAATCCAATTTGGATAACGCTAAAAAAAAAATTTTTTTTTTTTATTAGAGCTAAACGTGCCTAATTTATGACCAAGCAATTTCAATTTAGGTATATGTACAAGAGAATAGAGTTCACGTGTTCTCAAAAAACACTTGTACAGGAAGCTTTATGGTAGTTTTATTCATTATAGTCAAACATTTCTGACATCAGAATGGAAATAATTATTCTAAGCCATATGATGGAATTCAGCTTTGTAATAAAAATGATGGAGACACTCAAAAATATGGTTAAACCTTTTAAACATGTTTAGGAAAAAAAGCCAGACATCAAAGAGAACTTATTTTCTGATTTAAAAGTTTCGACTCAATGGTGATGAGAAATAAGAGCTTCTATTTAATGGCGATAGAAGCCAGGACAATGATTGTAATTGTAGGCCCAAGGCATTAACATGAAAGGAGCATAAGAGATGATGAATGATGAAATGCTCCACCTGTGGTTTCCCTCAAGCTGTAATGATGACAGTTTCACACTTCCAGTTGTTAATTTCAAGTTTTAGCCCAATTCTGAAAGCTTCTTATTTCATAGAATTTCACATTCCATGTGTCCACAAAACTCAAATGTCTGCTTTCTCCCAGTCTCCTGAATCTGGCTAGTTTTTGCCTCTCCACTAATATCACCTTGGTCCAAGGTAATATCTTGTCACAGCTGGACTACTGCAATGGCTTTCTCCTGCCCACATCAGTTCTCTACCACAACTCTGCAATGGTAGCCCATTGTTTTAGGTTCAAAGCCACAATCCTCACGTTGATCTAATTTACACTGTAAGACCCGGCCCCAAAACATATACCTATTTCCTGTGTCTCACCAATTTACTCCTTGATCTTTTGTGACTACGCTGGGCATGTCCCCACCTCAGGGAATTCTCACTTGTTCTTTGCTCTTCCCAGAACATTCATCCACAGATATCCACTTGTCTCTTGTCCTCAACTCCTTTTAGTTTTTGACAAATGTTGCATTCTTGGTTCTCCCTTCTCTGTTTGACTTAACATTGCAAATATCCTTTGTTTTCTCGATTCCAATTTTCCACTTAGTTCTTCTTCATGGTGATTAATACTTTTTGGTAAAAAACATACAGAGTTAAAGCATTAATGCCCTTGCTCAATGAATGAATAAACAAATGGTTGTATACGTTTTGCTCTATATTATAGTTTGGTCATCATATGTATTTTCCTGATATTATGTATTATATGGTAAATTATATTTCATGTGCATTTTATTTCAGAATATTAAAAAAGGTACTAAAAATTTGTTATGACATGGGAGCATTGTGTTGACAGGGATTAAATCTATTGCTTTAGAAGATAAAGTTGATAATGGCAACCATTCTCTTGCTTTTACACAGCAAATCCACCCAGTTCCAATAACAATGCTTTACTTATTTCTGAAAAGTGGAGAAACCAAGGCATTGTTACATTTATTTATTTTGTAAACATTTCTTTGAGCTTACATCTCTCTAGACAGTAGGCTAATCAAATCATGTTGTTCAGTCTCAAACTATAAAGGGTTCTTAAAGTCATATTTTCTGTACAAATATCCATTTTCCCAGCACTCTTCTCATGGCCCCCATGACCTCCTTATTCCTCACACTGTAGATAAATGGGTTCAGAAGAGGTGTAACGATACTGTAAAACACCGCCACCACTTTATCTTCCTCAGGGTAATGCAAGAAATGTGGCTTGTATAGGTGGAGAGAGTAGTCCCATAGAATAGGCTTGCCACCATCAGATGAGAGGAACACGTGGAGATGGCTTTTGCCTGCCCTTTACCTGAGCTCATCTGGTAAACCACAATAAGCACTCGCGCATAAGAAGCCAAAATGGCTATGAAAGGTAGTAGTGAATGATAAGGCCACTAAAGAGGACAGTATACTCATACTGGGAGGTGTCCTGACACACCAAAGGCAATAGAGATGGAACTTCACAGAAAAAGTGATTAACGATCCGAGATCTGCAGAATGGAAGTTGAAATACATACAGTGTATGTATTAAAGCATTGATAGAACTACTGGCCCATGCACATGTGACCATGGACAAACAGATCGTCTTGCTCATGAGCACAGGATAATGTAAAGGGTGACAGATTGCTATGTATCTATCATAAGACATGAAACCAAGAAGAAGAGCTTCAGTTCCACCAAGAGTCAAAAACAGAAAGCTTTGAATCTCACAACCTAAAAAAGTAATGGTCTTACTATTTGACAGGAAGTTTGTCGCCATCTTGGGTACCGTGGTGGAGAGGTACATCATGTCAATGAAGGAGAGCTGACTGAGGAGGAAGTACATGGGAGTGTGGAGCAGAGTGTCCAATCGGATGAGGTGGATCAGTATGATATTTCCCATCAAAGCCACTGAGAAGATGACAGTAATGGCAACGAAGAGTATCTTGTTCATTTGGCCATATTGGAAAAGGCCAAGAAATATAAACTCTGCTCCAAAAGTTTGATTTTCTGTCTTCATGGCTTAAATCAAAACAAAGCAGACCATATCTGAAAATTCCATTAACAACACTGACCTTTGAGAGAAAACAAAATGATTATTAAATGCAGTAGAATTCCCTTTAATCAGCTTAGGTGACTGTCTCTCCCTGTTTTTATACAGGAAACCCTGGTAGTGTAGTAGTTAAGTGCAACGACTGCTAACCAAAAGGTCAGCAGTTTGAATCCACCAGGCACTCCTTGGAAACTCTATGGGGCAGTTTTTCTCTGTGCTATAGGGTACTATAGGTCAGAATCAATTCAACAGCAATGGGTTTGGTTTTGGGTTTTTATGCACTGAATCTGTGTCTATTGAGCAATGGGCATTTTGAAAAAATAAAATAAAAATAACGTTTCTTTAAAATTGATCACAGAATAAAAATATAATATGGGGATAAAACATTTAGATGATTTGCCATCATGAGTTATTACTCCCCTTGTAAATATCTTCATGATGATAGACTAGAGACATGTTCATGTGTTGTGAAAAAATCTTTCACTCAATTCCTTCATATATATAGTTTAGAATTGCACTGTTGGTTAAACATGGTATAATATTCTTTAAAAAAAATTTCTTGACTCCATTTTTCAATTTTGAATTTGTATTGGCTACACTTTATACATTGTAAGAAAAAAAATTTTTTTTTAATTATATTAACATTTGTGGGTCAGGAATATTTTAGCTCTTCTAAATGAATTGGTGGTTATATAGATAACATCTGTAAGTGTAAATGGGAATTCATTGACAAAGCCCTCCAAAAAAAAAAGATCGATCGATCTATCTACCTACCTACCTATCTACCTACCTACCTACCTATCTACCTACCTATCATCTATCTATCTATCTATCTATCTATCTATCTATCTATCTATCTATCTATCTATCTATCTATCTATCTATCTATATGCCAGACCTAAGGGATGGTTGGAGAACGAATCATTAAAATAGAAGTTAACAATTATTCAACTAAATTTAACTCAAGAAGCATGTCAAGAACGGCATTTTTAATTTTACTTAGTCCTGTTATATTAATTGGGGAAATTTACATTTAAACTGCACTTGGAAGAAGTGGCAATTAGTAAAAGTTTATCACTTGCTGCTCAATCAGGATATGAAATCAAAAGACTACTGATGGCTTTTTTAAAATTCAGAAGTTTTGGATAATTCTTATTGCAGAACAACGTTAAGAAATAGAAAATATTTTCAATTAAAAACTAGCCAACTTTAATATAAAACCCCTTGTTGTTGAGTTGATTCCGATTCACAGAGACCCTATAGGACAGAGTAGAATTGCCCCATAGGGTTTCCAAGGAGTGGCTGGTAGACTCGAACTGCCAACCCTTTGGTTAGCAGCAAAGCACAAAATTAACTGACAATAACAATTGTTGATTATACACATGCAAGTACTAATACAATTCTGGCATATAAAATTCAATGACTCATCATCAGTTATATTTACCATTAACTTGACTATACTTGGTCCAAGTTGCAGTCACATGAGCACACCAAAATGTAAGTCTTCGTTCAGTAAATGCCTGTCCTTCTCAGAAGCCGAAATGTAAACTAACCAGTTAGGACTTGCCTGCTGGGCTTAACCTAGTTCAGAATGTCCCATTAATCCCTTCTCCATCACCAGAAATCTGTTGAAAATGAAACTTCTACAAGATTAATTTGTATATGAGCTCATAAACTATATCTGCTATTCATGAATTGGGAAGCTATTGTCTGAAACTTCCTATTCATGAATTGCAAATAAAGCTTATAAGTTCATATGCAAATTTAATCTAGTAGAAATTTTATTTTTTACATTATCTATAGTCAGCCAAGTTTGTATAAACTAAGGCATACTTTTTTTTTTTTTGAACTAACAATATCATGTTAGGAATTTTCATTGTATAAAAAATTTGTAGAAGTATAGTAAACTTAATATATTTTACAGAAGCAATTTGGAATGATGAGTACACGATAAAAACAGATAAGGGAACTAAAAAATATCAGCTTGGTGAGATAATGTGCATGTATTCAAAATCAGTTATGAAAACTAGACAGCTACACATTATATATAGAAATATATATGCACATGCATGTATGCATATATATTTCACTTGAAATAAAACAATTTACAAAGTATTTTAATTCAACTGCAAAGATTCTCACCACGAATTTGTATCGCTTGAAATAGTTTACAACCTTTCACCATTCCAATAATATTGTTGAATATGACTATGCCTTGAGCATAATACAAAGTGGCAAGGCAAAAATAAGAAAGAAACATTTTTTTCTACCCCAATCAAGACTACTAGTGATGCCTCCAGGGCCATGCTGCCCAGTAGGGGTTGCACTGGACCTTCAAACCCTACCCTTTTCTCGCTTTACAAAGACACGTCTCTTACCTTGCTCTTTTGTGATTGCTGTCCTAAGAAAATTTAAAATCAATATATGGCCAAATTAATCTCAGATAACATACCTGGATATTCAATTTTTGCAGAGATCATCCAAATGTAATGTGGATAATCTAGCCAGCCCAGAAATTGCCCAAATCAAAGGAAATGGGCATGCAAGAAAAATACTATTCACTCTACATAATTTTTCAAATAAAACACATTCCTTTAAATAGTGTCCCTGAGATTAGTTGTATATTGATCTTTTTGATGTGAATTGTAGTAAAGTCTCCAAGGTATTGTAATATTTTAGGTTAAATTCAGAGTAATTAGTGGCCTAAAACAGCTATTTGAGATTTGAATGGTTGTTGTTATGAAGGAGACTGCTCACATCCAGCGGGTCATGTTTTTAAAACTGAAGAATAAGCTACTGCATTGAAAAGCACATTCTTCTTCATTAGATGTGTAGACATCCACATTCTTTCCCAGATATAAAGTAATTAATTTTAAAACTTATTTCAGTTGAGATATATAGTGTCTCATATAGAGATATGTTTCATTTTCCCAGGAAATTTTATTTGAAATAAAACATTAGGTAAGACGCTGGGGAAGGGGTCTGCAAAATTAAATAGATTTCCCTGTCACCCCACTTGGGGATAGTGTTACATACTCACAGCAAGTCTGTCTTTCACAAAGTTTTAAGTTAAATTATATTGTTTGTTGGTTATATATATCAAAGAGTCACAGAGACAAACTGCATATATTATGAATAATCAAGCTACTTTATTTGGCACCTCTACGGGGTGGCGGAGAAATAGATTTGAAAAGGAATCCAAAACTGTAGAAACCTCTAATCTGAAACACATTTCAGGAACTGTTACCACACTACGAGTATGCAAGATTGCCTTTTTTTTTTTTTTTGCCTCAGACAATAAGCCTTCAATCATTTACCATGAAAAATTTTAATAAAAAAAGAAATGTTCAAACTCATTTTCTCATCCTTATATGAGGCTTTCAACCTCTTGATAGAAATGGGCTGACTGCCTAATCATGGTGGAATTCATATTTTGTTTCTCAGAGGCCTTCTGGGGAAACTAGGTCTCTAGCCCACAATTAAGCACATTGTAGAAATTGTAGGTGATATTTTATGAGGCCTAGTATCTACACTCCGGGGAGAAAAAAAAAAAGAACAAAGGGTCAAGGCTCAAAATATATTCGTTCAAGTGAAAAACAAATCAAATAACGAATCTTAACTGAATGTTAAAAAAAGAAAAACCAGTTAACTCTATTTTACCTTTAAAATATGCGTGTAGATTTAGACTCCACGTAATTAGTAATCGACTAATATTTACTTTGATTTTTTTCTGTACAAAATATGCATGCAATACTGAGAATTATATAATGTAGGAGATATTATGTTAAATACTGCTATAATTTTATTCTCAAAATAAACAAGTTGGCTTGACCATAGAAGTAAGAGACTCAGCTTTCTGGAAGTCCACAGATCCAATATAAATGTTTCAGCCCCTAAGGTTTAAATGTCCCCAAGTTCATAAACAGGAATTTAGATTTTGGCATGATGCCCACTTAAAGTTGTTCTATTTGAATGAGATACATTTAATCTGGAAAAATTAAAGCGAAGTGGGATTTTAACCAGCCAATTCTCTTACCTAATTCCATGGGATGACATAAGACAGCTGCTGTGCTCAAGTAGGAAAAAGAAATGTGCAATAACTTAAGAAGAAAGGTGATGTAGGTCAGAGTTTAGAGAGAAAATACATAGGTTAACTCTATCACACACAGAGATATAAGTCACATCAGTAAGTTCTTATCTTCATTTTTCCTCAATTATAATTTATAACATAATTACTTCTTAATTTGAAATATTTTATCTCATTATTCTCTAAAACACCTTACAAAGAAACTCCAGTTGTCAAACAATCATTGAGTCAGTCATAGGATAAAACATAAGCATTCTGGAAACCAAATCTCAGAGTTTAACTGAAGAATTGAGTCCTGTGAATGGTCAACACTTGCCTCACTTTTGTTCACTGGTGGAAATATACCTAGAATATCAAGGTGACATTTGTAAATTTTGAATAATGTGAAACTTGTGCAGTTTTTGGCACTTGATTTTAGAACCAGAAAATAAAAATGCAAATATAAAATCAATATAATCTTGGAAGGGGCCTGGACAGGTAAGAAGGTATTTGCTCTCTTGATTCAGGTATTATTAACTTTCAAGTGTTACTGGTAATAGCATCTACCACTAATATTGTTTATTAAAAAGTAAATTAGTTAACACATGCAAACAACTTACAACATTGTCCAGCATGCTGCAAACACTCAACAAACAGCTTTAATGATGATTATTATTGATGCTGCTGTTTTTACTGCTTTTTTGATTATTATTTTACATAAACTAAGATTCTTTTTTAAGATTCAGGGATGGAAGCATCACCTGCATTGCTTTGCTCAAACACAGACACAAATCCTTTTAACAGCTTTCTACACCCCCGTGTTACATGGTTCTACTAAAAACTTAACAAACAAAAATAGAACAAACTCTCTGCACTGAGAATTACTTAAATAAACTTTATAAATACAGTCGCTCTCTCTGCTCAGGTTCAAAGACTCTCCCAACGACATGATCACTGTTGAGGGCTGACCTCCTTCCAGCCAGGGGCAGCCTTCCTACCTAATAGCCAACACAGGGCAAATGAATGTTTTTGCCACCACCTGAGAAGCACTGAGTCTATACACATGGGTGCTTGGGCCCAAAATAGTGAACCAAGAGAGAATCATTAAGTCTCTTTTCCTCCAAATTTAAGCTCTTTAAATTCATACAAATAAGGAAAAAAAAGACCATCCAATTTTTTTGAATCAAGCTTAATGAGAAGTAATTTAAAGTAGATTTAAAGCAAACGTGTTATGAAGAAAACTAATCAAGTGAATCAATTTTTCCCATAGGCATAATTAAGAAGTCATTGACATCTTTTTTTCCCTTAAAATCCAGGTCAATTTGAAGTTTGGTGTTGAAGAAATGTGAAGCTCAAAAGGGTAATAAGTAAACAAATAGAGAGAGATAAATAAATGAATGAACACATGGATGGATGGATGAATGAACACATGGATGGATGGATGGACGGACGGACGGACGGACGGACGGATGGATGGACAGGCATACAGAAAGACAGACATATGAATGAATGAATAGATGAATAAGTAGATAAAGAGATAGCTATATCAACAAATCAATAAATAGATGGATAAATAGATAAATAATAACAAGTTTGGCTTTCCAGAACTGTATTTTTGTGTGTTGATCTGATATCCTGCCATTCTGTTGAATTTGTATATTAAATCTAATAGTTTCTTTTTGTTTTTTATTTGTATTGTATATTTGTGGGTGTGTGTATGTGAGAGAGAGAAAGAGAGAGAATTCCTTAGGATATTCTATGTATAAGATCTTGTCATCTTGAATAGGAAAAATTTTACTTCTTTCCAAATTCAAATGCCTTTAAAAAAAATTTTAGCCTAACTTTTCTGTCTAGTATTTCCAGAAAAATGTAGAATAAGAGTTCTGAAATCAGGCATCCTTGTCTTGTTCCTGATGTTAGGGGAAAACTTGTAGTCTTTCACCAATGCGTGTGATGTTAGCTGTGGGTGTTTCATAAGTGTCCTTAATCAGATACATGTAGTTTCCTTACATTTCTAGTTTGTTGAATGATTTTATTATGAAAGGGTCTTGGATTTTGTCAAATGATGTTTCTGCATTCATTAATCAAATCATTTTTCCTGGGTGAAGGGAAAGACAACACTCAATACAAGAAAGGTCAGCCTAATTGGACTGGATTAAAAGTAAAGAGGTTTCCGGGATAAAATGAAAGCTTCAAAGGTCAGCGGAGCAGGGGCTGGGGTCTGGGGAACTTGATTTGAGGGGACTTCTAAGTCAATGGGCAAAACAATTCTATTATGAAAACACTCTGCATCCCACTTTGAATTGTGGCGCCTGGGGTCCTAAATGCCAACAAGCGGCCATCTAAGATACATCAATTGGTCTCAACCCACCTGGAGCAAAGGCAAAGGAAGAACACCAAGGTCACACGACAACTAAGAACCCAAGAGACAGAAAGGGCCACATGAACCAGAGACCTACATTATCCTTAGACCAGAAGAACTAGTTGGTGCCCGGCCACAATCGATGTCTGCCCTGTCAGGGAGCACAACAAACAACTCCTGAGGGAGCAGGAGACCAATGGGATACAGACCCCAAATTCTCATGAAAAGACCACACCTAATGGTATGACTGCGACTAGAGGAATCCCAGAGACAATGCTCCCCAGAACTTCTGATGGCACAGGACAGGAACCATCCCCGAAGACAACTCATCAGGCCTGAGAAGGACTGGTCAGTGGGGGGGAGAGAGATGCTGATGAAGAGTGAGCTAATTAAATCAGGTGGACACGGGAGAACGTGTTGGCAACTCTTGACTGGAGGGGGGATGGGAAGATGGAGAGAGAGGGAAGATGGCAAAATTGGCACGAAACCAGAGACTGTAAGGGCTGACTCAATAGGGGGAGAGCAAGTGGGAGAAGGGAGTAAGATGTATGTAAACCTACATGTGACAGACTGATTGGAATGGTAAATGTTCACTTGAAGCTTAATAAAAATTTTTTAAAAAATCATTTTTCCTTCATTTTCTTAATTAATTGATATTTATGCTTAACAACTCTTGCATTTGTGGGATAAGTTCCACTGGGACGTGGTTTATAGTCTTTTCAATATGCTGCTATGTTTGGTTTGCTAGTATTTTGCTGCTGGATTTGGTTTGTTAGTACTCTGTTGGAGATTTGCATTCATATTCATAAGGGATATTGTGGGGTTTTTTGGCTTCGGTATCAGGGTGATTATGTTATCATAGAATCAATTACAAAGTGTTCCCTACTATTTTCTTTTGCAAGAGTTTGAGAAAGATTAATGTTAATTTGTATTCAGTACTTTGTTATAATTTCTATCTCCTTATTGTTGTTGTTTTTGCTAGGTGTGCTCGAGTCATTTCTGACTCATAGCCACCCTATGCACAACAAAAGGAAACCCTGCCCGATCCTGTGCCATCCTCACGATCATTGCTATACGTGAGCACGTTGTTGCAGCCACCATGTCAGTCCATCTTGTTGAGGGCCTTCCTCTTTTTCACTGACCCTATTCTTTCCCAAGGATGATGTCCTTCTCCAGAGACTGATCCTTCCTGACAACATGCCCAAAGTATATGAGATGAAGTCTCACCATCCTTGCTTCTAAGGAGCATTCTGGCTGTACTTCTTCCAAGGCAGATTTGTTCCTTATTTTGGCATATCATGATATATTCAATATTCTTCACCAACAGATGCCAATTTTTCTTCAGTCTTCCTTACTCATCATCCAGCTTTCATTGCTTGGGTCAGGGGCACCTTAGTCTTCAAGGTGACGTCCTTGCTTTTTAACACTTTAAGGAGGTCTTTTGTAGCAGATTTGCCCACTGCCGCTTCCATGGATGTTGATTGCTGAAACAAGTAAAATGAAATCCTTATTGTTTTAGGTTTTATGTTTAGGTCTTTGATCCATTTTGAGTTAGTTTTTGTTTATGATGTGAAGTATGGGTCCTGATTCATTTTTTCTACAGATGGACATTCAGTTTTGCCAGTGCCATTTGTTAGAGACTGTCTTTTCCCAATTTAACAAAATTTGGTCCTTCGTCAAAAATCAGCTGCCCATAGCTGGACGGATTTACACCCGTGTTCTAAATTCTGTTCCATCGGTCTGTGTGTTTGTCATCGTACAAATACCAGTCTGTTTTGATTGCCATGCCTGTATAGTAGGTTCTAAGATTCAGTAGTGCGAGGCCTTCTTTCTATCTTGTTCTTCTTTAGTAGCACTTAACTTATCCAAGGCCTCTTTCCTTTTCGCATTGGCTTGGTGATTAGTGTTTCCATCTCATTAAAGAATGCTGTTGCAATTTGGATCGGTATTGCATTATATTTGTAGATCACTTCAGGTAGTATTGACATTTTTATGGTGTTGAGTCTTCCTATCCGTGAGCATTTTTTTTTCTTCCAATTATATAGGTCTCTTGGTTTCTTGCAGTAGCATTTTGTAGTTTTCTTTGTATAGGTCTTTTATATCCCTGGTTAGATTTATTCCCAAGTATTTTATCATTTGGGGGGCTATTATAAATGGCATTCTTTTTGTGATTTACTTTTTGAAGTTCTCTTTGTTAATGTAGAGGAATCCAACTGATTTTTTATATGTTGATATTGTACCCTGCTACTTTGCTGAATCCTTCTATTAGTTCCAGTAGTTTTTTTGTGGAATCCTTGGAGTTTTCTATGTATAGGTTCATTTCATCTGTGTATAGGGAAAATTTTGCTTCTTCCTTCCACTTTGGATGTCCTTTCTTTCTCTTTCCATATTTCTTTAGTTAAGACTTTCAGTGCAATGACATTTTGGTTAGCAGCCGAGCACTTAACCAATGTACCACCAGGCCTCCTCTATGTCGTTACCTTGAAATTTACTGTTATCTTCCTAAGTTTAAAACAGTCTTTTATTTATTGATATCGCTTTGGCTTCCTCTCCATATGGAAGTTCTATAACTACACCATTTCTTCCCTCTTTTTTGTTTTGATGTCATCATTTACATATTGATGTCTTTGGTTCCCTGTTTTTAGCCTTTTAGCTTTGTTTTGTTTTTTAAATTCTTTATTTGTGTTGGTATCTGGGTGGACTGTCCTACGTCCAAATATCAGATTATGGTTTAATGTTTTTGGTTCTCTATTCGAAGGACTCTCTTTAATATTTCTTGTAAGTTTGGTCTGGTTTTTACAAATTCCCTTAATTTCTGCTTATCTGGAAATATTCTAATGTTGCCATTGTATTTGAGAGACAGTTTTACCAAATATAGAATTGCTGACTGGGTTATTTTGTTTTTGTTTTTTTACTTTTGACCTTTTATATAGGTCTTCCCACTGTCTTCTTGCCTACGTAGTTTTAGTTACATAGTTGGAGATTAGTTTTATTGGTTCCCCTTTGTAGATAGGTGACTTTATTTTTCCTTAGCTGATCTCAGGATTCTTTGTTTGTCTTTGGTCCTTTTTTTTTTGCAAGTTTGTTTATAAGTCTTGGTGACTTTCTTTGGGCTCTATCCTGTATGGGGTTCATTGCGCTTCTTGGATGAGTATCTTCTTGTCTTTCATGATGATAGATAGCGAAGTTTTCTGCCAGGATTACTTTGACAATTGTCTCTGTGTTTTGCATTGCACCCAGCCCCATCCATTGGATCTCTTATCATATGCAAGTTTTTCCTCTTGATAGTGTCCCACATAATTATTAGGATTTCTTCGTTCTTTTTTCTGATTTTTCCTCAAACAAATTGATATCAAGGGATTTTTCTTTAATTTCACTAATCTGTCTTCCATTGCTTCAATTCTGGTCCTATATTCTTCTTTTGAGTTGTCTGTTTCTGAAATTTTATTCTTAATCTTTTGGCTTTCTAGTTGATGTTTTTGTATGGTTTCTAGTTGTTTCATTTTTATATTGTTTTCCTGAATTCTTTATCGCTTTTAAGAGTTGTAAACAACTTGACAACAATGGGTTTTTTGTTTGTTTGTTGCTTTCTTTCATTTTGTCAGTGCCTTCCTTGATTTTGTCTATATTTTTCCTGGTTTTGCCTGTGTTTTCACAGGCTGTTTCTTACCCCCGGCAGGTTTTTTGTTCTTTATTTCAGTCACTTGCTGACTCCATCTTGTCCTGCTTCTTTTTGTGATTTGATATTGTCTGTTGTTTCCGAAGCATCAAGAAATTATTATATGTATTTATTTACTGTGTGTTTGTTGAACCCTGAAATTTTGTTTTGTTTTGATATATCCAAGTAGGCTGGGCCTGTGTTTTGCTCTGGTCTCTAATTTTGCCATTTGGATGCTCTCACTACCTTTCTCAGGGTTGGTGGAGGAATGACTGACTGCATGTGTGAGTGTGGGTCTCTCGTGGGGCTGTTGAGGATATAGGTGGTGTTTCTGTTGAGGTGGTGTGTTTGTCTGTCCAGCTGGACCCTGGCTGTGGGTGCAGTGGGTGATCTTCCTAGTTTTGGGGTTGGGTGCTGTGTGTGCTCTGCTGATTGCAGGGTGGTTGGGTTTGGGGTATCTGGGTTGTTGGTCCCCAGATGAGTTGTCTGGAAACTCTCATCAATGGTTCCAGGTGAGCAGGGTTATGTGGGGATGTTTAGAATTAGAATATAGAACACAGAAGAATATACAATATACATTATAGAAGAATATACACAGTAGACTACACAATACAGAATATAGATTATACAAGAGCACATAATACAGAATTTGGAACATAGAATGTAGAATAAAGACTATAGAATACAGATTATAAAATATAGAAAATTATGGACTGTAGAATGTAAAATATAGAATACACTATATTCTATTTTCAAAGTTCTTTTATATTCTGTATTCTATCTTCAGTGTTCTATGCTCCATATTCTATATTTCAAAATCTCTATTTTCTATAATCTATGTTCTTCTCTATTCTATATTTTTGTATATTCTATATTTCATACTTTGCATTCTATATTCGATGTTCTACATTCTATATTTTTCTACATACAATATTCTTCTATATTCTACATTGTATATTTTAAATTCTTCCGTATTCTATGCTCTATATTCTGTATTCTACATTCTAAATTCTTTATTCTATGTTCTTCCATATTCTTCTATATTCTATATACTATATTTTTCTGTATTCTATATTCCATAGTCTACATTCTTCCTTCTATATTCTATATTTTTCTATATTCTGTATTCTATATTCTTCATAGTGTATATTTTGTTTTACATTCTATATTCTTATTCCATTATCTTCTATATTCTATAATCTATATTCTTCTATATTCTGTGTTTTTTATGCTTTATTTATATTCTATATTTTGTATTCTACATACTATATTCTTCTATATTCTATATTTTCTATATTCTATATTCAATCCTCTGTGTTCTATATTCAATGTTCTTTTTCTATATTCTATAATTTTCTGTATTCTATATTCTACACTCTATATTCTTCTATAGTCTGTATCATATATTGTTCTATATTGTATATTGTGTATTTTGCATTCTACATTCTATATTCCATAATCTTCTATATTGTATAATGTATATTCTCTATATTATGTATTTTTATTCTATATTTTATATTCTGTGCTCTACATTCTATTTTCTAAATTCTATATTTTCTATATTCCATTGATTGTATTCTATATTCATTTTTTTCTATAGTCTATATTTTTAATAATTTTCTGTATTCTATATTCCATGTTGCATATTCTGTATACTCTATTCTACATTCAATATTCTCTTATATTCTATCTTCTATATTTAATTCTACATTCTATATTCCAGAATCTTCAATATTCTGTAATCTATATTCTTCTATATTCTATGTTCTTTATTCTATATTTTATATTCTACTTTGTACATACTCTATTCTATATTTATCTCTATTTTATATTTTTCTATATTCTCTATTCCATACCCTGTATTCTATATCACATATTCTATATTCTGTGTTCTATATTCTATGTTCTATATTCAATATTTTTATATACTATATTCTTCTGTATTCTATATTATATATTCCATATTCTACATTCCGCATTCTATATTCTATAGTCTTCTATGTTCTGTATTCTATACTCTTCTACATTCTTATTCTACATTCTATATTCTTCTCTTACAATCTATATTCTTCTATCTGCTATATTCTGTATTGTACATTCTGAATTGTATATTAAATATTCTACAGTCTACATTCTAAATTTTGTAATATTCTTTATTCTTCTCTATACTCTATTCCACATTTTATGTTCTCTATTCTACATTTCATTTTCTTCTATATTCGACATTTTCTATTCTAAATTTTTCTGAATTCTATATTTTTTAGTGTTTATTCTACCTTCTAATCTCTATATTCTATATTCTTCTGTAATCTAATATTCTCTTGTATTCTCTATTCCATATTCTCTATTCTACATTCTATATTCTTCTATAGTCTGTAATCTCTATTCTTCTACTTTATTCTATATTCTTCAATAGTATATATCCGATACCTTATATTCCATATTTGTCCATAGTCTATTTTCTTCTATGTTCTATCTTCTATTTTCTGTAGTCTGTCATCTATATTCTGTATTCTTCTATATTCTGCATTCTATATCCTATATCTTCTATATTCTAAATTTTTGCTCTATATTTTCCTATATTCTGTATTCTGTTTTTCAGTTTTCTATATTCTTCTATAACTATACTCTACATTCTGCTATTGTCCATATTCCATATTCTTCTATACTCTATATTCTTTTTTCTTTTATATTCTGCATTGTATTTCTATGTCCTATGTTCTTCTATATACTATAGTCCTCTGTATTCTATGTTCTACGTTCTAAATTCTTCTATATTCTATATTCTGTATTTTATATTCTACATTCTAAATTCTATATTCTCCTATGTTCTATATTCTTTTATATTCTCTTTCTATATTTTTACATATTCTAGGTTCTATATTCCATACTCTGTATTCTATATTGTATATTCAAAGTTCTATGTTCTATATTCTTTATTTTTATATATACTATATTTTTCTGTGTGGTATATTCTATGTTCCATATTCTATATTCTACATTCAGTATTCTTTTAAATTCTGTATTCTTTTATATTTTACATTCTACATTCCATAATTCTCTGTATTCTGCAATCTGTATTCTGTATTCTATAGTCTTTATTCTATATTTTATATTCTGTAGTCTACATTCTATATTCTAAATTCTGTATTCTATGTTCTTCAGTAATCTATATTCTTCCTTGTATAGTCTTCCACTGTGTACATTCTTCTATAATGTATATTCTGTATTCTATATCCTAATTCTTCTATATTCTCTATTCCATATTCTGTATTCTTCAATATTCTGTATTCTACATTCCACTATATTCTTTTTCTTGTATTTTCCATACCCTTGTACATTCTATATTCTTCTGTATCTCGTATTCTATGTTCTCCTATATTCTATATTGTACATTCTATATTCCATTATTTTCTATATTGTATGATTTATTTTTTTATATTATATACTTTTGTGTATACTTCACTGTATACTTTGCATTGTATAATCTGTATTCTACATTGTACATTTTATATTCTTCTGCATTCTATATTCTAAATTTATATTCTATTTTCTTCTATATCCTGTATTCTGTATGCTATATTCTTCTATAATGTATATTCTATATTCTTCTTTATTCCAAATCCTCTATACACTATATTGTTCTGTTTACAACGTTCTTTTATATTCTGTATTGTATCTTCCGTGTTCTATGTTCCATATTCTATATTTTAAATTCTCTATATTCTATAATCTATGTTCTTCTATATTCTATATTTTTGTATATTCTATATTCCATACTCTGTATTCTATATTTGATGTTCTATATCCTACGTTTTTCCACATACACCATTCTTCTATATTCTATATTTCATATTCTATATTCTACATTGTATATTTTAAATTCTTCCATATTCTATGCTCTGTATTCTATATTCTACATTCTAAATTCTATATTCTTCCATATACTTCTAGTCTATATTTTTCTATATATTTTTCTGTATTCTCTATTCCATATTCTATATTCTTCCTTCTATATTCTATATTCTACTATATTCTGTATTCTTCTATATTGTAGTCTGTATTTTAAATTCTATATTCTATATTCCGTTATCTTCTATATTCTATAATCTATATTCTTCTATAATCTGTGTTCTTTACCCTTTACTTTATATTCTATATTTTGTATTCTACATTCTATATTTTTCTATATTACATATTCCATACTCTGTGTTCTATATTCAATGTTCTTTTTCTATAATCTATATTTTTCTATACAATTTTCTGTATTCTATATTCTTCATTCTTTACTCTATATTCTTCTATAGTCTGTATATTTTTCTATATTGTAAATTCTGTATTTTACATTCTACATTCCATAATCTTCTATATTGTATAATGTATATTCTCTATATTATGTATTTTTGTTCTATATTTTATATTCTATATCCTGTATTCTAAATTCTTTATTTTTCTATATTCCATTGTCTGTATTCTATACTCAATGTTGTTTTCTATATTCTATATTTTTATAATTTTCTGTATTCTATATTCCATATTGCATATTCTGTAAACTATATTCTACATTGTATATTTCTTATATTCCATCTTCTATATTCTATATTCCAGAATATTCTATAATCTATATTCTTCTGTATTCTATATTCTTTATTCTACTTTGTACATACTCTATTCTACATTCTTTAAGTCTATTCAATATTTTTCTATATTCTCTATTCCATACTCTGTATTCTATATTCCATATTCGATGTTCTATATTCTATATTTTTTATATCCTATATTCTTCTGTATTCTACATTCTATATTCCGTATGTTATATTCTACATTCTGCATTTTATTCTTCTATGTTCTGTATTCTATACTCTTCTACATTTTTATTCTACATTCTATATTCTTCTGTTGTAATCTATATTCTTCTACCTGCTATATTCCATATTGTACATTCTAAATTCTATATTCAATATTCTAGCCTACATTCTATATTCTAAATTTTTCAATATTCTTTATTCTTCTCTATTCCCTATCCCATATTCTATGTTCTCCATTCTCCATTCCATTTTCTTCTATATTCTATATTCTGCATTTTATATTCTAAATTTTTTCTGAATTCTATATTCTATATTTTTTATGTATATTCTACCTTCTAATCTCTATGCTCTATATTCTTCTGTAATCTATTCTCTTATATTCTCTATTCTACATTCTATATTCTTCTATATTTTGTCATCTGTATTTTTCTACTTTATTCTCTATTCTTCAATACTGTATATCCTATACCCTATATTCCCTGTTTGTCAATATTCTATTTTCTTCTACATTCTATCTTCTATATTCTGTAGTCTGTCATCTATATCCTTTATTCTTCTATATTCTGCATTCTATATCCTATATCTTCTAAATTTATGCTCTATGTTTTCCTATATTCTGTATTCTGTATTTTTCAATATTCTACATTCTTCTATAATTATATTCTACTTTCTCCTATTTTCCATATTCCTTATTCTTCTATACTCTATATTCTTCTGTATTCTTTTTTCTTTTATATTCTGTATTGTATCTTCTATGTTCTTCTATATACTATATTCCTCTATATTCTATAGTCCATATTCTATATTCTACGTTCTAAATTCTATATTTTATATTCTATACTGTACATTCTAAATTCTATATTCTTTTATATTCTATTTCTATATTCTTCCATAATCTACGTTCTATATTCCATTCTCTTTATTTTATATTGTATATTTAAAGTTCTATGTTCTATATTCTTTATCTTTCTATATACTGTTTTTCTGTATGGTATATCTTATGTTCCATATTCTATATTCTATATCCTATATTCTACATTCTATATTCTTCTATAGTATGCATTCTACATTCTTCTATATTTTACATTCTACATTTCATAATTTTCTATATTCTATAATCCGTAATCAATACTCTTCATTTTATATTTTATATTCTGTATTCTACATTCTTTTCTTTTATTCTACATTCTATTTTCTATATTCCAAATTCTGTATTCTATGTTCTTCTATAATCTGTATTCTGTATCGTATAGTCCTATAGGGTAGCCCGCACGCACGAGCAGGCCCGAATAGCGAAGCCCCGCAGGTTAGGCGAAGCCTGAAAGGAGAGTCCCGCAGGCAAGAAGAGTCTCGAAAGGAGAGCCCTGCAGGCATGAATAGGCCCGAACAGAGAGTCCCGCAGGGAAGAACAGGCCCGAACGGAGAGTTCTGCAAGCAAGTATACGCCCAAATGGAGAGTCCCGCAGGCAAGCATAGGCCCAAACTGAGAGTCCGGCAGGCAAGAATATCCCTTAATAGAGGAGCCCCACAGGCAAGAACAGGTCCAAATAGCGGAGCCCCGCACGCAGGAAAAGGCCTGAATAACGGAGCTCCACAGGCACGAAGAGGCCCGAATAGAGGAGCCCCGCAGACAAGAGGAAGCCTGAAAGGAGAGTCCCGCAGGCAAGAATAGTCCTGAACTGGGACTCACGCAGGCAAGAATAGGCCCGAACAGAGTCACGCAGGCAAGAATACGCCCGAATTGGAGCCCGGCTGGCAAGAAAAGGCCCTTACACAGTCCCGTGGGCAAGAATAGGCCCGAATAGAGGAGCCCCGCAGGTAAGAATAGGCCGAACAGAGTCCGCCAGGAAAGAATAGACCCTAACAGAGAAGCCTGGAGTTGAGAATAGGCCCAAAAGGAGAGTCCTGCAGGTGAGAACAGGCCCGAAAGGAGAGTCCGGCAGCCGAGAAAGGGCCCGAACGGAGAGTCCCGAAGGCGACAACAGGCCCATACCGAGAGTCCCGCAGATGAGAATAAGCCCAAAGGGAGATTCCCACAGGCCAGAACAGAGGAGTCCTGTAGGCAAGAATAGGCCTGAACAGGGTCCCGCAGGCAAAAATAGACCTGAACGGAGAGTCCCGCAGGAAAGAATAGGCCCAAATGGAGACTGCTGCAGGCAAGAATAGGCCAGAACGGAGATTCCTGTAGCCAAGAATAGGCCCGAACAGAGTCCCGAAGGCAAGAATAGGACCGCACAGAGGAGTCCCGCAGGCAAGAACATGCCGGAATAGAGGAGCCCCACAGGCACAAACAGGCCGGAATAGTGGAGCCTGGCACGTAGGAACACGCCGAATAGCGGAACCGCCACACAAGAACACTCACGAATGCCGGAGCTCCGCAGGCACAAGCAGGCCCCAAGAGCAGAGCCCCGCACTGATGAACGGCCCCAATAGCAGAAGCCCGCATGTGCGGACACGCCGAATAGCGGAGCCCCGCAGGCACGAACAGGCCCGAATAAGGGGGGCCCGCAGGCTCAAACAGGCCCGAATAACGGAGGCCCGCAGGCTCAAACAGGCCTGAATAACGGAGCTCTGTAGGCACGAGCAGGCCCAAATAGAAGAGCCCCGCAGGCAAGAGGAGGAACGGAAGGATGCTCCCGCAGACGAGATTAGGCCCAAACGGAGGTTCCCCAGGCAAGAATATGCCCGAACGGAGAGTCCCGCAGGCAAGAATAGGCCCAAACGAATGATCCCACAGGCAAGAATAGGACCGAACAGAGTGTCCCACAGGCACGAATGGGCCCTAACTTAAGGTTCCGCAGGCGAGAATAGGCCCGGATGGAGAGTTCCGCAGGCCAGGATAGGCCCGAATAGAGGAGCCCCGCAGGTAAGAAGAGGCCCTAACGGAGAGGCCTGCAGGCGAGAACAGGCCGGAACAGAGAGTCCCACAGGCAAGAGCAGGCCAGAATAGAGGAGCCCTGTAGGCAAAAATAGGCCCGAATGGAGAGTCCCGCAGGCAAGAATAGACCTGAACGGAGAGTCCTGCAGAAAAGAATATAGAATGTTGAGTACAGTATAAAGAATATGGAATATAGAATACACAAAAATATAGTATATGTAAATATATAGAAAATAGAAGATTGAATATAGAAAAATATAGAATATAGAAAAATTGCAAATGTTTAGTATAGAATGTAGAATATAGAAGATTTTAAAATGTAGACTATACAATATGGAATATACAATACAGAAGAATATAGTATAGAGAAAAATATAGAATATAGAACATCGAATATAGAATAGAGAGTATGGTATATAGGATATAGGAAAATATAGAATATACAAAAACATAGAATTTAGAATGTGGAATATAGAAGAATTTAGAATATAGAATATGGAATATAGAAGGAAATAGTACATAGAAGAAAACTGAACATAGAACACAGAACACAGAAGATGTAATATAGAATGTAAAAGAATATAGAAAATAGAATATAGAATGTACAAGAATATGGAATACAGAAGAATATAAACAAGAATATGGATTATAGAATATACATTACAGAAGAATATAGAATACAGAATATAGAAGAATATTGAATATAAATTTAGAATATAGAAGAATATAGAATATAGAAGGCTATAGAAAATACAAGAAAAAGAATATAGTAGAATGTAGAATACACAATATGGAAGAATCGAGAATATAGAAGAATTAGAATATAGAATACAGAAGAATATAGAATATACATTATAGAAGAATATACACAGTAGAAAACTATACAATACAGAATATAGATTATACAAGAACATGTAATACAGAATTTAGAATATAGAAAGTAGAATGTAGAATACAGAAAATAGAATATAAAATATAGAATAAAGACTACAGAATACAGATTACAGAATATAGAAAATTATGGAATGTAGAATGTAAAATATAGAATACACTATATTCTTCTATTTTCCAAGTTCTTTTGTATTCTGTATTCTATTTTCAGTGTTCCATATTCTGTATTTTAAATTCTCTATATTCTATAATCTATGTTCTTCTATATTCTATATTTTTGTATATTCAATATCCCATACTCTGTATTCTATATTCTACATTTTTCTACATACAATATTCTTCTATATTCCATATTCTATATTCTACATTGTATATTTTAAATTCTTCCATATTCTATGTTCTGTATTCTACATTCTAAATTCTTTATGTTCTTCCATATTCTATATTTTTCTATATACTATAATTTTCTGTATTTTATATTCCATATTCTACATTCTTCCTTCTGTATTCTATATTATTCTATATACTGAATTCTATATTCTTCTATATTGTAGATTCTGTATTTTACATTCTATATTCCATTATTTCTATATTCTATAATCTATATTCTTTTATCATTCCAGAGGAGCTACTACATAGTTTTAGTTTTAAGAGATTGTGAGAGCACCCAGGAGAAAAGGCCTTTTCGTATTCTCTTTTCTGCCTGAATTCGGTCAATTCACACTTGCCAAAGAAAAGTTTCCTCGCACAAAATACAAAGCAGTAACTCTCTCCTGGCAGAGTAAATCCTGTGCAGTGTTGCCCTGATGAGATACTGTTGGTACAGTGAGGCCCACGGAAAACACAGTGCGCAGAGAAATCCTGGCAAAGCCATATGTTTCCCCACATAAATGTATGTCACATTCAGTTATTTGCCAAAAACAGAGCTCAGAGGCCACATCAGATTTTGGTATCTCAGTGAAAAAAAGAACACTCTGACTTCATCCATTCCTCTAGACAAATGCAGTTAGAAGGAGAAAACCATCATTTGGTTTCGCTTTCCCGGAATGAGCTCGGCAAATCTGCTCTTCGCGAACGGAAGTTTTCCTCTGGAGAACTGCCTTGCGGTAGCCATATTCTGGAAGTGGAACAGGTATGCAGTGTTAACGTTAAGCTATTATGAAGGCTCGTTTTGGCCCAGGGAAAACAAAGCGCCTGGGGAAATCTTAACAGACCCCAGTGCCTTTCCACGGTTCGAAGTGTGGAACTGCAGACTCTTTTCCAAATAAGAGAGCGCACAGGCAACAGCAGCCTGCATGTTTCTCAGTGAAAGGGAAAACTCCCTGTCTTCATCCAGTCCTCTGAGGAAAGCAGGCAGAAGAAGAGAAACTTTCTTTCCTTCCTCTTTCCTGCAATGAATTCCTCATTTGCTCTTGCAAACTCAAAGCTTCTTCTGGAAAACTACATCACGGTGCATGTATCCTTCCAGAGGAGCAACTACATAGTTTTAGCTTTAAGAGACTGGGAAAGCACCCAGGGAAAAAAGGCCTTTTCGTATTCTCTTTTCTGCCTGAATTCGGTCAATTCTCACTTGCCAAAGCAAGGTTTCCTAGCACAAACTACAAAGCAGTAACTCTCTCCTGGCAGAGTAAATCCTATGCAGTGTTGCCCTGACGAGATACTGTTTGTACAGTGAGGCCCAGGGCCCAGGGAAAACACATTGCCTAGAGAAATCCTAGCAAAGCCGTGTGTTTCCCCACATGAATGTATGTCAGTTTCAGTTATTTGCCAAGAACAGAGCTCAGAGGCAACATCAGATTTTGTGCATCTCAGTGAAAAAAAGAACACTGTGACTTCATCCATTCCTCTGACGAAAACAGTTAGAATGAGAAAACAGTCTTTTGGTTTCGCTTTCCCGTAGTGAGCTCAGCAAATCTCCCCTTCGCAAAGGGAAGTTTTCCTCTGGAGAACTGCCTTGTGGTAGCTGTATTCTGGAAGTGGAACGAGTATGCTTTAAGCTATTGTGAAGGCTCTTTTTGGCCCAGGGAAAACAAAGTGCCTGGGGAAACCCTAACAAACCCCAGTGCCTTTCCACAGTTCAAAGTGTGGAACTGCAGACTCTTTTCCAAATAAGAGAGCACAGAGGGAACAGCATCCTGTATGTTCCTCAGTGGAAGGGAGAACTCCCTGACTTCATCAGGTCCTCTGAGCAAAGCAGGCAGAAGTAGAGAAACTTTCTTTCCTTCCTCTTTCCTGCAATGAATTTTTCATTTGCTCTTGCAAACGTATGGCTTCTACTGAAAAATTGCTAATCCTAACCCTAACCCTAACCTTAACACTAAAACTAAACCTAACCCTAACTTGACCCTAACCTTAACCCAAACACCTAAGCAAACACTACCCCTAACCCTAACCCTCATCCTTAACCTAAACTTCACCCTAAACCTAAGCCTAATCCAAACCCTAAAACTAAACCTAACCCTAAACTATCCCCTCACTCTAACTCTAAACCTAAACCTAACCCTATCCCTAACTCTAACCCTGACCCTAACCGTAACACGTGAAAACATCAGCTTAACTGGAAACCTAACACTAACACTCACACGAACCCCTAACCCTTTCCCTAACCTTAACCCTATAACTAATTTTGGCTCTAACCCTCACCTAAACCTAACCCTTACCCTAATCCTAACCATAAGCCTAACCTTTACTCTACCCTAACCCTATCCTAAGCCTAACAAGAACTCTAAAACTAACACTAACCCTAACCCTAAACCCTAGCACTAACTCTAAATTTAAACCTAAGTGTAACCGCAACCCTCAACCTATCTTAAAATTCGCCCTATCACTAACCTAAAGGTAACCCGAACTTTAAACCTAACCCTACCTCTAAACCTAACTCTAAGCTTAACATCTGTAACCCTAAATCTAACCCTTACAATAATTCTGGCCCTACCCTCAACCTAAAGCTAATACTAATCCTAACCCTGACCCTAACCATTACCTAACCTTAACCCTACCATGAACTTAAACAAAACCTTAAACCCTAACCTTAACTCTAACCCTAACCCTAGCCCGAACCCAAACCCTAACGCTAACTCTAACTATGACTCTAACCCTCACCCTAAAACTAATCCTAAACCCTAGCATTAACACTAACTCTAAACCTGACCCTAAACCTAGCTTAGCCCTACCCTGTACTGTAAACCTAGCCTTAAGCCTAACCATACCACTACCCTAACCCTAACTCTATCTCTAGCCCTAACCCTAACTCCTACCGTAAGCCTAACACTAACCCTAACCCTAACTCGAACTCTAACCCTAACAATAACAGTTGCCCTAAACCCTCACTTTAACTGTAAACCTAAACCTAACCCTCACCCTAACCCCTAACTGTATCCCCCAACACTAACCCTATTGCTATCTCTAACCCTAACCCTAACCTGAACCCCTAAGCCCTAATGATAACCCTAACCCTAAAACAAAACCTAACCCCTAACACCAAAGCCTATCCCAAAACATAACGCTAACTCTAACACTAACCCTAACCCTAATCCTAACTCTAAACCTAACCTTAATCCTAACCTTAACCCTACCCCCTAACTCTAACCCCAAGCTCAACTCTCACCCTTAAATTAAACTTTCCCCTAGCCGTAGCCCTAACCCTAAACCTGACCCTAACATTAACCCAAACACCTAACCCTAACCCTAAACCTGACCCTAACACAATAACCCAAACACCAAACCCTAACCCTAACACTAAGCCCAACCCTAAACCTAACCCTAACCTTAACCCAAATGCCTAACCCTAACCCTCACCCTCATCCTTAACCTAAACTTCACCCTAAACCTAAGGCGAACCCTAACCCTAAAACTAAAGCTAACCCTTAACTATCCCCTAACACTAACAGTAACCCTAAACCTAATGCTAACCCTAGCCCTAACCTTAACACCCTAAAACACCAGCTTGAAGTAAACCTAACACTAACCCTCACATGAACCCCTAACCCTAACCCTATCCCGCATCCTAACCCTAACCCAGACCTAAACCTAACTCTTTCTCTAACCCTAAACTTAACCCTAACCTTAACTCTACCCTAACCCTAACAATAACTCTAAACCTGACCATAACCATAATCCTAAACCCTAGCACTAACTCTAACTCTAAACCTAACCCTAAGCTAGCCCTACCCTTTACCGTAAACCTAGCCTTAACCCTAACCTTACCCCTACCCGAACCCTAACTCTATACCTAACCCTAACACTAACCTTAACCCTACTCTAACCTTAACCCTAACCCTGACTATTAACTGAAACTTCACCCTAACCCTAAGCCTAACTCTAACTCTAACCCTAATCATAACAATTACCCTAAACCCTCACCTTAACTGTAAACCTAACCCTAACCCTCACCCTAATCCTTAACCATATCCCCAACCCTAAACCTAACGCTATCCCCAACCTTATCCCTAACCCTAACCCTAATACGAACACTAACCCAAATCTAACACTAACCCTAATATTAACCCTAAACTTAACCCTACCCTAACCATAAACCTAACCCTAACACCCTAAAACTAACGTCTAACACCATCTATAACCCTAACCTTTATCATAACCCTCACCCTTAACCTAAACTTCACACTAACCCTAAACCTAACCTAACGCTAACCATAAATATAACGCCTGAGCATAACCCGAACCCTGAACCTAACCTTAACACTAAACTGAACACAAACCCAAACCCTAGCCCTAACCATAAAAATAGCCCTCACCCTATCCTAAACTTCATCTAAACACTAACCATAACCTTAACGCAAAACCTAAACCTAACCCAAACCCTAACCTTAAACCTAACTCTAACAATAACGCTAGTCCATCTGTAACCCTAAACTGAACACTTACAATAGACCTGAACCTAACCCTAAACTTAATCCTAATCCTAACCCTAGACCTAATCCTAACCCTAACTCTAACCTTGACCCTAAATAGAACACTAAGTCTAACCCTCAACTTGGACCTAATCCTAAATCTTACCCTACACCTAACCCTAACCCTAAACCGAACCCTAACTCTAACTCTAACCCTAATCATAGCACTTAACCTAAACCCTCACCTTAACAGTAAAATTAACCGTAACCCTCACCCTAACCCCTAACCATATCCCCCAACCCTAACCCTAATGCTATCCCTAACCCTAACTCTAACACTAACCTGAAATCCCTGAGCCCTAACGATAACCCTAACCCAAACCCTAACACCAATGCCAAAGACTAGCAAAAACCTTAACCCTAACTCTCACCCTAACTCTAACACTAACCCGAAACCTAATCATGAACCTAACCCTAACCCTAACCCAAACCTAACCATGACCAGAACCACAAGGCCTAACCGGAACCCTCACCCAAACCCTAACCCTAAACTACATCTCTAACCCCTAACACCTTACCATAACCATAATCCTAACCCTACCCAACTCTAACCCTAAACCTAACCCTCACCCCAACCACAAAGCCTAACACAACCCTAACCCTAACCCTAACCGTAACACTAAACTTAAATCTAACCCTAACCCTAAAACTAAACACAACCCCTGAACTTAACCCTAACCCTAAACATAACCTTAACACTAACCTGAAAACAAGCCCAAACCTTAGCCATAACCCTAACCCTCACCCTATCTTAAACTTCACTCTATCCCTAACCTAAAACTCACCCTGATTTTAACCCTAACCCTACCCCTAAACCTAACCCTCACCTTAACCTTGGCCCACCTGTAACCCGAAACCTAACACAATAACTCTGACCCTAATCCTCGCCCTAAACCTAATTCTAATCCTAACCCTGACCCTAACCTAACCATAACCCTATCTTTAAGCCTACCATAAACTTAAACCTAACCCTAACCCTTAACCCTAACTCTAACCCTAACCCTAGCCCTACCCCTAACCTTAACCGTAACACTTACCGAAAACCCTCAACTTAACTGTAAATGTAACTCTAACTCTTACCCTAACCCTAAACTTAACTCTAATTATAACCCTACCCTAAACCTAACTGAAACACAAACACTTAACCCTAACTCTAAACCTAATCCTTAGCCTAAACTTAACCTCAACCCTAAACCTAATCCTAACGACTAACCGTAACTCTAAACCTAAACCTTACCCAAACCGAACCTTCATCCTTAACCAAAATTTCACCCTAACCGTAACTCTAAACCTACCCTAACTTCATTCAAAGCCTAATCCTAACCAAAACTAAAACTAACCCTAACACTAACCCTAACCCTAACGCTAAACCTAAACTTAACCCTAACCCTGACCCTAACTTGTACCCTAACCCCTAACCCTAAACCTCATGCTTAACATAAACTTCACCCTAACTCTAACGCTAAAACTAAAAGTAACACTAAATCTCCCCTAACCCTGACCCTAACCCTAGACCTAACCATAAACCTAACCCTAAGCCTAAACTTAACACTCACCCTGACCCTAACTCTAACTCTAACCCTAATCTTAACCCTAAAACTTACCCTACACACTCAGCTTAAATGGAAACCTAGCACTAACGCTCACACTAACATCTAAACCTAACCCCAACACTTAACCCAACCCTATCTCTAACCATAACCTAGTCCTAAACCTAACCATGACATAAGCCTAACACTTACCCTAACCCTAAATCTAATCCTAACCTTAACCCTAAACTTAATCCTAACCTTAGCCTTAACCCCTAACACTAACCCTAAGCTCAACCCTCACCCTTAACTTAAACTTCACCTTAACCTTAACCCTAAACATAACCTTAAACCTGACACTAACATTAACGCAAACACTTAGCCCTAAACCTAACACTAAGCCTAACCCTAAACCTAACCCTAACCCCCAAACACAACCCTAAGCCCCTAACAAAAACACCCTAACCCCCTAACAAAAACAACTCTAACCCCCTAACAAAGCACCCTAACCCCCTAACAAAAACAACCCTAACCCCCTAACAAAAACAATGCTAAACCCCAAACAAAAACAACCATAACCCCCTAAAAAAACAACACTAAACCCCAAACAAATACAACCCTAATGCCGTAACAACAAACAACCCAAACCCCCAACAACAAACAACCCTAACCCCCTAACAACAAGGAACACTAAACCCCTAACAACAAACAACACTAACCCCCAACAACAAACAACCCTAACCCCCTAACAACAAACAACACTAACCCCGTAACAACAAACAACTCGAACCACCTAACAAAAAACAACACTAACCCCCTAACAACAAACAACCTGAACCACCTAACAACAAACAACCCTAACCCCCTAACAAACAACCCTAACCCCCTAAAAATAACAACCGTAACCCCCTAACAAACAACCCTAACCCCTAACAAACAACCCTAACCCCCAACAACAAACAACACTAACCCCGTAACAAACACAACCCTAACACCCTAACAAAAACAAAACTAACCCCCTAACAAACAACCCTAACCCCCTAAGAACAAACAACCCTAACCCCCTAACAAACACCCCTAACCCTCTAACAATAACAACCGCAACCCCCTAAGAAACAACCCTAACCCCCAACAAACAACCCTAATCCCCTAACAACAAACAACCCAAACCCCCTAACAACAAACAACCCTAACCCCCTAACAACAAACAACCCTAACCCCATAACAACAAACAACCCTAAACCCCTAACAACAAACAACCCTAACACCCTAACAAAAAACCCTAACTCCCTAACAATAACATGCGTAACCCCTTAACAAACAACCCTAACCCCCTAAAAAAGAACCCTAACCCCCTAACAACAAACAACCCTAACCCCCTAATAAACAACCCTAACCCCCTAACAAACACAACTCTAACCCCCTAAAAATACAACCGTAACCCCGTAACAAACACAACCCTAATCCCCTAACAAACCCTAACAATAACTTTAAACCTGACCATAACCGTAACCCTAAACCCTAGCACTAACTCTAACTCTAAACCTAACACTAACCTAGCCCTGCCCTTTACCGTAAACCTAGCCTTAACCCTAACATTACCCCTACCCGAGCCCTAACTGTATACCTAACCCTAACACTAACCTTGACCCTACTCTAAATCTAACGTGACTATTAACTGAAACATCACCCTAACCCTAAGCCTAACTCTAACTCGAACCCTAACCATAACAATTGCCCCAAACCCTCACCTTAACTGTAAACCTAACCCTAACCCTCACCCTAATCCTTAACCGTATCCCCAACCCTAAACCTAACGCTAGCCCCAAACTTATCCCTAACCCTAACCCTAATACGAACAGTAACCCAAATCTAACCCTAACCCTAATATTAAACCTAAACTTAATCCTACCCTAACCATAAACCTAACCCTAACACCCTAAACCTAACGTCTAACACCATCTATAATCCTAACCCTTATCATAACCCTCACCCTTAACCTAAACTGCACACTAACCCTAAACCTAACCTAACGCTGACCCTAGACATAACGCCTAACCCTAACCGAACCCTAAACCTATCCTTAACACTAACCTGAACACAAACCTAAACCCTAGCCCTCACCATAAAAATAACCCTCACCCTATCCTGAACTTCATCCAAACACTAACCATAACCTTAACCCTAAACCTAGACCTAACCCAAACCCTAACCTTAAACCTAACTCTAAGAATAACGCTAGTCCATCTGTAACCCTAAACTGAACACTTACAATAGCCCTGAACCTAACCCTAAAATAATCCTAATCCTAACCCTAGACCTAATCCTAACCCTACCCCTAACCTTTACCCTAAATAGAACACTAAGTCTAACCCTCAACATGGACCTAAACCTAATTCTTACCCTACACCTAACCCTAATCCTAAACCAAACCCTAACTCTGATTGTAACCCTAATCATAACAATTACCCTAAACCCTCACCTTAACTGTAAAACTAACCGTAACCCTCACCCTAAATCCTAACCCTATCCCACAACCCTAACCCTAATGCTATCCCTAACCCTAACCCTAACATTAACCTGAAACCCCTGAGCCCTAATGATAAATCTAACCCTAACACAAACCCTAACCCTAACACCAAAGCCTAGCAAAAACCTTAACCCTAACTCTCACCCTAACTCTAACACTAACCCGAAACCGAATCATGAACCTAACCCTAACCCTAAACCAAACCTAACCATGACCAGAACCACAAGGCCTAACCGGAACCCTCACCCAAAACCTAACCCTAAACTACACCTCTAACCCCTAACACCTTACCATAACCATAATCCAAACCCTACCCAACTCTAACCCTAAAACTAACCCTCACCCCAACCACAACGCCTAACACAACCATAACCCTAACCGTAACACTAAACTTAACCCTAACCTTAAATCGAACCCTAACCCTAAAACTAAACACAACCCCTGAACTTAACCCTAATCCTAAACATAACCTTAACACTAACCTGAAAACAAGCCCAAACCTTAGCCATAACCCTAACCCTCACCCTAACTTAAACTTCACCCTATCCCTAACCTAAAACTCGCCCTAACTTTAACCCTAACCCTACCCCTAAACCTAACCCTCACCTTAACCTTGACACACCTGTAACCCTAAACCTAACCCTTACAATAACTCTGACCCTAATCCTCACCCTAAACCTAATTCTAATCCTATCCCTGACCCTAACCCTAACCTAACCTTAACCCTATCTTTAAGCCTACCATAATCTTAAACCTAACCCTAACCCCTAACCCTAACTCTAACCCTAACCCTAGCCCTAACCCTAATCTTAACTGTAACACTTACCCAAAACCCTCATCTTAACTGTAAATGTAACTCTAACTCTTACCCTAACCCTAAACTTAACCCTAATTATAACCCTAACCTAAACATAACTGAAACACCCTTAACCGTAACTCTAACCCTAATCCTTAGCCTAAACCTAACCTTAACCCTAAACCTAACCCTAACCACTGACCCTAACTCTAACCCTAAACCTAAGCCAAACCCTCACCCTTAACCAAAATTTCACCCTAAGCATAATGCTAACCCTACCCTAACTTCATTCAAACCCTAACACTAAGCAAAACTAACCCTAACCCTAAACCTAACCCTAACCCTGACTCTAACCTGAACCCAAACCCCTAACCCTAACCCTCTCGCATGACATAAATTTACTGTAACCCTAAACACTAAATCTCCCCTAAACCTGACCCTAACCATAAACGTAATCCTAACACTAAACCTAAACCTAACTCTGACCCTAACTCTAACTCTAACCCTAAAACTTACCCTACACACCTCAGTTTGAATGGAAACCTAGCACTATCTCTCACCCTAACATCTAAACCTAACCCCAACCCTGAACCCAACCCTATCTCTAACTAAAAACTAGTCCTAAACCTAACTATGACTTAACCCTAACACTTACCCTAACTCTAAACCTAACCTTAACCCTAAACTTAATCCTAACCTTAACCCTAACCCTAACCCCTAACACTAACCCTAAGCTCAACACTCACCCTTAACTTAAACTTCACCCTAACCCTAACCCTAAACCAAACACTAACCCTAACCCTAAACCTAACCTTAAACCTGACCCTAACATTAACCCAAACACTTGACGCTAAACCTAACACTAAGCCTAACCCTAAACGTAACCCTAACCTTAACCTAAACACCAAAGCCTAATCCTAACCCTCATCCTTAACCTAAACTTCACCCTAAACCTCAGCCTAACCCTACCCTAAAATTACACCTAACCCTAAAAAAAAATCCCCTAACTCTCGCCCTAACCCTAAACCTAACCCTAACCCTAACTCTAACCCTAACCCTGGCAGTAACACCCTAAAACATCAGCTTAACTGTAAATGTAACACTAACCCTCACACGAACCCCTAACCCTTTCCCTAACCCTAACCCTATCACTCATCCTAACCCTAACCCTGACCTAAACTTAATCCTTACCCTAACCCTAAACTTAACCCTAACCTTAACTCTACCCTAACCCTAACCCTAAACCTAACAATAACTCTAAACCTGACCCTAACCCTAACCCTAAACCCTAGATCTAACTCGAACTCTAAACCTAACCCTAACCCTAACCCTAACCTGGCCCCACCCTTTACAGTAAAGCTAGCCTTAACCCTGACCTTACCCCTACCCTAACCCTAAACCTAACCCTTACAATATCAATAACCCCTAGCAGGGTCCTGCCTAGTCTCTCCCACCTCATCACTCCTTACAAAGAGCCCTGCTTTGTCTCTCCCACATCCTCACTCCCTAAGCAGGGCTCTGCCTGTCCTCTCCCACCTCCTCACTCTCTATGCAGGACCCTGCCTTGTTCTCCCACCTCTTCACTCCCTACACAGGGCCCTGGCTAGTGTCTCCCATCTTCTCACTCCATACACAGCTTTCTGCCTGTTCTTTCCCACTTCCTCACTTCCTACACGGAGCCCTGCCTGGTCTCTCCCACCTCCTCACTCCCTACACCAGTCCCTGCCTGATCTCTCCTACCTCCTCACTCCCTGCACAGGGCCCTGCCTGGTCTCTCCCACATCCTTACTCCATACAAAGGGACTTGCCTGAACTCCTCACTCCCTATTCAGGTCTCTGAATGTTTCTCCCACCTCTTCACTCCCTACACAGGGCCCTGCCTGCTGTCTTCCATCTTCTCACTCCCTACACAAGTTTCTGCCTATTCTCTCTCACCCCCTCACTTGCTAAACACAGTCCTGCCTGTTCTTTCCCACCTCCTGACTCAGTACACAGGTCTCTGCCTGGTCTCTTCCAACTCCTCACTCCCTACACAGGGCCCTGCCTGGTCTCTGCCACCTCCTCACTCCCTACACAGGTCTCTGACTGCTCCCTGCCACCTCCTCACTCCCTACACAGGGCCCTGCCTGGTATCTCCCACCTCCTCACTCCCTACACAGGGCTCTGTCTTTTCTCTCCCACCTCCTCAGTCCCTACACAGGTATCTGGATGGTCTCTCCCACCTCCTCACTCCCTTTACAGGGCCCTGATGATCTCTCCCACCTCCTCACTCCCTAAACAGGACCCTGCCTGGTCTCTCCACCTCCTTACTCCCTACACAGGGCTCTGGCTAGTCTCTCCTACATCCTCACTCTTTATACAGCATCCTACCTGGTCTCTCTCACCTCCTCACTCCCTATGCAGGTCTCTGCCTGGTCTCTCCCACCTCCTCACTCCCTACACAGGGCCCTGCCTGGTCTCTCCTAACGCCTAACTCCCTACACAGGTCCCTGACTGGCCTCTCTCACCTCCTCACTCCCTTTACAGGGCCCTGATGATCTCTCCCACCTCCTCACTCCCTAAACAGGGCCCTGCCTGGCCTCTCCCACATCCTCAATTCACACAGGGCCCTGCCTCCTCTCTCTCACATCCTGACTGCACACACAGGGCCCTAACTGGTCCCTCCCACCTTCTCCATCCCTACACAGGTCTCTGCATGGTTCTCCCACCTCCCCATTCCCTACAAGGGTCTCTGCCTGTTCTCTCCCACCTCTTCAATCCCTAGACAGGGCCCTGCCTCTCCTCTCCCACTTCCTCACTCCCTACTCAGGGCCCTGCCTGGTATTTCTAACCTCCTCAGGCCATACACAGGGCCCTGCCTGATCTCTCCCAAATCCTCACTCCCTACACAGGACTCTGCCTGGTCTCTCCCAACACCTCACTCCCTACAAAGGGCCCTGCCTGGAATCTCCCACCTCCTCACACCCTACCCAGGGTCCTGCCTAGTCAATCCCACCTCCTCACTCCCTACGCAGGGCTCTGCCTGTCCTCTCTCGCCTTCTCACTCCCTATGCAGGACTCTGCCTGGTTCTCCACCTCTTCGCTCCCTACACAGGGCCTTGCCTGGTCTCTCCTACCTCCTCACTCCCTACACAGTTCTCTGCCTGTTCCCTCCCATTCCTCAATCCCTACACAGGTCTCTGGGTGGTCTTTCCCACTGCCTTACTACATACACAGGTGTTAGCCTGTTTTCTCCCTCCTCCTCACTCCCTACACAGGGCCCTGATGTTCTCTCGCACCTGCTCACTCCCTAAACAAGCCACTGCCTGGTCTCTCCACCTCCTTACTCCCTCCACAGGGCCCTGCCTGGTCTCTCCCACCTCCTCACTCCCTACACAGGGCCATGCCTGGCCTCTCCCACCTCCTCACTCCCTACACAGGGCTCTGCCTGGTCTCTATCACCCCCTCACTCCCTACACAGGGTCCTGCCTTACCTCTCCCACCTCCTCAGTCCCTGCACTGTGTTTCTGGCTGTTATCTCCCTTCTTCTCACTCCCTACACAGGGCTGTGCTTGTTCTCTCCCATCTCCTCACTCCCTATACAGGGCCCTGCCTGGTGTATCCCATCTGCTCACTCCCTGCACAGGGCCCTGATGATCTCTCCTACATCCTCACTCCCTACACAGGGCCCTGCCTGGCATCTCCACCTCCTTACTCCCTACACACGGACCTGCCTGGTCTCTCCCACATCCTCACTCTGTACACAGGGTCCTACCTGGTCTCTCCCACCTCCTCACTCCCTACACAGGGCCCTGCCTGGTCTCTCCTAACACCTCACTTCCTACACAGGGCTCTGCCTGATCTCTCCCACATCCTGACTCCCTACTCAGGTATCTGGGTGGTCTCTCCCAACTCCTCACTGTGTATGCAGGGCCTTACCTGTTCTCTATCACCTCCTCACTCCCTACACAGGGCCCTGATGGTCTCTCCCACCTCCTCACTCCCTACACAGGGTCCTGCCTGGTCTCTCCCACTTCCTCAATCCCTACACAGGTCCCTGACTGGTATCTCCACCACCTTACTTCCTACACACAGCCTTGTCTGTTCTCTTCCACATCCTCACTCTGTACACAGGGTCCTACCTGCTCTCTCTCACCTCATCACTCCCTACACAGGACCTGCCTGGTCTCTCCCAACACCTCACTCCCTACACAGGGCCCTGCCTGGATGCTCCCTCCCCCTCACACCCTGCACAGGGTCCTGCTTGGTATCATCCACCTCATCACTCCTTACACAGGGCCCTGCCTGGTCTCTTCCACCTCCTCACTCCCTACACATGGCTGTGCCTGTTCTCTCCCTTCTCCTCACTCCATGCACAGGTCCCTGCCTGGTCTTTCCCACCTCCTCACGCCCTACACAGGGCTCTCTTCCTGTTCTCTCCCACCTCCTCAGTTCCTACACAGGTATCTGGGTGGTCTCTCCCACCTCCTCACTCCCTTTACAGGGCCCTGATGATCTCTCCCACCTCCTCACTCCCTAAACAGGACCCTGCCTGGTCTCTCCACCTCCTTACTCCCTACACAGGGCCCTGCCTAGTCTCTCCTACATCCTCACTCTTTACACAGCATTCTACCTGGTGTCTCTCACTTCCTCACTCCCTACACAGGTCCCTGCCTGGCCTCTCCCACCTCATCACTCCCTAGACAGAGCCCTGCCCGGCCCCTCCCACATCCTCAATGCACACAGGGCCCTGCTTCCTCTCTCTCACATCCTGACTACACACACAGGGCCCTAACTGGTCCCTCCCACCTTCTCCATCCCTACACAGGTCTCTGCATGGTTTCTCCCACCTCCTCATTCCCTACAAGGGTCTCTGCCTGTTCTCTCCCAACTCTTCAATCCCTAGACAGGACCCTGCCTCTTCTCTCCCACCTCCTCACTCCCTACTCAGGGCCCAGCCTGGTATTTCTAACCTCCTCAGGCCCTACACAGGGCCCTGCCTGGTCTCTCCCACATCCTCACTCCCTACACAGGACTCTGCCTGGTCTCTCCGAACACCTCAGTCCCTACAAAGGGCCCTGCCTGGAATCTCCCACCTCCTCACACCCTACCCAGGGTCCTGCCTAGTCAATCCCACCTCCTCACTCCCTACGCAGGGCTCTGCCTGGTCTCTCCTACCTCCTCACTCCCTACACAGTTCTCTGCCTGTTCTCTCCCATTCCTCAATCCCTACACAGGTCTCTGGGTGGTCTTTCCCACTGCCTTACTACATACACAGGTGTTAGCCTGTTTTCTCCCTCCTCCTCACTCCCTACACAGGGCCGTGATGTTCTCTCGCACCTGCTCACTCCCTAAACAAGCCACTGCCTGGTCTCTTCCACCTCCTCACTCCCTCCACAGGGCCCTGCCTGGTCTCTCTACTCAGGTATCGGGGTGGTCTCTCCCAACTCCTCACTGTGCATACAGGGACTTACCTGTTCTCTATCACCTCCTCACTCCCTACACAGGGCCCTGATGGTCTCTCCCACCTCCTCACTCCCTAAACAGGGTCCTGCCTGGTCTCTCCCACTTCCTCAATCCCTACCCAGGTCCCTGACTGGTATCTCCACTGCCTTACTTCCTACACACAACCTTGCCTGTTCTCTTCCACATCCTCACTCTGTACACAGGGTCCTACCTGGTCTCTCTCACCTCATCACTCCCTACACAGGGCCCTGCCTGGTCTCTCCTAAAACCTCACTCCCTACACAGGGCTCTGCCTGGCCTCTCCCACCTGCTCTCTCCCTACACAGGGCCCGGCCTGGTCTCTCCTTCTTCTCAATCCCTACCCAGGTCTCTGCCTCTTCTCTCCAAGATACTCACTCCCTACACAGGGCCCTGCCAGGTCTCTCCCACCTCCTTAGTCCCTTCACAGGTCTTTGCCTGGTCTCTCCCACATCTCTGCCTCTTCTCTCCTGCATCTTCACTCCCAACATAGGGCCCTGCCTGGTCTCTCCCACCTTCTCACTCCCTACCCAGGACACTGCCTGGTCTCTCCCATCTCCTCAGGACCTACACAGGTCCCAGCCTGTTCTCTCCCATCTCCTCACTACCTACACAGGGCTCTGTCTTTTATCTCCCATATCCTCAATCCCTATACAGGGTCCTGACTCTTCTCCCACCTCCTCACTCCCTAAACAGGGCCCTGTCTCATCTGCCACCTCTTCAATCCTTATACAGGGCCCTGACTGGCCTCTCTCACCTCCTTACTGCCTACACAGGGCCCTGCCTGTTCTCTCCAACCTCCTCACTCCATACACAGGTCTCTCCCAGATCCTCACTCCCTACACAGGTGTCTGCCTGGATTCTCCCACCTCCTCACTCCTTACACAGGGCCCTGCCTCTTCTCTCCCACCTCCTTGCTCCCTACACAGGGCCCTGCCTGGTCTGTCCCTCCTTCTCACTCCCTACAGAGGGCCCTGCCTGGTGTCTCCCTTCTGCTTACTCCCTACATATGTCTCTGTCTGTTCTCTTCCACCTCCTCACTCCCTACACAGGGCCCTGCCTGATCTCTCGCACATTCTCACTCCCTACACAGGATATGTGTGGTCTCTCCCAACACCTCACTCCCTCCACAGGGCCCTGCCTGGATGCTCCCTCCCCCTCACACCCTGCACAGGGTCCTGCTTGGTCTCTCCCGCCTCATCACTCCTTACACAGGGCCTGCCTGGTCTCTCCCATCTCCTCACTCCCTAAGCAGGACTCTGCCTGGGTCTCCCTCTTCTTCTCTCCCTACACAGGGCCCTGTCTCGTGTCTCCCATCTTCTCTATGCACAGAGCCCTGCCTGTTCTGTCCCATCTCCTCACTCCCTACACTCTTCTCTGCCTGCTCTCTCCCACCTCCTAACTCCCTGCACAGGGCCCTGCCTGGTCTCTCCCATATCCTTACTCCATACAGGGACATGCCTGATCTCTGGCCAACTCACTCCCTACAGAGGGCCCTTCCTGGTCTCTCCCATCTCCTCACTCCCTATGCAGGTCTCTGAATGTTTCTCCCACCTCTTCACTCCCTACACAGGGCCCTGCCTGCTGTCTACCATCTTCTCACTCCCTACACAGGTTTCTGCCTATTCTCTCCCACCTCCTCACTCCCTACACAGGTCTCTGCCTGGCCTCTCCCACTTCCTCACTCCCTACACAGGTCCCTGCTTCGTCTCTCCCACCTCATCACTCCTTACACAGGGCCCTGCCTGGTCTCTCCTACATCCTCACTCTTTACACAGCATCCTACCTGGTCTCTCTCACCTCCTCACTCCCTATGCAGGTCTCTGCCTGGTCTCTCCTAAGGCCTAACTCCCTACACAGGTCCCTGCCTGGCCTCTCCCACCTCCTCACTCCCTAGACATGGCCGTGCCTGGTTGCTCCCAGCTCCTCACTCCCTACTCAGGGCCCTGCCTTTTCTCTCCCACCTCCTCCATCCCTGTAAAGGTCTCTGCCTGGTCTGTCCCACCTCCTTACTCCCTACACAGTTCTCTGCCTGTTCTCTTCCACATCCTCACTCCTTACACAGGGCCCTTCCTGGTCCTTCCCACCTCCTCACTTCCTACACCTGTCCCTGCCTGGTCTCTTCCATCTCCTCTCTCCGTACTCAGGGCCCTGCCTGGTCTCACCCACCTCCTCACTCCCTACACAGGGCCCTACCTGGTCTCACCCACCTCCTCAATCCCTACAAAGGTCTCTGTCTGGTCTCTCAGCTCTTCACTTCCTACACAGGTTTTTGTCTCTTTTGTCCCACCATCTTACTCCCTATACAGTGCCCTGCCTGGTCTCTCACTCTCTATACAGGGCCCTGCATTGTCTCTCCCACCTCCTGACTCCCTTCACAGCGCCCAGCCTAGTCCCTCCCACCTCCTCACTCCCTAAACAGGTTAGGGTTTGGGTTAGGGTTTAGGGTTTAGTTTAGTGTTAGGGTTATGGTTCGGGATCGGGTTTAGGGGTTAAGGTTAGGTTTTAGGGTTTAGTGTTCGAGTTTAGGGTCAGGGTCAGTTTTTAGTGTCAGGGTCAGGGTTTATGGTCAGGGTTTAGGGTCAGGGTCAGGGTTAGGGGTTAGGGTCAGGGTTAGGTTTAGGGTTTGTTTTTATGGTTAGGGTTTAGGGTTAGGGTTGGGGTAAGGTTAGGGCTATGTGTTAGGGCTAGGGGTTAGGGTTTAGTGTTTAGTGATAGAGTTTAGGGTCAGGGTCAGAGTCAGTGTTTAGTGTCAGGGTCAGAGTTTAGGGTCAGGGTTAGGGTCATGGTCAGGGTTAGGGTCATGGTCAGGGTTTAGGGTCATTGTCATGGTTTAGGGTCAGGGTCTGGGTCAGGGTTAGGGGTTAGGGTCAGGGTTAGGTTTAGGGTTAGGATTTAGGGTTTAGGGTTAGGGCTAGGGTTAGTTTTAGAGGTTAGAGGTTAGGGTTAGGGCTAGGGCTAGGGCTTGGTGTTAGGGCTAGGTCTAGGTCTACGGTTTTAGGGCTAGAGTTTAGGGTTAGGGTTAGGGTTTTGGGTTAGGCTTAGGGTTAGGGTTTAGGGTTAGGGTTTATGGTTAGTGTTAGGGTTTAGGGTTTGGGTTTAGGGTTAGCGGTTAGTGTTAGGGTTAGTGTTCAGGGTTAGGTTTAATGTTTAGGGTTAGGTTTGAGGGTTTGAGTTAGTGTTAGGGTTAGGGCTAGGGCCTAGGACTAGGGCTAGTGATATGGTTTGGGTTTAGGGTTCGGGTTAGGGTTCACATTAGGCTTCGGGTTAGGCTTCGGGTTAGGATTTGGGTTAGGGTTTTGGGTAAGGGTTATGGTTAGGTTCAGGGCTATTGTAAGGGTTAGGTTTAGGGTTACAATTGGACTAGCATTATGATTAGAGTTAGGTTTAAGTTTAGGGTTTGGGTTAGGTTTAGATTTAGGGTTAGGGTTTGGATGAAGTTTAGGATATGGTGAGGGTTATTTTTAGGGTTAGGGCTAGAGTTTGGTTTCGTGTTCAGGTTAGTGTTAAGGTTAGTTTTAGGGTTTGGATTAGGGTTAGGGGTTATATTTGGGGTTAGGGTTATGTTTAGATTTAGGGTTAGTGTGAAGTTTAGGTTAAGGGTGAGGGTTACGGTTAGGGTTAGGGTAAGGGTGAGGGTTAGGGTCAGAATTATTGTAAGGTTAGGTGTAGGGTACTACAGGTGGGCCAACGTTAAGTTTAGGGTTAGATTTAGGGGTAGGGTTAGGGTTAAAGTTAGGGTGAGCTTTAGCTTAATGATAGGGTGAGTTTAAGATAGGCTGAGGGTTAGGGTTAGGGTTATGGCTAAGGTTTGGGTTTGGTTTCAGGTTAGTGTTAAGGTTATGTTTAGGGTTAGGGTTAAGTTTAAGGGTTCTTTTTAGTTTTAGGGTTAGGGTTAGATTTTAGGTTAGGGTTAAGTTTAGTGTTACGGTTAGGATTAGGGTCACGGTTTGTGTTAGGCGTTGTCGTTTGGGTGAGGGTTGGGTTTGGGGTTCAGGTTGGTTAGGGTTAGGATTATGGTTATGGTAAGGTGTTAAGGGTTAGAGTTTTAGTTTAGGGTTAGGGTTTGGGTGAGGGTTCCGGTTAGTAATTGTGGTTCTGGTCATGGTTAGGTTTGGTTTAGGGTTAGGGTTAGGTTTATGATTAGGTTTCGAGTTAGTGTTAGAGTTAGAGTTAGGGTGAGAGTTAGGGTTAAGGTTTGGGTTAGGCTTTGGTGTTAGGGGTTAGGGTTTGGGTTAGGGGTTAGGGTTATCGTTAGGGCTTAGGGGTTCAGGTTAGTGTTAGGGTTAGGGATAGCATTAGGGTTAGGGTTGGGGGATACGGGTAGGTGTTAGGGTGAGGGTTACGGTTAGTTTTACAGTTAAGGTGAGGGTTTAGTTTAAGTGTTATTTTTAGGGTTAGAGTTAGGGTTAGGTTTAGGGTTAGGGTTAGGTGTAGGGTAAGATTTCGGTTTAGGTTCAGGTTTAGAATTAGAGTTAGTGTTCTATTTAGGATCAAGCTTAGAGTTAGAGTTAGGGTTAGGATTAGGGTTAGGTCTAGGGTTAGGTTCAGGGCTAATGTAAGGCTTAGTTTTAGGGTTACAGGTGGAGTAGTGTTATGGTTAGAGTTTGGTTTAAGGTTAGGGTTTGGGTTAGGTTTAGGTTTAGGGTTAAGGTTAGGGTTAGTGTTGGATGAACCTTAGGACGGGGTGAGGGTTATTCTTTGATTAGGGCTGAAGTTTGATTTTGTGTTCAGGTTAGTGTTAAGGTTAGGTTTAGGGTTCGGGTTAGTGTTAGGAGTTACATTTAGGGTTAGTGTTAGGTTTAGGTTCAGGGTTAGAGTGATATTTAGGTTCAGGGTGAGGGTCAAGGTAAGGGTTAGGATTACGGTGAGGATTATACTTAGTGTTAGAGTTTATGTTTAGGGTGTTAGGGTTAGGTTTATGGTTAGGGTAGGGTTAAGTTTAGGGTTAATGTAAGGGTTAGTGTTAGATTAGTGTTACTGTTCGTGTTTGGGTTAGGGTTAGGGATAAGTTTAGGGATAGTGGCAGGTTTAGGGTTGGGGATACGGTTACGGGTTCGGGTGAGGTTTAGTGTTAGGTTTACAGTTAAGGTGAGGGTTTAGGGTAAGTGTTATGGTTAGGGTTAGAGTTAGAGTTAGGGTTAGGGTTAGGGTGAATTTTCAGTTAATAGTGAGGGGTTTTTTTTTAGTGAGGGTTAGGGTAAGGGTTAGGGTTAAGGTTAGAGTTAGGATTAAGATTAGGGTTAGGGTTAGGGTTAGGGTAGGGGTAAGGTTAGGGTTAAGGCTAGGTGTACGGTAAAGGGTAGGTCTAGGTTAGGGTTAGGGTTAGGTTTGGAGTTAGAGTTAGTGCTAGGGTTTAGGGGTAGGGTTCGGGTCAGGTTTAGAGTTATTGTTAGTGTTAGGGTTAGGGTAGAGTTAAAGTTAGGGTTGTTTAGGGTTAGGGTAAGGGTTACGTTTAGGTCAGGGTTACGGTTAGGTTAGGGATAGGGTTAGGTTTAGGGAAAGGGTTAGGGTTCGTGTGAGGGTTAGTGTTAGATTTACAGTTAAGCTGATGTTTTACAGTGTTACGGTTACGGTCAGGGTTAGAGTTAGAGTTAGGGTTAGGTTTAGGGTTAGGGCTAGACTGAGGGGATAGTTTAGGGTTAGGTTTAGTTTTAGGGTTAGGCTTAGGTATAGGGTGAAAGTTAAGATTAGCGTTAGGGTAAATATTAGAGTTAGGTGTTTGGGTTAAGGTTAGGATCAGGTTAGGGTTAGGTTTAGGGTTAGTGTTAGTGTTAGGGTTAGGTTTTGGTGTTTGGGTTAATGTTAGGGTTAGCTTTAGGGTTAGGGTTTAGTTTAAGGTTAAGGTCAGGGTGAAGTTTAAGTTAAGGGTGAGGGTTGAGCTTAGGGTTAGTGTTAGGGGTTAGGGTTAGGGTTAAGGTTAGGATTAGGATTAGGGCTAGGATTAGTTTTAGGGTTAGGTTAAGTGTTACGGTTAAGTCATGGTTAGGTTTAGGGCTAGGTAAAGGTTAGAGATAAGATTAGGTTAAGGGTAGGGTTTAGGTTTAGATGTTAGTGTGAGGGTTAGTGCTAGGTTTCCATTTAAGCTGAGTGTGTACGGTAAGTTTTAGGGTTAGGATTAGGGTTAGAGATAGATTTAGGGTCAGGGTTAGGATTATGTTTAGGGCTAGTGTTAGGTATATAGTCAGGATTAGGGTTAGGGTCAGGGTTGGGGAGATTTAGTATTATGTTTAGTTTTAGGTCTAGGGTTAGGGTAAAGTTTATGTTAAGCGTGAGGGTTAGGGTTAGGGTTAGGGGTAAGGGTTCAGGTTAGGGTCAGGGTTAGGGTTTGCGTTAGGTTTAGGGTTAGCTTTAGTTTTGGTTAGGGTTAGGATTTGAATGAAGTTAGGGTAGGTTTAGGGTTATGGGTAGGGTGAAATTTTGGCTAGAGTTATTGTTCGGGGTTAGGGTTAGATTTGAGTTTATCGTAGGGTTAAAATTAGGGTTAAGGTTAGGTTAGGGTTATAGTCAGGGTTAGGATTAGGTTTAGGGTGAGGGTTAGGGTCCGAGTTATTGTAAGGGTTAGTTTTAGGGTTACAGGTGGGCCAAGGTTAAGGTTAGGGTCAGGTTTAGGGGTAGGGATAGGTTTAGAGTTAGGGTGAGCTTTAGGTTAGGGATAGGGTGAAGTTTAAGTTAGGGTGAGGGTTAGGGTTAGTGTTATGGCTAAGGTTTGGGTTAGTTTTCAGGTTAGTGTTAAGTTTGTGTTTCGTGTTAGGGTTAAGTTTACGGGTTCTGTTTAGTTTTACGGTTAGGGTTAGATTTAAGGTTAGGGTTAAGTTTAGTGTTACAGTTAGGGTTAGGGTTACGTTTTGTGTTAGGCGTTGTGGTTGGGGTGAGGTTTAGGTTTAGGGTTAGGGTTGGGTAGGGTTAGGATTATGGTTACGGTAAGGTGTTAGGTGTTAGAGGTGTAGTTTAGGGTTAGGGTTTGGGTGAGGGTTCCAGTTAGGCATTGTGGTTCTTGTCATGGTTAGGTTTGGTTTAGGGTTAGGGTTAGGTTTATGATTAGGTTTCGGGTTAGTGTTAGAGTTAGAGTTAGGTTGAGAGCTACGTTTAAGTTTAGGGTTAGGTTTTGGTGTTACGGGTTAGGTTTAGGGTTAGGTTTTGGTGTTACGGGTTAGGTTTGGGGTTAGGGTTAGGGTTATCATTAGGGCTTAGGGGTTCAGGTTAATGTTAGGGTTAGGGATAGCATTAGGGTAAGGGTTGTGGGATACCGTTAGAGGTTAGAGTGAGTGTTACGGTTAGTTTTGCATTTAAGGTGAGAGTTTAGGATAAGTGTCCCGATTATCGTTAGACATAGAGTTAGGGGTAGGTTTACGTTTAGGGTTAGGTGTAGGGTAAGATTTAGGTTTAGTTTCAGGTTTAGGGGTAGAGTTAGTGTTCTATTTAGGGTCAAGGTTAGAGTTCGGGTTAGGGTTAGGATTAGGTCTAGGGTTAGGATTAGGTTTAGGGTTAGGTTGAGGGGTATTTTAAGGGTTAGGTTTAGGGTTACAGGTGGACTAGCATTATGGTTAGAGTTAGATTTAATGTTAGGGGTTGGGTTAGGTTTAGGTTTAGGACTAAGGTTAACGTTAGGGTTTGGATGAAGTTTAGGGTCGGGTGAGGGTTATTTTTAGGGTTAGAGCTAGACTTTGGGTTTGTGTTCATGTTAGTGCTAAGGTTAGGTTTAGGGTTCAGGTTAGGATTAGTGGTTATGTTCAGATTAGGTTTAGGTTTAGGGTTAGTGTGAAGTTTAGGTTAAGGGTGAGGGTTAGGATAAGGGTTTGCATTAGGGTTTGGATTCTAGTTAGTGTTAGAGTTTAGGTTTAGGGTGTTAGGGTTAGGTTTATGGTTAGGGAAGGGTTAAGTTTAGGGTTAATGTTAGGGTTCGCGTTAGATTAGGGTTACTGTTCATCTCGGGTTAGGGTTAGGGATAATGTGAGGCATAGATAGCATTAGGTTTAGGGTTGGGGATACGGTTAAGGGTTAGGGTGAGGGTTAGGTTTAGGTTTACATTTAAGGTGAGGGTTTAGGGTAATTGTTATGGTTAGGGTTAGAGTTAGAGTTAGGCTTATGGTTAGGGTGAAGTTTCAGTTAATAGTCAGGGTTAGGGTTAAGGTTAGAGTTATGCTTAAGGTTAGTGTCAGGGTTAGGTTTAGGGTAGGGGTAAGGTTAGGGTTTAGGCTAGGTTTACGGTAAAGGGTAGGGCTAGGTTAGGGTTAGGGTTAGGTTTAGAGTTAGAGTTAGTGCTAGGGTTTAGGGTTAGGGTTAGGGTCAGGTTTAGAGTTATTGTTAGGGTTAGGGTTAAGTTAGAGTTAAGGTTAGTGTTAAGTTTAGGGTTAGGGTAAGGGTTAGGATTAGGTCAGGGTTAAGGTTAGGATTAGGGATAGGGTTAGGGTTAGGGAAAGGGTTAGCAATTCATGTGATGGTTAGTGTTAGGTTTACAGTTTAGCTGATGTTTTAGAGTGTTATTGTTAGGGGTATGGTTAGAGTTAGGGTTAGGGTTAGGTTTAGGGTTAGGGCTAGAGTGAGGGGATAGTTTAGGGTTAGGTTTAGTTTCAGGGTTAGGCTTAGGCTTACATTTAGGGTGAAGCATAGGTTAAGGATGAGGGTTAGGACTAGTGTTAGCGTTACGTGTTTGCGTTAATGTTAGGGTCAGGTTAGGGTTAGATTTAGGTTTAGGGTTAGTATTAGGGTCAGGTTTACGTGTTTGGGTTAATGCTAGGGTCAGGTTTAGGCTTAGGTTTAGGGTTAGGGTTAGGGTTCAGTTTAGGGTTAGTGTTAGGGTGCATTTAAAGTTAAGGGCGAGGGTTGAGCTTAGGTTAGCTTTAGGGGTTAGGGTTAGGGTTAAGGTTAGGATTAGGTTTAGGGTTAAGTTTATGTTTATGCTTAGGTTTAGAGTACATGTTAGGGTTAAGTCATTGTTAGGTTTAGGGCTAGGTTAAGGTTAGAGATAGGGTTAGGTTAAGGGTTGGGGTTAGGTTTAGATGTTAGGGTGAGGGTTAGTTCTAGGTTTCCATTTAAGCTGAGTGTGTAGGGTAAGTTTTAGGGTTAGGATTAGGGTTAGGGTTAGAGTTAGGGTCAGGTTTGGGTTAGGTTTATGGTTAGGATTAGGGTTAGGGTCAGGGTTAGGTGGAGATTTAGTGTTATATTTAGTTTTAGGGTTAGAGTTAGGGTGAAGTTTATGTTAAGCGTGAGGGTTAGGGTTAGGGGTTAGGGTTCAGGTTATGGTCTGAGTTAGGGTTAGGTTTACGTTTAGGGTTAGGTTTAAGTTTAGTTTTATTTTTGGCTAGGGTTAGGGTTTGAATGAAGTTAGGGGAGGTTTAGGGTTATGGTTAGGGTGAAATATTGGTTAAGAGTGAGGGTTCGGTTTAGGGTTAGGGTTAGGTTTACGTTTAAGGGTAGGCTTAGGCTAAGGATTAGGGTTAGAGTTAGGGTTAGGGGTTAGTGTTTCAGTTTGGTTTACGGTAGGGTTATATTTAGGGTTAAGTTTAGGGTTAGGGTAAGAGTTAGAGTTATGTTTACAGTTAAGGAGAGGGTTTTGGGTAAGTGTTAGTGTTAGGCTTAGTGCTAGGGTTAGGGTTAGAGTTAGGGTTAGGAGTTAAGGTTTGGTTTAAGTTTATGGTAGGGTTAAGGTTAGGTTAGGGTTAGGATTAGCATTAGGTTTAGGGTGAAGGATAAGGTCAGAGTTATTGTAAGGGTTTGGATGAGGGTTACAGGTTGGCCAAGTTTAAGGTTAGGGTTAGGTTTAGGGTTAGGTTTAGGGTTAAAGTTAGGGTTAGCTTTAGGATAGGGATAGGGTGAAGTTTAAGATAGGGTGCGAGTTAGGTTTAGGGTTAGGGTTAGGGTTATGGCTAAGGTTTGCGTTAGTTTTCAGGTTATTGTTTAGGTTATGTTTAGGGTTAGGGTTAAGTTTACGGGTTCTGTTTAGTTTTAGGGTTAGGTTTAGATTTTAGGTTAGGGTTATTTACAGTGTTACTGTTAGGGTTAGGGTTAGGGTTTGTGTCAGGCATTGTGGTTGGGGTGAGGGTGAGGATTAGGGTTAGGTTTGGTTAGGGTTAGGATTATGGTTATGGTAATGTGTTAGGAGTTAGAGGTGTAGTTTAGGGTTAGGGTTTGGGTGAGAGTTTTGGTTAGGCATTGTGGTTCTGGTCATGGTTAGGTTTGGTTTAGGGTTAGGGTTAGATTTATGATTAGGTTTCGGGTTAGTGTTAGAGTTAGGGTGAGAGTTAGGGTTAAGGTTTGGGTTATGCTTTGGTGTTATGCGTTAGGGTTTGATTTCAGGTTCGGGTTATCCTTAGGGCTTAAAGGTTCAGGTGAGTGTTAGGGTTAGGCTTAGAGATAGCTGAGGGTTAGGGTTGGGGGATACAGTTAGGGGTTAGGGTGAGGGTTACGGTTAGTTTTACAGTTAAGGTGAGGGTTAAGGGTAAGTGTTATGGTTATGGTTAGAGTTATGGTTAGGGTTAAGGTGAAGTTTCAGTTAATAGTGAGGGTTACGCTAAAAGTTAGGGTTAATGTTAGAGTTAGGGTTAAGATTAGCGTTAGCGTTAGTGTTAGGTTTAGGGTAGGTAAGGTTAGGGTTAAGACTAGGTTTACGGTAAAGGGTTGGGCTGGGTTAGGGTTAGTGTTAGGTTTAGAATTATACTTAGTGCTGAGTTTTAGGGTTAGGGTTAGGATTCGAGTTATTGTTTGGTTTAGGTATAGGTAGAGTTAAGGTTAGGTTTAAGTTTAGAGTTAGGGTAAGGGTTAGGTTTACATCAGCGTTAGGTTTAGGATTAGGGATCGGGTTAGGGTTAGGGAAAGGGTTAGGGAAAGGGTTAGGGAAAGGGTTAGGGGTTCGTGTGAGGGTTAGTGTTAGGTTTACAGTTAAGCTGATGTTTTAGGGTGTTATGGTTAGGGTCATTGTTAGGTTTAGGGTTCGGGCTAGAGTTAGGTGATAGTTTAGGGTTAGGTTTAGTTTTAGGGTTAGGCTTAGGCTTAGGTTTAGGGTGAAGTTTAGTTTAAGGATGAGGGTTATGTTTAGGGTTAGTGTTAGGGTTAGGTGTTTGGGTTAAGGTTAGGGTCAGTTTAGGGTTCAGTTTAGAGTTTGGCTTAGCGTTAGGGTTCGGGTTAGGTGTTTGGGTTAACGTTAGGGTCAGGTTTATGTTTGCGTTTAGGGTTAGTGTTGGGTTCGTTTTAGGGTTAGTGTTTGGGTGAAATTTAAGTTAAGAGTGAGGGTTTAGCTTAGGGTTAGGGGTTAGGGTTAAGGTTAAGGTTAGTTTTAGGTTTAGGTTTAAGATTAGGTTTAGGGTTAGGTTTAGGGTAAGTGTTAGGGTTAAATCATGGTTAGGCTAGGGCGTGGTTAAGGTTAGAGATAGGGTCAGGTTAAGGGTTGGGGTTAGGTTTAGATGTTAGGGTGAGGGTTAGTGCTAGGTTTCCATTTAAGTTGAGTTTGTAGGGTAAGTTTTAGGGTTGGATTAGGGTTAGAGTTAGAGTTAGGGTCAGGGTTAGGGTTAAGGTTCGGGTTAGGGTTAGGTTTATGGTTAGGATTTGGGTTACGGTCAGGGTTAGGGGGAGATTTAGTGTTACGTTTAGTTTCAGGGTCAGGGTTAGGGTGCAGTTTAGGTTAAGGATGAGGGTTAGGGTTAGGTTTAGTGTTAGGGTTAGGTGTTTGGGTTAAGGTTAGGGTCAGGTTAGGGTCAGGTTAGGGTTAGAGTTAGGCTTACTGTTACGGTTAGGGTTAGGTGTTTGGGTTAGGGTTAGAGTCAGGTTTAGGGTTAGGATTAGGATTCGGTTTAAGGTTAGAGTTCGGGATAGGTTGAAGTTTAATTTAAGGGTGAGAGTTGAGCTTAGGGTTTTGGTTAGGGGTTAGGGTTCAGGTTAGGATTAGGTTTAAGGTTAAGGTTAGGTTTAGGGTCAGGTTTAGGGTAAGTGTTAGGATTAAGTCATGTTTAGGTGTAGGGCTAGGATAAGGTTAGAAATAGGGTTAAGTTAAGGGTTAGGTTTAGGTTTAGATGTTAGGGTGTGGGTTAGTGGTAAGTTTCCATTTAAGCTGAGTGTGTAGGGTAATTTTTATGATTAGGATTAGGGTTAGAGTTAGGGTCAGGGTCAGGGTTAGGGTTAAGTTTAGGGTTAGTTTTATGGTTAGGATTGGGTTAGGTTCATAGTTGGGGAGATTTAGTGTTATGTTTAGTTTTAGGATAGGGTTAGGGTGAAGTTGATGTTAAGCGTGCGGGTTAGGGTTAGGGCTAGGGGTTATTGTTCAGATTAGTGTCAGGGGTAGGGTTAGGGATAGGTTTAGGGTTTGTTTTAGTTTTGTTTAAGGTTAGGGTTTGAATAAAGTTAGGGTAGGTTTAGGGTTATGGTTAGGTCCGGGCTAAGGATTAGGGTTAGAGTTAGGGTTAGGGGTGTTTTGGTTAGGTTTAGGGTAGGGTTTTATTTAGGGTTAGGGTAAGAATTAGAGTTACGTTTACAGTTAAGGTGAAGGTTTTGGGTATGGGTTACGGTTAGGGTTAGAGTTAGGATTAGGGTTTAGGGTTAGGTTTAATTTTATGGTAGGGTTAAAGTTAAGGTTAAGGTTAGGTTAGGGTTAGGGTAGGGTTAGGATTAGGATTAGGTTTAGGGTGAGGTTTAGGGTCAGAGTTATTGTAAGGGTTAGGTTTAGGGTGACTGGTGGGCCAAGGTTAAGGTTAGGTTTAGGTTTAGGGGTAGGGTTAGGGTTAAAGTTAGGGTTAGCTTTAGGTTAGGGATAGGGTGAAGTTTAAGATAGGGTGTGGGTTAGGGTGAGGGTTATGGCTAAGGTTTGGGTCTGTTTTCAGGTTATTGTTAAGGTTACGTTTAGGGTTAGGGTTAAGTTTATGGGTTATGTTTAGTTTTAGGGTTAGGGTTAGCTTTTAGGTTAGGGTTAAGTTTAGTGTTACGGTTAGGGTTAGGGTTACGGTTTGTTTTAGGCGTTCTGGTTGGGTTGAGGGTTAGTTTTAGCGTCAGGGTTGAGTAGGCTTAGGATTATGGTTATGATAAGGTGTTAGGGGTTAGAGGTGTAGTTTAGGGTTAGGGTTTGGGTGAGGGTTCTGGTTAGGCATTTTAGTTCTGGTCATGGTTAGGTTTGGTTTAGGGTTAGGGTTAGGTTTCTGATTAGGTTTCGGGTTAGTGTTAGATTTCGGGTGAGTGTTAGGTTTAAGGTTTGGGTTAGGCTTTGGTGTTAGGTGTTTGGTTTTGGGTTAGGGTTATCGTTAGGGCTTAGGGGCTCAGATTAGTGTTAGGGCTAGCATTAGGGTTAGGGTTGGGGATACGTTTAGGGGTTCTGGTGAGGGTTACGGTTAGTTTTACAGTTTAGGTGAGGGTTTAGGGTAAGTGTTATGATTAGGGTTAGAGTTAGAGTTACAGTTAGGTTTCGGGTTAGGTTTAGGTGTAGAGTAAGATTTAGGTTTGCTTTCAGGTTCAGGGTGAGAGGTAGTGTTCTATTTAGGGTCACGGTTAGAGTTAGGTTTAGGATTTGGTCTAGGGTTAGGATTAGGATTAGTTTTAGGGTTAAGTTCAGGGCTATTGAAAGGCTTAGGTTTAGGGTTACAGGTGGACTAGCATTATAGTTAGAGTCAGGTTTAAGGTTAGGGTTTGGGTTAGGTTTAGGTTTACAGTTAAGGTTAGGGTTAGGGTTTGGATGAAGTTTAGGATAGGGTGAGGGTTATTTTTATGGTTAGGGCTAAAGTTTGGTTTTGTGTTCAGCTTAGTGTTAAGGTTAGGTTTAGGGTTCGGTTTTGGGTTAGGGGTTATGTTTAGGGTTTGGGTTACGCTTTGGTTTTGGGTTAGTGTGAAGTTTAGATTAAGGGTGAGGGTTAGGATAAAGGTTAGGATTAGGTTTATGGTAAGGTGTTAGTGGGTAGAGGTGTAGTTTAGGGTTAGGGTTTGGGTGAGGGTTCCGGTTAGGAATTGTGGTTCTGGTCATGGTTGGGTTTGGTTTAGGTTTATGATTAGGTTTCGGGTTAGTGTTAAAGTTAGGGTGAGAGTTAGGGTTAAGGTTTGGATTAGGCTTTGGTGTTAGGGGTTAGGGTTTGTGTTAGAGTTAGGGTTATCATTAGGGCTCAGGGGTTTCAGGTTAGTTTTAGAGTTAAGGTTAGGGATTGCATTAGGGTTAGGTTTGGGGGATACAGTTAGGGGTTAGGGTGAGGGTTACGGTTAGTTTTACAGTTAAGGTGAGGGTTTAGGATAAGTGTTATGATTAGGGTTAAAGTTAGAGTTATTTTTAGGTTTAGGGTTAGGTGTAGGGGAAGATTTAGGTTTAGGTCCAGGTTTAGGGTTAGAGTTAGTGCTCTCTTTAGGGTCAAGGGTGCAGTTAGGGTTAGGTTAGGATTAGGTCTAGGGCTAGGATTAGGTTCAGGGTTAGGTTTAGGGCTACTGTAAGTGTTCGGTTTAGGGTTACAGATGGATTAGCGTTATGGTTAGAGGTAGGTTTAAGGTTAGGGTTTGGGTTAGGTTTAGGTTTAAGGTAGTGTTCGGGTTTGGATGAAGTTTAGGATAGGGTGAGAGTTATTTTTATGGTTAGGGCTAGACTTTGGGTTTGTGTTCAGGTTAGCTTTAAGGCTAGGGTTCGGGTTAGGGTTAGGGGTTATGTTTAGGGTTAGGGTTATGTTTTGGTTTAGGGTTAGTGTGAAGTTTAGGTTAAGGGTGAGGTTTAGGATAAGGGTTAGGATTAGGTTTAGGATTATAGTTTGTTTTAGAGGTTAGATTTTGGATGTTAACGTTAGGTTTATGGTTAGGGTTGGGTTAATGTTAGAGTTAGGGTTAGGTTAGGTTTAATGTTCGTGTTTGGGTTAGGGATAGGGTTAGGGATAGCATTAGATTTAGGGTTGGGGATACGGTTAGGGGTTAGGGTGAGGGTTGCGGTTAGGGTGAGGGTTAGGGTTAGGTTTACAGTTAAGGTGAGGGTTTAGGGTAAGTGTTATAGTTAGGGTCCGAGTTAGAGTTTGGGTTAGGTGTAGGGTGAAGTTTCAGTTAATAGTCAGGGTCAGGGTAAGGGTTAGGGTTAAGATTACGGTTAAGGTTTAGTGTTAGGGTTAGGGTAGGGGTAAGGTTAGTGTTAAGGCTAGGTTTACGGTAAAGGGTAGGGCTAGGTTAGGGTTAGGTTTAGAGTTAGAGCTGCTACTAGGGTTTAGGGTAAGAGGTAGGGTCAGGTTTAGAGTTTTTTTTTAGTTTTAGGGTAGAGTTAAGGTTAAGTTTAGCGTTCGGGTAGTGTTAGGTTTAGGTCAGGGTTAAGGTTAGGATTAGGGATAGGGTTAGGGTTAGGGAAAGGGTTAGGTGTTCGTGGGAGTGTTAGTGTTAGGTTTACACTTAAGCTGATGTTTTACGGTGTTACGGTTAGGTCAGGGTTGTAGTTAGGGTTAGGATGAGTTTTAGGTTTAGGGCTAGATTTAGGGGATAGTTTAGGGCTAGGTTTAGTTTTAGGGTTAAGGTTAGGCTTAGGTTTATCTTGAAATTTATGTTAAGGATGAGGGTTAGGGTTAGTGTTAGGGTTAGGTGTTTGGGTTAAGGTTAGGGTTAGGTTTAGGGTTTGGGACAGGGTTAGGTGTTTCGGTTAATGTTAGGGTCAGGTTTAGGGTAAGAGTTAGGGTTCGGTTTAGGATCAGGCTTAGGGTTAGGGTTAGAATTAGGGTTAGTGGTTAGGGTTAGGCTTAGAGTTACGGTTAGGTTTAGGCTAAAGATCAGGATTTGATTTAGAGTTAGGTGTTAGTGTTTCGGTTAGGTTTAGGGTAGGGTTATATTTAGGGTTAGGTTAAGAGTTAGAGTTATGTGTACAGTTAAGGTGAGGGTTTTGGGTAAGTGTTACGGTTAGGGTTAGGGTTAGGTTTAGGGCTAGGGCTAGGGTTAGGTTTAGATTTCGGGTTACGGGTTAGGGTTAGGTTTAAGTTTATGGTAGGGTAAAGTTAGGGTTAAGGTTTGGTTAGGGTTAGGGTCAGGGTTAGGATTAGGATTAGGTTTAGGGTGAGGGTTAGGGTCAGTGTTATTGTAAGGGTTAGGTTTAGGGTTACAGGTGGGCCAAGGTTAAGGTTAGGGTTAGGTTTAGGGGTAGGGTTAGGGTTAAAGTTAGGGTGAGCTTTAGATTAGGGATAGGGTGAAGTTTAAGATAGGGTGAGGGTTAGGGTTATGGCTAAGGTTTGCTTGAGTTTTCATGTTAGTGATAAGGTTATGTTTAGGGTTAGGAATAAGTTTATGGGTTCTGTTTACTTTTAGGGTTGGGGTAGATTTTAGGTTAGGGTTAAGTTCAGTGTTATGGTTAGGGTTAGGTTTATGGTTTGTGTTAGGCATTGTGGTTGGTGTGAGGGTTAGGTTTAGGATTAGGGTTGGGTAGGGTTAGGATTATGGTTATGGTAAGGTGTTAGGGGTTAGACTCGTGGTTTTGGTTTAGGGTTTGTTTGAGGGTTCCGCTTAGGCATTGTGGTTCTGGTCATGGTTATGTTTGGTTTAGGATTAGGGTTAGTTTTATGATTAGGTTTAGGGTTAGTGTTAGAGTTAGGGTTAGGCTTTGGTGTTAGGGGTTAGGTTTTGGGTTAGGGTTAGGGTTATCGTTAGGGCTTAGGTTTTCAGGTGAGTGTTAGGGTTAGGGATAGCATTAGGGTTAGCTTTTGGGGGTACGGTTAGGGGTTAGAGTGAGGGTTACAGTTAGTATTGCAGTTAAGGTGAGGTTTTAGGGTAAGTGTCATGATTAGGGTTAGAGTTAGAGTTAGGGTTAGGGTTAGGTGCAGGGTAAGTTTTAGGTTTAAGTCCAGGTTTAGGGTTAGAGTTAGTGTTGTATTTAGGGTCAAGTTTAGAGTTAGGGTTAGGTTTAGGATTAGGTCTATTGTTAGGATTAGGATTAGGGTTAGGTTCAGAGCTATTGTAAGGCTTAGGTTTAGGGTTACAGATGGACTAGCTTTACGGTTAGAGTCAGGTTTAAGGTTAGGGTTTGGGCTAGGTTTAGGTTTACGGTTATGGTTAGGGTTAGGATTTGGTTGAAGTTTAGCATAGGGTGAGGGTTACTTTTAGGGTTAGGGCTAGAGTTTGGGTTTGTGTTCAGGTTAGTGTTATGGTTAGATTTAGGGTCCAGTTTAGGGTTAGGGGTTATGTTTAGTGTTAGGGTTAGTTTTAGGTTTAGGGTTAGTGTGAAGTTTAGGTTAAGGGTGAGAGTTAGGGTTAGGGTTAGGATTAGGGTTAGGATTATAGTTCGTGTTAGAGGTTAGGTTTAGGGTGCTAGTTTTAGGTTTATGGTTAGGGTAGGGCTAAGTTTAGGGTTAGTGTTAGATTAGGGTTTTGTTCATGTTAGGGTTTCGGTTAGGGTTAGGGATAGCATTAGGTTTAGGGTTAGGAATATAGTTAGGGGTTAGGGTGAGGGTTGGGGATATGGTGAGGGTTAGGTTTAGGTTTACAGTTAAAGTGAGAGTTTAGGGTAATTGTCATGGTTAGGGTTAGAGTTAGGGTCATGGTGAAGTTTCAGTTAATAGTGGGGTTTAGGGTTAAGGTTAGATTTAGGGTTAAGGTTAGTGTTAGGGTTAGGTTTAGGTTAGGGTTAGGGTTAAGACTTGGTTTACGGTAAAGTGTAAGGCTAGGTTAGGGTTAGGTTTAGAGTTAGTGCTAGGGTTTAGGGTTAGGGTTAAGGGCAGGTTTAGAGTTATTGTTAGGTTGACGGTTAAGGTTAGGGTAGAGTTAAGGTTAAGGTTAAGGTTAGGGTAAGGATTAGGTTTACGTCAGGTTTAGGGTTAGGATGAGGGATAGGGTTAGGGTTACTGAAAGGGTTAGGGTTTCATGTGAGGATTAGTGTTACGTTTACATTAAGCTGATGTTTTTGGGTGTTACAGTAAGTTTTAGGGTTAGAGTTAGGTTAGGTTTAGGGTTAGGGCTGGAGTATGGTGATAGTGGTTTAGGCTTAGGTTTAGGGTGAAATTTAGGTTAAGGATGAGGGTTAGGGTTGGGGTAGGTGTTTGGATTAATGTTAGGGTCAGGTTCAGGGTTTTGGTTTAAGGTTCAGGTTAGATTCAGGGTTAGGGTTAGATTTAGGTTTAGGGTTAGGGTTAGGTTTAGTGTTAGTTTAGCTTAGGGTTAGGGTTTGAATGAAGTTAGGGTAGGTTTAGTTTTATGGTTAGGGTGAAATTTTGGTTAAGGGTGAGGGTTCGGTTTCAGGTTAGGGTTAGATTTAGGGTTAGTGGTTAAGGTTAGGTTTAGGGTTAAGGTTAGGTTTAGGCTAAGCATTAGGTTTAGAGTTAGGGTTAGGGGTTAGTGTTTCAGTTAGGTTAAGGATAGGGTTATAATTAGGGTTAAGTTTAGGGTTACGGTAAGAGTTAGATTTATGTTTACAGTTAAAGTGAGGGTTTTGGGTAACTGTTACGGTTAGGGTTAGGGCTAGGTTTAGGGTTAGAGTTGGGTTAGGGGTTAGGTTTAGGTTAACTTTATGGTAGGCTTAAAGTTAGGGTTAAGGTTAGGTTAGGGTTAGGGTCAGGGTTAGGATTAGAATTAGGTTTTGGGCGAGGGTTAGTGTCAGAGTTATTGTAAGGGTTAGGTTTAGGGTTACAGATGGGCCAAGGTTAAGGTTAGGGTTAGGTTTAGGGGTAGGGTTAGGGTTAAAGTTAAGGTGTGCTTTAGATTAGGGATAGGGTGAAGTTTAAGATAGTGTGAGGGTTAGGGTTACGGCTAAGGTTTGCTTGAGTTTTTCAGGTTAGTGTTAAGGTTATGTTTAGGGTTAGGATTAAGTTTATGGGTTCTGTTTACTTTTAGGGTTAGGGGTAGATTTTAGGTTAGGGTTAAGTTCAGTGTTACAGTTAGGGTTAGGTTTACGGTTTGTGTTAGGCATTGTGGTTGGGGTGAGGATTAGGTTTAGGGTTAGGGTTGGGTAGGGTTAAGATTATGGTTATGGTAAGGTGTTAGGGGTTAGAGGTGTAGTTTAGGGTTAGGGTTTGGGTGAGGGTTCCGGTTAGGCATTGTGGTTCTGGTCATGGTTAGGTTTGGTTTAGGGTTAGGGTTAGTTTTATGATTAGGTTTCGGCTTAGTGTTAGAGTTAGGGTGAGAGTTAGGGTTAGGCTTTGGTGTTAGGGGTTAGGTTTTGGGTTAGGGTGAGTGTTATTTTTAGGGCTTAGGGGTTCAGGTGAGTGTTAGGGTTAGGGTTAGGGTTAGGGATAGCATTAGGGTTAGGTTTTGGGGATATGGTTAGGGGTTAGATTGAGGATTACGGTTAGTTTTACAGTTAAGGTGAGGTTTTAGGGTAAGTGTTATGATTAGGGTTAGAGTTAGATTTAGGGTTAGGGTTAGGTGTAGGTTAAATTTTAGTTTTAAGTCCAGGTTTAGGGTTAGAGTTAGTGTTCTATTTAGGGTCAAGGTTAGAGTTAGGGTTAGGGTTAGGATTAAGTCTAGGGTTAGGGTTAGGATTAGGTTTAGGGTTAGGTTCAGAGCTATTGTGAGGCTTAGGTTTAGGTTTACAGATGGACTAGCTTTATGGTTAGAGTCAGGTTTAAGGTTACGGTTTGGGCTAGGTTTACGTTTTGGTTAAGGTTAGGCTCAGTGTTTGGATGAAGTTTAGCATAGGGTGAGGGTTACTTTTAGGGTTAGGGCTGGAGTTTGGGTTTGTGGTCAGGTTAGTGTCAAGGTTAGGTTTAGGGTCCAATTTAGGGTTAGGGGTTATTTTTCATGTTAGGGTTAGTTTTAGGTTTAGGCTTAGTGTGAAGTTTAGGTTAAGGTTGAGGGTTAGGATAAGGGTTAGGATTAGGGTTAGGATTATATTCAGTGTTAGAGGTTAGGTTTAGGGTGCTAGGTTTAGTTTTATGGTTAGGGTAAGGTTAAGTTTAGGGTTAATGTTAGGGTTAGTGTTAGATTAGGGTTACTGTTCATGTTAGGGTTAGGGTTAGGGTTAGGGATAGCATTAGGTTTAGGGTTGGGAATATAGTTAGGGGTTAGGGTGAGGGTTCGGTATATGGTGAGGGTTAGGTTTAGGTTTACAGTTAAGGTGAAGGTTTAGGGTAATTGTTGTGGTTAGGGTTAGAGTTAGGGTCACGGTGAAGTTTCATTTATTAGTGCGGGTTAGGGTTAAGGTTAGTGTTAGGGTTAGGTTTAGGGTTAGGGTTAGGGTTAGGGTAGTGGTCAGGTTAGGGTTAAGGCTAGGTTTACAGTAAAGGGTAGGGCTAGGTTAGGGTTAGGTTTAGAGTTAGTGCTAGGGTTTAGGGTTAGGGTTAAGGTCAGGTTTAGAGTTATTGTTAGGTTTAGGGTTAAGGTTAGGGTAGAGTTAAGGTTAGGGTTAAGTATAGGGTTAGGGTAAGGTTTAGGTTTAGGTCAGGGTTAGGGTTAGAATGAGGGATAGGGTTAGGGTTAGGGAAAGGGTTAGGGGTTCGTGTGAGGGTTAGTGTTATGTTTACATTAAGCTGATGTTTTAGGGTGTTATGTTTAGAGTTAGGGTTAGAGTTAGGTTAGGTTTAGGGTTAGGGCTAGAGTTAGGGGATAGTGGTTTAGGCTTAAGTTTAGGGTGAATTTTAGTTTAAGGGTTAGGGTTAGGGTTAGGTGTTTGGATTATTGTTAGGGTCAGGTTTAGGGTTGGTATTTAGGGTTCAGGTTAGAGTCAGGGTTAGGGTTAAGTTTAGCGTTAGTTTTGCTTAGGGTTAGGGTTTGAATGAAGTTAGGGTAGGTTTAAGGTTATGGTTCAGGTGAAATTTTGGTTAAGGTGAGGGTTCGGTTTCGGGTTAGGGTTAGAGTTAGGGTTAGTGGTTAGGGTTAGGTTTAGGGTTAAGGTTAGGTTTAGGCTAAGGATTAGGGTTAGAGTTAAGGTTAGGGGTTAGTGTTTCAGTTAGGTTTAGGATAGGGTTATAATTAAGGTTAAGTTTAGGGTTACGGTAAGAGTTAGATTTACGTTTACAGTTAAGGTGAAGGTTTTGGGTAACTGTTACGGTTAGGGTTAGGGCTAGGTTTAGGGTTAGAGTTTGGGTTAGGGTTAGGTTTAAGTTTATGGTAAGCTTTAAGTTAGGGTTAAGGTTAGGTTAGGGTTAGAGTCAGGGTTAGGATTAGAATTAGGTTTCAGGCCAACATTAGGGTCAGAGTTATCATAAGGGTTAGGTTTAGGGTTACAGATGGGCCAAGGTTAAGGTTAGGGTTAGGTTTAGGGGTAGGATTAGGGTTAAAGTTAGGGTTAGCCTTAGGTTAGGGATAGGGTGAAGTAAGATAGGGTGAGGGTTAGGGTTATGGCTAAGGTTTGGGTTCGTTTTCAGGTTAGTGTTAAGTTTATGTTTCGGGTTAGGGTTAAGTTTATGGGTTCTGTTTAGTTTTAGGGTTAGGGTTAGATTTTAAGTTAGGGTTAAGTTAAGTGTAACAGTTAGGGTTACGATTTATATTAGGCATTGTGGTTGGGGTGAGGGTTAGGTTTTTGGTTAGGGTTGGGTAGGGTTAGGTAGAGTTAGGATTATGGTTATGGTAAGGTGTTAGGGTGTAGAGGTGTAGTTAAGGGTTAGGGTTTGGGTGAGGGTTTCGGTTAGGCATTGTGGTTCTGGTTATGGTTAAGTTTGGTTCAGTTTTAGGGTTAGGTTTATGATTTGGTTTCGGGTTAGTGTTAGAGTTAGGGTGAGGGATAGTGTTAAGGTTTGGGTTAGGTTTTGGTGTTATGGGTTAGGGTTTGGGTTAGGGTTAGTGTTATCTTTATGGCTTAGGGGTTTCAGGTTAGTGTTGTGGTTAGGGCTAGGGTTAGCATTAGGGTTAGGGTTGTGGGCTACGGTTAGGGGTTAGAGTGAAGGCTACGGTTAGTTTTACAGTTAAGGTGAGGGTTTAGGGTAAGTGTTATGATTAGGGTTAGAGTTCGAGTTAGGGTTAGGTTTATGGTTAGGGTTAGGTGTAGGGTAATATTTAGGTTTACGTCCAAGTTTAGGGTTAGAGTTAGTGCTCTATTTAGGGTCAGAGCTTGTGTTCTATTTAGGGTCAAGTTTAGTGTTAGGGTTAGGTTTAGGATTAGGATTATGTTTAGGGTTAGGGTTAGGTTCAGGGCTATCGTAAGGGTTAGGTTTAGGGTTTCAGATGGACTAGTGTTATGGTTAGAGTTAGGTTTAAGGTAAGGGTTTTGGTTAGGTTTAGGTTAGGGTTAAGGTTAGGGTTAGGGTTTGGATGATGTTTAGGCTAGGGTGAGGGTTATTTTTATGGTTAGGGCTAGAGTTTGGGTTTGTGTTCACGTTAGTTTTAAGGTTAGGTTTAGGGTTTGGATTAGGGTTAGGGGCTATGTTTAGGGTTAGATTTACATATAGGGTTAGTATTAGTGTGAAGTTCAGGTTAACTGTGAGGGTTAAGATAAGGGTTAGGATTAGGGTTAGAATTATAATGTTAGACATTAGGTTTAGGGTGTTAGGTTTAGGTTTATGGTTAGGCTAGTCTTAAGTTTAAGGTTAATGTTAGGGTTAGGATTAGATTAGGGTTACTCTTCGTGTTAGAGTTAGGGTTAGGGATAAGTTTAGGGATAGCATTAGGTTTAGGATTGGGGACATGGTTAAGGGTTAGGGTGTGTGTTAGTGTTCGGTTTACAGTTAAGGAGAGGGTTTAGGTTAATTGTTATGGTTAGGGTTAGAGTTAGAGTTAGGGTTAGGGTGAAGTTTCAGTTAATAGTGAGTATTAGGGTTAAGGTTAGAGTTAGGGTTAAGGTTAGTGTCAGGGTTAGGTTTAGGGTTAGGGTTACGGTAGGGGTAAGGTTACTGTGAAGGCTAGGTTTACAGTAAAGGGTAGTGCTGGGTTAGGGTTAGGGTTACGTTTATAGTTAGAGTTAGTGCTAGCGTTTAGGGTTAGGGTTAGGGTCAAGTTTAGAGTTATTGTTAGGCTTAAGTTTAGGGTTAGGTTAGAGTTAATGTTAGGGTTAATTTTAGGGTTAGGGGAAGGGTTAGGTTTAGTTCAGAGTTCGGGCTAGGATTAGGGATAGGGTTAGGATTGGGGGAAGGGTTAGGGATTCGTGTGACGGTTAGTGTTAGGTTTACAGTTAAGCTAATGTTTTAGGGTGTTACAGTTAGGGTTAGGGTTAGAGTTAGTGTTAGGTTTAGGTTTATGCTTAGGATTAGGGTTAGGGTCAGGGTTAGGTGGAGATTTAGTGTCATGTTTAGGTTTTTTTTTAGTTTTAGGGTTAGGGTTAGCGTGAAGTTTATTTTAATTATGAGGTTTAGGGTTAGGGGTTAGGGTTCATGTTAGGGTCAGGGTAAGGGTTATGTTTAGGTTTAGGGTTGGGGTTAGTGTTAGTGTTAGGGTTAGTTTTAGTTTTGGTTAGGGTTAATGTTTGAATGATGTTAAGGTAGGTTTAGTGTTATGGTTAGGGTGAAATTTTGGTTAAGGGTGAGGATTTGTTTTGGGTTTAGGGTTAGGGTTAGAGTTAGGGTGAGTGTTTAGGTTTAGGTTTAAGGTTAAGTTTAGATTTAGGCTAATGATTAGGTTTAGAGTTAGGGTTAGGGGTTATTGTTTCAGTTAGGTTTAGGGTAGGGTTATTTTTAGGGTTAAGTATAGGGTTAGGGTAAGAGTTAGAATTACACTTACAGTTGAGTGTTTTGGGTGTTACTGTTAGGGTTAGGGCTAGGGTTACAGTTAGAGTTAGGGTTAGAGGTTAGGGTTAGGTGTAAGTTTATGGTAGCCTTAATGTTAGGTTATGGTTAGGTTAGGGTTAGGGTCAGGGTTAGGATTAGGTTTAGGGTGAGGGTTAGGGTCAGAGATATTGTAAGGGTTAGGTTTAGGGTTACAAGTGGGCCAAGGTTAAGGTTAAGGTTAGGTTTAGGGGTAGGGTTAGGGTTAGCTTTAGGTTAGGGATAGGGTGAAGTTTACGATAGGGTGAGGGTTAGGGTTATGGCTAAGGTTTGGGTTAGTTTTTGGGTTAGTGTTAAGGTTATGTTTAGGGTTAGGGTTAAGGCCTTGTGGTTGGGGTGAGGTTTAGGTTTATGGTTAGGGTTGTGTATGCTTAGGATTATGGTTATGGTAAGCTGTTAGAGGTTAGAAGTGTAGTTTAGGGTTAGGGGTGGGTGAGGGTTCTGGTAAAGCATTGTGGTTCTGACCATGGTTAGGTTTGGTTTAGGGTTACGGTTAGGTTTATGATTAGGTTTCAGGTTAGTGTTCGAGTTAGGGTGAGAGTTAGGGTTAAGTTTTGGGTTAGGCTTTGGTGTTAGGGGTTAGGGTTTGGGTTAGGGTTAGGGTTATCTTTAGGGCTCAGGGGTTCAGGTTAGTGTTAGGGGTAGGGTTACGGATAGCATTAGGGTTAGGGTTGGGGGATACGGTTAGGGGTTAGGGTGAGGGTTACGGTTAGTTTTACAGTTTAGGTGAGGGTTTAGGTTAAGTGACATCATTAGGGTTAGAGTTAGGGTTAGGTTTAGGGTTATGGTTAGGTGTAGGGCAATATTTAGGTTTAGGTGCGGGTTTATGGTTAGAGTTAGTGTTCAATTTAGGGTCAAGGCTAGATTTAGGGTTAGGGTTAGGTTTAGGTCTAGGGTTAGGATTAAGTTTAGGGTTAAGTTCAGGGCTATTGTAAGGGTTAGGTTTAGGGTTACATTTGGCCTAGCGTTATGGTTAGAGTTATGTTTAAGGATACGGTTTGGGTTAGGTTTAGGTTTAGGGTTTGGATGTTTAGGATAGGGTGAGGGTTATTTTTATTGTTAGGGCTAGAGTTTGGGTTTGTGTTCAGGTTAGTATTAAGGTTAGGTTTAGGGTTCGGTTTAGGGTTGGTGTTATGTTTAGGGTTAGGTTTAGGTTTAGCGTTAGTATGAAGTTTAAGTTAAGGGTGAGGGTTCAGACGAGGGTTAGGATAAGGGTTAGGGTTTTAGTTAGTGTCAGATGTTAGGTTTAGGGTGTTAGGGTTAGGTTTTTGGTTAGGGTAGGCTTAAATTTAGGGTTAGTGTTAGGGTTAGATTAGAGTTACTGTTCGTATTAGGGTTAGGGTTAGGAATAAGGTTAGGGAGAGCGTTAGGTTTAGGGTTGCAGAAATGGTTAAGGCTAGGGTGATGGTTAGGGTTAGGTTTACATTTAAGTGTTTGGTTTAGGTTAATTGTTAAGGTTAGGGTTAGAGCTAGGGTTAGGGTGAAGTTCCAGAAAATAGTGAGAGTTAGGGTTAAGGTTAGAGTTAGGTTTAAGGTTCGTGTTAGGGTTAGGTTTAGGGTAGGTGTAAGGTAGGGTTAAGGCTCGGTTTACGGTAAAGGGTTGTGCTAGGTTAGGGTCAGGGTTAGGGTTAGAGTTAGGGTTAGTGCTAGGGTTTAGGGTTAGGGTTAGGGTCAAGTTTAGAGTTATTGCTACGTTTAGGGTTAGTGTTACGGTAGATTTAGGGTTAGGGTTAAGTTTAGGCATACGGTACAGGATAGGTTTAGGTCAGGTTTAGGTTAGGATTAGGGATAGGTTAGGGTTAGGGAAAGAGTTAGGGGTTCGTGTGGTTGTTAGTGTTAGGTTTATACTTAAGCTGGTGTTTTAGGGTGTTAGGGCTAGGGTTAGGCTTAGGGTTAGGGTTAGATTTAGGGTTAGGGCATAGTTTAGGGTTAATTTTGCTTTAGGGTTAGGTTTAGGTTTAGGTTTTGGGTGAAGATTAGGTTAAGGATGAGGGTTAGGGTTAGTATTAGGGATAGGTGTTTGGGTTCATGTTAGGGTCAGGTTAATGGTTAGGTTTAGCGTTATGCTTAGGATTCGGTTTAGGGTTAGGCTTAGAGAGAAATGACTCATGGTAGTCGTTTTCTGGATGAGAAACGAATATGCAGTGTTGGCGTTAAGCTGTTGTGAAGGCTCGTTTTGGCCCAGGGAAAACAAAGCACCTGGGGAAATCCTATCAAACCCTGGTGTCTTTCCACAGTTCAAAGTGTGTAACTGCAGACTCTTTTCCAAATAAGAGAGCGCACAGGCAACAGCAGCCTGCCTGTTTCTCAGTGGAAGGGAGAACTCCCTGACTTCATCCAGTCCTCTGAGCAAAGCAGGCAGAAGGAGAGAAACTTTCTTTCCTTCCTCTTTTCTGCAATGAATTCCTCATTTGCTCTTGCAAACGCAAGGCTTCTTCTGAAAAACTACATCGCAGTGCATGTATCCTTCCAGAGGAGCAACTCCATAGTTTTAGCTTTAACATATTCGGAAAGCACCCAGGGAGAAAAGGTCTTTTCGTATTCTCTTTTCTGTCTGAATTTGGTCATTTCGCACTTGCCGAAAGAGGATTCCTAGCACAAACTACAAAGCAGTAACTCTCTCCTGGCAGAGTAAATCCTATGCAGTGTTGCCCTGACGAGATACTGTTTGTACAGTGAGGCCTAGGGAAAACACATTGCCTAGAGAAATCCTAGCAAAGCCATGTGTTTCCCCACATGAATGTATGTCAGTTTCAGTTATTTGCCAAGAACAGAGCTCAGAGGCAACGTCAGATTGTGTGTATCTCAGTCAAAAAAAGAACACTGTGACTTCATCCATTCCTCTGACGAAAACAGTTAGAATGAGAAAACAGTCTTTCGGTTTCGCTTTCCCGTAGTGAGCTCGGCAAATCTCCCCTTTGCAAAGGGCAGTTTTCCTCTGGAGAACTGCCTTGTGGTAGCTGTATTCTGGAAGTGGAACGAGTATGCTTTAAGCTATTGTGAAGGCTCTTTTTGGCCCAGAGAAAACAAAGTGCCTGGGAAAATCTAACAAACCACAGTGCTTTTCCACAGTTCAAAGTGTGTAACTGCAGACTCTTTTCCAAATAAGAGAGCACAGAGGGAACAGCATCCTGTGTGTTCCTCAGTGGAAGGGAGAACTCCCTGACTTCATCCAGTCCTCTGAGCAAAGCAGGCAGAAGTAGAGAAACTTTCTTTCATTCCTCTTTCCTGCAATGAATTTTTCATTTGCTCTTGCAAACGTATGGCTTCTACTGAAAAACTGCTAATCCTAACCCTAACCCTAACCTTAACACTAAACCTAAACCTAACCCTAACTTGACCCTAACCTTAACCCAAACACCTAAGCAAACACTACCCCTAACCCTAACCCTCATCCTTAACCTAAACTTCACCCTAAACCTAAGCCTAATCCAAACCCTAAAACTAAACCTAACCCTAAACTATCCCCTCACTCTAACTCTAAACCTAAACCTAACCCTATCCCTAACTCTAACCCTGACCCTAACCGTAACACCCGAAAACATCAGCATAACTGGAAACCTAACACTAACACTCACACGGACCCCTAACCCTTTCCCTAACCTTAACCCTATAACTAATTTTGGCTCTAACCCTCACCTAAACCTAACCCTTACCCTAACCCTAACCATAAGCCTAACCTTTACTCTACCCTAACCCTATCCTAAGCCTAACAAGAACTCTAAAACTAACACTAACCCTAACCCTAAACCCTAGCACTAACTCTAAATTTAAACCAAAGTGTAACCGTAACCGTCAACCTATCTTAAAATTCGCCCTATCACTAACCCGAAGGTAACCCTAACTTTAACCCTAACCCTACCTCTAAACCTAACTGTAACCTTAACATTAACCCATCTGTAACCCTAAACCTAACCCTTACAATAATTCTGGCCCTAACCCTCAACCTAAAGCTAATACTAATCCTAACCCTGACCCTAACCATTACCTAACCTTAACCCTACCACGAACTTAAACAAAACCTTAAACCCTAACCTTAACTCTAACCCTAACCCTAGCCCGAACCCAAACCCTAACGCTAACTCTAACTATGACTCTAACCCTCACCCTAAAACTAATCCTAAACCCTAGCACTAACACTAACTCTAAACCTGACCCTAAACCTAGCTTAGCCCTACCCTGTACTGTAAACCTAGCCTTAAGCCTAACCATACCACTACCCTAACCCTATCTCTAGCCCTAACCCTAACTCCTACCGTAAGCCTAACACTAACCCTAACCCTAACTCGAACTCTAACCCTAACAATAACAGTTGCCCTAAACCCTCACTTTAACTGTAAACCTAAACCTAACCCTCACCCTAACCCCAAACTGTATCCCCCAACACTAACCCTAATGCTATCCCTAACCCTAACCAGAACCCCTAAGCCCTAATGATAACCCTAACCCTAGAACAAAACCTAACCCCTAACACCAAAGCCTATCCCCAAACATAACGCTAACTCTAACCCTAACTCTAACACCAACCCTAAACCTAATCATAAACCTAACACTAACCCTAAACCAAACCTAACCATGACCAGAACCACAATGCCTAACCGGAATCTTCACCCAAACCCTAACCCTAAACTACACCTCTAACTCCTAACACCTTACCATAACCATAATCCTAACCCTATCCAACCCTAAACCTAAACCAAACCCCAACCATAACGCCTAACACAAACCGTAACCCTAACCCTAAATGTAAAACTAAATTTAAACCTAGGTTAAAACCTAACCCTACCCTAAAACTAAAAAAAAGGAACCCAAAAACTTAACCCTAACCCTAAACATAACCTTAACACTAACCTGAAAACTAACCCAAACCTTAGCCATAACCATAACCCTAACCCTCACCCTATCTTAAACTTCACCTTATCCCTAACCTAAAGCTACCCCTAACTTTAACCCTAACCGTACCCCTAAACCTAACCCTAACCTTGGCCCACCTCTACCCCTAAAACTAACCCTTACAATAACTTTGACCCTAACACTCACTCTAAACCTAATCCTAATCCTAACCCTGACTCTAACCCTAACCTAAACTTAACCCTAAATTTAACCTTACCATATACTTAAACCTAACCCTAACCCCTAACCCTAACTCTAACCCGAACCCTAGCCCTCAACCTAACCCTAAACTTAACCGTAACACTTACCCAAAAAACTCACCTTAAATGTAAACGTAACTCTAACTCTTACCCTAACCCTGAACTTAACCCTAATTATAACCCTACCCTAAACCTAACCAAAACACTCACCCCTAACCCTAACTCTAGCCCTAATCCTTAGCCTAAACCTAACCTTAACCCTAACCTAACCCTAACCACTAACCCTAAGTCTAACTCTAAACCTAATCATAAACCGAACCCTTACTTTAACCAAAATTTCACTCTAATCACAACCCTAACCCTACCCTAACTTCATTCAAAGCCTAATCCTAAGCAAAACTAACACTAACCCTAAACATAACCCTAGCCCTAAAACTAACCCTAACCCCTAACGTCACGCTTAACATAAACTTCACCCTAACCCGAACCCTAAAACTAAACATAACACTAAATCTCCCCCAAACTCTAACCCTAACCCTAATTCTAACCATAAACCTAACCCTAACCCTAAACTTAACCATAACCCTGACCCTAACTCCAACTCTAACCCTAAAACTTACCCTACACACTCAGCTTAAATGGAAACCTAGCACTAACCCTCACCCTAACATCGAAACCTAACCCCAATCCTTAACCCAACCCTATCTCTAACCATAGCCTAGTCCTAAACCTAACCAAGACTTAAACCTAACACTTACCCTAACCCTAACTCTAATCCTAACCTTAACCCTAACCTTATCCTAACCTTAACCTTACCCCCTAACGCTAACCCTAAGCTCAACTCTCACGCTTAAAATAAACTTTACCCTAGCCGTAGCCCTAACCCTCAACCTGACCCTAACATTAACCCAAACACCTAACCCTAATCCTAACACTAAGCCCAACCCTAAACCTAACCCTAACCTTAACCCAAATGCCTAAACCTAACCCTCACCCTCATCCTTAAACTAAACTTCACCCTAAACCTAAGGCTAACCGTAACCCTAAAACTAAAGCTAACCCTTAACTATCCCCTAACTCTAGCAGTAACCCTAAACCTAATGCTAACCCTAGCCCTAACCTTAACACCCTAAAACATCAGCTTAATGTAAACCTAACAGTAGCCCTCCCATGAACCCCTAACCCTAACCCTATCCCACATCCTACACCTAACCCAGACCTAAACCTAACCCTTTCTCTAACCCTAAATTTAACCCTAACCTTAACTCTACCCTAACCCTAACAATAACTCTAAACCTGACCATAACCATAATCCTTAACCCTAGCACTAACTCTAACTCTAACTCTAACCCTAAGCTAGCCCTACCCTTTACCATAAACCTAGCCTTAATCCTAACCTTAACCCTACCCAAAACCTAACTCTATACCTAACCCGAACACTAACCTTAACCCTACTCTAACCTTAACCCAAACCCTGACGATTAACTGAAACTTCACCCTAACCCCCAACAACAAACAACACTAACCCCCTAACAACAAACAACCCTAACCCCCTAACAACAAACAACACTAACCCTCTAACAACAAACAACCCTAACCCCCTAACAAAAACAACCCTAACCCTCTAACAAACAACCCTAACCCCCTAAAAAACAACCCTGACCCCCAAACAACAAACAATCCTAAGCCCCTAACAAAAAACAACCTTAACCCTCTAACAAACACAATCCTAACCCCCTAACAACAAACAACCCTAACCCCTAACAACAAACTACCCTAACACCCTAACAAACAACACTAACCCCGTAACAAATAACACTAACCCCCTAACAAACACAACCCTAACCCCCTAACAATCAACCCTAACCCTCTAACAACAAACAACCCTAACCCTGTAACAAAAACATTAACCCCCTAACAAAAACAACCCTAACCCCCTAACAACAAACAACACTAACCCCCGAACAACAATCCTAAGCCCCTAAAAAAACAACCTTAACGCCCTAATAAGAAACGACACTAACCCTCTAACCACAAACAACCGTAACCCCCAACAACAAACAACCCTAACCCCTTAACAACAAACAACCCTATCCAGCTAACAACAAACAACCCTAACCCCCTAACAACAAACAACTCTAACCCCTAACAAACACAACCCTAACACCCTAACAAACACATTAACCCGCAAACAAACACAACCATAACCCCCCAAGAAAAACAACGCTAACCTCCTAACAAACAACCCTAAATCCCTAACAAAAACAACCCGCACCCCCTAACAAACAGCCCTAACCCCCTAACAACAAACAACCCTAACCCCCTAACAACGCTAACCCACTAACAAAAACAACCCTAACCCCCAACAGCAAACAACCCTAACCCCATAACAACAAACACTAATCCCCTAACAACAAACAACCCTAACCCCCTAAAAACAAACCCTAACCCCTTAACATCGAACAACCCTAACCCCCTAACAAAAGCAAACCTAACCCCCTAACAAACACAACCCTAACCCCCTAACAACAAACAAACCTAACCACCTAACAACAAACAACCCTAACCCCCTAACAACAAACAACTCTAACCCCTAACAAACACAACCCTAACACCCTAACAAACACAACATTAACCCGCAAACAAACACAACCATAACCCCCCAAGAAAAACAACGCTAACCTCCTAACAAACAACCCTAAACCCATAACAAAAACAACCCGCACCCCCTAACAAACAGCCCTAACCCCCTAACAACAAACAACCCTAACCCCCTAACAACGCTAACCCACTAACAAAAACAACCCTAACCCCCAACAGCAAACAACCCTAACCCCATAACAACAAACAACACTAATCCCCTAACAACAAACAACCCTAACCCCCTAAAAACAAACCCTAACCCCTTAACATCGAACAACCCTAACCCCCTAACAAAAGCAAACCTAACCCCCTAACAAACACAACCCTAACCCCCTAACAACAAACAAACCTAACCCCCTAACAACAAACAACCGTAACCCCCTAACAAACACAACATTAACCCCCAAACAAACACAACCCTAAACCTCTGACAAAAACAACCCTAACCGCCTAACAAACACAACACTAACCCCCTAACAACAAACAACCCTAACCCCCAACAAAGACAACCCTAAATCCGTAACAGCAAACAACCCTAATCCCCAACAACAAACAACCCTAAACCCTTAACATCGAACAACCCTAACCCCCTAAAAAAAGCAACCCTAACCCCCTAACAAACACAACCCTAACCCCCAACAACAAACAAACCTAACCACCTAACAACAAACAACCCTGACCCCCTAACAACAAACAACCATAACCCCCTAACAAAAACAACCCTAACCCCCAACAACAAACAACACTAACCCTCTAACAACAAACAACCCTAACCCCCTAACAACAAACAACCCTAACCCCCTAACAACAAACAACTTTAACCCCCTAACAGACACAACCCTAGCACCCTAACCAACACAACATTAACCCCGAAACAAACTCAAGTCTAACCCCTAACAAAAACAACCCTAACCTCCTAAAAAACAACCCTAAACCCGTAACAAAAAAAACCCTAACCCCCTAAGAACCCTAAACCCCTAACAACAAACAACCCTAACCCCCTAAGAAACAACCCTAATTCCCTAACAACAAACAACCCTAACGCCCTAACAACAAACAACCCTACCCCCTAACAACGAACAACCCTAAACCCTTAACAACAAACAGTACTAACCCCCTAAAAACAAACCCTAACCTGCTAACAACAAACAACCCTAACCCCCTAACAACAAACAACCCTAACCCCCTAACAACAAACAACCCTAACCCCCTAAGAACAAACAACCCTAACCCCCTAAGAACAAAAAACTTTAACCCCCTAACAGACACAACTCTAGCACCCTAACCAACACAACATTAACCCCGAAACAAACTCAAGTCTAACCCCTAACAAAAACAACCCTAACCTCCTAAAAAACAACCCTAAACCCGTAGCAAAAAAAACCCTAACCCCCTAAGTAAGAACCCTAAACCCCTAACAACAAACAACCCTAACCCCCAACAACAAACAGTCCTAAGCACCTAAAATAACAACCCTAACCCTCTAAGAAACAACCCTGATTCCCTAACAACAAACAACCCTAACACCCTAACAACAAACAACCCTACCCCCTAACAACGAACAACACTAAACCCTTAACAACAAACAAACCTAACCCTTAACAAAAACAACACTAACCCCCTAACAAACACAACCCTCACCCGCTAACAAACACAACCCTAAATCCCTAAGAAACACAAAATTAACCCCCAAACACAACCCTAACCCCCTAACAAAAACAACCCTAACCCTCGAACAAACAACCCTAATCCCCTAACAAAAGCAACCCTAACCCCCTAACACACAACCCTAACCGCCTAACAAAAACAACCCTAACCCCCTAGCTGATGGTGCCGTCTGAGCCGATTCAAGCATCATCGCGTCCAATTACATTGAAATGCTTTGAATCAAAACAAATTGAATAGATTTGAAAAGGTTAGGGTAGAGTGGTTTTTGATAGGGTAGACTAAGGTAGACGAAAGTAGACTACAGTAGAGTAGACAGGAGAAGTCTAGTTAGTAGCCTAGACAAGTCAGCTAGACTAGTCCGACTAGTGGTATAGATCAGTAGGCTAGAAAACTAGCCTTGAAGAGTATCCTTGCCTTGAAGAGTACCCTCAATTCTGAATCTGAACTACTTCCATTGCCTTAACTAGTATCCTGAACTAGTAGCCTTGTCTGAACTAGTACCCTTAACTAGTAGCCTTGTCTTAAGTAATAGTCTTAACGTCTACCCTTGCCTTACTAGAACCCTGAACTAGTAGCCCTGCCTTAAGTAGTACCCTGGCCTTCACCAGTAGCCTTAACTAGTACCCTGGCCTTCACTAGTACCCTTGCCTCAACTAGTACCCTTAACTGGTACCCTTGCATTAACTAGTAGTCTTAACTAGTACCCTGGCCTTATCAGTACCCATAAGTACTACCCCTGCCTTAACCAGCTCCCTTAACGGGTACCCTGGTCTTAACTACTACTATTGACTTGTACCCTTGAATCAACTAGTAGCCTAAAGAAGTAGTCTTGCCTTAAGCATTAGCCTTAACTTGTACCTTGCCTTAACTAGTATCCTTAACTAGTTCCTGTACCTTAACAAGTACTATTAACTAGTAGAGTGGCCCGAACCAGTAGCCTGAACTAGTAGCCTTGTCTGAATTAGTACCCTTAACTAGTAGCCTTGCTTTAAGTAATAGTCTTAATGTCTGCCCTTGCCTTACTAGTACCCTTAACTAGTAGCCAAGTCTTAACTACTACCCCTAACTAGTAGCCTTGCCTTAACTAGTACCCTTGCCTTAACCAGTTGCCTTAACTAGTACCCTGGCCTTAACTAGAAGTATTAACTTGTAAACTTGCATCAAATGGTAGCCTTAACTAGTACTCTTGCCTTAAGTAGGGGCCGGAACTAGTACTCGTGCCTTAGCTAGTACTCTTAACTAGTACAGTGCCCCTAACTAGTATCCTGAACTAGTAGCCTTCTCTTAACTAGTACCCTTAACTAGTAGCCTTGCCTTCACTAGTACCCTGGCCTTCTCCAGTAGCCTTAACTAAGACCCTGGCCTTCACTGGCAGCCTTAACTAGTGCCCTTAACTAGTACCCTCGCATTAACTTTTAGTCTTAACTAGTAAACTGGCCGTATCAGTACCCAGAACTACTACCCTTGCCGTAACCAGTTGCCTTAACTAGTACCCTGGCCTTAACTAGTAGTATTAACTTGTATTCTTGCATCAACTAGTAGCCTTAACTAGTACTCTTACCTTAAGTAGTGGCCTGAACTAGTACTCGTGCCGTAGCTAGTACTCTTAACTAGTACAGTGCCCCTAACTAGTATCCTGAAATAGTAGCCTTCTCTAAACTAGTACCCTTAACTAGTAGACTTGCCTTAACTTGTACCCTGGCTTTCTCCAGTAGCCTTAACTAAGACCCGGGCCTTCACTGGCAGCCTTAACTAGTACCCTTAACTAGTACCTTCGCATTAACTAGTAGTCTGAACTAGTACCCTGGCCTTATCAGTACCCATAACTACTACCCTTGCCTTAACTACTTGCCTTAACTAGCAACCTGGACTTAGCCAGTAGTATTAACATGTACCCTTGCATCGACTAGTAGACAACACTAGTACTCTTGCCTGAAGTAGTGGCCTTAACTCGTTCCTTGCCTTCCTAGTATCCTTAACTAGTACTCTTAACTAGTACAGTGGCCCTAACTAGTATTCAGAACTAGAAGCCTTGTCATAACTAGTGCCCTTAACTAGTCGCCTTGCCTTAAGGAACAGCCTTAACGTCTACCCTTGCCTTACTAGTACTCTTAACTAGTAGCCAAACCTTAACTAGTACCCTTAAGTAGTAGCCTTGCATGGACTAGTAGCCCAGCTTTAACTAGTACCCTGGCCGTCACTAGTACCCTTGCCTCAACTAGTACCCTGGCATTAACTAGTAATCTTAATTAGTACCCTGGCCTTATCGCTATCCATAACTACTACCCTTGCCTTTACCAGTTGCCTGAACTAATACCCTGGCCTTAACTAGAAGTATCAACTTGTAAACTTGCATGAAATAGTAGCCTTAACTAGTACTCTTGCCTTAATTAGTGGCCTGAATTAGTACTCGTGCCTTAGCAAGTACTCTTAACTAGTACAGTGCCCCTAGCTAGTATCCTGAACTAGTAGCCTTCCCTTCACTAGTAGCCTTGCCTTAACTAGTACCCTGGCCTTCTCCAGTAGCCTTAACTAAGACCCTGGCCTTTACTGGTAGCCTTAACTAGTACCCTTAACTAGTACCCTCGCATTAACTAGTAGTCTTAACTAGAACCCTGGCCGTATCGCTACCCATAACTACTACCCTTTCCGTAACCAGTTGCCTTAACTAGTACCCTGGCCTTAACTAGTAGTATGAACTTGTACCCTTGCATCAACTAGTAGCCTAAACTAATACTCTTGCCTGAAGTTGTAGCCTTCACTTGTACCTTGCCTTCCTAGTAGCCTTAACTAGTACCCGTCCATTAACTAGTACTCTTAACTAGTACAGTGGCCCTAACTAGTAGCCTGAACTAGTACCCTTGCCTTAGGTAGTCCCTTTTCCAAACTAGTACCCTTACTGAGTACCCCTATGGTAGGGTATGGTACAGTAGGGTGTCATAAGGTAGGGTAGCATACGGTAGAACAGAGAAAACAGAATCCAATAGAATAGAAGAGGATAAGTCAGGATAGGTTAGTTTTGTGTAGGGTATGGTAGAGTAGCATCGGATGGAATAGAGAAAAGAGAAAACGAGAATCCAATACAACAGAATCGAAAAGAAGAGACTAGATGAGGAAAGACTAGGGCGGGATAGGGTTCTGTCGAATAGAAGAGCGTAGAATGGTGTGGAATGGAGTCAAATGCAGTCAAACCGAGATGAATAGACTAGAAAAGAGTTGAATAGAGCGGAATAGCACCGAATAGGGACATATAGGGCTGAGTCGAGCCCAATCGAGCCCAATCAAGTCCAATCGACCAGATTCGAGCTGAATGGAGCCGAACGGAGCTGGAATGAGCCCAATAGAGACCAAGAAAATGAGCCAAGCTAGATCGAGCCAAATCGCACCTAATCGCATCCTATTGCATGGAATCTCGTCGAAGTCCATCCAATCCCACCAAAACCCATCGAATCTCATGAAATCTCACCGAATCCCGTCGAATTGTGTCAAATCGGGTCGAACTGAATGCAATCGAATTCAATAGAACAGCTTAGAGTAGTGTAGGTTAGGCTGGGATTCAATAGGGTAGGGCACAGAGAAATAGACTAGAGAAGCATAGAGTAGAAGAGAAGAGAATACAAAGAGTAGAATGGAGTAGAGTGGAGTAGAGTAGACTAGTCAGAGTCGAGTAGTGCAGAATAGAGATGAATAGATCCAATTCGAGCTGAATCGAGTCGAATGGAGAGGAAATGAGACAAATCTCAATGAATCGAATAGATTAGAGTAGAGTGGGGGAGAAGAGAATAGAATAGTGTAGAATGGAGTCGAACAGAGTAGAATGGTGTGGAATGGAGTCGAAAGAGCCAAATAGAGACGAATAAAGTAGAAAAGAGTTGAATAGAGCTGAACAGGGCCAGATAAGTTTGGATCGAGCCTAATGATGCTGAATCGAGCAGAATCGAGCCAAATTGACCCGATTCAAGCCCAATCGAGCTAAATCAAGCCAATTCAAGCCTAATCCCATGGAATCGCCTTGAAAGGCATCGAATCGAATCGAATCGATTAGAGTAGAGGAGGGTAGAGTAGGAGGGGTTAGACTAGAACAGAACACAAGAGAAAGAATCGAATCGAATGAAGTAGAGACGAGTACGGTAGAATAGAGTCCAATAGAGTTGAATAGAGCCAAACAGAGCTGAATGCAGCCGAATCCACCAAATTCGAGGTGAATCGAGAAGAATCATGTCGAATCGCGTTGAAAAGTGTCGAATCCAATCAAATAGTTTAGTGTAGTGCAGGAGAGATGAGGGTAGGGTAGGGTAGAAAAGAATAGATTAGAATAGAACAGAAAGAATAGAGAAGAGTAGACTAGAGTCAAATCGAGTCAAATCCTGCCGAAACGAGCCAAATAGAGAGGAAAAGGGCCAAGTCCAACCGAATCGAGTTGAATTCGCACAAAAAGGAGCTGATTCGAGCCGGTATGACCTGAATCAGGCCGAATCCCGTTCAAGTCTGTTGAATAGAATAGAACAGATTGCAGTAGGCTAAGTTAGAGTAGGGTAGGATAGACCAAAATGCAGTAGAACAGAACAGGATAGAAGAGAACTGAAAGAGTAGAATAGGGTCGAGTAGTGCAGAGTCTAGAAGAATAGAGTTGAATATTGCCGACTAGAGCAAAATAGAGCCCAAAAGACCCAACGTGATAGAAATCAAGATGAATGGTGCCGAATCCCGGGGAATCATGCTGGATCGCGTCGAATCCCGTTGAGTTGCATTGAATCCCATCCATTCAAGTCCAATCAAACCGAATCGATTAGAATAGACTAGAGAAGGGTAGAGTACAAGACAATAGAATAGAGAAGAATACAGTCGGATGGAGTAGAATGGAGTTGAAAAGAGATAATAGAGTTGAGGAGACTCATAGAGCCATATAGAGTTGAATAGAGCCTATTCAAGCTGAATAGAGCTGACCAGGGCGAAATGGAGCCGGTTAGAACTGAGTCGAACCGATTGGAGCCCAAGAGGGATGAATGGAGTGCAACGGAGCCGATTGGAGCCAAATCGCATCGAAATGCGTGGAATCGAATCCAGTGGAATAGATTAGAGTAGGGTTGGTTAAAATAGAGTAGAAGAGAATTGAACACAGTAAAAGAGAATAAAAAGAATACAAGAGAATCGAGGCCAAAAGGTTAGAGCAGAGCAGAATAGTGTAGAGTAGAACAGAGTCGAATAGAGTCGAATCGAGCCAAATGGAGAAGGAACAAGGCAAATCGCGTTGAATCCCCTCGAACCAATTCCAGTCAATTAGGGTAGGGTAGAGTAAAATAGTGTTGAGTGGAGTAGAATGCTGTGCAACACAATCGAATGGAGTCGAAAAGAGTCGAAAAGAGCCGAATAGTGCTGAAGAGGGCCGAAGAGGGCCGAATCGAGCTGAATTGAGCCAAATCCAGCAAATCGAGCCTAATGGAGCCGAATGGAGCCGAACCCAGCTGAATCGACACTCTTCGAGCCAAATGGAGCCGAATGGACATGAATCGAACCAATTCGACCTGAATCGTGTCCAAATTCATGGACTCGAATTGAAGAGATTAGAGTAGGGGAGGTTCGGGTATGGCAGGGTGGAATAGGGCAGAGTAGCATAGAATAAAACAGAAGAGAATAGAAGAGAACAGAACAGTACAGAACGAATACAGAAAACAGTAGGCTAGAGTAGCGTAGAGGGAAACAGAGTAGAGTAGAATAGATTCGAACAGAGCTAAATAGAGCCAAACTGAGCCGAATCGTGTCCAAATGGGTTGAATCCAATCAAATGGATTAGAATAGATTAGAGTTGGGTAGCATAGGGTAGGGTAGAATAGAGTAGAATAGAACAGAACAGAATAGGAAGAATAAAGAAAATAGAGAAGAGTAGACTAGAGTACGATAGAGTCGGCTAGTGTATAATAGGGTAGACTCGAATACGGCTGAATAGAGCCGAATGGAGTCGAAATGAGAGGAATCACGTCTAATCGACTCGAGTAAATTAGAGTGGTGTAGGCTAGAGTAGAGCAGAATAGTGTAGAATGGTGTGGAATAAAGAGTAGAATGGAGTCAAATAGAGACGAAAAGAGTAGAGAAGAGTCGAATAGAGCAGAATAGGGCCGAAAGAGGCCAAATTGAGCAGAATCGAAGCAATTCAAGCCCAAACGAGCCGAATAGAGCCAAATCAAATCGAATCGAATCGAGCTGATTCAAGCTTAATCACGTCGAATCCTGTTCAATGCATCCAATCCAATCCAAACGTCTAGATTAGAGAAGGGGAGGGGAGGGTGGAATAGAATAGAGTAGAGTAGACTAGAAGAGATTAGAACAGAACAGAAGGAAAAGAATAGAGTAGAAAAGAGTAGGGTCGAATAGACTCGAATAGAGTCGAATAGAGCCGAATAGGCCAAATAGAGACGAATAGAGAAAACAGAGCTGAATGGAGCCGAATAGAGACGTAAAGGAGCCGTATAGAGCCGATTCGCACCTAATCGAGCTGAATCAAGCAGAATCACGCCGACTGTCACTGAATAGCGTCGAATCACATCGAATCACGTCGAATCGCATCAGATCACATCGTTTTGTGTCGGACCGGGTCGAATCGCTTCATATCGCATCGGATTGCATCGAATGTCGTCGAATCACGACGAATCACGTCCCATCACGTCAAATACCTTCGAATTGCGTCCAATCTCCTAGAATTCTGCTGAATCACGTCGAATCGTATGGAATCTCGTCTAATCTCTTTGAATCCCGTCAAATGCCTTCGGACCTTGTCAAATCCCGTCGAATCCTGTCAAATCGCGTCGAAGTGAATCGAATTGAACCAAATAGATTCAAGTAGGGTGGGTTTGGGTGGGGTGCAGTAGGCTTGGGTAGGGTAGGATAGAACAGAGTCCAACAGAATAGGAGAGAACAGAACAGAAGAGAAAGAATCCAGCAGAATAGAATAGAGGAGAAAAGAGTCAGATAGTGCAGAACGTAGCCGAATTGAGGCGAATGGAGACAAAACAAGATGAATCGCGTTGAATCGCTTCGAATCGGGTCAAATCGAATCCATTCGAATAGATTAGGGTAGGGAAGGGTAGACGAGAATAGAGGAGAATAGTGCAGAATGGTGTGGAATGGATTAGAACGGAGCCGACTAGAGACGAATAGAGTAGAAAAGAGTCGAATAGAGCATAGTTGGGCCGAATAGGGCCAAAGAAGGCCTAATCGAGCAGAATCCAGCAGAATCGATGCCATTGGAGCTGAATGGAGCCAAATGGAGCCCAATCGAACCGATTCGAAACGAACTGATCTGATTCAAGCCTAATCGGGTCGAATGGCGTGAAAATGCGATGACTCGAACAGAATCAAAGATTAGAGAAGGGGAGGGGAGCGGCTGGGAGGGTAGAACAGAACGGAATAGAACCGTACATAATAGAAGGAAGAGAATATAGCACAGTACGGTAGAGCAGAGAAGAGTAAAGTAGAGAAGAGTAGAGTCGAACAGAGTGAAATAGTGCAGAACAGAGCTGAATAGAGCCAATTCTAGCCGAATCGAGCCCGATGGAAACAAAACGTGATGAATCGCGTCCAATAGCGTCCAATCGAATCCATTAGAATAGATTAGAGTAGGATAGGGTAGGGTAGAACAGAATAGAGTAGAATCGAGTCGAATGGAGTTGCATAGAGAAAACTAGAGTAGAAAAGAGTCGAATCGAGCCGAATAAGGCTGAACCAAGTCGAATTGAGTTGAAGCAAGCTGAATCGAAGCGATTCAAACCAAATCGAGCTGAATCGAGCTGATGGTGCCGAATGAGCCGATTCAAGCATCATCGCGTCCAATCACATTGAAATGCTTTGAATCGAATCCAATTGAATAGATTCGAAAAGGTTAGGGTCGGGTGGTTTTTGATAGGGTAGACGAAAGTAGACTAGAGTAGACAAGAGAAGTCTAGAGTAGTAGCCTAGACAAGACAGCTGGACTAGTCAGACTAGTGGTATAGATCAGTAGGCTAGACAACTAGCCTTGGAGAGTACCCTTGCCCTGACAAGTACCCTAAATTCTGAATCTGAACTACTCCCCTTGCCTTAACTAGTATCCTGAACTAGTAGCCTTGTCTGAACTACTACCCTTAACTAGTAGCCTTGCCTTAAGTAATAGTCTTAATGTCTACCCTTGCCTTACTAGTACCCTGAACTAGTAGCCCTGCCTTAACTAGGACCCTGGCCTTCACCAGTAGCCTTCACTAGTACCCTGGCCTTCACTAGGAGCCTTGCCTCAACTAGTACCCTTAACCAGTACCCTCGCATTAACTAGTAGTCTTAACTAGTACCTGGCCTTCTCAGTCCCCATAAGTCCTACCCTGGCCTTAACCAGCTGCCTTAACTGGTACCCTGGTCTTAACTAGTAGTATGAACTTGTACCCTTGAATCAACTGGTAGCCTAAACTAGTCGTCTTGCCTTAAGTAGTAGCCTTCACTTGTACCTTGCCTTAACTAGTATCCTTAACTAGTACCTGTGCCTTAACTAGTACTCTTAACTACTACAGTGGCCATAACGAGTAGCCTGAACTAGTAGCCTTGTCTGAATTAGTCCCCTGAACTAGTAGCCTTGCTTCAGGTAATAGCCCTAATGTCTGCCCTTGCCTTACTAGTACCCTTAACTAGTAGCCAAGCCTTAACTACTACCCCTAACTAGTAGCCTTGCCTTAACCAGTTGCCTTAACTAGTACCCTGGCCTTAACTAGAAGTATCAACTTGTAAACTTGCATCAAATAGTAGCCTTAACTAGTACTCTTGCCTTAAGTAGGGGCCGGAACTAGTACTCGTGCCTTAGCTAGTACTCTTAACTAGTACAGTGCCCCTAACTAGTATCCTGAAATAGTAGCCTTCTCTTAACTAGTACCCTTAACTAGTAGCCTTGCCTTCACTAGTACCCTGGCCTCTCAAGTAGCCTTAACTCAGACCCTGGCCTTCACTGGCAGCCTTAACGAGTACCCTTAACTAGTACCCTCGCATTAACTAGTAGTCTGAACTAGTACCCTGGCCGTATCAGTACCCAGAACTACTACCCTTGCCATAACCAGTTGCCTTAACTAGTACCCTGGCCTGAACTAGTAGTATTCGCTTGTAATCTTGCATCAACTTGTAGCCTTAGCTAGTACTCTTGCCTTTACTAGCAGCCTTAACTAGCACCCGTGCCTTTACTAATACTCTCAACTAGTACAGTGCCCCTAACTAGTATCCTGAACTGGTAGCCTTGTCCTAACTAGTACCCTTAACTAGGAGCCTTGCCTTAAGGAATAGTCTTAATGGCTACCCTTGCCTCACCAAGTACCCTTAACTAGTACGCTTGCATTAACTAGTAGTCGTAACTAGTACCCTGGCCTTATCAGTACCCATACCTACTACCCTTGCCTTAACCAGTTGCCTTAACTAGTACTCGGGACTTTGCTAGTATTATTAACATGTACCCTTGCATCTACTAGTAGACTTAACTAGTACTCTTGCGTGAAGTAGTGGCCTTAGCTTGTACCTTGCCTTACTAGTAGCCTTAACTAGTACCCTTAACTAGTACAGTGGCCCTAACTAGTATTCTGAACTAATAGCTTTGTCGTAATTAGTACCCTTAACTAGTAGCCTTGTCTTAAGTAATAGTCTTAATGTCTACCCTTGCCTTACTAGTGCTCTTAACTAGTACCCAAACCTTAAGTAGTTCCCTTAAGTAGTAGCCTTGCATGGACTAGTAGCTCAGCCTTAACTATTACCCTGGCCGTCACTAGTACCCTTGCCTCAACTAGTACTCTGGCATTAACTAGTAGTCTTAACTAGTACCCTGGCCTTATCGGTACCCATAACTACTACCCTTGCCTTTACCAGTTGCCTGAACTAGTACCCTGGCCTTAACTAGTAGTATGAACTTGTACTCTTGCATCAACTAGTAGCCTAAACTAATACTCTTGCCTGAAGTTGTAGCCTTCACTTGTACCTTGCCTTCCTAGTAGCCTTAACTAGTACCCGTCCATTAACTAGTACTCTTAACTAGTACAGTGGCCCTAACTAGTAGCCTGAACTAGTACCCTTGCCTTAGGTAGTCCCTTTTCCAAACTAGTACCCTTATTGAGTACCCCTATGGAGTAGGGTATGGTACAGTAGCGTGTCATAAGGTAGGGTAGCATATGGTAGAACAGAGAAAACAGAATCCAATAGAATAGAAGAGGATAAGTCAGGATAGCTTAGTTTCGTGTAGGGTATGGTAGAGTAGCATAGGATGGAATAGAGAAAAGAGAAAACGAGAACCCAATACAACAGAATCGAAAAGAAGAGACTAGATGAGGAAAGACTAGGGCGGGATAGGGTTCTGTCGAATAGAAGAGCGTAGAATGGTGTGGAATGGAGTCAAATGCAGTCAAACCGAGATGAATAGACTAGAAAAGAGTTGAATAGAGCGGAATAGCACCGAATAGGGACATATAGGGCTGAGTCGAGCCCAATCAATCCCAATCGAGCCCAATCAATTCAAACCGACCAGATTGGAGCTGAATGGAGCCGAATGGAGCTGGAATGAGCCAAAGAGAGACAACTGGAGGATTCCCTCGGGTTTTCTGTGTATAAGATCATGTCATCTGCAAATACAAATAATTTTACTTCTTCCTTGCCAATCCGGATGCCCTTTATTTCTTGGTCTAGCCTAGTTGCTCTGGTTAGGCCTTCTAGCACAATGTTGAATAAGAGCGGTGATAAAGGGCATCCTTGTCTGGTTCCCGTTCTCAAGGAAAATGCTTTCAGGCTCTCTCCATTGAGAGTGATGTTGGCTGTTGGCTTTGCATGGATGCCCTTTATTATGTTGAGGAATTTTCCATCAATTCCTATTTTGGTAAGAGTTCTTATCATAAATGCGTGTTGGACTTTGTCAAATACCTTTTCTGCATCAATTGATAAGATCATGTGGTTTTTGTCTTTTGTTTTATTTATATGGTGGATTACATTAATGGTTTTTCTAATATTAAACCAACCTTGCATACCTGGTATAAATCCCACTTGGTCGTGGTGAATTATTTTTTTGATATGTTGTTGAATTCTATCGGCTAGAATTTTGTTGAGGATTTTTGCGTCTATGTTCATGAGGGATATAGGTCTGTAATTTTCTTTTTTTTGTGATGTCTTTACCTAGTTTTGGTATCAGGGGTATGGTGGCTTCATGGAATGAGTTAGGTAGTATTCTGTCATTTTTTATGCTTTGAAATACCTTTAGTAGTAGTGGTGTTAACTCTTCTCTGAAAGTTTGGTAAAACTGCAGTATAGCCATCCGGGCCAGGACTTTTTTTTGTTGGAAGTTTTTTGATTACCGTTTCAATCTCTTTTTTTGTTATGGGTCTATTTAGTTGTTCTCCTTGTGATTGTGTTAGTTTAGGTTGGTAGTGTTTTTCCAGGAATTCATCCATTTCTTCTAGGTTTGCAAATTTGTTAGAGTACACTTTTTCGTAATTATCTGATATGATTCTTTTAATTTCGCTTGGGTCTGTTGTGATGTGGCCCTTCTCGTTTCTTATTTGGGTTGTTTCCTTTCCTGTATTTCTTTAGTCAGTCTAGCCAATGGTTTATCAATTTTGTTAATTTTTTCAAAGAACCAGTTTTTGGCTTTGTTAATTCTTTCAATTGTTTTTCTGTTCTCTAATTCTTTTAGTTCAGCTCTAATTTTTATTATTTGCTTTCTTCTGGTGCCTGATGGATTCTTTTGTTGCTCACTTTCTATTTGTTGAAAATCAGTTCTCCGATTTTGGCTCTTTCTTCTTTTTGTATGTGTACATTTATCGATATAAATTGGCCTCTGAGCACTGCTTTTGCTGTGTCCCAGAGGTTTTGATAGGAAGTATTTTCGTTCTCGTTGCATCCTATGAGTTTCCTTATTCCCTCCTTAATGTCTTCTATAACCCAGTCTTTTTTCAGGAGGGTAGTGTTCAGTTTCCAAGTATTTGATTTCTTTTCCCTAGTTTTTCTGTTATTGATTTCTACTTTTTTGGCCTTGTGGTCTGAGAAGATGTTTTGTAATATTTCGATGTTTTGGATTCTGCAGAGGTTTGTTTTATGACCTAATATGTGGTCTATTCTAGAGAATGTTCCATGAGCGCTAGAAAAAAAAGTATACTTTGCAGCAGTTGGGTGGAGAGTTCTGTATAAGTCAATGAGGTCAAGTTGGTTGATTGTTGTAGTTAGGTCTTCCATGTCTCTATTGAGCTTCTTACTGGCTGTCCTGTCCTTCTCCAAAAGTGGTGTGTTGAAGTCTCCTAATAGAATTGTGAAGGTGTCTATCTCACTTTTCAATTCTGTTAAAATTTGATTTATGTATCTTGCAGCCCTGTCATTGGGTGCATAAATATTTAATATGGTTATATCTTCCTGATCAATTGTCCCTTTTATCATATGTAGCGTCCTTCTTTATGCTTTGTGGTGGATTTAAGTTTAAAGTCTATTTTGTCAGAAAATAATATTGCTACTCCTTTTTTGCTTATTCTTTGCTCGATATATTTTTTCCATCCTTTGAGTTTTAGTTTGTTTGTGTCTTTAAGTCTAAGGTGTGTTTCTTGTAGGCAGCATGTAGACGGATCGTGTTCCTTTATCCAGTCCGAGACTCTCTGTCTCTTTATTGGTGCATTTAGTCCATTTACATTCAGCGTAATTATAGATAAGTAAGTGTTTAGTGTTGTCATTTTGATGCCTTTTTATGTGTGTTGTTGACAATTTCATTTTTCCACTTACTTTTTTGTGCTGAGACGTTTTTCTTTGTAAATTGTGAGATTCTCGTTTTCATAGTATTTGACTTTGTTTTTTTAGTCGTTACGTTTTCCTTGGCTTTTATTTTGAGTTATGGAGTTGTTATACCTCTTTGTGGTTACCTTAATATTTACCCCTATTTTTCTAAGTAAATACCTAACTTGTATTGTCCTATATCGCCTTGTATCCCTGTCCATATGGCAGTTATATGCCACCTGTATTTTGTCCCTCTTTTTGATTATTGTGATCTTTTCCCTATTGACTTCAATGATTCCCTATTTTGAGCATTTTTTTAAATTAATCTTAATTTGTTTTTGTGATTTCCCTATTTGAGTTGATATCAGGATGTTCTGTTCTGTGACCCTGTGTTGTGCTGGTATCTGATATTATTGGTTTTCTGAACAATTTCCTTTAATATTTCTTGTAGCTTTGGTTTGGTTTTTGCAGATTCTCTAAACTTGTGTTTATCTGTAAATATCTTAATTTCAGCTTCATATTTCAGAGAGAGTTTTGCTGGATATATGATCCTTGGCTGGCAGTTTTTCTCCTTCAGTGCTCTGTATATATCATCCCATTGCCTTCTTGCCTGCATGGTTTCTGCTGAGTAGTCTGAACTTATTGATTCTCCCTTGAAGGAGACCTTTCTTTTCTCCCTGGCTGCTTTTAAAATTTTCTCTTTATCTTTGGTTTTGGCAAGTTTGATGATAATATGTCTTGGTGTTTTTCTTTTTGGATCAATCTTAAATGAGGTTCGATGAGCATCTTGGATAGATATCCTTTCGTCTTTCATGATGTCAGGGATGTTTTGTGCCAGGAGTTCTTCAACTATTGTCTCTGTGTTTTCTGTCCTCTCTCCCTGTTCTGGGACTCCAATCACATGCAAGTTATCCTTCTTGATAGAGTCCTACATGATTCTTAGGATTTCTTCATTTTTTTTTTTTGTTCTTTTATCTGATTTTTTTCAGCTATGTTGGTTTTAATTCCCTGGTCCTCCAGATTTCCCACTCTGCATTCTAATTGCTAGAGCCTGCTTCTCTGACTTCCTATTGCGTTGTCTAATTCTGTAATTTTATCCTTACTCTTTTGGGTTTCTGCATGCTGTCTCTCTATGGATTCTTGCGACTTATTAATTTTTCCACTATGTTCTTGAATAATCTTTTTGAGTTCTTCAACTGCTTTATCAGTGTGTTCCTTGGCTTTTTCTGCAGTTTGCCTTATTTCATTTCTGAGGTCATCCCTGATGTCTTGAAGCGTTCTGTAAATAAGTTTTTTATATTCTGTATCTGATAATTCCAGGATTGTATCTTCATTTGGGAAAGATTTTGTTTCTTTTGTTTGGAGGGTTATAGAAGCAGTCATGGTGTGCTTCTTTATGTGGTTTGATATCGACTGCTGTCTCCGAGCCATCACTAAGATATAAAAAAAAATTTTTTTTAGTGATTTATTCTATATTTGCTCACTGAGTCTTATCTTGTTTTGTTTTCTTTCCATATACGTGGGTGGGCTACTAGATTGTATTGCCTTGTTTGTTGTAGCCCTTGACTTACTTATGACCTATTACCAGCTGGTTTGGGCTATTGTCATATATATATGCCTAATCTGATTTTGGGTCATCAAGTGTGTGCTGCACCCTGTCAGCTATCCATCTCGAGAAGTAGTGGTGATAGTTGTGTGCACCAGATTCTAGTAGCAGCTGGGGTTCACACTCCAGGGGAGGCAGGATGCTAACAGTCTTCCCCCAAGTGTCAGTGAGGTAGGTGTGTCTCTATTCCTAAAGCACCTTGGTAGGAGGGCTCTGCAGCTGTACCTTAGGCCCCCAATGCAAGTCCTCTACTGATTGGTAGGTGTCACCCTCCTTAGACCCCTAAGTCAGGAGGCTAGGTGGTCTGGGGGGAACTTCAGCCCTCAGTTCCCTGTTGTGGGTCAGTGAGGGCTCTTGATTACGCAGAGATATCAGACCTGGGAAACTTGTCTTTCCAGTAAATCCGCTAAAGCAAATGCAGTCAGATCCCTACCATAAATTCCTTTGCATTATAATAGCCACCTTGTTCCCTGTAGGGATGAAAGCCCGAGACTGTGGGTCACATATGCTTGTCTGGAGCTGGTTCTGTGTTTTTAGTCCAATTAGGGAAGGATTTTTGGTCCCTGGGTTTTTTGTAGGTTCTTCTCTCGGGCCATAAGAATGGGTTAGGAAAAAAGCAAAAAAAAAAAGGAAAAGAAAAACCGAGGAGTAGGTCTCCCTCTGGCTCAGGAAATTCCAAAGTTAATGAGGCCGCCTGGGAAGGGGAGGGGAGAGTTCAGAAAAACAGGAGAGGGTAGCTCCCCGGAATATAGACAAAGTTACTTATCTTGCTTGGGATGACTGTTTTATCTGAGATTCCCGAGGGGCGCGTCTCCTGTGTGCGCTGGCTGGGTAGAGATTGCCCCCGAGGGTCAGGTCCGTATCCCGCGCTTGCGCTGTCTCAGAAGCCGCAGTCAGTTCCTCCGCTGCCAGTCCAAAGCCCTGCACCAAGGTTCCCCGGCTGGGACGCTGCTCTCTCGGCTCCAAAACCAGTCGCTGCCTCCAGGCAACTTCTCCTCCCTCCAGCTGCGTCGCCGCGTCACCTGCGAAGACCAGCTGGGCCACCTCCAGAGGTCAGTTCAGGAGGCTGGGGCTGCGCCCCGTGTTTACACCCTTACAGGATGCCGTGCTCAGGTCCCCAGCACCCAGTCCAAAGCCCAGCGCCAAAGTTTCCTGACTGGGACGCTGGTTCCAGGCTTCGAAAACAGTCGCTGCTTCCCTGTAGTTGTTCGTTCTGGGTCTCTGTCACTCAGGTCAACTCTTTAAATCTGTGTTTGTTGGTCAGGGTTCGTAGATTGTCATGTATATGATCGATTCACTTGTTTTTCCGAGTCTTTGTTGCAAGAGGGATCCGAGGTAGCTTCTACCTAGTCAGCCATCTTGGCCCCTTCCCTTGCCTTGCCTTTTTGACTTTTTGCCTTTTTGGCTTTTTTCGTTGTCTTTTTGCCTTTTTCCCTTGTCTTTTTTCCTGTTTGCCTTTTGTGTTGCTTTTTGCCTTGACTTTTTCACTTTTAACCTTGCCTTTTTCATTTTTTTGCATTGCCTTTTTGCCTTTATGACTCTCCTTTTTGCCTTTTTACTGGTTTGCCGCCCTTTTTGCCTTTTTATGGTATTGCCTTGCCTTTTTGCTTTTTGCCTTGCATTTTACATTTTTGCCCTGTCTTTTGACTTTTTGCCTCTTAGCCTTTTTTCCATTTGCCTTATCTTTTTGCCTTTTTGTCCTTTTGCCTTGCCTTTTTGCCTTCCCTTTTTCTCTTTTTAGCCTTCCGTTTTAGGTGTTTGCCTTGTCTTTTTCCCTCTTTGCCTTTTTCCTTTTTGCCTTTTTGCCCTTTTGCCTTGCCTTTTTTCCTTTTTTCCTTTCCTTTATTCTTTTTGCCTTTCCTTTTTTCTTTTTGTCTTGCCTTTTTTCTTTTTGTCTTGCCTTTTTCGCTTGTCTTTTTGGCTTTTTCCTTGCTTTTTTGCGTTTTTCCCTTTTCTTTTTGCTTTTTTTCATTTCCTTTTTGACTTCTGTCTTGCCTTTTTTCCTTGCCTTTTTCTCTTTTTTTCTCACCTTTTTATTGCCTTTTTACCTTTATGATTTGCCTTTTTGCCTTTTTACTGGTTTGCCTTTCCTCGTATTGCCTTGCCTTTTTGTCTTTCATTTTACCTTTTTGCCTTGCCTTTTGACTTTTTGCCTCTTTGCCTTTTTTCTTGTCTTTTTTCCTTCCACCTTATCTTTTTGCCTTTTTGTCCTTTTGCCTTGTCTTTTTGCCTATTTTCCTTGCCATTTTGCCTTTTTTCTTTTTGCCTTCCCTTTTTCCTTTTTGCTTTCTTGCCTTTTTACCTTACCTTGCCTTGCCTTTTTGCCTTGCCTTTTTCCCTTGTCTTTTTGGATGTTTGCCTTTTTTCCTTGTCTTTTTTCCATTTTAACTTTTGCCTTATCTCTTTTCCTTTTTGCATTTTTGCATTGCCTTTTGCCGTTTTGCTCTGTTTTAGCCTTTATTCCTTTCCTTTCATTGTCTTTTTGCCTTTTTACTTTTTTACCTTTCCGCCTTTTTCCTTGCCTTGCCTTTCACGTTTTTGCCTTTTTGTCTTGCCTTGTGTTTTTGCCTTTTTTCCTTGACTTGCCTTTGGACTTTTTGCCTTTTTCCCTTTTGTGTTGCCATCTTGCCTTGATTTTCGCTTTTAACCTTGCCTTTTCAATTGCCTTTTTGCCTTTATGACTTGCCTTTTTGCCTTTCCCTTTTTGCCTTGTCTTTTGACTTTTTGCCTCTTTGGCTTTTTTCCATTTGCCTTATCTTTTTGCCTTTTTATCCTTTTGCTTAGGCATTTTGTCTTGCCTTTTTCCCTTTTTGCCTTCCCTTTTTAGCCTTCCGTTTTAGCTTTTTGCCTTGTCTTTTTGACTTTTTCCCTCTTCGCCTTTTTTCCTTTTTGTCTTATCTTTTTGCCTTTTTGCCCTTTTGCCTTGCCTCTTTGCCTTTTTTCCCTTCCTTTATTCCTTTGTGCCTTGCCTTTTTGCTTTTTTGTCTTGCTTTTCTCCTTATTGCTTTTCCTTTTTTGCCTCTTTACCTTGCCTTGCCTTCTTCCCTTTTTGCTTTTTCTTTGTCTGTTTGTCTTTCTGCGTTTTTTCCTTGCTTTGTTCCATTTTAACTTTCTCCTTATCTCTTGTCTTATTGCATTTTTGCATTGCCTTTTTGCCTTTTTGCTTTGCCTTTTCGCTTTTATTCCTTTCCTTTCATTGCCTTTTTGCCTTTTTTTACCTTTTTCCTTCCCTTGCCTTATTTGCGTTTTTGTCTTGCCTTGTGGTTTTGCCTTTTTGTCTTGTCTTGGCTTTTGCCTTTTTACCTTTTTTCTTTTCGTGCCCTTTTCCCTTGTCTTTTCCACTTTTTTCCTTTCCTTTTTGCCTTTTCTCTTGCCTTTTTGCTTTGACTTCTTCCCTTTTTCCCTTGACTTTTTCATTGCCTTTTTGCCTTTATGATTTGCCTTTTTGTGTTTATGATTTGCCTTTTTGCCTTGCTTTTTTTCCTTTGTCCTTGCCTTTTTGCCCTCCCTTTTTCCTTTTTACCTTGCCTTTACTTATGTTTTTGCCTTTTTGCCTTGCCTATTCCCTTATCTTTTTCGATTTTTGCCTTTTTTTTATTTTAATTTTGGCCTTATCTTTTCCTTTTTGCATTGCCTTTTCACTTTGCCTTTTAGCCTTTATTCTTTTCCTTGCAGTGTCTTTTTGCCTTTTTACTTTTTTCTTGCCTTGCCTTGCTTTGCATTTTTGCCTTTTTGTCTTGCCTTGTCTTTTGACTTTTTGCCTTTTTCCTTGTCTTTTTGCCTTTTTCCCTGTCTTCCTTTTTTCCTTTCCACTTTGCCTTTTGTTAGGCGGTTAGTGTTGTTTGTTGTTAGGGGGTTAGGGTTTGTTATTACGGGGTTAGTGTTGTTTGTTGTTAGGGGGTTAGTGTTGTTTGTTGTCAGGGGGTTAGGGATGTTTGTTGTTAGGGGGTTAGGGTTGTTTGTTGTTACGGGGTTAGGGTTGTTTGTTGTTACGGGGTTAGTGTTGTTTGTTGTTGAGGGTTAGGGTTGTTTTGTTAGGGTGTTAGGGTTGTGTTTGTTAAGGGGTTAGGGTTGTTTGCTGTTAGGGGGTTAGGGTTGTTTGCTGTTAGGGGATTAGGTTTGTTTGTTGTGGGATAGGGTTCTTTTTGTTAGGGGGTTAGGGGTGTTTGTTAGGAAGTTAGGGTTGTTTGTTTTTAGGGGGTTACGGTTGTTTTGTTACTCGGTTAGGGTTTTGTAAGTGGGTTATGGTTGTTTTTGTTAGGGGGTAAGAGTTGTTTGTTGTTAGGGGATTAGGTTTGTTTGTTAGGGGGTTAGGGTTGTTTGTTGTTAGGGGTTTAGGGTTGTTTCTTGTTAGGGGGTTAGGGTTGTTTGTTGTTAGGGGGTTAGCGTTGTATGTTAGGGGGTTAGTTTTGTTTTTTTACGGTGTTAAGGTTGTGTTTGTTATGGGGTTAGGGTTGTTTGTTGTTAGGGGGTTATTGTTTGTTGTTAGGGGGTTAGGGTTGTTTTTTGCTAGGGGGTTAGGGTTGTTTGTTGTTGGGGGTTAGGGTTGTTTGTTGTTAGGGGATTAGGTTTGTTTTTTTTTTAGGGGCTTAGGATTGTTTGTTGTTAGGGGGTTAGGGTTGTTTGCTGTTAGGGGGTTACGTTTGTTGTGAGGGGATTAGGTTTGTTTGTTAAGGGGTTAGGGTTGTTTGTTAGGGGGTTACGGTTGTTAGTGTTAGGTGGTTAGGTTTGTTTGTTGGGGGTTAGAGTTGTTTGTTGTTAGGGGGTTAGGGTTGTTTGTTGTTAGGGGGTTAGGTTTGTTTGTTGTTAGGGGGTTATGGTTGTTTGTTGTTAGGGGGTTATGGTTGTTTGTTGTTAGGGGGTTAGGATTGTTTGTTTTTAGGGGGTTAAGATTGTTTGTTGTTAGGGGGTTAGGGTTGTTTCTTAGGGGGTTACGGTTGTTACTGTTAGGGGGTTAGGATTGTTTATTAGGGGGTTAGGGTTTTTTGTTGTTGGGGGTTAGGGTTGTTTGCTGTCAGGGGGTTAGGGTTGTTTGTTGTTAGGGGGGTAGGTTTGTTTTTTGTTAGGGGGTAGTGTTCTTTGATGTTAAGGGGTTAGTGTTGTTTGATGTTAGGGGGTTAGGGTTGTTTCTTGTTAGGGGGTTAGGGTTGTTTGTTAGGGGGTTAGTTTTGTTTTTTTTAGGGTGTTAGGGTTGTGTTTGTTACGAGTTTAGGGTTGTTTGTTGTTAGAGGGTTAGGGTTGTTTGTTGTTAGTGGGTTAGGGTTGTTTGTTGTTGTGGTTTGGGATTGTTTGTTAGGGGGTTAGGGTTGTTTGCTGTTAGGGGGTTTGGGTTTGTTTGTTAGGGGGTTAGGGTTGTTTGTTGTTAGGGGATTAGGGTTGTTTGTTAGGGGGTTAGGTTTGTTTTTGTTCCTGGGATATGTTTGTTTGTTGTTAGTGGGTTAGGGTTGTTTGTTGTTAGGGGTTACGTTTGTTTTTGTTAGGGGGATGGGGTTGTTTGTCAAGGGGTTAGGGTTATTTTTCTTAGGGGGTTAGGGTTGTGTTTGTTAGGGGGTTAGGGTAGGTTGTTGTTAGGGGATTACGGTTGTTTGTTGTTAGAGGTTTAGGGTTGTTTGTTGTTAGCCTGTTAGGGTTGTTTGTTGTTAGGGGGTTAGGGTTGTTTGTTGCTAGGGGGTTAGGGTTGTTTGCTGTTAGGGGGTTAGGTTTGTTTGTTGTGAGGGGATTAGGTTTGTTTGTTAGGGGGTTAGGGTTGTTTGTTAGGGGGTTATGGTTGTTATTGTTAGGTGGTTAGGTTTGTTTGTTGGGGGTTAGAGTTGTTTGTTGTTAGGGGGTTAGGGTTGTTTGTTGTTAGGGGGTTAGGTTTGTTTGTTGTTGGGGGTTAGTGTTGTTTGTTGTTGGGGGTTAGGGTTGTTTGTTTTTAGGGTGTTATGGATATTTGTTGTTTGGGGGTTAGGGTTGTTTGTTGTTAGGGGGTTAGGTTTGTTTGTTGTTGGGGGTTAGTGTTGTTTGTTGTTAGGGGGTTAGGGTTGTTTGTTTTTAGGGTGTTACGGATATTTGTTGTTTGGGGGTTAGGGTTGTTTGTTGTTAGGGTGTTAGAGTTGTTTGTTGTTAGGGGGTTAGGGTTGATTTTTGTTAGGGGGTTAGTGTTGTTTGTTGTTAGGGGGTTAGGTTTGTTTGTTGTTAGGGGGTTAGGGTTGTTTTTGTTAGAGGGTTAGGGTTGTTTCTGTTAGGGGGTTACAGTTGTTTCTGTTAGGGGGTTAGGGTTTTTTTTTAGTGGGTTAGTGTTGTGTTTTTTGGGGGGTTAGGGTTAGGTTTAGGGTTAGGCTTAATGTTAGCTTTAGGGCTAAGTATTTGGGTTAATGTTAGGGTCCGGTTTAAGATTAGGGTTAGGGTTAAGGTGAAGGTGAAATTTAAGTTAAGGGTGAGGGTTGAGCTTAGGTTTAGCTTCAGGGGTTAGGGTTAAGGTTAGGATTAAGTTTAGGGTTAAGTTTAGGATTAGAGGTAGGGTTAGGGTAAGTGTTAGGGTTAAGTCATGGTTAGGTTTAGGACTAGGTTATCTTTAGAGATAGGGTTGGGTTAAGTGTTGGGGTTAGGTTTCGATGTTAGGGTGAGGGTTAGTGCTAGGTTTCCATTTAAGCTGAGTGTGTAGGGTAAGTTTTAGTGTTAAGATTAGGGTTAGAGTTAGAGTTAGGGTCAGGGTGAGTGTTAAGTTTAGGGTTAGGGTTAGGTTTTTGGTTAGGACTAGGGTTAGGGTCAGGGTTAGGGGAGATTTAGTGTTACGTTTAGTTTTAGGGTTAGAGTTAGGGTGAAGTTTATGTTAAGCATGAGGTTTAGGGTTAGGTGTTAGGGTACAAGTTAGGGTCAGGGTTAGGGTTAAGTTTAGGTTTAGCGTTAGGGTTAGGGTTAGTGTTAGGGTTAGTTTTAGTTTTGGTTAGGATTAGGCTTTTAATGAAGTTAGTGTAGGTTTAGAGTTATGGTTAGGGTGAAATTTTGGTTAAGGGTGAAGGTTCCGTTTGGGTAGGTTTTAGGTTTAGAGTTACGGTTAGTGGTTAGGATTAGGTTTAGGGTTCAGTTTAAGTTTACTCTAAGGATTAGGGTTAGAGTTAGGGTTAAGGGTTAGTGTTTCAGTTAGGTTTAGGGTAGGGTTATAGTTAGAGTTAAGTTTAGGGTTAGGGTAAGACTTAGAGTTACATTTACAGTTAAGTTGAGGGTTTTTGGTAAGTGTTATGGTTAAGGTTAGGGGTAGGGCTAGGGTTAGGGTTTGAGTTAGGGTTAGGCGTTAGGGTTAGGTTTAAGTTTATGGTAGGCTTAAAGATAAGGTCATGGTTAGGTTAGGGTCAGGGTTAGGATTAGAATTAGGTTTAGGGTGAGGATTAGGGTCAGAGTTATTGTAAGGGTTAGGTTTAGGGTTAGAGGTGAGACAAGGTTAAGGTGAGGGTTAGGTTTACGTGTAGGGTTAGTGTTAAAGTCAGGGTGAGTTTTAGGTTAGGGATAGGGTGAAGTTTAAGATAGGGTGAGGATTAGGGTTATGGCTAAGGTTTGGGCTTGTTTTCAGGTTAGTGTTAAGGTTATGTTTAGGGTTAGGGTTAAGTTCAGGGGTTGTGTTCAGTTTTAGGGTTAGGGTTAGATTTAAGGTTACGGTTAAGTTTAGTGTTACGGTTAAGGTTAGGTTTATGGTTGTGTTAGGCGTTGTGGTTGGGGTGAGGGTGAGGGTTAGGGTTAGGGTTGGATAGGGTTAGGATTATGGTTATGGTAAGATGTTAGGCGTTAGAGGTGTAGTTTAGGGTTAGGGTTTGGGTGAAGATTCCGGGTAGGCATTGTGGTTCTGTTCATGGTTAGGTTTGGTTTAGGGTTAGTGTTATGTTTATGATTAGGTTTAGGGTTAGTGTTAGAGTTAGGGTTAGAGTTGGCGTTAAGTTTTGGGATAGGCTTTGGTGTTAAGGGTTAGGTTTTGTTTTAGGGTTAGGGTTATCATTAGGGCTTAGGGGTTCTGGTTAGGGTTAGGGTTAGGGATAGCATTAGGGTTAGTGTTGGGGGATACAGTTAGGGGTTCAGGTGAGGGTTAGGTTTAGGTTTACATTTAAAGTGAGGGTTTAGGGCAACTGTTATTGTTAGGGTTAGAGTTCGAGTTAGGGTTAGGTTAGTGTTAGGGTAGGAGTTAGGGTTAGGGCTAGAGATAGAGTTAGGGTTAGGGTAGTGGTATGGTTAGGATTAAGGCTAGGTTTACAGTACAGGGTAGGGCGAAGCTAGGTTTAGGGTCAGGTTTAGAGCTAGTGTTAGTGCTAGGGTTTAGGATTAGTTTTAGGGTGTGGGTTAGAGTCATAGTTAGAGTTAGCGTTAGGGTTTGGGTTCGGGCTAGGGTTAGGGTTAGAGTTAGGGTTAGGGTTTAGTGTTTTGTTTAAGTTCATGGTAGGGTTAAGGTTAGGTAATGGTTAGGGTCAGGGTTAGGATTAGTATTAGCTTTAGGTTGAGGGTTACGGCCGGAATTATTGTAAGGGTTAGGTTTAGGATTACAGATGGGTTAATGTTAAGGTTAGAGTTAGGTTTAGAGGTAGGGTTAGGGTTAAAGTTAGGGTTACCTTTAGGTTAGTGATAGGATGAGTTTTAAGGTAGGTTGAGGGTTATTGTTACACTTAGGTTTAAATTTAGAGTTAGTGCTAGGGTTTAGGGTTAGGGTTAGTGTTAGTTTTGGAGTTATTGTTAGGCTTAGGATAGGATTAGGGTAGAGTAAAAGTTAGGCTTATGGTTAGGGTTAGGGTAAGGGTTAGGTTTAGATGAGGGTTAGAGTCAGAATGAGTTATAGGGTTAAGGTTAGGGAAAGGGTTAGGGGTTCGTGTGAGTGTTAGTGTTAGGTTTCCAGTTAAGCTGATGTTTTAGGGTGTTATGGTTAGGGTCGGGGTTAGAGTTAGGGATAGGGTTAGGTTTAGGTTTAGGGTTAGAGTGAGGGGATAGTTTAGGGTTAGGTTTAGTTTTAGGGTTTGGATTAGGTTTAGGTTTAGGGTGAAGTTTAGGTTAAGGATGAGGGTTAGGGTTGGGGTAGTGTTTGCTTAGGTGTTTGGGTTAAGGTTAGGGTCAAGTTAGGGTTAGGTTTAGTTTTAGTGTTAAGGTTAGGGTTAGGGTTAGGATTAGCAGTTTTTCAGTAGAAGCCATACGTTTGCAAGAGCAAATGAGGAATTCATTGCAGGAAAGAGGAAGGAAAGAAAGTTTGTCTACTTCTGCCTGCTTTGCTCAGAGGACTGGATGAAGTCAGGGAGTTCTCCCTTCCACTGAGAAACATACAGGATGCTGTTCCCTCTGTGCTCTCTTATTTGGAAAAGAGTCTGCAGTTCCACACTTTGAACTGTGGAAAGGCACTGGGGTTTGTTAGGATTTCCCCAGGCACTTTGTTTTCTCTGGGCCAAAAAGAGCCTTCACAATAGCTTAAAGCATACTCGTTCCACTTCCAGAATACAGCTACCACAAGGCAGTTCTCCACAGGAAAACTGCCCTTCGCGAAGGGCAGATTTGCCGAGCTCACTACGGGAAAGCGAAACCGAAAGACTGTTTTCTCCTTCTAACTGTTTTCTTCAGAGGAATGGATGAAGTCACAGTGTTCTTTTTTTCACTGAGATGCACAAAATCTGATGTTGCCTCTGAGCTCTGTTCTTGGCAAATAACTGAAACTGACATACATTCATGTGGGGAAACACACGGCTTTGCTAGGATTTCTCTAAGCAATGTGTTTTCCCTTGGCCTCACTGTACAAACAGTATCTCGTCAGGGCAACACTGCATAGGATTTACTCTGCCAGGAGAGAGTTACTGCTTTGTAGTTTGTGCTAGGAAACCTCTTTTGGCAAGTGCGAAATGACCGAATTCAGACAGAAAAGAGAATAAGAAAAGACCTTTTCTCCCTGGGTGCTTTCCAAATATGTTAAAGCTAAAACTATGTCGTAGCTCCTCTGGAAGGGTACATGCACCGTGAGGTAGTTTTTCAGAAGAAGCCTTGCGTTTGCAAGAGCAAATGAGGAATTCATTGCAGAAAAGAGGAAGGAAAGAAAGTTTCTCTCCTTCTGCCTGCTTTGCTCAGAGGACTGGATGAAGTCAGGGAGTTCTCCCTTCCACTGAGAAACATGCAGGCTGCTGTTGCCTGTGCGCTCTCTTCTTTGGAAAAGAGTCTGCAGTTCCACACTTTGAACCGTGGAAAGGCACCGGGGTCTGTTTAGATTTCCCCAGGGGCTTTGTTTTCCCTGGGCCAAAACGAGCCTTCACAATAGCTTAACGCTATCACTGCATACTCCTTCCACTTCCAGAATATGGCTACCGCAAGGCAGTTCTCCAGAGGAAAACTTCTCTTCGCGAAGGACAGATTTGCCGATCTCATTCCGGGAAAGCGAAACCAAATGACGGTTTTCTCCTTCTAACTGCATTCGTCAGAGGAATGGATGAAGTCACAGTGTTCTTTTTTTCACTGAGAAACACAAAATCTGATGTTGCTTCTGAGCTCTGTTCTTGGCAAATAAGTGAACCTGACATACATTCATGTGGGGAAACACATGGCTTTGCTAGGATTTCTCTAGGCAATGTGTTTTCCCTGGGCCTCACTGCACCAACAGTATCTCATCACGGCAACACTGCACAGGATTTACTCTGCCAGGAGAGAGTTACTACTTTGTAGTTTGTGGTAGGAAACCTCTTTTGGCAAGTGCGAAATGACCGAATTCACACATAAAAGAGAATACGAAAAGGCCTTTTATCCCTGGGTGCTTTCCGAATATGTTAAAGCTAAAACTATGGAGTTGCTCCTCTGGAAGGATACATGCACTGCGATGTAGTTTTTCAGAAGAAGCCTTGCGTTTGCAAGAGCAAATGAGGAATTCATTGCAGAAAAGAGGAAGGAAAGAAAGTTTCTCTCCTTCTGCCTGCTTTGCTCAGAGGACTGGATGAAGTCAGGGAGTTCTCCCTTCCACTGAGAAACATGCAGGCTGCTGTTGCCTGTGCACTCTCTTCTTTGGAAAAGAGTCTGCAGTTACACACTTTGAACTGTGGAAAGACACCAGGGTTTGATAGGATTTCCCCAGGTGCTTTGTTTTCCCTGGGCCAAAACGAGCCTTCACAACAGCTTAACGCCAACACTGCATCCTCGTTCCTCATCCAGAAAATGACTACCACGAGTCTTTTCTCTCTAAGCCTAACCCTAAACCGAATCCTAAGCATAACAATAAACCTAAACGTTAACCTGACCCTAACATGAACCCAAACACCTATCCCTAATACTAACCCTAACCCTCATCCTTAACCTAATCTTCACCCAAAACCTAAACCTAAACCTAACCCTAAAGCAAAATTAACCCTAAACTATGCCCTAACCCTAAATCTAACCCTAACCCTAAATCTAAGCTTAACCCTAGCCCTACCACCCTAAAACACCAGCTTAAGTATAAACCTAACACTAACAACCACACGAACCCCTAACTCTTTCCCTAACCCTAACCTATCCCTAATCCTAACCTAAACCTGACCTAAACCTAACCTGTACCGTATGCCTAAACTTAACCCTAACCCTAAATCTACCGTAACACTAACCCTAAACGTAGCAATAACTCTAAACTTGACCCTAACCCTCAACCTAAACCCTAGCACTAACTCTAACTCTAACCCTAACCCTGACCCTAACCTAGCACAACCCTTTACCGTAAACCGAGCCTTAACCCTACCTTACACCTACCCTAAATCTAACCCTAACACTAACCTTAAACCTAACTCTAACCTTAACCCTAACTCTCACTATTTTCTGAAACTTCACCCTAACCCTAACTCTAACCCTAATCTTAACAATTAACCTAAACCAAAAACTTAAATGTAAACCTAACCCTAACCATCACCCTAGCCTTAACCATTTCCGCAACCCTAAACCTAACACTCTCCCTATCCTTATCCCTAACCCTAACCCTAATACGAACAGTAACTCTAATCTAACCCTAACCCTAACACTAACCCTATACTTAAGCCTACCCTAACCAAAAACCTAACCCTAACACCCTAAACCTAACGTCTAACACTAACTAAAACCCTAACCCTTATCCTAACCCTTGTCTGAACCCTCACCCTTAACCTAAACTTCATACTAACGCTAAACCTAAACCTAACCCTAAACATAACACCAACCCTAACCCAAACCCTAAACCTAACCTTAATACTAACCTGAACACAAACCCAAACTCTAGCCCTAACAATAAAAATAACCCTCACCCTATCCTAAACTTCATCCAAACCCTAACCCTAAACCTAAACCTAACCCAAACCCTATCCTTAAACATAAATCTAACCATAATGCTAGTCCAAATGTAACCCGAAACCTAACCCTTACAATAGCCCTGAACCTAACCCTAAACCTAATCCTAACCCTAGACCTAAACCTAACCCTAACCCTAAATCTAGCCTTGACCCTAAATTGAACACTAACTCTAACCCTAAACCCGCACCTAAACCTAAATATTGCCCTACACCTAACCTTAACCCTAAAGCTAACCCTAACTCGAACTCTAACCCTAGTCATAACACTTACCCTAAACCCTCACCTTAACTGTAAAACTAACCGTAACCTTCACTCTAACCCCTAACCGTAGCCCCAACCCTAACCCTAATGCTAACCATAACCCTAACCACAACACTAACCTGAAACCCTTAAGCCATAAAGATAACACTAACCCTAACGCAAACCCTAACCCATAACACCAAAACCTAACCCAAAACTTAACACTATCCCTCACCCTAACTCTAACACTAACCCGAAACCTAATCATAAACCTAAACCTAACACTGAACCAAACTTAACCATGACCGGGTCCCTCACCCTAACTCTAACACTAACCCGAAACCTAATCATAAACCTAACCCTTACACTGAACCAAACTTAACCATGACCAGAACCACAATGCCTAACCGAAACCCTCACCCAAACCCTAACCCTAAACTACACCTCTAAACCCTAACACCTTACCATAACCATAATCCTAACCCTACCCAACCCTAACCATAAACCTAACCCTCACCCCAACCACAATGCCTAACACAAATCGTAACCCTAACTGTTACACTTAACTTAACCCTAACCTAAAATCTAACCCTAACCCTAAAACTAAACAGAACCCATAAACTTGACCCTAATCCTAAACATAAACTTAACACTAACCTGAAAACGAACCCAAACCTTAGCCATAACCCTAACCCTCACCCTATCTTACTTCCCCTGTCCCTAACCTAAAGCTAACCCTAACTTTAACCCTAATCCTACCCCTAAACCTAACCCTAACCTTAACCTTGGCCCATCTGTAACCCTAAACCTAACCCTTATGATTACTCTGACCCTAATGTTGGCCTGAAACCTAATTCTAATCCTAACCCTGACCCTAACCCTAACCTAACCTTAACCCTAACTTTAAGCTTACCATAAACTTAAACCTAACCCTAACCCTAACCCAAACTCTAACCCTAAACCTAGCCCTAACCCTAACCGTAACAGTTACCCAAAACCTTCACCTTAACTGTAAACGTAAATCTAACTCTTACCGTAACCCTAAACTTAACCTTAATTATAACCCTATCCTAAACCTAACTGAAACACTAACCCCTAACCTTAACTCTAACCCTAATCCTTAGCTGAAACCTAGCCTTAACCCTAAACCTAACCCTAACCACTAACCCTAACTCTAACCCTAACCCGAAATCGAACCCTCAACCTTAACCAAAATTTCACCCGAACCATAACCTTAAACCTACGCTAACTTCATTCAAACCCTAACCCTAAGCAAAACTAACACTAAACCTAACACTAACCCTAACCCTGACTCTAACCTGAACCCGAAACACCAACCCTAAACCTGACCCTAACATTAATCCAAACACCTAACCCTAACTCTAACCCTTATCCTTAAACTAAACTTCACCCTAAACCTAAGCCTAAACCACTATCCCCTAACTCTAGCCCTAACCCTAAACCTAACCTAACTCTAACCCTAACCCTAAACATAACACCCTAAAACATCAGCTTAATGTAAACATAACACTAACCCTCACACGAACCCCTAACCCTTTCCCTAACCCTAACCCTATCCCTCATCCTAACCCTAAACCTGACGTAAACCTAACTCTTACGCTAACCTTAAACTTAAACTTAACCTTAACCTTAACTCTACCCTAACCTTAACCGTAAACCTAACAATAACTCTAAACCTGACCTTAACCCTAACCCTAAACCCTAGCACTAACTCTAAACCTAACCCTAACCTAGCCTTACACTTTACCGTAAACCTAGTCTTAACCCTAACCTAACCGCTACCCTAACGCTAACCTAACCCTAACCCTAACCCTAACAGTAAGCCTAACCCTAACCCTAACCTGACCCTAACCTTAACCCAAACACCTAACCCTAACACTAACCCTAACCCTAACCCTCATCCTTAACCTAAACTTCACCCTAACCCTGACCCTGAAACTAAACATAACACTAAATCTCCCCTAACCCTGACCGTAACCCAAATCCTAACCATAAACCTAACCCTAACCCGAACCTTAACCCTAACCCTGACCCTAACTCTAACTCTAACCCTAATCCAACCCTAAAACTTACCCTACAAACTCAACTTAAATGGAAACCTAGCACTAACCCTCACCCTAACATCTAAACCTAACCCCAACCCTTAACCTGACCCTATCTCTAACCTTAACCACGCCCTAGCCTAACCATGATTTAACCCTAACACTTACCCTAAACCTAACCCTAAACCTAATCTTAAACCTAAACCTAAAACTAACCTTAACCCTAACCCCTAACCCTAAGCTCAACCCTCACTCTTAACTTAAATTTCACCCAAACACTAACCCTAAAACGAACCCAACACTAACCCTAAACACAAACATAAACCTGACCCTAACGTTAACCCAAACACCTAACCCGAACCCTAACGCTAACCCGAACTCTAAACCGAACCCTAAACTGACCCTAACCTTAACCCAAACACCTAACCCTAACACTAACCCTAAACGTAACCTTCATCCTTAACCTAAACTTCACCCTAAACCTAAGCCTAAGCCTAACCCTAAAACTAAACCTAACCCTAAACTATCACCTAACTCTAGCCCGAACGCTAAACCTAACAATGACCCTAACCAAAACACCCCAAAACATCAGCTTAACTGTAAACCTAACACTTACCCTCAGACGAAACCCTAACCCTTTCCCAAACCCTAACCCGATCCCTAATCCTAAACCTAACGCTGACTTAAACCTAACCCTTACCCTAACCCTAAACTTAAACCTAACCTTAACTCTACCTATACCTAAACCAAACAATAACTCGAATCCTGACCCTAACCCTAAACTCAGCACTAAGTATAATTCTAAACCTAACTCTAACCCTAACCCAGCCCAACCCTTTACTGTAAACCTAGTCTTAACCCTAACCTTACCTACCCTAAACCTAACACTAACGCTAACGCTAACCTTAACCCTAACTCTAACATTAACCCTAACTTTTAGTGTAACCCTCACTATTAACTGAAACTTCACCCGAACCCTAACCCTAACTCTAACCATAACCATAACACTTACCCTGAAAACTCACCTTAACTGTAAAATTAACCGTGACCCTCAACCTAACCCCTAACTGTATCCCGAACCCTAACCCTAAAGCTATCCCTAAGCCTAACCCTAACACTCACCTGAACCTTTAAGCCCTAAGGATAACCCGAACCTGAAATCAAACCCTAACGCATAACACCAAAGCATAACCCAAACCTTAACCCTAACTCTCACCCTAACTCTAACACTAACCCGAAACCTAATCATAAATCTAACCCTAACCCTAAACCAAACCTAACCATGACCAGAACCACAATGCCTAACCAAAACCCTCACCCAAACCCTAACCCTAAACTACACCTCTAACTCCTAACACATTACCATAACCATAAACCTAACCCTAACCAAACCTAACCCTAAGCCTAACCCTCACCCCAACCACAACGCCTGACACAAACCATAACCCTAACCCTAACAGTAACACTGTAAATAACCCTAACCTAAAATCTAAACCTAACCCTAAAACTAAACAGAACCCGTAAACTTAACCCTAACCCTAAACATAACCTTAACAATAACCTGAAAACTAACGCAAACCTTAGCCATAACCCTAACCCGCACCCTATCTTAAACTTCACCCTATCCCTATCCTAAAGCTAACCCTAACTTTAACCCTAAACCTAACCCTAACCTTAAACTTGGCCAACCTGTAACCCTCATCCAAACCCTTACAATAACTCTGACCTTATCCTTCACCCTAAACCTAATGCTAATCCTAACCCTAACCTAACCTTAACCCTACCATAAACTTAAACCAAACCTTAACTCCTAACCCTAACTCTAACCCTAACCCTAGCACTAAGCCTAACACTAACACTTACCCAAAACCCTCTCCTTAACTGTAAACATAACTCTAACTCTTACCCTAACCCTAAACTTAACCCTAAATATAACCCTACCGTAAACCAAACTGAAACACTAACCCCTAACCCTAACTCTAACCCTAATCCTTAGCCTAAGCCTACCCTTAAACGTAAACCTAACCCTAACCCTAAACCGAACCCTCACTCTTAACCAAAATTTCACCCTAACCATAATCCTAAACCTCCCCCAACTTCATTCAAACCCTAACCCTAGCCAAAAATAAAACTAAACTTAAACCTAACCCTAAATGTAAACCTAACCCTAACCCGGACCATAACCTGAACCCTAACCCCTAACCCTAACCCTCACGCTTAACATAAACTTCACCCTAACTCTAACCCTAAAACTAAACATAACACTAAATCTCCGCCTAACCCTGACCCTAACCCTAATCCTAACCATAAACCTAACCCAAACCTGAACCTAACTCTAACCCTAACCCTAATCCTAACCCTAAAACTTACCCTACACACTCAGCTTAAATGGAAACCTAGAGCTAACCCTCACCCTAACATCTAAACCTAACCCCAACCCTTAACCTAACCCTATCTCTAACCTTAACCTAGTCCTAAACCTAACAATGACTTAACCCTAACATGTACTCTAAACCTAAGCATAAACATAGACTTAACCCTAAACCTAATCCTAACCTTAACCCTAACCCTAACACCTAATGCTAACCTGAGCTCAACACTCGCCCTTAACTTTAAATGCACCCTAACACTAACCCTAAACTGAACCCTAACCCTAAACCTAAGCATAAGTCTGACACTAGCATTAACCCAAACACGTAAACCTGACCCTAAATCTACCCTAACCTTAACGCAAACACGTAACGCTAACACTAGTCCTAACTCTCATCCTTAACCTATGTTTCACCCTAAACGTAAGCCTAAGCCTAACCTGAAACTAAACCTAACCCTAAACTATCCCCTCAGTCTAGCCCTAACCCTAAACCTAACCCTAACCCTAACCCTAACTCTAACCATACCCCTAACCATAACACTCTAAAACATCAGCTAAAGTGTAAACCGAACACTAACCATCACATGAATCGCTAACCCTTTCCCTAACCCTAACCCTATCCCTAATCCTAACCTTAACCCTGACCTAATCCTAACCCTTACCCTAACCCTAAACTTAACACTAACCTTAACTCTAACTTAACCCTAACCCTAACAATAACTCTAAACCTGACCCTAACCCTAACCCTAAACCCTAACACTAACTCTAACTCTAAACCTAACCCTAACCCTAACCTAGCCCTACCCTTTACCGTAAACCTAGCCTAAACCCTAACCTTACCCCTACCCTAAACCTAACCCTAAACCTAACCCTGACACTAACCTTAAGCATAACTCTAACCTTAACCCTAACCCTATTAACTGAAACTTCACCCTAACCATAAGCCTAACTCTAACTCTAACCCTAACCATAACAATTACCCTAAACCCTCACCTTAAATGTAAACCTAAACCTAACCCTCACCCTAACCCTTAACCGTATCCCCAACCCTAAACCTAATGCTATCTATCCCTCACATTATCCCTAACCCTAACCCGAAGACAAACTGTAACCCTAATCTAACGCTAACCCTAACATTAACCCTAAACTTAACCCTTCCCTAACCATAAACCTAACCCTAACACCCTAAACCTAAACTCTAACACTAACTATAATCCAAAACCTAATGCAAACCCTTATCCTAACCCACACCCTTAACCTAAACTTCACACTAACCCTAAACCTAAACCTAATCTGAACATAACCACTAACCCTAACCTCAACCCTAAAGCTAATCTTAGCACTAACATTAACACAAACCCAAAGTCTAGCCCTAACCCTAAAAATAACCCTCACCCTATCCTAAACTTCATCCAAACCCTAACGCTAACCTTAGTCCTAAACCTAACCCAACCCCTAACATTAAATCTAACTCTAACCATAATGCTAGTCCACCTGTAACCCTAAACCTAACCCTTAAAATACCCCTCAACCTAACCCTAAACCTAATCCTAACCCTAGACCTAATCCTAACCCTAACCCGAACTCTAACCTTGACCCTAAATAGAACACTAACTCTACCCCTAAACCTGAAACTGAAGCTAAATCTTACCCTACACCTAACCCTAAACGTAAACCTACCCCTAACTCTATGTCTAACGATAATCGGGACACTTATCCTAAACCCTCACCTTAAATGTAAAACTAACCGTAACACTCACTCTAACCCCTAACGGTATCCCACAACCCTTACCCTAATGCTATCCCTAACCCTAACACTAACCTGAACCCCTAAGCCCTAATGATAACCCTAACCCTAACCCCAAACCTAACCCGTAACACCAAAACCTAACCCTAACCTTAAAGGTAGCTCTCACCCTAACTCTAACTCTAACACTAACCCGAAACCTAATCATAAACCTAACCCTAACCCTAAACCAATCCTAACCATGACCAGAACCACAATGCCTAACCGGAACCCTCACCAATCCCTAACCCTAAACTACACCTCTAACACCTAACACCTTACCGTAACCATAATCCTAACCCTACCCAACCCTAACCCTAAACCTAAACCTCACCCCAACCACAACGCCTAACACAAAACGTAACCCTAACCCTAACTGTAACACTAAACTTAACCCTAACCTTAAATCTAACCCTAACCCTAAAACTAAACATAACCCATAAACTTAACCCTAACACGAAACACAACCTTAACACTAACCTGAAAACTAACCCAAACCTTAGCCATAACCCTAACCCTAACCATCACCCTAACTTAAACTTCACCCTATCCCTAACCTAAAGCTCACCCTAATTCTAAACCGATCCCTACCCCTAAACCTAACCCTAACCTTAACCTTGGCCCACCTGTAACCCTAAAACTAACCCTTACAATAACTCTGACCCTAACCCTCACCCTAAACCTAATCCTAACCCTGACCATAACCCTAACCTAACCTTAACCCTAACTTTAACCCTAGGATAAACTCAAACCTAACCCTAACCCCGAACAATAACTCTAACCAAAATTTCACCCTATCCATAACCCTAAACCTACCCTAACTTCATTCAAATCCTAACCCTAACCAAAACTAAAGCTAACCCTAAACCTAACGCAAACCCTAACCCTGACCCTAACCTGAACACTTACCCCTAACCCTAACCCTCACGCTTAACATAAACTTCACCCTAACCCTAGCCCTAAAACTAAACATAATACTAAATCTCCCCAACCCTGACCCTAACCCTAATCCTAACCATATACCTAACCCAAACCTTTAAAAAAAAAAAAATTTTTTTTTAACCTTAAACATAATCCTAACCCTGACCCTAAATCTATCTCTAACCCTAATCCTAACCCTAAAACTTACCCTACACACTCAGCTGAAATGGAAACCGAGCACTAACCCTCACACTAACATCTAAACCTAAACCCTACCCTTAACCTAATCTTATCTCTAACCTTTACCTAGCCCTAAACCTAACCATGACTTAACCGTAACACTTACCCTAACCCTAAAACTAATATTAACCCTAATCCTAATCCTAACCTTAACCCTAACCCCTAACACTAACCCTAAGCTCAACCATCACCCTTAACTTAAACTTCACCCTGACCCTAACCTTAAACTAAACCCTAACCCTAAAGCTAACCCTAACATTAACCCAAACACCAAAACCTAACCCTGACACTAACACTGACCCTAAACCTAACCCTAACCTGATCCTAACCTTAACCCAAACACCTAACTCTAATATTTACCCTGACGCTAATCTTAACTTAACTTTCACCCTATATAAGTATAACCCTAAAATTAAACCTAACCCTAAACTATCCCCTCAGTCTAACCCTAACCCTAAACCTAACCCTAACTCTAACTCTAACCCTGACCCTAACCGTAACACTGTAAAACATCAGCTTAACTATAAATCTAACACTAACCCTCACACGAACCCTAACCCTTTCCCTAACCTAACACTATCCCTAACCCTAACCCTAACCCTGACCTAAACATAACCCTTACCCTAACCCTAAACTTAACGCTAACCTTAACTCTACCCTAACCCTAACACTAACTCTAAACCTGACCCGAACCCTAACCTTAAGCCCTAGCACTAACTCTAACTCTACACCTAACCCTAACCCTAACCTAGACGTACCCTTTACCGTAAACCTAGCCTTAACCCTAACCATATCCCTACCCTAACCCTAACCCTAAACCTAACCCTAACACTAATCTTAATCCTAACTCTAACCTTAACCCTAACCCTTACCCTAACCCTCACTATTAACTGAAAATTCACCCTAACTCTAACCCTAACCATAACACTTACCCTAAACCCTCACCTTAACTGTAAACCTAACACTAAACCTCACCCGAACCCCTAACCGAATCCCCAACCCTAAACCTGCCGCTATCCCTAAACTTATCCCTAACCCTAACCCAAACACGAACAGTAACACTAATCTAATACTAACCCTTACATTAACCCTAAACTTAACCCTACCCTAACCATAAACCTAACCCTAACACCCTAAACGTAAACTCTAACACTAAGTATAATCCTCACCGTAATCCTAACCCTTACCTTGACCCTCACTATGAACCTAAACATCACTCTAACCCTGAACCTAAACCTAACACTAACCCTAAACGTAACTCCTAACACTAACCCGAACCCTAAAACTAACCTTAACACTAACCTGAACACAAAATCAAACTTCAGCCCTAATCATAAGAATAACCCTCACCCCGTCCTAAGGTTCATCCAACACTAACCCTAACCTTCACCCTAAACCTAAACCTAACCCAAACCCTAACCTTAAACCAAACTCTAACCATAACACTACTCCACCTGTAACCCTAAAACTAAGCCTTACATTAGCCCTGAACCTAACCCTAGACCTAACCCTAATCCTAACCCTAACTCTAAGCTTGATCCTAAATAGAACACTAACTCTAATTCTAAACCTGAACCTAAACCGAAATCTTACCCTACACCTAACCCTAACCCTGAACCTAACCCTAACTCTAACCCTAAGAATAACACTGACCCTAAACCCTCACCTTAACTGTAAAACTAACCGCAACCCTCACCCTAACCCCTAACCGTATCCCCCAACCCTAACCCTAATGCTATTCCTAACCCTAACACTAACCTGAACCCCTAAGCCCTAACGATAACCCTAACCCCTAACCCAAACCCTAACCCCTAACACCAAAGCCTAACCCAAACCTTAACCCTAAGTCTCACCCTAACTCTAACTCTAACTCTAACACTAACCCGAAACCTAATCATAAACCTAACCCTAACCCTAAACCAAACCTAACCATGACCAGAACCACAATGACTAACCGGAACCCTCGCCCAAACCCTAACCCTAAACTAAAACTCTAACCCTTAACACCTTACCATAACCATAACCCTAACCCTACCCAACCTGAACCCTAAACCTAACCCTCACCCAAACGACAAAGCCTAACACAAACCGTGACCCTAATCCTAACCGTAACACTAAACTTAACCCTAACCTAAAATCTAACCCTAACCGAAAATCTAACCCTAAAACTAAAAAGAACCCGTAAACTTAACCCTAACCCTAAACATAACCTTAACACTAACCTGAAACCAAACCAAAACCTTAGCCATAACCCTAACACTAACCCTCAGCCTATCTTAAACTTCACCCTATCCCTAAGCTAAAGCTCACCCTAACTTTAACCCTAACCCTACCCCTAAATCAAACCCTAAACTTAACCTTGGCCCACCTGTAGTACCCTAAACCTAACCCTTACAATAACTCTGACCCTAACCCTCACCCTTACCCTAACCCTAACTGTAACCCTCACCCTTAACCTAAACTTCACACTAACCCGAAATCTAAACATAACCCTACCCCAAACATAACCCCTAACCCTAATCCAAACGCTAAACCTAACCTTAACACTAACCTGAACACGAACCCAAACTCTAGCCCTAACCTTAAAAATAACACTCACCATATCGTAAACTTCATCCAAACCCTAACCCTAACCCTAAATCTAAACCTAACCCAAACCCTAAACTTAAACCTAACTCTAATCATAACGCTAGTCCACCTGTAACCCTAAACCTAACCCTTACAATAGCCCTGAACCTAACAATAACCCTTACCCAAAACCCTAACCCAAATCCTAACCCGAAGCCTAACCCGAAGCCTAATGTGAACCCTAACCCAAGCCCTAAACCCAAACCATATCACTAGCCCTAGCCCTAGGCCCTAGCCCAAGTCCTAGCCCTAGCCCTAGCCCTAACCCTAACACGAACTCGAACCCTAAAACCTAACCCTAAACATTAACCCTAACCCTGAACGCTAACCCTAACACTAACCGCTAAACCTAAACCCAAACCCTAAACCCTAACCCTAACCCTAAACTCTAACACTAACCATAAACCCTAACCCTAAACCCTAACCCTAAGTCTAACCCAAAACCCTAACCCGAACCCTAAACTCTAGCCCTAAAACCGTAGACCTAGACCTAGCCCTAACACCAAGCCCTAGCCCTAGCCCTAACCCTAACCCTAAACTCTAACCTCTAAAACTAACCCTAGCCCTAACCCTAAACCCTAAATCCTAACCCTAAACCCAAACTCTAAACCTAACCCTGACCTTAACCCCTAACCCTGACCCAGACCCTGACCCTAAACCGTGACAATGACCCTAAACCCTGACCATGACCCTAACCCTGACCATGACCCTAACCCTGACCCTAAACTCTGACCCTGACACTAAACACTGACTCTGACCCTGACCCTAAACTCTATCACTAAACACTAAACCCTAACCCCTAGCCCTAACACATAGCCCTAACCTTACCCCAACCCTAATCCTAAACACTAACCATAAAACAAACCCTAAACCTAACCCTGACCCTAACCCCTAACCCTGACCCTGACCCTGACCCTAAACCCTGACCATAAACCCTGACCCTGACACTAAAAACTGACCCTGACCCTAAACTCGAACACTAAACCCTAAAACCTAACCTTAACCCCTAAACCCAATCCCTAACCATAACCCTAACACTAAACTAAACCCTAAACTCTAACCTGTGTAGGGAGTGCGGAGGTGGGAGGGACTAGGCTGGGTGCTGTGAAGGGAGTCAGGAGGTGGGAGAGACCATGCAGGGCCCTGTATAGAGAGTGAGAGACCAGGCAGGGCACTGTATAGGGAGTAAGATGGTGGGACAAAAGAGACAGAAACTAGTGTAGGGAGTGAAGAGCTGAGAGACCAGACAGAGACCTTTGTAGGGATTGAGGAGATGGGTGAGACCAGGTAGGGCCCTGTGTAGGGAGTGAGGAGGTGGGTGAGACCAGGCAGGGCCCTGAGTACGGAGAGAGGAGATGGAAGAGACCAGGCAGGGACAGGTGTAGGAAGTGAGGAGGTGGGAGGGACCAGGAAGGGCCCTGTGTAAGGAGTGAGGATGTGGAAGAGAACAGGCAGAGAACTGTGTAGGGAGTAAGGAGGTGGGACAGACCAGGCAGAGACCTTTACAGGGATGGAGGAGGTGGGAGAGAAAAGGCAGGGCCCTGAGTAGGGAGTGAGGAGCTGGGAGCAACCAGGCACGGCCATGTCTAGGGAGTGAGGAGGTGGGAGAGGCCAGGCAGGGACCTGTGTAGGGAGTTAGGCCTTAGGAGAGACCAGGCAGAGACCTGCATAGGGAGTGAGGAGGTGAGAGAGACCAGGTAGGATGCTGTGTAAAGAGTGAAGATGTAGGAGAGACCAGGCAGGGCCCTGTGTAAGGAGTGATGAGGTGGGAGAGACGAAGCAGGGACCTGTGTAGGGAGTGAGGAAGTGGGAGAGGCCAGGCAGAGACCTGTGTAGGGAGTGAGGAGGTGGGAGAGAATAGGCAGAAACCTGTGTAGGGAGTGAGAAGATGGTAGACAGCAGGCAGGGCCCTGTGTAGGGAGTGAAGAGGTGGGAGAACCATTCAGAGACCTGCATAGGGAGTGAGAAGATGGGAGAGACCAGGAAGGGCCCTCTGTAGGGAGTGAGTTGGCCAGAGATCAGGCATGTCCCTGTATGGAGTAAGGATATGGGAGAGACCAGGCAGGGCCCTGTGCAGGGAGTTAGGAGGTGGGAGAGAAGAGGCAGAGAAGAGTGTAGGGAGTGAGGAGGTGGGACAGACCAGGCAGGGCTCTGTGCATAGAGAAGATGGGAGACACCAGACAGGGCCCTGTGTAGGGAGTGAAGAAGAGGGAGACCCAGGCAGAGTCCTGCTTAGGGAGTGAGGAGATGGGAGAGACCAGGCAGAGCCAAGTATAGGGAGTGAGGATATGGGAGAGACCAGGCAGGCCCTGTGTAAGGAGTGATGAGGTGGGAGAGACCAAGCAGGACCCTGTGCAGGGTGTGAGGGGGAGGGAGCATCCAGGCAGGGCCCTGTGTAGGGAGTGAGGTGTTGGGAGAGTCCACACAGGTCCTGAGTAGGGAGTGAGAATGTGCGAGAGATCAGGCAGGGCCCTGTGTAGGGAGTGAGGAGGTGGGAGAGAACAGACAGAGACATATGTAAAGAGTAAGCAGAAGGGAGACACCAGGCAGGGCCCTCTGTAGGGAGTGAGGAGGAGGGACATACCAGGCAGGGCCCTGTGTAGGGAGCGAGGAGGTGGGAGAATCCAGGCAGACACCTGTGTAGGGAGTGAGGATCTGGGAGAGACCTGTGTATGGAGTGAGGAGGTTGGAGAGAACAGGCAGGGCCCTGTGTAGGCAGTAAGGAGGTGAGAGAGGCCAGTCAGGGCCCTGTATAAGGATTGAAGAGGTGGCAGATGAGACAGGGCCCTGTTTAGGGAGTGAGGAGGTGGGAGAGGAGGCAGGGCCCTGTATAGGGATTGAGGATATGGGAGATAAAAGACAGAGCCCTGTGTAGGGAGTGAGGAGGTGGGAGAGACCAGGCAGGGCCCTGTGGAGGGAGTAAGGAGGTGGAGAGACCAGGCAGTGGCTTGTTTAGGGAGTGAGCAGGTGCGAGAGAATATCAGGGCCCTGTGTAGGGAGTGAGGAGGAGGGAGAAAACAGGCTAACACCTGTGTATGTAGTAAGGCAGTGGGAAAGACCACCCAGAGACCTGTGTAGGGATTGAGGAATGGGAGAGAACAGGCAGAGAACTGTGTAGGGAGTGAGGAGGTAGGAGAGACCAGGCAGGGCCCTGTGTAGGGAGCGAAGAGGTGGAGAACCAGGCAGACTCCTGCATAGGGAGTGAGAAGGTGGGATTGACTAGGCAGGACCCTGGGTAGGGTGTGAGGAGGTGGGAGATGCCAGGCAGGGCCCTTTGTAGGGAGTGAGGTGTTGGGAGAGACCAGGCAGGGCCCTGTGTAGGGCCTGAGGAGGTTAGAAATACCAGGCAGGGCCCTGAGTAGGGAGTGAGGAAGTGGGAGAGAAGAGGCAGGGTACTGTCTAGGGATTGAAGAGGTGGGAAAGAACAGGCAGAGACCCTTGTAGGGAATGAGGAGGTGGGAGAAACCATGCAGAGACCTGTGTAGGGATGGAGAAGGTGGGAAGGACCAGTTAGGGCCCTGTGTGTGTAGTCAGGATGTGAGAGAGAGGAGGCAGGGCCCTGAGTGCATTGAGGATGTGGGAGGGACCAGGCAGGGCTCTGTCTAGGGAGTGACGAGGTGGGAGAGGCCAGGCAGGGACCTGTGTAGGGAGTGAGGAAGTGAGAGACACCAGGTAGAATGCTGTGTAAAGAGTGAGGTGGTAGGAGAGACTAGGCAGGGCCCTGTGTAGGGAGTAAGGAGGTGGAGAGAACAGGCAGGGTCCTGTTTAGGGAGTGAGGTGGTGGGAGAGATCATCAGGGCCCTGTAAAGGGAGTGAGGAGGTGGGAGAGACCACCCAGATACCTGTGTAGGGACTGAGGAGGTGGGAGAGAAAAGACAGAGCCCTGTGTAGGGAGTGAGGAGGTGGGAGATACCAGGCAGGGCCCTGTGTAGGGAGTGAGGAGGTGGCAGGGAGCAGTCAGAGACCTGTGTAGGCAGTGAGGAGGTGGCAGAGACCAGGCAGGGCCCTGTCTAGGGAGTGAGGAGTTGGAAGAGACCAGGCAGAGACCTGTGTACTGAGTCAGGAGGTGGGAAAGAACAGGCAGGACTGTGTTTAGCAAGTGAGGGGGTGAGAGAGAATAGGCAGAAACTTGTGTAGGGAGTGAGAAGATAGAAGACAGCAGGCAGGGCCCTGTGTAGGGAGTGAAGAGGTGGGAGAAGCATTCAGAGACCTGAATAGGGAGTGAGGAGTTGGGAGAGACCAGGCAGGGCCCTGTGCAGGGAGTGAGGAGGCCAGAGATCAGGCAAGTCCCTTTGTATGGAGTAAGGATGTGGGAGAGACCAGGCAGGGCCCTGTGCAGGGAGTGAGGAGGTAGGAGAGATCAGGCAGGGACTGGTGTAGGGAGTGAGGAGGTGGGAGAGACCAGGCAGGGCCCTGTGTAGGAAGTGAGGAAGTGGGAAAGAACAGGCAGAAACCTGTGTATGGAGTGAGAAGATGGGAGACACTAGCCAGGGTCCTGTGTAGGGAGTGAAGAGGTGGGAGAACAAGGCAGAGTCCTGCGTAGAGAGTGAGGAGGTGGGAGAGGACAGGCAGAGCCCTGCTGAGGGAGTGAGGATGTGGGAGAGACAAAGCAGGGCTCTTTGTAAGGAGTGATGAGGTGGGAGAGACTAGGCAGGACCCTGCTAGGGGTTATTGATATTGTAAGGGTTAGGTTTAGGGTTAGGGTAGGGGTAAGGTTAGGGTTAAGGCTAGCTTTACTGTAAAGGGTGGGGCCAGGTTAGGGTTAGGGTTAGGTTTAGAGTTAGAGTTAGATCTAGGGTTTAGGGTTAGGGTTAGGGTCAGGTTTAGAGTTATTGTTAGGTTTAGAGTTAGGGTTACGGTAGAGTTAAGGTTAGGGTTAAGTTTAGGGTTAGGGTAAGGATTAAGTTTAGGTCAGGGTTAGGGTTAGGATGAGTGATAGGGTTAGGGTTAGGGAAAGGGTTAGGGGTTCGTGTGAGGGTTAGTGTTACATTTACATTTAAGCTGATGTTTTAGGGTGTTACTGCCAGGGTTAGGGTTAGGGTTAGAGTTAGGGTTAGGGTTAGGTTTAGGGTTAGGGCGAGAGTTAGGGGATAGTTTAGGGTTAGGTGTAATTTTAGGGTTAGGGTTAGGCTTAGGTTTAGGGTGAAGTTTAGGTTAAGGATGAGGGTTAGGATTAGGCTTTGGTGTTTAGATTCAGGTTAGGGTTACGTTTCGGGTTAGGCTTAGTGTTAGGTTTAGTGTTAAGTGTTTGGGTTAATGTTAGGGTCAGGTTTAAGGTTAGGTTTAGGGTTAGGGTTAGTGTTTGGTTTAGGGTTAGGGTTAGGGTGAAGTTTAAGTTAAGGGTGAGTGTTGAGCTTAGGGTTAGTGTTAGGGGTTAGGGTTAGGGTTAAGGTTAGGATTAAGTTTAGGGTTAAGGTTAGGTTTAGAGTTAGGGTAAGTGTTAGGGTTAAGTCATAGTTAGGTTTAGGACTAGTTTTTAGTTAGAGATAGGGTTGGGTTCAGGGTTGGGGTTAGGTTTAGATGTTAGGGTGAGGGATAGTGCTAGGTTTCCATTCAAACTGAGTGTGTAGGGTAAGTTTTAGGGTTAGAGTTAGAGTCAGGGTTAGGTTTAAGTTTAGTGTTAGGATTATGTTTCTGGTTAGGGTCAGGGTTGGGGAGATTTAGTGTTTGGGGTTACAGTGAATTTATGTTCTGCGAGAGGGTTAGGGTTAGGGGTTTGGGTTCAGGTTAGAGTCAGGGTTAGGGTTAGGTTTAGGGTTAGGGTTAGGTTTAGTGTTAGTGTTAGTTTTGCTTAGGGTTAGGGTTTGAATGAAGTTAGGGTAGGGTTAGCATTATGCTTAGGGTGAAATTTTGGTTAAGGGTGAGGGTTCGGCTTAGGTTTAGGGTTAGAGTTAGGGTCAGTGGTTAGGGTTAGGTTTAGGGTTAAGGTTAGGTTTAGGCTAAGGATTAGGGTTAGAGTTACGGTTAAGGGTTAGCATTTCAGTTAGGTTTAGGTTAGGCTTATAATTAGGGTTAAGTTTAGGGTTAGGGTAAGAGTTAGAGTTACATTTACAGTTAAGATGAGGGTTTTGGGTAAGTGTTACAGTTAAGATTAGGGTTAGAGTCAGGGTTAAGGGTTAGGGTTAGGTTTAAGATTATGGTAGGCTTAAAGATAGGGTTAAGGTTAGGTTAGGGTTAGGGTCAGGGTTAGGATTAGAATTAGGTTTAGGGTGAGGATTAGGGTCAGAGTTATTGTAAGGGTTAGGTTTCGGGTTACAGGTGGGCCAAGGTTAAGGTGAGGGTTAGGTTTAGGGGTAGGGTTAGGGTTAAAGTTAGGGCGAATTTTAGGTTAGGGATAGGGTGAAGTTTAAGACAGGGTGAGGGTTAGGGTTATGGCTAAGGTTTGGGCTTGTTTTCAGGTTAGTGTTAAGGTTATGTTCAGGGTTAGGGTTAAGTTCATGGGTTGTGTTTAGTTTTAGGGTTAGGGTTAGATTTAACGTTAGGGTTAAGTTTAGTGTTACGGTTAGGGCAAGGGTTATGGTTGTGTTAGGCGTTGTGGTTGGGGTGAGGGTTAGGTTTAGGGTTAGGGTAGGGTAAGGTTTGGATTATGGTTATGGTAAGGTGTTAGAGTTAGAGGTGTAGTTTAGGGTTAGGTTTTGGGTGAGGGTTCCGGTTAGACCTTGTGGTTCTGGTCATGGTTAGGTTTGGTTTAGGGTTAGGGTTAGGTTCATGATTAGGTTTCGGGTTAGTGTGAGAGTTAGGGTGAGAGTTAGGGTTAAGGTTTTTGCTAGGCTTTCGCTTTGGTGTTAGGGTTTGGGTTAGGGTTAGGGTTAGGGTTATCGTTAGGGCTCAAGGGTTTCAGGTTAGTGTTAGGGTTAGGGTTAGGGATAGCATTAGGGTTAGGGTTGTGGGATACGGTTAGGGGTTAGGGTGAGGGTTACGGTTAGTTTTACAGTTAAGGTGAGGGTTTAGGGTAAGTGTTATGGTTAGGGTTAGAGTTCGAGTTAGGGTTAGGTTTAGGGTTAGGGTTAGGTGTAGGGTAAGATTTAGGTTTAGGTCCAAGTTGAGGGTTAGACTTAGTGTTCTATTTAGGGTCAAGGTTAGAGTTAGGGTTAGGATTAGGATTAGGTCTAGGTTTAGGATTAGGATTAAGTTTAGAATTAGGTTCAGGGCTATTGTAAGTGTTTGGTTTAGGGTTACAGATGGACTAGCGTTATTCTTAGAGTTAGGTTTAAGGTTAGGGTTTGGGTTAGCTTTAGGTTTAGGGTTAAGGTTATGGTTAGTGTTTGGATGAAGTTCAGGATAGGGTGAGGGTTATTTTTATGGTGAGGGCTAGGGTTTGGGTTTGTGTTCAGGTTAGTGTTAAGGATAGTTTTAGGGTTCGGTTAGGGTTAGGCGTTATGTCTAGGGTCAGCGTTAGGTTAGGTTTAGGGTTAGTGTGAAGTTTAGGTTAAGGGTGAGGGTTATGATAAGGGTTAGGATTATAGATGGTGTTAGATGTTAGGTTTAGGGTGTTAGGGTTAGGTTTATGGTTAGGGTAGATTTAAGTTTAGGTTTAATATTAGGGTTAGGGTTAGATTTGGGTTACTGTTCGTATTAGGGTTAGGGTTAGGGATAAATTTGGGGATAGCGTTAGGTTTAGGGTTGGGGATACGGTTAAGGATTAGGGTGAGGGTTAGGGTTAGGTTTACAGTTAAGGCGAGGGTTTAGGGTAATTGTTATGGTTAGGGTTAGAGTTAGAGTTAGGCTTAGGGTTAGGGTGAAGTTTCAGTTAATAGTCAGTGTTAGGCTTAAGGTTAGAGTAGGGTTAAGGTTAGTGTTCGGGTTAGGTATAGCGTTAGGGTTTGGGTAGGGGTAAGGTTAGGGTTAAGGCTAGGTTTACGGTAAAGGGTAGGGCTAGCTTAGGGTTAGATTTAGAGTTAGAGTTAGTGCTAGGGTTTAGGATTATGGTTATGGTCAGGTTTAGAGTTATTGTTAGGGTTAGGGTAGAGTTAAGGTTAGGGTTAATTTAGGGTTAGAGAAAGGGTTAGGTTTAGGTCTGGGTTAGGTGTAGGATGCGGGATAGGGTTAGGGTTAGGGGTTCATGGGAGGGTTAGTGTTAAGTTTCCATTAAGCTGATGTTTTAGGGTGTTACTGTTAGGGCTAGGGTTAGCATTAGGTTTAGGGTCAGGGCTAGAGTTAGGGGATAGTTAAGGGTTAGCTTTACTTTCAGGGTTAGGGTTAGCCTTAGGTTTAGGGTGAAGTTTAGGTTAAGGATGAGGGTTAGGGTTAGGGTTAGGGTTAGGGTTAGGCATTTGGGTTAAGGTTAGGGTTAGGTTTAGGATTAGGCTTAGGGTTAGGGTTAGGTGGTTGGGTTAATGTTAGGGTCAGGTTTAGGGTTAGGTTTAGGGTTGGGTTTATGGTTAGGGCTACGGCTGGGGTAAAGTTTAATTTAAGGGTGAGGGTTGAGCTCAGGGTTAGCGTTAGGGGTTAGGGTTAGAGCTTAGGTTAGGATTAAGTTTAGGGTTAAGGTTAGGTTTAGATTTAGGGTTAGAGTTAGTGTTAGGGTTAAGTCATGTTTAGGTTTAGGGCTAGGTGAAGGTTACAGATAGGGTTAGGTTAAGGGTTGAGGTTAGGTTTAGATGGTAAGATGAGGGTTAGTGCTAGGTTTCCATTTAAGCTGAGTGTGTAGGGTAAGTTTTAGGGTTAGGATTAGGGTTAGAGTTAGAGTTAGGGTCAGGGTTAGTTTTGAGTTTAGAGTTAGGGTTACGTTTATGGTACGGTCAGGGTTAGGGGAGATTTAGTGTTACGTTTAGTTTTAGGGTTAGGGTTACAGAGAAGTTTATGTTAAGCGAGAGGGTTGGGGTTAGGGGTTTGGGTTCAGGTCAGAGTCAGGGTTAGGGTTAGGTTTAGGGTTAGGGTTACGTGTAGTGTTAGTGTTAGTTTTGCTTAGGGTTCGGGTTTGAATGAAGTTAGGGTACGCTTAGCGTTATGCTTAGGGTGAAATGCTGGTTAATGGTGAGGGTTTGGCTTAGGGTTAGGGTTAGAGTTAGGGTCAGTGGTTAGGGTTAGGTTTAGGGTTAAGGTTAGTTTTAGGCTAAGGATTAGGATTAGAGTTAGGGTTAAGGGTTACTGTTTCAGTTAGGTTTAGGTTAAGGTTATAATTAGGGTTAAGTTTAGGGTTAGGGTAAGAGTTAGAGTTACATTTACAGTTAAGGTGAGGGTTTTGGGTAAGTGTTACGGTTAAGGTTAGGGTTAGGGCTAGGGTTAGGGTTAGAGTTAGGGTTAAGGGTTAGGGTTAGGTTTAAGATTATGGTAGGCTTAAAGATAGGGTTGAGGTTAGGTTAGGGTTAGGGTCAGGGTTAGAATTAGAATTAGGTTTAGGGCGAGGATTAGGGTCAGAGTTATTGTAAGGGTTAGGTTTCGGGTTACAGGTGGGCCAAGGTTAAGGTGAGGGTTAGGTTTATGGGTAGGGTTAGGGTTAAAGTCAGGGTGAGTTTTAGGTTAGGGATAGTGTGAAGTTTAAGATAGGGTGAGGGTTAGGGTTATGGCTAAGGTTTGGGCTTGTTTTCAGGTTAGTGTTAAGGTTATGTTTAGGGTTAGGGTTACGTTCAGGGGTTGTGTTCAGTTTTAGGGTTAGGGTTAGATTTAAGGTTAGGGTTAAGTTTAGTGTTACGTTTAGGGTTAGGGTCATGATTGTCTTAGGCTTTGTGGTTGGGGTGAGGGTTAGTTTTAAGGTTAGGGTTGGGTAGGGTTAGGATTATCCTTATGATAAGGCGTTAGGGGTTAGAGGTGTAGTTTAGGGTTAGGGTTTGGGTGAGGGTTCCAGTTAGGCCTTGTGGTTCTGGTCATGGTTAGTTTTGGTTTAGGGTAAGGGTTAGGTTCATGATTCGGTTTCGGGTTAGTGTTAGAGTTAGGGTTAAGGTTTTTGCTAGGCTTTGGCGTTAGCGTTAGGATTTGTGTTAGGGTTAGGTTTATCATTAGGGCTCAGGGGTTTCAGGTTAATGTTAGGGTTAGGGTTAGGGATAGCATTAGGGTTAGGGTTTTGGGATACGGTTAGGATTTAGGGTGAGGGTTACGCTTAGTTTTACAGTTAAGGTGAGGGTTTAGGGTAATTGTTATGATTAGGGTTACAGTCAGAAATAGGGTTTGGTTTAGGATTAGAGTTAGGTGTAGGGTAAGAATTAGGTTTAGGTCCATGTTGAGGGTTAGACTTAGTGTTCTATTTAGGGTAAAGGTTAGGGGTAGGGTTAGGATTAGGTCTAGGGTTAGGATTAGGATTATTTTAGGGTTAGGTTCAGGGCTATTGTAAGTGTTCAGTTTAGGGTTACAGATGGACTAGCGTTATTCTTAGAGTTAGGTTTAAGGTTAGGGTTTGGGTTAGGTCTAGGTTTAGGGTTAAGGTTATGGTTAGTGTTTGGATGAAGTTCAGGATAGGGTGAGGGTTATTTTTATGGTGAGGGCTAGGGTTTGGGTTTGTGTTCAGGTTAGTGTTAAGGATAGGTTTAGGGTTCGGTTAGGGTTAGGCGTTATGTCTAGGGTCAGCGTTAGGTTAGGTTTAGGGTTAGTGTGCAGTTTAGGTTAAGGGTGAGGGTTATGATAAGGGTTAGGATTATAGATGGTGTTAGATGTTAGGTTTAGGGTGTTAGGGTTGGGTTTATGGTTAGGGTAGGTTTAAGTTTAGGTTTAATATTAGGGTTAGGGTTAGATTTGGGTTACTGTTCGTATTAGGGTTAGGGTTAGGGATAAGTTTGGGGCTAGCGTTAGGTTTAGGGTTGGGGATTCGGTTAAGGATTAGGGTGAGGGTTAGGGTTAGGTTTACAGTTAAGGTCAGGGTTTAGGGTAATTGTTATGGTTAGGGCTCGAGTTAGAGTTAGGCTTAGGGTTAGGGTGATGTTTCAGTTAATAGTCACGTTAGAGTTAAAGTTAGAGTAGGGTCAAGTTAGTGTTCGGGTCAGGTATAGAGTTAGGGTTCGGGTAGGGGTAAGGTTAGGGTTAAGGCTAGGTTTACGGTAAAGGGTAGGGCTAGGTTAGTGTTAGGTTTAGAGTTAGAGTTAGTGCTAGGGTTTGGGGTAATGCTTATGGTAAGGTTTAAAGTTATTGTTAGGGTTTGTTAGGTGGTCAGGGTTATGTTTGTTACAGGGTTACGGTTGTATTTTTAGGGGTTTAGAGTTGTGTTTGTTAGGGGCTTAGGGTTGTTTATTAGGGGGTTAGGGTTGTTTTTGTGAGGGGGTTAGTGTCGTTTGTTGTTAGAGGGTTAGGGTTGTTTGTTGTTAGGCAGTTAGCGTTGTTTGTTCTTAGGTGGTTAGTGTTGTTTGTTGTTAGGGGGATAGGGTTTGTTGTTAGGGGTTAGTGTTGTTTGTTTTTAGGGGGTTATTGTTGTTTCGTGTTAGGGGGTTAGTGTTGTTTGTTGTTGGGGGTTAGTGTTGTTTGTTGTTCGGGGGTTAGGTTTGTTTGTTGTTAGGGGGTTAGTTTTGTTTGTTGTTAGGGAGTTAGTGTTGTTTGTTGTTAGGGGGTTAGTGTTGTTTGCTGTTAGGCGTTAGGTTTGTTTGTTATTAGGTGGTTAGTGTTGTTTGTAATTAGGGTGTTCGGGTTGTTTGTTGTTTGTTGGTTAGTGTTGTTTGTTGTGATTACTGTTGTTTGTTGTTAGGGTTTAGGGTTGTTTCTTGTTAGGGAGTCAGTGTTGTTTGTTGTTACGGTGTAAGGGTTGATTGTTGTTAGTGAGTTTGGGTTCTTTGTTGTTAGGGGGTTAGGGTTGTTTGTTGTTACGGGGTTAGGGTTGTTGTTAGGGGGTTAGTGTTGTTTGGTCATAGGGGGTTAGTGTTGTTTGTTTTTAGGGAGTTCGGGTTGTTTCTTGTTTGGGTGTTCGTGTTGTTTTTTGTTAGGGGGTTAGGGTTGTTTGTTCTAAGGGGATTAGTGTTGTTTGTTGTTTGGGGGTTAGGGTTGTTTGTTGTTGGGAGTTATTGTTGTTTGTTCTTAGGGGGTTAATGTATGTTTTTAGGGGTTTAGGGTTGTTTGTTGTTAGGGGGTTAGTGTTGTTTGTTGTTAGGGGGTTAGGGTTGTTTGTTGTTCGGGGGTTAGGGTTGTTTATTGTTAGGGTGTTAGGGCTGTTTCTTGTTAGGAGGTGAGTGTTGTGTCTTTTTATGGCCTTAGTGTTGTTTGTTGTTGGGAGTTAGTGTTGTTTGTTGTTAGTGGGTTAGTGTTGTTTGTTGTTAGGGGGTTAGGGTTGTTTCCTGTTGGGGGTTTGTGTTGTTTGTTGTTAGGGGGTTAGGGTTGTTTGTTGTTAGGGGGTTAGTGTTGTTTGTTGTTAGGGGGATACGGTTTTTTTTTGTTAGGGTGTTAGGGTTGTTTGTTGTTAGGGAGGTAGTTTTGTCTGCTGTTAGGGGGTTAGGGTTGTTTGCTGTTAGGGGGTTAGTGTAGTTTGTTGTTAGGGGGTTAGGTTTGTTTGTTGTTCGGGGAGAGTATTGTTTGTTGTTAGAGATAGGGTTGTTTCTTGTTAGGAGGTTAGTTTTGTTTTTTGGTAGGGGGTTAGTGTTGTTTGTTGTTAGGGGGTTAGTGTTGTTTGTTTTTAGGGATTTAGGGTTGTTTGTTTTTAGGCGGTTAAGGTTGTTTGTTGTTGGGGGTTAGGGTTGTTTGTTCTTAGGTGGATAGTGTTGTTGTTAGGGGGTTAGTGTTGTTTTTTGTTAGGGGGTTAGGGTTGTTTGTTGTTAGAGGGTTAGGGTTGTTTGTTGCTAGGCGGTTAGCGTTGTTTGTTGTTAGGGGGCTAGGGTTGTTTGTTGTTAGGGGGATAAGGTTGTTTGTTGTTAGGGGTTAGTGTTGTTTGTTGTTAGGCGTTAGGATTGTTTGTTGTTAGGGGGTTAGGGTTGTTGTTAGGGGGTTAGGGTTGTTTCTTGTTAGGGGGTTAGTGTTGTTTCTTCTTAAGGGGTTAGTGTTGTTTGTAGTTAGGGGGTTAGGGTTTTTTCTGGTTAGGGGGTTAGTGTTGTTCACTGTTAGGGGATTAGTGTTGTTTGTTTTTGGGGGTAAGGGTTGTTTGGTGTTAGGGGGTTAGTGTTGTTTTTTGTTAGGGGGTTAGGTTTGTTTGTTTTTCGGGGGATAGTATTGTTTGTTGTTAGGGCTATACGGTTGTTTCTTGTTAGGGGTTAGTTTTGTTTGTTGTTAGGGTGTTAGTGTTTTTTTTTACGGGTTTAGTGTTCTTTGTTTTTAGGCGGTTAGTGTTATTTGTTGTTAGCGGTTTAAGGTTGTTTGTTGTTAGCTGGATAGTGTTGTTTGTTGTTAGGGGGTTAGTGTTGTTTGCTGTTAGGGGGTTAGTGTTGTTTTTTGTTAGGGGGTTAGGGTTGTTTGTTGTTAGAGGGTTAGAGTTGATTGTTGTTGGGCAGTTAGCCTTGTTTGTTGTTAGGTGGTTAGGGTTGTTTGTTGTTAGGGGGATAGGGTTGTTTGTTTTTACGGGTTAGTGTTGTTTGTTGTTAGGCGTTAGGGTTGTTTGTTGTTAGGGGGTTTGTGTTGTTTGTTTTTAGGGAGTTAGGATTGTTTCTTGTTAAGGGGTGAGTGTTGTTTGTTGTTAGGGGGTTAGTGTTGTTTGTTCTTAGAGGGTTAGTGTTGTTTGTTGTTGGGGTTAGTGTATTTGTTTTTAGGGGTTTAGGGTTGTTTTTTGTTTGGGGGTTCGTGTTGTTTGTTGTTAGGGGGTTAAGGTTGTTGTTAGGGGATTAGTTTTGTTTGTTGCTAGGGGGTTAGTGTTGTTTGTTCTTGGGGGTTTGTATTGTTAGTTGTCAGGGGGTTAGTGTTGTTTGTTCTTAGGGGGTTAGGGTTGTTTGTTGTTAGGGGGTTAGGGTTGTTTCTTGTTAGGGGGTTAGTGTTGTTTGTTGTTAAGGGGTTAGTGTTGTTTGTTGTTAGGGGTTTACTGTTGTTTGTTTTTATGGTCTTAGGGTTGTTTGTTGTTAGGGGGTTAGTTTTGTTTGTTGATAGGGAGTTAGGGTTGTTTGTTGTTAGGGGGTGGGTGTTGTTTGTTCTTAGGGGGTTACTGTTGTTTGATGTTAGGGGATTAGGGTTGTTCGTTGTTAGGGGGTTAGTGTTGTTTCTTGTTAGGGGGTGAGTGTGGTTTCTCTTTAGGGGGTTTGTGTTGTTTGTTGTTAGAGGGTTAGTGTTGTTTGTTGTTGGGGGTTTAGGGTTTTTTGTTGTTAGGAGGTTAGGATTGTTTCTTGTTGGTGGGTTAGGGTTGTTTGTTGTTAGGGGTTTAGGGTTGTTTGTTGTTAGCGGGTTAGTGTTGTTTCGTCTTAGGGCGTTAGTGTTGTTTGTTTTTAGGGGGTTCGGGTTGTTTCTTGTTTGGGTGTTCATGTTGTTTTTTGTTTGGGGGTTAGGGTTGTTTGTTTTAGGGGGATTAGTGTTGTTTGTTGTTGGGGGTTAGGGTTGTTTGTTGTTGGGAGTTATTGTTGTTTGTTGTTAGGGGGTTAGTCTTTTTTGTTTTTAGGGGTTTAGGGTTGTTTGTTGTTAGGGGGTTAGTGTTGTTTGTTGTTAGGGGGTTAGGGTTGTTTCTTGCTGGGGGGTTAGTGTTGTTTGCTGTTAGGGTGTTAGGGTTGTTTCTTGTTAGGGGGTGGGTTTTGTTTGTTGTTAAGGGGTTAGTGTTGTTTGTTGTTGGGACTTAGTGTTGTTTGTTGTTAGTGGGTTAGTGTTGGTTGTTGTTAGGGGGTTAGTGTTGTTTATTGTTAGGGGGTTAGGGTTGTTTGTTGTTACGGGGTTAGTGTTGTTTCTTGTTAGGGAGTTAGTGTTGTTTGTAGTTAGGGGGATAGGGTTGTTTGTTGTTAGTGTGTTAGTGTTGTTTTTTGTTAGGAGGTTAGTGTTGTTTGTTGTTAGGGGGTTAGTGTTGTTTCTTGTGAGGGTGTTAGTGTTGTTTGTTGTTACGGGGTTAGGGTTGTTTGTTGTTAGTGGGTTAGGGTTCTTTGTTTTTAGTGGGTTAGTGTTCTTTGTTGTTAGGGGGTTGGTGTTGTTTTATATTAGGGGGATAGGGTTGTTTGTTGTTAGGGGGTTAGGGTTGTTTCTTGTTAGGGGGTCAGTGTTGTTTGTTGTTAGGGGGTTAGTGTTGTTTGTTGTTAGAGGGTTAGTGTTGTTTTTTGTTAGGGGTTTAGAGTTGTTTGTTGTTTGGGGGTTTGGGTTGTTTGTTGTTACCGGGTTAGTGTTGTTTGTTGTTAGTGGGTAGGTTTGTTTGTTGTTAGGGGGTTAGTGTTGTTTGTTGTTAGGGTGTTAGTGTTTGTTGTTGGGGGTTAGTGTTGTTTGCTGTTAGGGGGTTTGTGTTGTTTGGTGTTAGTGGGTTAGGGTTTTTTGTTGTTAGGGGGTTAGTGTTGTTTCTTGTTAGGGGGTGAGTGTTGTTTGTTTTTAGGGGTTAGTGTTGTTTGTTGTTAGGGGTTTAGGGTTGTTTGTTGTTAGGGGGTTAGGATTTTTTGTTTTTAGGGGTTTAGGTTTGTTTGTTGTTAGGTGGTTACTGTTGTTTGTTCTTAGGGGGTTAGTGGTGTTTGTTGTTAGGGGGTTAGTGTTTTTTGTTGTTAGTGGGTTAGGATTGTTTGTTGTTAGGGAGTTCGGGTTGTTTGTTGTTACGGAGTTAGGGTTGTTTGTTTTTAGGGGGTTCGTGTTGTTTGTTGTTAAGGGGTTAGTGTTGTTTGTTGTTAGGGGTTAGGGTTGTTTTTTGTCAGGGGGTTAGGGTTGTTTGTTAGGGGGTTATGCTTGTTTGTGAGGGGGTTACGGTTGTTACTGTTAGGGGGTTAGGGTTGTTTGTTGTTAGGGGGTTAGGGTTGTTTGTTGTTACGGGGTTAGGCTTGTTTGTTGTTAGTGGGTTAGGGTTGTTTCTTGTTAGGGGCTTAGTGTTGTTTGTTGTTAGGGTGTTAGGGTTGTTTCTTGTTAGGGGTTCGTTTTGTTTCTTGTTAGTGTTGTTTATTGTTAGGGGTTTAGTGTTGTTTGTTGTTAGGGGTTTAGGATTGTTTGTTGTTAGGGGGTTACGGTTGTTTGTTGTTAGGGGTTTTGTGTTGTTTGTTGTTAGGGGGTTTGGTTTTTTGTTGTTAGGGGTTAGGGTTGTTTGTTGTTAGGGTGTTAGGGTTGTTAGGGGTTTGGGTTTTTTTGTTAGGGGTTTGCGTTGTTTGTTACGGGTTTATGGTTGTTTTGTTGGGGGTTAGTGTTGTTTGTTGTTAGGGGGTTAGGGTTGTTTGTTGTTAGGGGTTAGTGTTGTTTGTTGTTAGTGGGTTAGGGCTTTTTGTTGTTAGGGGGTTAGTGTTGTTTGTTGTTAGGGGGTTAGGGGTGTTTTTACGTGGTTAGGGTTGTTTTTGTTAGGGGGTTAGGGTATTTTTTTAGGGGGTTAGGTTGTTTTTGTTAGGGGGTTAGTGTTGTTTGTTAGAGATTTAGGGTTTCTTGTTAGGGGGTTAGGGTTGTTTGTTAGGGGTTTCGGGTTGTTTGTTGTTAGGGGGTTAGGGTTGTTTCTTCTTAGGGCTTTAGAGTTGTTTGTTTTTAGGGGTTAGTGTTGTTTGTTTTTAGGGGGTTAGAGTTGTTTGTTAGGGGGTTATCGTTGTTTGTTTTTAGGGGGATAGGGTTGATTGATTTTAGGGGGTTAGGTTTGTGTTTGTTAGGGGGTTAGTGTTTTTTGTTAGTATGTTCTGGTTGTGTTTCTAAGGGGTTAGTGTCGTTTTTGTTTGGGGGTTAGGGTTGTTTGTTGTTAGTGGGTTCGGGTTGTTTGTTGTTAGGGGTTTGGGGTTGTTTGTTGTTAGTGGTTAGTTTTGTTTCTTGTTGGGGGTTAGGGTTTTTTGTTGTTAGGGGGTTAGGGTTGTTTGTTAGGTGGTTAGGGTTGCTTTTTTAGGGGGTTAGTGTATTTTTTAGGGGGTTAAGGTTGTTTTTGTTAAGGGATTAGGGTTGTTTGTTGGAGGGTTACAGTTTCTTGTTGTTAGGGTTTTAGGGTTGTTTGTTAGGGGTTTCGGGTTGTTTGTTGTTGGGGGTTAGGGTTGTTTGTTAGGGGGTTAGGTTTGTTTTTCCTTTTTCCCTCCCTTTTTCATTGCCTTTTTGCCGTTTTGTCTTGCCTTTTGACTTTTTTGCTCTTTTCTTTTTTTCCTTCTGCCTTATCTTGTCTTTTGTCCTTTTGCCTTCCTTTTTGCCTTCCCTTTTTCATTTTTACTTTTTTGCCTTTTTACCTTTGTTTCCCTTCTGTTTTTGCCTTTTTGTTGCCTTATTCCCTTGTGTTTTTGGAGATTTTTGCCTTTTTTCCTTCCCTTTTTTCCATTTTAAATTTGACTTATCTCTTCCTTTTTGCATTGCCTTTTGCATTTTTCGTTTGCCTTTAGCCTTTATTCCTTCTTTTTATTGCTTTTTTGCCCTTTTACTTTTTTACCTTTTTGCCTTTTTCCTTCCCTTGCCTTGCTTTGCTTTGTGTTTCTCTTTTTGTCTTGCATTGTGTTTTTGCCTTTTTGCCTCGACTTCTCTTTTGACTTCTTGACTTTTTGCCTTGTTTTTGCCTTTTTCCCTTGTCTTTTTGCCTTTTTCCTTTTTTGCCTTTCCTTTTTGCCTTGACTTTTTCCCTTTTAAGCTTGACTTTTTCATTGCCTTTTTGCCTTTATGACTTGCCTTTTTGCCTTTTTACCAGTTTGCCTTCCCTTTTTCGTTTTTACTGTATCACCTAGCCATTTTGCATTTTTGTCTCGCCTTTTTCCTTCTCTGTTTTTGCCTTGCATTTAACCTTTTTGCGTTGTCTTTTGACTTTTTTCCTCTGCCTTTTTTCTGTTTGCATTATCTTTTTGTCTTTTTGTCCTTTTGCCTTGCCTTTTTGGCTTTACCTCTTTGCCTTGTTTTTTTCCCTTTTTGTCTTGCCTTTTTGCCTCAGTTTATTCCCTTTTTTGCTGCCCGTTTTAGCTTTTTGCTTGTGTTTTTGACTTTTTCCCCATTTGTCTTTTTTCCTTTTTGTGTTATCTTTTTGCCTTTTTGTCCTTTTTCCTTGCCTTTTTGCCTTGCATTTTTTCCTTTTTTGCCTTTCCTTCTTCCTTGCCTTTATTTCTTTTTGCTTTTTTCCCTTTTTACCTGCCTTGTATTGCCTTTTTGCCTTTCCTTTTTGCCTTTTTTCTTTTTCCCTTGTCTTTTTGTTTTTTTCCTTGCCTTTTTTCCATTTTAACTTTTGCCTTATCTCTTTTCCTTTTGCATTTTTGCATTGCCTTTTTACCTTTTTGTTCTGCCTTTTAGACTTTATTCCTTTCCTTGCATTGCCTTTTTGCATTTTAGTTTTTCATCTTTTTCCTCTCCTTGCCTTGCATTTTTACCTTTTTGTCTTGCCTTTTGTTTTTGCCTTTTTGTCTTGACTTGCCTTCTGACTTTTTTCCTTTTTTCTTGTCTTTTTGCCTTTTTCCCTTTCCTTTTTGCCTTTTGTCTTGCCTTTTTCCCTTGCCTTTTTGATTGCTTTTTTGCCATTATGATTTGCCTTTTTGCCTTTTACCGTATTGTCTTCACTTTTTGCCTTTTCGTTTTCCCTTTTTGCTTTATCCCTTTTTGCGTTGCATTTTCCCTTTTTGCCTTGCCTTTCAACTTTTTGTCTCTTTGCCTTTTTTCCTTTCTGTCCCTTTGCCTTGCCTTTTTTCTTTTTTCCTTCTCTTCTTCCTTTTTTGCCTTTTTACCTTGCGTTGACATTTTATCTTTTTTCTTTGCCTTTTTTACTGATCTTTTTAGATTTTTGCCTTTTCTCCTTTCCTTTTTGCCTTTTTTCTTGCCTTATTGCCTTGAATTTTTCTCTTCTTACCTTGCCTTTTTTCATTGCTTTTTGCCTTTAGGATTTGCCTTTTTACCAGTTTGCCTTCCTTTTTTTTTCTTTTTACTGTATTACCTTGCCTTTTTGCCTTTTTCCCTTTATGCCTTGCATTTTACCTTTTTGCCTTGGCTTTTGACTTTTTGCCTCTTTGTCTTTTTTCCTTCCTTCCCTTTTTTCTTTTGGCTTTTTTGTCTTTTTACCTTGCCTTTTCCCTTGTCTTTTGGCTTTTTGCCTTTTTTCCTTGTCTTTTTCCCTTTTGATCTTTTTTACCTTCTTGCTTTTTTCCTTGCCTTGCCTTGCTTTGCATTTTTGCCTTTTTGCCTTGACCTGCTTTTTCACTTTTGCCTTTTACCTTGTCTTTTTGCCTTTTTCCCTTTTCTTTTTTCCTTTTGTCTTGCCGTTTTGCCTTGACTTTTTGCCTTCTTGCCTTGCCTTTTTCGTTGCCTTTATGACTTGCCTTTTTGCCTTTTTACCGGTTTGCCTTCCCTTTTTCCTTTTTTCTTGCCTTTTTGCCTTTTTTGCTTCCATTTTACCTTTTTGCCTTGACTTTCTGTCTCTTTGTCTTTTGCCTCGTTTTTGCCTTTTTGTCCTTTTGCCTTGCCTTTTTGCCTTGTCTTTATTCCTTTTTGCCTTTTTTCTTTTCGCCCTGCCTTTTTTTCCTTTTTGCCTTACACTTCTCCTTTTTTTTTTTTTTTTTTTTTTTGCCCTTTTATGTTACCTTTTTGCCTTGATTTTTTCTGTTCTGTTTTTGGCTTTTTACGTCTTTTCCATCTTGACTTTGCCTTATCTCTTTTCCTTTTTGCATTTTTGCATTGCCTTTTTGCTTTCCCTTTTACCCTTTATTCCTTTCCTTGCATTGCCTTTTTGACTTGACCTTTTTAACTTTCTGCCTTTTTCCTTGCCTTGCCTTTAATTTTTGCCTTGCCTTGCCTTTTGAGTTTTTGCCTTGGCTTGTATTTTTGCCTTTTTGCCTTGACTTGCCTTTGACATTTTGCCTTTTTTACGTTTTGCATTGTCTTTTTGCCTTGCCTTTTCCCCTTTTTGCCTTTTTCAGTTGTCTTTTGGTGTTTTGCCTTTTTTCCTTGGTTTTTTCCATTTCTACTTTTACCTTATCTCTTTTCCTTTTTGCCGTTTTGCATTGCTTTGTTACGTTTTGCTTTGCCTTTTAGCCTTTTTGCCATTCCTTTTATTGCCTTTTTGCCATTCCTTTTATTGCCTTTTTGCCTTTCTGCCTTTTTCCTTGCCATGCCTTGTGTTTTTTCCTTTTTACCTTGCCTTGCATTTTTGCCTTGTCTTTCCTTTTAACCTTTTGACTTCTCTTTTTGCTTTATTCACGTTTTGCATTGACTTTTTGCCTTTAGGTCTTTATGCCTTGCATTTTTGCATTTGTGCCTTGCCTTGCCTTGCCTTACCTTTTTGCCCTTTAGTCTTTTTGCCTTGGCTACCCTTGCCTATTTCCCTTTTTTCCTTTCCTTTCCTTGCCTTTTTCCTAGCCTTTTCCTGCCTTTACCTTTTTGTCTTCTCTTGGCTAGGCTTTTTGCCTATTTGCCTTGCCTTTTTGCCTTGCTTTGCTGATTTGCCTTTTTCCTTGCCTTTCCTTGCCTTCCATTTTTGTCTTTTTCCTTGCCTTGCCATACGTTTTTCCCTGGCCTTTTTGCCTCTTTTTCTTGCTTTGCTTTTTGCCTTGCCTTTTTCCCTTTTCTCCTTGCCTTTTTGCATTTTGCCTTTTTGCCTCGCCCTTTTGCTTTTCCTTGACTTGTCTTTTTGCCCTCATGCCTTGCCTTTTGGCGTTTTTACCTTATAGCTTGCCCTTTTGCCTTTTTACCTTATGGCCTTGCCTTTTCATCTTGCCTTTTTGGCTTTTTTGCCTTTTTGCCTTGCTTTGCCTTGCATTTTTGCCTTTTTGCCTTCCCATTTCCCTTGCTTTTTAGCTTTTTGCATTGTCTTTTTTGACTTTTTGCCTCTTTGCCTTTTTCCCTTTTGCCTTATCTTATAGCCTTTTACCATTTTGCCTTGCCTTTTTGCCTTTTTTCGTTTTTTCCTTGCCTTCTTGCCTTTTTCGTTTTGCCTTGCCTTTTTCCCTTTTACTTTTTTTTATTTTTACCTTGCCTGCCTTGCCTGTTTGCCTTGCCTTTCTCCCTCGTCTTTTTGGATTTTGGCCTTTTTTCCATTTTTACTTTTGCCTTGTCTTTTTTCCTCTTTGCATTGCCTTTTTGCCTTTTTGCTTTGCCTTTTAGCCTTTATTCCTTTCCTTGCATTGCCTTTTTTGCTATAGACTTTTTTACCTTTTTCCTTGCCTTGCCTTGGTTTGCTTTTATGCCCCTTTGCCTTGCCTTCTGTTTTTGCCTTGACTTGCCTTTTGTCTTTTTGCCTTGTCTTTTTGCCTTTTTCCCTTGTTATTTTGCCTTTTTCCGTTTTTGCCTTTTCTTTTTGCCTTTTGTCTTGCCTTTTTGAGGCGACTTTTTCCCTTTTTGCCTTGCCTTTTTCCTTGCCTTATGACCTTTTTATCAGTTTTTCTTCCCTTTTTGGCTTTTTACCATATTGCCTTGCCTTTTTGTGTTTTTCCCTTTTTGCCTTGCCTTTCGACTTTTTGCCTCTTTTCCTTTTGCCTTTTCATGCTTTTGCCTTTTTGCCTTGCTTTTTCACAGTTTGCCTTCCCTTTTTCCCTTCCATTTTAGCTTTTTGCCTTGTCTTCTTGACTTTTTCCATTTTTTTCTTTTTTCCTTTTGCCTTCTCTTTTTGCCTTTTTATCCTTTTCCCTGCCCTTTTTGCCATTTTTCCTTGCCTGTATTCCTTTTTGTCCTGTCTTTTTGCCTAAGTTATTATTTTTTAATAATTTTTATTGTGCTTTAAGTGAAAGTTTACAAATCCAGTCATTCTGTCACATATAAGCTTATATACACCTTACTACATACTCCCATTTTCTCTCCCCTTAATGAGTCGGCCTGCTCCCTTCTTCCAGTCTCTCGTTTTGTGACAGTTTTGCCAGTTTCTATCCCTCTCTACCCTCCCATATCCCCTCCAGAAAGGAGATGCCAATACAGTCTCACGTGTCCACCTGATACAAGTATCTCAGTGTTCTTCAGAATCTCTCTCCAGCCCATTGCCCAGTCCCTTCCACGTCTCATGAGTAGTCTTCGGGAATGATTCCTGTCCTGGGACAACAGAAGTTTTGGGGACCATGACAGCCGGGATTCTTCTAGTCTTGGCCAGACCATTAAGTCTGGTCTTTTTATGAGAATTTGGGGTCTGCATCCCACTGTTCCGCTGCTCCCTCAGGAGTTCTCTCTTGTGTTCCCTGTCAGGGCAGTCATCGGTTGTGGCCGGGCACCATTTAGTTCTGGGCTCAGGATGATGTAAGTCTCTAGTTCATGTGGCCCTTTCTGTCTCTTGGGTTCATAGTTACCGTGTGACCTTGTTGTTCTTCATTCTCCTTTGATCCAGATGGGTTGACACCAGTTGATACATCTTAGATGGCCGCTTGTTAGCATTTCAGCCCCCAGAAGCCACACTTCAAAGTGGGATGCAGAATGTTTTCATAATAGAAATGCCAAATGACTTACAAGTCCCCTTATGCCATAGTCCCCAAACCCCCGCCCTTGCTCCACTGACCTTTGAAGCATTCTGTTTATCCTGGAAACTTCTTTGCTTTTGGCCAATTGAGCTGGCCTTCCCTGTACTGAGTATTGTCCTTCCCTTCACCTAATATAGTTCTTATCTACTAACTAATCAGTAAATAACCGTCTTCCACCCTCCCTCCCTCCCCCCTTGTAACCACAAAAGAATGTGTTCTCAGTTTATACTATTTCTCAAGAACTTATAGTACTGGTCTTATACAATATTTGTCCTTTGGCATCTGATTATTTTCACTCAGCATAATGCCTTCCAGGTTCCTCCATGTTATGAAGTGTTTCATAAATTCGTCACTGTTCTTTATCGATGCGTAGTATTCCATTGTGTGAATACACCACAATTTATTTAACCATTCTTCTGTTGATGGACACCTTGGTTGCTTCCAGGTTTTTGCTATTCTAACAGTGCTGCAATAAACATGTGTGCGCATATATCTGTTCTTGTAAAGAATCTAGGATATATTCCGAGGAGTGGGATTTCTGGGTTGTATGGTAGTTCTATTTCTAACTTTTTAAGAAAACGCCAGATAGATTTCCAAAGTGGTTGTACCATTTTACATTCCCACCAGCAGTGTATAAGTGTTCCAATCTCTCCGCAGCCCCTCCAACGTATTTATTATTTTGTGTTTTTTGGATTAATGCCAGCCTTGTTGGAGTGAGCTGGAATCTCATCGTAGTTTTAATTTGCATTTCTCTAATTTTTTTTTAATGGCTAATGATCGAGAGCATTTTCTCATGTATCTGTTAGCCGCCTGAATATCTTCTTTAGTGAAGTGCGTGTTCATATCCTTTGCCCACTTTTTGATTGGGTTGTTTGTCTTTTGTGGTTGAGGTTTAACAGAATCATATAGATTTTAGAGATCAGGAGCTGATCGGAGATGTCATAGCTGAAAATTCTTCCCCAATCTGTAGGTGGTCGTTTTCCTCTTTCGGTGAAGTCTTTAGATGAGCATAGGTGTTTGATTTTTAGGAGCTCCCAGTTATATGGTTTCTCTTCATCATTTTTGGTAATGTTTTGTATTCTGTTTATGCCCTGTATTAGGGCTCCTAGGGTTGATCCTATTTTTTCTTCCATGACCTTTATCGTTTTAGTCTTTATGTTTAGGTCTTTGATCCACTTGTAGTTAGTTTCTGTGCATGGTGTGAGGTATGGGTCCTGTTTCATTTTTTTACAAATGGATATCCCAGTTATGGCAGCACCATTTGTTAAAAAGATTATCTTTTCCCCAATTTACTGACACTGAGCCTTTGTGAAATATCAGCTGCTCATATGTGGATGGATTTCTATCTGGGTTCTCAATTCTGTTCCATTGGTCTATGTGCCTGTTGTACCAATTCCAGGCTGTTTTGACTACTGTGGCTGTACAATAGGTTCTAAAATCAGGTAGAGTGAGGCCTCCCACTTTCTTCTTTTTCAGTAATGCTTTACTTATCCGGGAATTCTTTCCCTTCCATATGAAGTTGGTGATTTGTTTCTCCATCACTTTAAAAAATGTCATTGGAATTTGGATTGGAAGTGCATTGTATGTATAGATGGCTTTTGGTAGAATAGACATTTTTACTATGTTAAGTCTTCCTATCCATGAGAAAGGTATGTTTTCCCACTTAGGTAGGTCCCTTTTAGTTTCTTGCACTAGTACTTTGTAGTTTTCTTTGTATAGGTCTTTTACATCTTTGGTAAGATTTATTCCTAAGTATTTTATCTTCTTGGGGGCTACTGTGAATGGTATTGATTTGGTGATTTCCTCTTCGATGTTCTTTTTGTTGATGTAGAGGAATCCAAGTGATTTTTGTATGTTTATCTTGTAACCTGAGACTCTGTCGAACTCTTCTATTAGTTTCAGTAGTTTTCTGGAGGATTCCTTAGGGTTTTCTGTGTATAAGATCATGTCATCTGCAAATAGATATAATTTTACTTTTTCCTTGCCAATCCGGATGCCCTTTATTTCTTGGTCTAGCCTAATTGCTCTGGCTAGGACCTCTAGCACAATGTTGAATAAGAGCGGTGATAAAGGGCATCCTTGTCTAGTTCCCGTTCTCAAGGGAAATGCTTTCAGGCTCTCTCCATTTAGAATGATGTTGGCTGTTGGCTTTGTATAGATGCCCTTTATTATGTTGAGGAATTTTCCTTCCATTCCTATTTTGCTGAGAGTTTTTATCATGAATGGGTGTTGGACTTTGTCAAATGCTTTTTCTGCATCAGTTGATGAGATCATGCGGTTTTTGTCCTTTGTTTTATTTATATGGTGGATTACATTAATGGTTTTTCTAATATTAAACCAAACTTGCGTAAAAAAATAATAAATCCCACTTGGTAGTGGTGAATTATTTTTTTGATATGTTGTTGAATTCTATTGGGTAGAATGTTGTTGATAATTTTTGCAGGTATGTTCATGAGGGATATAGGTTTGTAATTTTCTTTTTTTGTGGTGTCTTTACCTGGTTTTGGTATCAGGTATATGGTGGCTTCATAGAATGAGTTAGGTGGTATTCTATCATTTTCTATGCTTTGAAATACCTTTAGTAGTAGTGGTGTTAACTCTGAAGGTTTGGTAGAACTCTGCAGTGAAGCCATCTGGGCTAGGGATTTTTTTATTGGGAGTTTTTTGATTACCTTATCAATCTCTTTTTTTGTTATGGGTATTTAGTTGTTCTACTTCTGATTGTGTTAGTTTAGGTCGGTAGTGTTTTTCTAGGAATTCATCCATTTCTTCTAGGTTTGCAAATTTGTTAGAGTACAATTTTTCATAATAATCTGATATGATTCTTTTAATTTCACTTGGGTCTGTTGTGATATGGCCCATCTCGTCTCTTATTTGGGTTATTTGTTTCCTTTCCTGTATTTCTTTAGTCAGTCTAGCCAATGGTTTATCAATTTTGTTAATTTTTTCAAAGAACCAACTTTTGACATTGTTAATTCTTTCAATTGTTTTTCTGTTCTCTATTTCATTTAGTTCAGCTCTAATTTTTATTGTGTGTTTTCTTCTGGTGCCTGATGGATTCTTTTGTTGCTCGCTTTCTATTTGTTCAAGTTGTAGGGACAGTTCTCTGATTTTGGCTCTTTCTTCTTTTTGTATGTGTGCATTTATCGATATAAATTGACCTCTGAGCACTGCTTTTGCTGTGTCCCAGAGGGTCTAATAGGAAGTGTTTTCATTCTCATTGGATTCTTTGAATTTCTTTATTCCTTCCTTAATGTCTTCTATAATCCAGTCTTTTTTGAGCAGGGTATTGTTCAGTTTCCAAGTATTTGATTTCTTTTCCCTGATTTTTTCTGTTATCGATTTCCACTTTTATAGCTTTGTGGTCTGAGAAGATGCTTTGTAATATTTTGATGTTTTGGATTCTGCAAAGGTTTGTTTTATGACCTAATATGTGATCTATTCTAGAGAATGTTCCATGTGCACTAGGAAAAAAAGTATATTTTGCAGCTGTTGGGTGGAGTGTTCTGTATAGGTCTATGAGGTCAAGTTGGTTGATTGTAGCAATTAGGTCTCCCGTGTCTCTGTTGAGCTTCTTACTGGATGTCCTATCCGTCACTGAAAGTGGTGTGTTGAAGTCTCCGACTATAATTGTGGAGGTGTCTATCTCACTTTTCAGTCCTGTTAAAGTTTGTTTTATGTATCTTGCAGCCCTGTCATTGGGTGCATAAATATTTAATATGGTTATATCTTCCTGGTCAATTGTCCCTTTAATCATTATGTAGTGTCCTCTTTTATCCTTTGTGGTGGATTTAACTTTGAAGTCTATTTTGTCAGAAATTAATTTTGCTACTTCTCTTTTTTGATTGTTGTTTGCTTGATATATTTTTTCCTTCCTTTGAGTTTTAGTTTGTGTGTGTCTCTAAGTCTAAGTTGTGTCTCTTGTAGGCAGCATATAGACGGATCGTGTTTCTTTATCCAGTGTGAGACTCTCTGTCTCTTTATTGGTGCATTTAGTCCATTTACATTCAGTGTATTTATAGACAAGAATGTGTTTAGTGCTGTCATTTGATGACTTTTTTTGTGTGTTGTTGACAATTTCATTTTTCCACTTACTTTTATGTGTTGAGAGGTTTTTCTTTGTAAATTGTGTGTTCCTCATTTTCATAGTAGTCGAATTTATGTTAGCTGAGTTGTTATGTTTTTCTTAGTTTTTATTTTGAGTTATGGAATTGTTAGACCTCTTTGTGGTTACCTTAATATTTACCCCTATTTTTCTAAGTAAAAACCTAACTCGTATCGTCCTACATCGCCTTGTTTTCCTCTCCATATGGCAGTTCTGTGTCTCCTGTATTTAGTCCCTCTTTTTGATTATTGTGATCTTTTACATAATGACTTCAATGATTCCCTGTTTTGGGCATTTTTTTCTTTTTAAAATGAATCTTAATTTGTTTTTGTGATTTCCGTATTTGAGTTGATATCAGGATATTCTGTTCTGAGTCTTTGTGTTGTGTTGTTATCTGATGTTATTCATTTTCTGACCAATTTCCTTTATTTTTTGGTTTTGTTTTTGCAACTTCTGTAAGCTTGTGTTTATCTGTAAATGTTTTAATTTCACCTTCATATTTTAGAGAGAGTTTTGCTGGATAAATGATCCTTGGCTGGCAGTTTTTCTCCTTCAGTGCTCTATATACGTCATCCCATTGCCTTCTTGACTGCATAGTTTCTGCTGAGTAGTCTGAACTTATTCTTATTGATTCTCCTTTGTAGGAGACCTTTCTTTTATCCCTGGCTGCTTTTAAAATTTTCTCTTTATCTTTGGTTTTGGCAAGTTTGATGATAATATGTCTTGGTGTTTTTCTTTTTGGATCAATCTTAAATGGGGTTCGATGAGCATCTTGGATAGATATCCTTTTGTCTTTCATGATGTCAGGGAAGTTTTCTGCCAACAGATCTTCAACTATTCTCTCTGTATTTTCTGTTTTTTCCTTGCCTTTTTCCTTTTTGCCTTTTTTACCTTGCCTTGCATTTTTGCCTTTTTACCTTCCCTTTTGAGCTGTTTGCCTTGCTTTTTAACTTTTGGAATTGTCTTTTTGACTTTTTGTCTCTTTGCCTTTTTCCTTTTGCCTTATCTCATGGCCTTTTACCCTTTTGCCTTGCCTTTTTGCCTTTTTTCTTTTTGTCTTGCCTTTTGCCTTTTTGCTTTTTTGCCTTTTTACCTTGCCTTGCCTTTTTGCCATGACTTTTTCCCTTGTCTTTTTGGATTTTTGCCTATTTTCCTTGCCTTTTTTCCATTTTTGCTTTTGCCTTATCTTTTTTTCTTTTTGTATTTTTGCATTGCCTTTTTGCCTTTTTGCTTTGCCTTTTAGCCTTTATTCCTTTCCTTGCATTGCTTTTTTGCCTTTTTGCCTTTTTACTTTTTTACCTTTTTCCTTGCCTTGCTTTGCGTTTTTCCCTTTTTGACTTACCTTCTGTTTTTGCCTTGACTTGCCTTTTGATTTTTTGGCTTTTTGCCCTGTCTTTTTCATTTTTGCCTTTTGTCTTGCCTTTTTCACTTTTTACCTTCCTTTTTTGCTGCCTCTTTGCCTTTATGACTTGCCTTTTTGCCTTTTTACTGTATTGCCTTGCCTTTTTGCATTTTTCCCCTGTTTTTTACCTTTTTGTCTTGCCTTTTGAGTTTTTGCTTCTTTGCCTTTTTTCTTTTGCCTTGCCTTTTTGGTTTTTTTTCCTTTTTGCCTTGCCTTTTTCAATTTTTGCCTTGCCTTTTTGCATTCCGTTTTAGCTTTTTGCCTTGTCTTTTTTACTTTTTTCCTCTTTGCCTTTTTTCCTTTTTGCCTCTTGCCTTATCTTTTTGCCTTTTTGCCCATTTGCCTTGCCTTTTTTCCTTTTTTCCTTTCCTTTATTTTTTGCCTACCTTTTTGCCTTTTTTCTTTTTCCCTTGCCTTTTTTCCTTTTTGCTTTTTTGCGTTGCCTTTTTCCCTTGTCTTTTTGACTTTGTTCTTGCCTTTTTGCCTTGCCTTTTGCCTTCATGTCTTGCCTTTTTGCCAGTTTGCCTTACCTTTTTGCCTGGCCTTGCCTTTTAGTCTTTTTGCCTTGCCTTGTTTTTTTTCCTTTTTGCTTTGCCTTTTTGCCTTGCCTTTTTCCCTTTTTCCTTGTCTTTTTGACTCTTTCCTGTTTTGCCTGGCCTTTGCTTGCCTTTTTGCCTTTTTCTTTTTGTCTTAGTTTTTGTCTTTTTGACTTTCTTTTTGCTTTTTTGCCCGCCTTTTTGTCTTTCCTTGCTTGCCTTTTTGACTTCCCTTTCCTTTTTGCCTTGCCTTGTCTTTTTGCCTTTTTCCTTTCCTTGCCTTGCCTTTTGTCCTTTCCCTTTTTACCTTTCCCTTTTTACATTGCCTTGTCTTGCCTTTTGCTTTGCTTTGCCTTTTTGCTTTTTTCCTTGTCTTGCCTTGTCTTGCGTTTTTCACTTCTTGCCTTTCCCTGTTTGTGTTTTTGCCCTTTTCCCTTTCTTTTTCCCTTCTTGCGTTGCCTTTTTCCATTTTGATTTTTTGCCTTCCCCTTTTGCTTTTCCTTTCCTTGCCTTACCTTTTCCCTCTATGCCTTTTTGCCTTGCCTTTTGTCCTTCCATTTTTGCCTCTTTGCCCTGCCTTTTTTCCTTGCCTTTTTTTCCTTTTCCCTTGCCTTTTTCGTTTTTTGCTTTGCCTTGGCTTCCCTTTGTACTTTTTGGCCTTGCCTTTTTGCCTTTTTCTTTTTGTCTTACGTTTTTGCCTTTTTGCCTGCCTTTTTGCCTTGCCTTTTTTCCTTTCCTTGCTTGCCTTTTTGACTTCCCTTTCCTTTTTGCCTTTTTGCCTTGCCTTGCCTTGCCTTTTTACCTTTCCTTTCCTTGCCTTACCTTGCCTTTTTGCTTAGCCTTCCCTTGCCTTTTTGCCTTTCCCTTTTTGCATTGCCTTGCCTTGCCTATTGCCTTGCTTTGCCTTTTTGACTTTTTCCTTGCCTTGCCTTTTCTTCCGTTTTTCCCTTTTAGCCTTCCCTTGGTTGTGTTTTTGCCTTTTTCCCTTGCCTTTTTCCGTTCTTTCATTGCCTTTTTCCATTTTGAGTTTTTGCCTTTCCTTTTTCCTTTTCCTTTCCTTGCCTTACCTTTTCCCTGTATACCTTTTTTCCTTGCCTTTTGTCCTTCCATTTTTGCCTTTTTGCCTTGCCTTTTTTCCTTTTCCCTTGCCTTTTTCGTTTTTTGCCTTCCCTTTGCTTCCCTTTTTGCATTTTGGCCTTACCTTTTTGCCTTTTTTTCTTACGTTTTTGCCTTTCCTTTTTGCTTTTTTGCCTGCCTTTTTTACTTTCCTTGCTTGCCTTTTTGCTTTCCCTTTCCTTTTTGCCTTTTTTCCTTTCCTTTCCTCACCTTGCCTTTTTGTGTACCCTTGCCTTGCCTTTTTGACTTCCTTTGGCTTTTTGCATTTTTGTCTTTTTGCGTTTTTCTCTTTTTCCTTGCCTTGCCTTCTTTTGCGTTTTTTCCTTTTTGCCTTGCCTCTTTCCCTTTTGCTTTGGCTTTTTCAATTTTGCGTTTTTGCCTTACCTTTTTGCTTTTCCTTGCTTTTTGTTTTTGCGTTCATGCCTTGGCTTTTTGCCTTTTTACCTTATTGTCTTGCGTTTTTGCCTTGCTTTTTTTGCCTTCATGTCTTGCCTCTTTTGGCCTTTTGCCAGCTTGCCCTGCTTTTTTGCTTTTTGCTTTTTTCCGTTTTTGCCTTGCGTTTGTGTGTTTTTGCTCTTTGGCCTTTTTACCTTGCCTGCGGTTTTCCCTAGCATATTTCTCTCTTTACCTTTTTGCCTTCCCTTTTTTCCTTTTTGCTATTTTAACTTGCATTTCTGGCTTTTTGCCATTTTGCCTTACCTATTTAACTTTTTACCAGTTTGCCTTGCTTTTTGCGTTTTTGCCTTTTTACTTTGCCTTGACTTGCGTTTTTAACTTTTTGCCTTGACTTGCCTTTTTGCCTTGCCTTTTTCCCCTTTTCCCTTGCCTTTTTGCTTTTCCTTGCCTTATCTTTTTGCCTTTTTGTCCTTTTACTTGTCTTTTTCCCTTGGCCTTTTGCATTCCCTTTTTCCCTGTTTTGTGTTCCGTTTTAGCTTTTTCCTTGCCTTTTTGACTTGTTCCCTCTTTGCCTTTTTCCCTTGTCTTTTTGCCTTTTTCCTTGCCTTTTTTCCATTTTAAATTTTGCCTTATCTCTTTTCCTTTTTGCATCCTTGCATTGCCTTTTGACTTTTTGCTTTGCTTTTTAGCCTTTATTCCTTTCCTTTCATTGCTTTTTCACGCTTTCCTTTTATACCTTTCTCCTTGCCTTGTGTTGCTTTACATTTTTGCCTTTTTGTCTTGCCTTGTGGTTTTACATTTTTGTCTTGACTTGCCTTTTCACTTTTTACCATTTTCCTTTTTCTCTTGTCTTTTTGCCTTCTTCCTTTACTTTTTGCCTTTTTTCTTGCCTTTCTGCCTTCACTTTTTCACTTTTTACCTTGACTTTTCCTTTGGATTTTTGCCTTTATGGGTAGTCTTTTTAGCTCGAGCTGAAACGAGGCAAATCGAGCCGAATCAAACCAATTTGAACCGAATGTAGCCCATCGGAGCAGACATGAGCCTAGTCGGATCGAATCGTGTCTAATAGTGTTGAAATGCGACGAATCAAATTGAATAGAGTAGGGTAGGTTAGGGTAGAATAGAAGAGAATAGGACAGAACAGAATAGAAAGAACACAACAGAATAGGGTAAGAAGAGTAAAGCAGAGTGGAATAGAGAAGTGTAGAGTAGAATAGAGTCAGATAGAGCCGAATCAAGCCAAATCAATCCAAAGGAACGGGAAATAAGACAAATCGCATCAAAGAGATTAGAGTTTGTTAGGGTAGGGTAGAGAGGAATAGAGTAAGATAGTGTAGAATAGAGTGGAATTGTTTGGAATGGAGTCAAATGGAGTGGAATAGATACGAACAGAGTAGAAAAGAGTCAAATAGAGCCAAATACAGCGCAATAGGGCTGAATAAGCCCGAATCGAGCCAAAGTGAGTTGAATCGAGCCTAATTGAGCTGAATCAACCTGAATGGAGACGAATCCAGCCGAATCCAGCCGAATCAAGCAGAATCCACACGATTCGAGCCAAATGGAGCCAAAAGGACCTGAATGGAGCAAGGCAAGGCAAGGCAAGGATCAAACGGGACCCAGTCAGACCAAGCTGGATATGACCAGATCAAGCCGGGCATAACCAGATCAAACCAGATCTAACTAGACCCAACCAGATCAATCTGAATCCAACTGGGCCTAACTGCATCCAAGTAGATCCAATCGAATCCAGCTGGATATAAGCAGATCAAGTCAAATATAACCAGATCCAGCCAGACATGACAGGATCCAGTCAGATCCGAAAAGATTCAACTAACTAGATACACCCGGATCCCACCAGTCCCAACCGGTTCCAACTTTATCCATCATATTCCAATAGTTCCCGTCTGATTCCAACCGGATCCAACTGATTGGAACCGGATCCGTCCAGTTCCAACCGGTTCCATCTGGGTCCAACCGGATCCATCAGGTTTCAACTGGATCCAGCCGGTTCCAACCGGTTCCTTCCGGAATTATCCGGTTCCAACCGGTTCCAGCCAGATCCAGCCGGATCCAGCTGGTTTCAACCGGTTCCGCCCGGGTCCAACCGGTTCCAGCCGGTTTCAACTGGATCCAGCCGGTTCCAACCGGTTCCTTCCGGAATTATCCAGTTCCAACTGGTTCCATCCGGATCCAGCCGGTTTCAACTGGATCCAGCCGGTTCCAACCGGTTCCTTCCGGAATTATCCGGTTCCAACCGGTTTCCAGCCGGATCCAGCTGGTTTCAACCGGTTCCAGCCGGTTTCAACTGGATCCATCCGGTTCCAACCGGTTCCTTCCGGAATTATCCGGTTCCAACCGGTTCCAGCCGGATTCAGCTGGTTTCAACCGGTTCCACCTGGATCCAACCGGTTCCAGCCGGTTTCATCTGGATCCAGCCGGTTCCAACCGGTTCCTTCCGGAATTATCCGGTTCCATCCGGATCCAGCCGGTTTCAACCGGTTCCACCCGAATCCAACCGGTTCCAGCTGGTTTCAACTGGATCCAGCCGGTTCCAACCGGTTCCATCCGGAATTATCCGGCTCCAACCGGTTCCAGCCGGATCCAGCCGGTTTCAACTGGTTCCACCCAGATCCGACCGGTTCCAGCCGGTTTCAACTGGATTCAGCCGGTTCCAACCGGTTCCTTCCGGAATTATCCGGTTCCAGCCGGATCCAGCCAGTTCCAACTGGTTCCTTCCGGAATTATCCGGTTCCAACCGGTTCCAGCCGGACCAGCTGGTTTCAACCGGTTCCAGCCGGTTTCAACTGGATCCAGCCAGTTCCAACCGGTTCCTTCTGGAATTATCCGGTTCCAACCGGATCCTTCCGGAATTATCTGGTTCCAACCGGTTCCAGCCAGATCCAGCTGGTTTCAACCGGTTCCACCTGGATCCAACCGGTTCCACCTGGATCCAACCGGTTCCAGCCGGTTTCAACTGGATCCAGCCGGTTCCAAGCGGTTCCTTCCGGAATTATCCGGTTCCAACTGGTTCCATCCGGATCCATCTGGATCCAGCCGGTTTCAACCGGTTCCGCCCGGGTCCAACCGGTTCCAGCCGGTTTCAACTGGATCCAGCCGATTCCAACCGGTTCCTTCTGGAATTATCCGGTTCCAACCGGTTCCATCCGGATCCAGCCGGTTTCAACTGGATCCAGCCGATTCCAAACCCTTTCCTTCTGGAATTATCTGGTTCCATCCGGTTCCAACCGGTTCCATCTGGATCCAGCCGGATCCTGCCGGTTTCAACCTGTACCGCCCGGGTCCAACCGGTTCCAGCTGGTTTCAACTGGATCCAGCCGGTTCCAAACGGTTCCTTCTGGAATTATCCGGTTCCAACCGGTTCCATCCGGGTCCAGCTGGTTTCAACTGGTTCCTTCCGGAATTATCTGGTTCCAACCGGTTCCATCCGGATCCATCCGGATCCAGCCGGTTTCACCTGGTTCCGCCCGGGTCCAACCGGTTTTAGCCAGTTTCAACTGGATCCAACCGGTTCCAACCGGTTCCTTCCGGAATTATCCGGTTCCAACCGGTTCCAGCCAGATCCAGCCGGTTTCAACCGGATCCAACCGGTTCCAGCCGGTTTCATCTGGATCCAGCAGGTTCCAACCGGTTCCTTCCGGAATTATCCGGTTCCATCCGGATCCAGCCGGTTTCAACTGGTTCCACCCGGATCCAACCGTTTCCAGCTGGTTTCAACTGGATCCAGCCGGTTCCAACCGGTTCCATCCGGATCCAGCCGGTTTCAACTGTATCCAGCCGGTTTCAACTGGATCCATCCGGTTCCAACCGGTTCCTTCTGGAATTATCCGGTTCCAACAGGTTCCATCCGGATCCAGCCGGTTTCAATTGGATCCATCCGGTTCCAACTGGTTCCATCTGGAATTATCCGGCTCCAACCAGTTCCAGCCGGATCCAGCTGGTTTCAACCGGTTCCTTCCGGAATTATCCGGTTCCAGCCGGATCCAGCCAGTTTCAACTGGATTCAGCCGGTTCCAACCAGTTCCTTCCGGAATTATCCGGTTCCCGCCGGATCCAGCCAGTTCCAACTGGTTCCTTCCGGAATTATCCGGTTCCAACCGGTTCCATCCGGATCCAGCTGGATCCAGCCGGTTTCACCTGGATCAAGCCGGTTCCAACCGGTTCCTTCCGGAATTATCCGGTTCCAACCGGTTCCAGCCGGATCCAGCTGGTTTCAACCGGTTCCAGCCGGTTTCAACTGGATCCATCCGGTTCCAACCGGTTCCAGCCGGATCCAGCCGGTTTCAACTGGTTCCACCCAGATCCGACCGGTTCCAGCCGGTTTCAACTGGATTCAGCCGGTTCCAACCGGTTCCTTCCGGAATTATCCGGTTCCAGCCGGATCCAGCCAGTTCCAACTGGTTCCTTCCGGAATTATCCGGTTCCAACCGGTTCCAGCCGGACCAGCTGGTTTCAACCGGTTCCAGCCGGTTTCAACTGGATCCAGCCAGTTCCAACCGGTTCCTTCTGGAATTATCCGGTTCCAACCGGATCCTTCCGGAATTATCTGGTTCCAACCGGTTCCAGCCAGATCCAGCTGGTTTCAACCGGTTCCACCTGGATCCAACCGGTTCCACCTGGATCCAACCGGTTCCAGCCGGTTTCAACTGGATCCAGCCGGTTCCAAGCGGTTCCTTCCGGAATTATCCGGTTCCAACTGGTTCCATCCGGATCCATCTGGATCCAGCCGGTTTCAACCGGTTCCGCCCGGGTCCAACCGGTTCCAGCCGGTTTCAACTGGATCCAGCCGATTCCAACCGGTTCCTTCTGGAATTATCCGGTTCCAACCGGTTCCATCCGGATCCAGCCGGTTTCAACTGGATCCAGCCGATTCCAAACCCTTTCCTTCTGGAATTATCTGGTTCCATCCGGTTCCAACCGGTTCCATCTGGATCCAGCCGGATCCTGCCGGTTTCAACCTGTACCGCCCGGGTCCAACCGGTTCCAGCTGGTTTCAACTGGATCCAGCCGGTTCCAAACGGTTCCTTCTGGAATTATCCGGTTCCAACCGGTTCCATCCGGGTCCAGCTGGTTTCAACTGGTTCCTTCCGGAATTATCTGGTTCCAACCGGTTCCATCCGGATCCATCCGGATCCAGCCGGTTTCACCTGGTTCCGCCCGGGTCCAACCGGTTTTAGCCAGTTTCAACTGGATCCAACCGGTTCCAACCGGTTCCTTCCGGAATTATCCGGTTCCAACCGGTTCCAGCCAGATCCAGCCGGTTTCAACCGGATCCAACCGGTTCCAGCCGGTTTCATCTGGATCCAGCAGGTTCCAACCGGTTCCTTCCGGAATTATCCGGTTCCATCCGGATCCAGCCGGTTTCAACTGGTTCCACCCGGATCCAACCGTTTCCAGCTGGTTTCAACTGGATCCAGCCGGTTCCAACCGGTTCCATCCGGATCCAGCCGGTTTCAACTGTATCCAGCCGGTTTCAACTGGATCCATCCGGTTCCAACCGGTTCCTTCTGGAATTATCCGGTTCCAACAGGTTCCATCCGGATCCAGCCGGTTTCAATTGGATCCATCCGGTTCCAACTGGTTCCATCTGGAATTATCCGGCTCCAACCAGTTCCAGCCGGATCCAGCTGGTTTCAACCGGTTCCTTCCGGAATTATCCGGTTCCAGCCGGATCCAGCCAGTTTCAACTGGATTCAGCCGGTTCCAACCAGTTCCTTCCGGAATTATCCGGTTCCCGCCGGATCCAGCCAGTTCCAACTGGTTCCTTCCGGAATTATCCGGTTCCAACCGGTTCCATCCGGATCCAGCTGGATCCAGCCGGTTTCACCTGGATCAAGCCGGTTCCAACCGGTTCCTTCCGGAATTATCCGGTTCCAACCGGTTCCAGCCGGATCCAGCTGGTTTCAACCGGTTCCAGCCGGTTTCAACTGGATCCATCCGGTTCCAACCGGTTCCAGCCGGATCCAGCCGGTTTCAACTGGTTCCACCCAGATCCGACCGGTTCCAGCCGGTTTCAACTGGATTCAGCCGGTTCCAACCGGTTCCTTCCGGAATTATCCGGTTCCAGCCGGATCCAGCCAGTTCCAACTGGTTCCTTCCGGAATTATCCGGTTCCAACCGGTTCCAGCCGGACCAGCTGGTTTCAACCGGTTCCAGCCGGTTTCAACTGGATCCAGCCAGTTCCAACCGGTTCCTTCTGGAATTATCCGGTTCCAACCGGATCCTTCCGGAATTATCTGGTTCCAACCGGTTCCAGCCAGATCCAGCTGGTTTCAACCGGTTCCACCTGGATCCAACCGGTTCCACCTGGATCCAACCGGTTCCAGCCGGTTTCAACTGGATCCAGCCGGTTCCAAGCGGTTCCTTCCGGAATTATCCGGTTCCAACTGGTTCCATCCGGATCCATCTGGATCCAGCCGGTTTCAACCGGTTCCGCCCGGGTCCAACCGGTTCCAGCCGGTTTCAACTGGATCCAGCCGATTCCAACCGGTTCCTTCTGGAATTATCCGGTTCCAACCGGTTCCATCCGGATCCAGCCGGTTTCAACTGGATCCAGCCGATTCCAAACCCTTTCCTTCTGGAATTATCTGGTTCCATCCGGTTCCAACCGGTTCCATCTGGATCCAGCCGGATCCTGCCGGTTTCAACCTGTACCGCCCGGGTCCAACCGGTTCCAGCTGGTTTCAACTGGATCCAGCCGGTTCCAAACGGTTCCTTCTGGAATTATCCGGTTCCAACCGGTTCCATCCGGGTCCAGCTGGTTTCAACTGGTTCCTTCCGGAATTATCTGGTTCCAACCGGTTCCATCCGGATCCATCCGGATCCAGCCGGTTTCACCTGGTTCCGCCCGGGTCCAACCGGTTTTAGCCAGTTTCAACTGGATCCAACCGGTTCCAACCGGTTCCTTCCGGAATTATCCGGTTCCAACCGGTTCCAGCCAGATCCAGCCGGTTTCAACCGGATCCAACCGGTTCCAGCCGGTTTCATCTGGATCCAGCAGGTTCCAACCGGTTCCTTCCGGAATTATCCGGTTCCATCCGGATCCAGCCGGTTTCAACTGGTTCCACCCGGATCCAACCGTTTCCAGCTGGTTTCAACTGGATCCAGCCGGTTCCAACCGGTTCCATCCGGATCCAGCCGGTTTCAACTGTATCCAGCCGGTTTCAACTGGATCCATCCGGTTCCAACCGGTTCCTTCTGGAATTATCCGGTTCCAACAGGTTCCATCCGGATCCAGCCGGTTTCAATTGGATCCATCCGGTTCCAACTGGTTCCATCTGGAATTATCCGGCTCCAACCAGTTCCAGCCGGATCCAGCTGGTTTCAACCGGTTCCTTCCGGAATTATCCGGTTCCAGCCGGATCCAGCCAGTTTCAACTGGATTCAGCCGGTTCCAACCAGTTCCTTCCGGAATTATCCGGTTCCCGCCGGATCCAGCCAGTTCCAACTGGTTCCTTCCGGAATTATCCGGTTCCAACCGGTTCCATCCGGATCCAGCTGGATCCAGCCGGTTTCACCTGGATCAAGCCGGTTCCAACCGGTTCCTTCCGGAATTATCCGGTTCCAACCGGTTCCAGCCGGATCCAGCTGGTTTCAACCGGTTCCAGCCGGTTTCAACTGGATCCATCCGGTTCCAACCGGTTCCTTCTGGAATTATCCGGTTGCAACCGGTTCCATCCGGTTCCAGCCGGTTTCAACTGGATCCAGCCGGTTCCAACCGGTTCCTTCCGGAATTATCCGGTTCCCGCCGGATCCAGCCAGTTCCAACTGGTTCCTTCCGGAATTATCCGGTTCCAACCGGTTCCATCCGGATCCAGCTGGATCCAGCCGGTTTCATCTGGATCCAGCCGGTTCCAAACGGTTCCTTCCGGAATTATCCAGTTCCATCCGGATCCAGCCGGATCCAGCCGGTTTCAACCGGTTCCACCCGGATTGAACCGGTTCCAGCCGGTTTCATCTGGATCCAGCTGGTTCCAACTGGTTGCTTCCGGAATTATCCGGTTCCAACTGGTTCCATCTGGATCCAGCCGGATCCAGCCGGTTTCCACCGGTTCCGCCCGGGTCCAACCGGTTCCAGCCGGTTTCAACTTGATCCAGCCGGTTCCAACCAGTTCCTTCCGGAATTATCCGGTTCCAACCAGTTCCATCCAGATCCATCCGGTTTCAACTGGATCCAGCTGGTTCCAACCGGTTCCTTCCGGAATTATCCGGTTCCAACCGGTTCCAGCAGGATCCAGCCGGTTTCAACCGGTTCCACCCGGATCAAAGCAGTTGCAGCCGGTTTCATCTGGATCCAGCCGGTTCCAACCGGTTCCTTCCGGAATTATCCGGTTCCAACCGGTTCCATCCGGATCCAGCCGGATCCAGCTGGTTTCAACTGGTTCCACCCGGGTCCAACCGGTTCCAGCCGGTTTCAACTGGATCCAGCCGGTTCCTTCCGGAATTATCCGGTTCCAACCGGTTCCAGCCGAATCCAGCCGGTTTCAACCGGTTCCACCCGGATCGAACCGGTTCCAGCCGGTTTCAACTCGATCCAGCCGGTTCCAACTGGTTGCTTACGGAATTATCCGGTTCCAACCGGTTCCATCTGGATCCAGCCGGATCCAGCCGGTTTCAGCCGGTTCCACCCGGATCCAACCGGTTCCAGCCGGTTTCAACTGGATCCAGCTGGTTCCAAACGGTTCCTTCCGGAATTATCCGGTTCCAACCGGTTCCATCCAGGTCCAGCCAGTTTCAACTTGATCCAGCTGGTTCCAACTGGTTCCTTCCGGAATTATCTGGTTCCAATCGGTTCCAGCCGGATCCAGCCGGTTTCAACCGGTTCCACCCAGATCCAACCAGATGCAGCCGGTTTCAACTGGATCCAACCGGTTCCAACTGGTTCCTTCCGGAACTATCCGGTTCCAACCGGTTCCAGCCAGATCCAGCCAGATCCAGCCGGTTTCAACTGGTTCCACCTGGATCCAACCGGTTCCAACCGGTCCCTCCCAGAACTATCCGGTTCCAACTGGATCTATCTGGTTCGAACCGTTTCCTTCTGGAACTATTCGGTTCCAACCGGTTCCATCCGGATCGATCTGGTTCCAACCGGTTCCATCCAGATCAATCAGCTTCCAACCGGATCCATCCGGTTCCACCCTGATCAATCAGGTTTCAACTGGTTCCAGCTGGATCCAGCCGGGTCTAACTGGATCCATCTGGTTCCATCCGGTTCCAAAGTTTTCCTTCCGGAACTATCCGGTTGAACACGTTCCATCCGGATCCATCCGCTTCCAACCAGATCCAACCGGATCCATTAGGTTTCAACTGGTTCCAGCTGGATCCAACCGGTTCCAACTGGAACCATCTGGTTCCAATCGGTTCATATCAAAACTATCTGGTTCCAACCAGTTCCATCCGGATTCATGCACTTCCAACCGGATCCATCCAGCTCCAACCGTATCCATCTGTCTCCAAACACTTCCAACCAGTTCCAACAGGTTCCAACTGGTTCCATCCGGTTCCAACTGGATCCATCCCGTTCCATCCACTTCCAACCGGTTGCTATCAGTTCCATCTGGATCCAACCAGATCCAATCTGATCCCTCCTCTTCCAAGCAAATCCAACCAGTTCCATCCAATTCCAACCGGATCGAATCAGATCGAATGAATCTCTTTGAATGCCATTGAATCCCAACAAATTCCAACAAATCGCATCGATTCCCATCGAATTCCATCCAATCGCATCGAATCCCGTCACACCCGTTTGAATCGCATTGAATTCTGTCAAATCCCGAAGAATCTCTTCAAACCCCGTTGAACCCTGTCGATTCTTGTCGAATCCTGTTGAATTGTGTCAAATCGTATTGATTTCCATCACAACACGTCGAAATGCTTCGATTCCTGTCAAATTGCATTGATGGCATCGAATCGCTTCAGGTCGGTTCCAAACCCGTTGAATTCCATTGAATCGCATCAAATGGCTTCGATTGGCATCTGATCGGGTCGATTCCTGTCACATCCCATCGCATCTCATTAAATTTGTTGAATCGTGTCAATCTGTGTCATGTTGCATTGAATCCCTTCAAACAAAGTCGAGTGCCATCGAATTGGGTCGAATCAAGTCGAATGGCATGGAATCCCGTCGAATCTTGTCGAATCACATTGAATCCTGTCGGATTGCCTCTAATCGTGTCAAATCGTGTTGGGTCGCTTCGATACCTGTCGAATCCCGTCGATTCCCATCAAATGCCGTCCAATCACATTGAACGGCTTTGAGTCGGAATCAATGTAATAGATTAGAATGGAGTAAGGTAGGGTAAGTTTGGGTAGGGTAGACTACGGTGGACTATAGTAGACTAGAGTAAACTAGACTAGTAGTCTAGACTATTCCCCTAGGCTAGTAGCCTAGATGAGTAAACAAGAGTAGGGTAATGGGTTAGGGTTAGGATTAGGTTTAGGGCTAGGTTCAGGGCTATCATAAGGGTTAGGTATAGGGTTACAGATGTACTAACTTTATGATTAGAATTAGGTTTAAGGTTCGGGTTTGGGTTAGATTTAGGTTTAGGATTAAGGTTAGGTTTAGGGTTTGGATGAAGTTCAGGAAAGGGTGAGGGTTATTTTTATGGTTAGGGCTAGAGTTTGGGTTTGTTTTCAGGTTAGGGTTACGGTTCGGGTAGGGTTAGATGTTATGTTTAGGGTTAGGTTTAAGTTTAGGGTTAGTCTGAAGTTTAGGTTATGGGTGAGGGTTAGGTTAAGGGTTAGGATTAGGTTTAGGATTACACATAGTGTTAGACATTAGGTTTAGGGTGTGAGGGTGAGGTTTATTGTTAGGGTAGGCTTCAGTTTAGGGTTAATGTTAGCGTTACGGTAGTATTTGGGTTACTGTTCATTTAGAGGTAGGGTTAGGGATAAGGTTAGGGATAGCTTTAGGTTTAGGGTTGGGGATATATATGGTTAAGGGCTAGGGTGACTGTTGGGGTTAGGTTTACAGTTAAACTGAGGGTTCAGGTTAATTGTTATGGTTAGGGTTAGGGGTAGAGTTAGTCTTAGGGTTAGGGTGAAGTTTTAATAGTGAGGTTTAAGGTTAAGGTTAGAGTTAGGTTTAAGTTTAGTGTTAGGGTTAGGTTAAGGTTTAGAGTTAGGGTAGTGGTAAGGTTAGGGTTAAGGCTGGGTTTACTGTAAAGGGTAAGGCTAGGTTAGGTTTAGGTTTAGAGTTAGAGTTATTGCTAGGGTGTAGGGTTAGGGTTAGGGTCAGGTTTACAGTTATTGTTAGGTGTAGGGTTAGGGTTAGGGTGGAGTTCAGATTAGGGTTGAGTTCACGACTAGGGTAAGGTTTAGGTTTATGTCAGGGTTAGTGCTAGGATTAGGGATAGGGTTAGGGTTGGGAAAAGGGTTAGAGGTTCAGGTGAGGGTTGGTGTTAGGTTTGCAGTTAAGCTGATGTTTTAGGGCATTACGGTTAGGGTTAGGGTGAGAGTTAGGGTTAGGGTTATGTTTAGGTTTAGTGCCAGTGTTAGGGGATAGTTTAGGGTTAATTTAGTTTTCGGGTTAGGTTTATGTTTAGGGTGAATTTAGGTTAAGGATGAAGATTACGGTTAGTATTAGGGTTAGGTGTTTTGGTTAATGTTAGGGTCAGGTTTAGGGTTAGGTTTAGGGTTAGGCTTAGGGTTTGGTTTAGGGTTAGGTTTAGGGAGAACTGCCTTGCGGTAGCCGTGTTCTGGAAGCGGAAGGAGTATGCAGTCTTAGTGTTAAGCTATTGTGAAGGCTGGTTTTGGCCCAGGGAAAACAAAGCGCCTGAGGAAATCCTAAAAAACCCCGGTGCCTTTCCACCATTCAAAGTGTGTAACTGCAGACTCTTTTCCAAATAAGAGAGCGCACAGGTAACAGCAGCCTGCGTGTTTCTCACTGAATGGGAGAACTCCCTGACTTCAGCCAGTCCTCTGAGCAAAGCAGATATAAGGAGAGAAAATGTTTCTCTCCACTTTCCTGCAATGATTTCCACATTTTCTTTTGCATACGCAAGCCTTCAGCTGAAAATCTACATAGCAGTAGATTTATCCTTCCAGAGGAAAAACTACATAGTTTTATCCTTAAGAGATTGTGATAGCACCCAGGGAGATAACAAGCCTTTTTTATTCTCTTTCCTGATTGAACTCTGTCAATTTGCACTTCCAAAAGCAAGGTTTCCTAGCACAAACTACAAAGCAGTAACCTCTCCCCTGGCAGAGTAAATCCTAGGTAGTGTTGCCCTGAAGAGATATTGTGAGCACAGTAAGGTCCAGCGAAAACACAGTGCGGAGTGAAATGCCAGCAAAGCCAGGTCTTTCTCCACTTGAGTGCATGACAATTTCAGTTATTTTACAAGAACAAAGCTCAGAGGCAAAATTAGATTTTGTGTACCTCAGGGAGAGAAACAAGATGTGACTTCCCCCGTTAGTCTGACGAAAGCAGTTAAAAGGAGAAAACCGTTCTTTGCTTTCGCTTTCCCGCAGGGAGCTCGGCGAAACGGCCCTTAAGGGCCGTTTTCCCCCAGAGAACTGCCTGGCGGCAGCCCCATTCTCCAAATGAAACGCGTATGCAGTGTTAGCGTTAAGCTATCGTGAAGGCTTGCTTTGGCCCAGGGAGAGCAAAGCGCCTGGGGAAAAATCGTAGCAGACCCTGCTGCCTTTCCACGGTGCAAAGTGCGCAAATGCAGACTCTTTTGCAAAGAAGAGAGCGCACAGGCAACAGCAGCCCGCACGTTTCTCAGTGAAAGGGAGAACTCCCTGACTTCACCCAGCCCTCTGAGCAAAAGCAGGCAGAGGGAGAGAAGATTCCCTTCCTTCCCCTTGCCCGCAGTGCAGTCCTCGCTTGCTCTCGCAAACGCAAGGCTTCTTCTGAAAAACTACATCGCGGTGCAGCTCTCCTTCCGGAGGAGCAACGACAGAGTTTTAGCTTCTAGTAAGAGATTGGGAAAGCAGCCGGGGAGAGAAGGCCTTTTCCTAGTCTCTTTTCTTTCGGCCTGAATTCGGTCCATTGGCACTGGCCAAAGCAAGTTTCCCAGCCCAAAGGACAACGCAGCAGCTCTCTCCTGGCACAGGAAGTCCCATGCAGTGTTGCCCTGACGAGATAGTGTGGGTACACTGAGGCCCGGGGAAAACACACTGCCCAGAGAAATCCCAGCAAAGCTGTGGGCATCCCCACAGGAACGTATGTCTGTTTCAGTTCTTTGCCGAGAACGGAGCTCGGAGGCAACATCAGATTGTGTGTATGTCAGGGAGAGAAAGAAGGCTGTGACTTCCCCCGTTCCTCTGACGAAAGCAGTTACAGGGAGAAAAGCGTCCTTTGCTTTCGCTTTCCCGCAGGGAGCTCAGCGAAACGGCCCTTCGCGAAGGGCCGTTTTCCCCTGGAGAACTGCCTGGCGGCAGCCGCGTTCTGCAACGAAAACGCGTATGCAGTGTTAGCGTTCAGCTATTGTGAAGGCTCGCTTTGGCCCAGGGAGAGCAAAGCGCCTAGGGAAAAAATACTGGCAGACCCCGCTGGCTTTCCACTGTGCAAAGCGTGCAACTGCAGTCTCTTCCAAAGAAGAGAGCGCACAGGCAACGGCAGCCCGCACGTTTCTCGGTGAAAGGGAGAACTCCCTGACTTCATCCAGTCCTCTGAACAAAGGCAGGCAGAGGGAGAGAAGATTCCCTTCCTTCCCCTCGCCCGTAGTGCAGTCCTCGTTTGCTCTTGCAAACGCAAGGCTTCTTCTGAAAAACTTCGTGGCGGTGCAGGGGTCCTTCCAGAGGAACAACGACATAGTTTGAGCTGTAAGGGCTTGGCAGAGCAGCCAGGGAGAAAAGGCCTCTTGCTATTCTCTTTTCTTTCTGCCTGAATGCGGTCAATTGGCACTTGCCAAAGCAAGGTTTCCCAGCACAACCTACAAAGCAGCAGCTCTCTCCTGGAAGAGGAAATCCCATGCAATGTTGCCCTGGCGAGATAGTGTTGCTACAGTGAGGCCCAGGGAAAAGAGACTGCCTAGAGAAATCCTAGCAAAGCCCTGTGTTTCCCCACAGGAATGTATGTCAGTTTCAGTTCTTTGCCAGCAACGGAGCTCAGAGGCAACGTCAGATTGTGTGTATCTCAGTGAGAGAAAGAACACTGTCACTTCCCCCGTTCCTCTGACGAAAGCGGTTAGAGGGAGAAAAGCGTCCTTTGCTTTCGCTTTCCCGCAGTGAGCTCGGCAGATCTGCCCTTCGCGAAGGGCCGTTTTCCCCCGGAGAACTGCCTCGGGGTAGCCCTGTTCTGGAAGTGGAACGAGTATGCAGTGTTAGCGTTCAGCTATTGTGAAGGCTCGCTTTGGCCCAGGGCAAACGAAGCGCCGGGGGAAATCTTAGCAGAGCCCGGCGCCTTTCCACGGTTCAAAGCGTGGAACAGCAGACTCTTTTGCAAAGAAGAGAGCGCACAGGCAACAGCAGCCCGCACGTTTCTCAGTGAAAGGGAGAACTCCCTGACTTCATCCAGTCCTCTGAGCAAAGCAGGCAGAGGGAGAGAAACTTTCTTTCCTTCCTCTTTCCTGCAACGAATTCCTCCTTTGCTCTTGCAAACGCAAGGCTTCTTCTGAAAAACTACGTCGCGGTGCAGGGATCCTTCCAGAGGAGCAACGGCATAGTTTTAGCTGGAAGGGCTTGGCAGAGCAGCCGGGGAGAAAAGGCCTCTTGCGATTCTCTTTTCTTTCTGCCTGAATGCGGTCAATTGGCACTTGCCAAAGCAAGGTTTCCCATCACAAACTACAAAGCAGCAGCTCTCTCCTGGCAGAGGAAATCCCATGCAGTGTTGCCCTGGCGAGATAGTGTTGCTACAGCGAGGCCCAGGGAAAACAGACTGCCTAGAGAAATCCTAGCAAAGCCCTGTGTTTCCCCACAGGAATGTATGTCAGTTTCAGTTCTTTGCCAGCAACGGAGCTCAGAGGCAACATCAGATTGTGTGTATCTCAGTGAGAGAAAGAACACTGTCACTTCCCCCGTTCCTCTGACGGAAGCGGTTAGAGGGAGAAAAGCGTCCTTTGCTTTCGCTTTCCCGCAGTGAGCTCGGCAGATCTGCCCTTCGCGAAGGGCCGTTTTCCCCCGGAGAACTGCCTCGCGGTAGCCCTGTTCTGGAAGTGGAACGAGTATGCAGTGTTAGCGTTCAGCTATTGTGAAGGCTCGCTTTGGCCCAGGGCAAACGAAGCGCCGGGGGAAATCTTAGCAGAGCCCGGCGCCTTTCCACGGTTCAAAGCGTGGAACAGCAGACTCTTTTGCAAAGAAGAGAGCGCACAGGCAACAGCAGCCCGCACGTTTCTCAGTGAAAGGGAGAACTCCCTGACTTCATCCAGTCCTCTGAGCAAAGCAGGCAGAGGGAGAGAAACTTTCTTTCCTTCCTCTTTCCTGCAACGAATTCCTCCTTTGCTCTTGCAAACGCAAGGCTTCTTCTGAAAAACTACGTCGCGGTGCAGGGATCCTTCCAGAGGAGCAACGGCATAGTTTTAGCTGGAAGGGCTTGGCAGAGCAGCCGGGGAGAAAAGGCCTCTTGCGATTCTCTTTTCTTTCTGCCTGAATGAGGTCAATTGGCACTTGCCAAAGCAAGGTTTCCCAGCACAAACTACAAAGCAGCAGCTCTCTCCTGGCAGAGGAAATCCCATGCAGTGTTGCCCTGGCGAGATAGTGTTGCTACAGCGAGGCCCAGGGAAAACAGACTGCCTAGAGAAATCCTAGCAAAGCCCTGTGTTTCCCCACAGGAATGTATGTCAGTTTCAGTTCTTTGCCAGCAACGGAGCTCAGAGGCAACATCAGATTGTGTGTATCTCAGTGAGAGAAAGAACACTGTGACTTCCCCCGTTCCTCTGACGAAAGCGCTTAGAGGGAGAAAAGCGTCCTTTGCTTTCGCTTTCCCGCAGTGAGCTCGGCAGATCTGCCCTTCGCGAAGGGCCGTTTTCCCCCGGAGAACTGCCTCGCGGTAGCCCTGTTCTGGAAGTGGAACGAGTATGCAGTGTTAGCGTTCAGCTATTGTGAAGGCTCGCTTTGGCCCAGGGCAAACGAAGCGCCGGGGGAAATCTTAGCAGAGCCCGGCGCCTTTCCACGGTTCAAAGCGTGGAACAGCAGACTCTTTTGCAAAGAACAGAGCGCACAGGCAACAGCAGCCCGCACGTTTCTCAGTGAAAGGGAGAACTCCCTGACTTCATCCAGTCCTCTGAGCAAAGCAGGCAGAGGGAGAGAAACTTTCTTTCCTTCCTCTTTCCTGCAACGAATTCCTCCTTTGCTCTTGCAAACGCAAGGCTTCTTCTGAAAAACTACGTCGCGGTGCAGGGATCCTTCCAGAGGAGCAACGGCATAGTTTTAGCCGGAAGGGCTTGGCAGAGCAGCCGGGGAGAAAAGGCCTCTTGCGATTCTCTTTTCTTTCTGCCTGAATGCGGTCAATTGGCACTTGCCGAAGCAAGGTTTCCCAGCACAAACTACAAAGCAGCAGCTCTCTCCTGGCAGAGGAAATCCCATGCAGTGTTGCCCTGGCGAGATAGTGTTGCTACAGCGAGGCCCAGGGAAAACAGACTGCCTAGAGAAATCCTAGCAAAGCCCTGTGTTTCCCCACAGGAATGTATGTCAGTTTCAGTTCTTTGCCAGCAACGGAGCTCAGAGGCAACATCAGATTGTGTGTATCTCAGTGAGAGAAAGAACACTGTCACTTCCCCCGTTCCTCTGACGGAAGCGGTTAGAGGGAGAAAAGCGTCCTTTGCTTTCGCTTTCCCGCAGTGAGCTCGGCAGATCTGCCCTTCGCGAAGGGCCGTTTTCCCCCGGAGAACTGCCTCGCGTAGCCCTGTTCTGGAAGTGGAACGAGTATGCAGTGTTAGCGTTCAGCTATTGTGAAGGCTCGCTTTGGCCCAGGGCAAACGAAGCGCCGGGGGAAATCTTAGCAGAGCCCGGCGCCTTTCCACGGTTCAAAGCGTGGAACAGCAGACTCTTTTGCAAAGAACAGAGCGCACAGGCAACAGCAGCCCGCACGTTTCTCAGTGACAGGGAGAACTCCCTGACTTCATCCAGTCCTCTGAGCAAAGCAGGCAGAGGGAGAGAAACTTTCTTTCCTTCCTCTTTCCTGCAACGAATTCCTCCTTTGCTCTTGCAAACGCAAGGCTTCTTCTGAAAAACTACGTCGCGGTGCAGGGATCCTTCCAGAGGAGCAACGGCATAGTTTTAGCCGGAAGGGCTTGGCAGAGCAGCCGGGGAGAAAAGGCCTCTTGCGATTCTCTTTTCTTTCTGCCTGAATGAGGTCAATTGGCACTTGCCAAAGCAAGGTTTCCCAGCACAAACTACAAAGCAGCAGCTCTCTCCTGGCAGAGGAAATCCCATGCAGTGTTGCCCTGGCGAGATAGTGTTGCTACAGCGAGGCCCAGGGAAAACAGACTGCCTAGAGAAATCCTAGCAAAGCCCTGTGTTTCCCCACAGGAATGTATGTCAGTTTCAGTTCTTTGCCAGCAACGGAGCTCAGAGGCAACATCAGATTGTGTGTATCTCAGTGAGAGAAAGAACACTGTGACTTCCCCCGTTCCTCTGACGAAAGCGGTTAGAGGGAGAAAAGCGTCCTTTGCTTTCGCTTTCCCGCAGTGAGCTCGGCAGATCTGCCCTTCGCGAAGGGCCGTTTTCCCCCGGAGAACTGCCTCGCGGTAGCCCTGTTCTGGAAGTGGAACGAGTATGCAGTGTTAGCGTTCAGCTATTGTGAAGGCTCGCTTTGGCCCAGGGCAAACGAAGCGCCGGGGGAAATCTTAGCAGAGCCCGGCGCCTTTCCACGGTTCAAAGCGTGGAACAGCAGACTCTTTTGCAAAGAACAGAGCGCACAGGCAACAGCAGCCCGCACGTTTCTCAGTGAAAGGGAGAACTCCCTGACTTCATCCAGTCCTCTGAGCAAAGCAGGCAGAGGGAGAGAAACTTTCTTTCCTTCCTCTTTCCTGCAACGAATTCCTCCTTTGCTCTTGCAAACGCAAGGCTTCTTCTGAAAAACTACGTCGCAGTGCAGGGATCCTTCCAGAGGAGCAACGGCATAGTTTTAGCCGGAAGGGCTTGGCAGAGCAGCCGGGGAGAAAAGGCCTCTTGCGATTCTCTTTTCTTTCTGCCTGAATGCGGTCAATTGGCACTTGCCAAAGCAAGGTTTCCCAGCACAAACTACAAAGCAGCAGCTCTCTCCTGGCAGAGGAAATCCCATGCAGTGTTGCCCTGGCGAGATAGTGTTGCTACAGCGAGGCCCAGGGAAAACAGACTGCCTAGAGAAATCCTAGCAAAGCCCTGTGTTTCCCCACAGGAATGTATGTCAGTTTCAGTTCTTTGCCAGCAACGGAGCTCAGAGGCAACATCAGATTGTGTGTATCTCAGTGAGAGAAAGAACACTGTCACTTCCCCCGTTCCTCTGACGGAAGCGGTTAGAGGGAGAAAAGCGTCCTTTGCTTTCGCTTTCCCGCAGTGAGCTCGGCAGATCTGCCCTTCGCGAAGGGCCGTTTTCCCCCGGAGAACTGCCTCGGGGTAGCCCTGTTCTGGAAGTGGAACGAGTATGCAGTGTTAGCGTTCAGCTATTGTGAAGGCTCGCTTTGGCCCAGGGCAAACGAAGCGCCGGGGGAAATCTTAGCAGAGCCCGGCGCCTTTCCACGGTTCAAAGCGTGGAACTGCAGACTCTTTTGCAGAGAACAGAGCGCCCAGGCAACAGCAGCCTGCACGTTTCTCAGTGAAAGGGAGAACTTCCTAACTTCGTCCAGTCCTCTGAGCAAAGCAGGCAGAGGGAGAGAAACTTTCTTTCCTTCCTCTTTCCTGCAACGAATTCCTCCTTGGCTCTTGCAAACGCAAGGCTTCTTCTGAAAAACTACGTCGCGGTGCAGGGATCCTTCCAGAGGAGCAACGGCATAGTTTTAGCTGGAAGGGCTTGGCAGAGCAGCCGGGGAGAAAAGGCCTCTTGCGATTCTCTTTTCTTTCTGCCTGAATGCGGTCAATTGGCACTTGCCAAAGCAAGGTTTCCCAGCACAAACTACAAAGCAGCAGCTCTCTCCTGGCAGAGGAAATCCCATGCAGTGTTGCCCTGGCGAGATAGTGTTGCTACAGCGAGGCCCAGGGAAAACAGACTGCCTAGAGAAATCCTAGCAAAGCCCTGTGTTTCCCCACAGGAATGTATGTCAGTTTCAGTTCTTTGCCAGCAACGGAGCTCAGAGGCAACATCAGATTGTGTGTATCTCAGTGAGAGAAAGAACACTGTCACTTCTCCCGTTCCTCTGACGGAAGCGGTTAGAGGGAGAAAAGCGTCCTTTGCTTTCGCTTTCCCGCAGTGAGCTCGGCAGATCTGCCCTTCGCGAAGGGCCGTTTTCCCCCGGAGAACTGCCTCGCGTAGCCCTGTTCTGGAAGTGGAACGAGTATGCAGTGTTAGCGTTCAGCTATTGTGAAGGCTCGCTTTGGCCCAGGGCAAACGAAGCGCCGGGGGAAATCTTAGCAGAGCCCGGCGCCTTTCCACGGTTCAAAGCGTGGAACAGCAGACTCTTTTGCAAAGAACAGAGCGCACAGGCAACAGCAGCCCGCACGTTTCTCAGTGAAAGGGAGAACTCCCTGACTTCATCCAGTCCTCTGAGCAAAGCAGGCAGAGGGAGAGAAACTTTCTTTCCTTCCTCTTTCCTGCAACGAATTCCTCCTTTGCTCTTGCAAACGCAAGGCTTCTTCTGAAAAACTACGTCGCGGTGCAGGGATCCTTCCAGAGGAGCAACGGCATAGTTTTAGCCGGAAGGGCTTGGCAGAGCAGCCGGGGAGAAAAGGCCTCTTGCGATTCTCTTTTCTTTCTGCCTGAATGCGGTCAATTGGCACTTGCCAAAGCAAGGTTTCCCAGCACAAACTACAAAGCAGCAGCTCTCTCCTGGCAGAGGAAATCCCATGCAGTGTTGCCCTGGCGAGATAGTGTTGCTACAGCGAGGCCCAGGGAAAACAGACTGCCTAGAGAAATCCTAGCAAAGCCCTGTGTTTCCCCACAGGAATGTATGTCAGTTTCAGTTCTTTGCCAGCAACGGAGCTCAGAGGCAACATCAGATTGTGTGTATCTCAGTGAGAGAAAGAACACTGTCACTTCCCCCGTTCCTCTGACGGAAGCGGTTAGAGGGAGAAAAGCGTCCTTTGCTTTCGCTTTCCCGCAGTGAGCTCGGCAGATCTGCCCTTCGCGAAGGGCCGTTTTCCCCCGGAGAACTGCCTCGGGGTAGCCCTGTTCTGGAAGTGGAACGAGTATGCAGTGTTAGCGTTCAGCTATTGTGAAGGCTCGCTTTGGCCCAGGGCAAACGAAGCGCCGGGGGAAATCTTAGCAGAGCCCGGCGCCTTTCCACGGTTCAAAGCGTGGAACTGCAGACTCTTTTGCAGAGAACAGAGCGCCCAGGCAACAGCAGCCTGCACGTTTCTCAGTGAAAGGGAGAACTTCCTAACTTCGTCCAGTCCTCTGAGCAAAGCAGGCAGAGGGAGAGAAACTTTCTTTCCTTCCTCTTTCCTGCAACGAATTCCTCCTTGGCTCTTGCAAACGCAAGGCTTCTTCTGAAAAACTACGTCGCGGTGCAGGGATCCTTCCAGAGGAGCAACGGCATAGTTTTAGCTGGAAGGGCTTGGCAGAGCAGCCGGGGAGAAAAGGCCTCTTGCGATTCTCTTTTCTTTCTGCCTGAATGCGGTCAATTGGCACTTGCCAAAGCAAGGTTTCCCAGCACAAACTACAAAGCAGCAGCTCTCTCCTGGCAGAGGAAATCCCATGCAGTGTTGCCCTGGCGAGATAGTGTTGCTACAGCGAGGCCCAGGGAAAACAGACTGCCTAGAGAAATCCTAGCAAAGCCCTGTGTTTCCCCACAGGAATGTATGTCAGTTTCAGTTCTTTGCCAGCAACGGAGCTCAGAGGCAACATCAGATTGTGTGTATCTCAGTGAGAGAAAGAACACTGTCACTTCTCCCGTTCCTCTGACGGAAGCGGTTAGAGGGAGAAAAGCGTCCTTTGCTTTCGCTTTCCCGCAGTGAGCTCGGCAGATCTGCCCTTCGCGAAGGGCCGTTTTCCCCCGGAGAACTGCCTCGCGTAGCCCTGTTCTGGAAGTGGAACGAGTATGCAGTGTTAGCGTTCAGCTATTGTGAAGGCTCGCTTTGGCCCAGGGCAAACGAAGCGCCGGGGGAAATCTTAGCAGAGCCCGGCGCCTTTCCACGGTTCAAAGCGTGGAACAGCAGACTCTTTTGCAAAGAAGAGAGCGCACAGGCAACAGCAGCCCGCACGTTTCTCAGTGAAAGGGAGAACTCCCTGACTTAATCCAGTCCTCTGAGCAAAGCAGGCAGAGGGAGAGAAACTTTCTTTCCTTCCTCTTTCCTGCAACGAATTCCTCCTTTGCTCTTGCAAACGCAAGGCTTCTTCTGAAAAACTACGTCGCGGTGCAGGGATCCTTCCAGAGGAGCAACGGCATAGTTTTAGCTGGAAGGGCTTGGCAGAGCAGCCGGGGAGAAAAGGCCTCTTGCGATTCTCTTTTCTTTCTGCCTGAATGCGGTCAATTGGCACTTGCCAAAGCAAGGTTTCCCAGCACAAACTACAAAGCAGCAGCTCTCTCCTGGCAGAGGAAATCCCATGCAGTGTTGCCCTGGCGAGATAGTGTTGCTACAGCGAGGCCCAGGGAAAACAGACTGCCTAGAGAAATCCTAGCAAAGCCCTGTGTTTCCCCACAGGAATGTATGTCAGTTTCAGTTCTTTGCCAGCAACGGAGCTCAGAGGCAACATCAGATTGTGTGTATCTCAGTGAGAGAAAGAACACTGTCACTTCCCCCGTTCCTCTGACGAAAGCGGTTAGAGGGAGAAAAGCGTCCTTTGCATTCGCTTTCCCGCAGTGAGCTCGGCAGATCTGCCCTTCGCGAAGGGCCGTTTTCCCCCGGAGAACTGCCTCGCGGTAGCCCTGTTCTGGAAGTGGAACGAGTATGCAGTGTTAGCGTTCAGCTATTGTGAAGGCTCGCTTTGGCCCAGGGCAAACGAAGCGCCGGGGGAAATCTTAGCAGAGCCCGGCGCCTTTCCACGGTTCAAAGCGTGGAACAGCAGACTCTTTTGCAAAGAACAGAGCGCACAGGCAACAGCAGCCCGCACGTTTCTCAGTGAAAGGGAGAACTCCCTGACTTCATCCAGTCCTCTGAGCAAAGCAGGCAGAGGGAGAGAAACTTTCTTTCCTTCCTCTTTCCTGCAACGAATTCCTCCTTTGCTCTTGCAAACGCAAGGCTTCTTCTGAAAAACTACGTCGCGGTGCAGGGATCCTTCCAGAGGAGCAACGGCATAGTTTTAGCCGGAAGGGCTTGGCAGAGCAGCCGGGGAGAAAAGGCCTCTTGCGATTCTCTTTTCTTTCTGCCTGAATGCGGTCAATTGGCACTTGCCAAAGCAAGGTTTCCCAGCACAAACTACAAAGCAGCAGCTCTCTCCTGGCAGAGGAAATCCCATGCAGTGTTGCCCTGGCGAGATAGTGTTGCTACAGCGAGGCCCAGGGAAAACAGACTGCCTAGAGAAATCCTAGCAAAGCCCTGTGTTTCCCCACAGGAATGTATGTCAGTTTCAGTTCTTTGCCAGCAACGGAGCTCAGAGGCAACATCAGATTGTGTGTATCTCAGTGAGAGAAAGAACACTGTCACTTCCCCCGTTCCTCTGACGGAAGCGGTTAGAGGGAGAAAAGCGTCCTTTGCTTTCGCTTTCCCGCAGTGAGCTCGGCAGATCTGCCCTTCGCGAAGGGCCGTTTTCCCCCGGAGAACTGCCTCGGGGTAGCCCTGTTCTGGAAGTGGAACGAGTATGCAGTGTTAGCGTTCAGCTATTGTGAAGGCTCGCTTTGGCCCAGGGCAAACGAAGCGCCGGGGGAAATCTTAGCAGAGCCCGGCGCCTTTCCACGGTTCAAAGCGTGGAACTGCAGACTCTTTTGCAGAGAACAGAGCGCCCAGGCAACAGCAGCCTGCACGTTTCTCAGTGAAAGGGAGAACTTCCTAACTTCGTCCAGTCCTCTGAGCAAAGCAGGCAGAGGGAGAGAAACTTTCTTTCCTTCCTCTTTCCTGCAACGAATTCCTCCTTGGCTCTTGCAAACGCAAGGCTTCTTCTGAAAAACTACGTCGCGGTGCAGGGATCCTTCCAGAGGAGCAACGGCATAGTTTTAGCTGGAAGGGCTTGGCAGAGCAGCCGGGGAGAAAAGGCCTCTTGCGATTCTCTTTTCTTTCTGCCTGAATGCGGTCAATTGGCACTTGCCAAAGCAAGGTTTCCCAGCACAAACTACAAAGCAGCAGCTCTCTCCTGGCAGAGGAAATCCCATGCAGTGTTGCCCTGGCGAGATAGTGTTGCTACAGCGAGGCCCAGGGAAAACAGACTGCCTAGAGAAATCCTAGCAAAGCCCTGTGTTTCCCCACAGGAATGTATGTCAGTTTCAGTTCTTTGCCAGCAACGGAGCTCAGAGGCAACATCAGATTGTGTGTATCTCAGTGAGAGAAAGAACACTGTCACTTCCCCCGTTCCTCTGACGAAAGCGGTTAGAGGGAGAAAAGCGTCCTTTGCATTCGCTTTCCCGCAGTGAGCTCGGCAGATCTGCCCTTCGCGAAGGGCCGTTTTCCCCCGGAGAACTGCCTCGCGGTAGCCCTGTTCTGGAAGTGGAACGAGTATGCAGTGTTAGCGTTCAGCTATTGTGAAGGCTCGCTTTGGCCCAGGGCAAACGAAGCGCCGGGGGAAATCTTAGCAGAGCCCGGCGCCTTTCCACGGTTCAAAGCGTGGAACAGCAGACTCTTTTGCAAAGAACAGAGCGCACAGGCAACAGCAGCCCGCACGTTTCTCAGTGAAAGGGAGAACTCCCTGACTTCATCCAGTCCTCTGAGCAAAGCAGGCAGAGGGAGAGAAACTTTCTTTCCTTCCTCTTTCCTGCAACGAATTCCTCCTTTGCTCTTGCAAACGCAAGGCTTCTTCTGAAAAACTACGTCGCGGTGCAGGGATCCTTCCAGAGGAGCAACGGCATAGTTTTAGCTGGAAGGGCTTGGCAGAGCAGCCGGGGAGAAAAGGCCTCTTGCGATTCTCTTTTCTTTCTGCCTGAATGCGGTCAATTGGCACTTGCCAAAGCAAGGTTTCCCAACACAAACTACAAAGCAGCAGCTCTCTCCTGGCAGAGGAAATCCCATGCAGTGTTGCCCTGGCGAGATAGTGTTGCTACAGCGAGGCCCAGGGAAAACAGACTGCCTAGAGAAATCCTAGCAAAGCCCTGTGTTTCCCCACAGGAATGTATGTCAGTTTCAGTTCTTTGCCAGCAACGGAGCTCAGAGGCAACATCAGATTGTGTGTATCTCAGTGAGAGAAAGAACACTGTGACTTCCCCCGTTCCTCTGACGAAAGCGGTTAGAGGGAGAAAAGCGTCCTTTGCATTCGCTTTCCCGCAGTGAGCTCGGCAGATCTGCCCTTCGCGAAGGGCCGTTTTCCCCCGGAGAACTGCCTCGCGGTAGCCCTATTCTGGAAGTGGAACGAGTATGCAGTGTTAGCGTTCAGCTATTGTGAAGGCTCGCTTTGGCCCAGGGCAAACGAAGCGCCGGGGGAAATCTTAGCAGAGCCCGGCGCCTTTCCACGGTTCAAAGCGTGGAACAGCAGACTCTTTTGCAAAGAAGAGAGCGCACAGGCAACAGCAGCCCGCACGTTTCTCAGTGAAAGGGAGAACTCCCTGACTTCATCCAGTCCTCTGAGCAAAGCAGGCAGAGGGAGAGAAACTTTCTTTCCTTCCTGTTTCCTGCAACGAATTCCTCCTTTGCTCTTGCAAACGCAAGGCTTCTTCTGAAAAACTACGTCGCGGTGCAGGGATCCTTCCAGAGGAGCAACGGCATAGTTTTAGCTGGAAGGGCTTGGCAGAGCAGCCGGGGAGAAAAGGCCTCTTGCGATTCTCTTTTCTTTCTGCCTGAATGCGGTCAATTGGCACTTGCCAAAGCAAGGTTTCCCAGCACAAACTACAAAGCAGCAGCTCTCTCCTGGCAGAGGAAATCCCATGCAGTGTTGCCCTGGCGAGATAGTGTTGCTACAGCGAGGCCCAGGGAAAACAGACTGCCTAGAGAAATCCTAGCAAAGCCCTGTGTTTCCCCACAGGAATGTATGTCAGTTTCAGTTCTTTGCCAGCAACGGAGCTCAGAGGCAACATCAGATTGTGTGTATCTCAGTGAGAGAAAGAACACTGTCACTTCCCCCGTTCCTCTGACGGAAGCGGTTAGAGGGAGAAAAGCGTCCTTTGCTTTCGCTTTCCCGCAGTGAGCTCGGCAGATCTGCCCTTCGCGAAGGGCCGTTTTCCCCCGGAGAACTGCCTCGCGGTAGCCCTGTTCTGGAAGTGGAACGAGTATGCAGTGTTAGCGTTCAGCTATTGTGAAGGCTCGCTTTGGCCCAGGGCAAACGAAGCGCCGGGGGAAATCTTAGCAGAGCCCGGCGCCTTTCCACGGTTCAAAGCGTGGAACAGCAGACTCTTTTGCAAAGAACAGAGCGCACAGGCAACAGCAGCCCGCACGTTTCTCAGTGAAAGGGAGAACTCCCTGACTTAATCCAGTCCTCTGAGCAAAGCAGGCAGAGGGAGAGAAACTTTCTTTCCTTCCTCTTTCCTGCAACGAATTCCTCCTTTGCTCTTGCAAACGCAAGGCTTCTTCTGAAAAACTACGTCGCGGTGCAGGGATCCTTCCAGAGGAGCAACGGCATAGTTTTAGCTGGAAGGGCTTGGCAGAGCAGCCGGGGAGAAAAGGCCTCTTGCCATTCTCTTTTCTTTCTGCCTGAATGCGGTCAATTGGCACTTGCCAAAGCAAGGTTTCCCAGCACAAACTACAAAGCAGCAGCTCTCTCCTGGCAGAGGAAATCCCATGCAGTGTTGCCCTGGCGAGATAGTGTTGCTACAGCGAGGCCCAGGGAAAACAGACTGCCTAGAGAAATCCTAGCAAAGCCCTGTGTTTCCCCACAGGAATGTATGTCAGTTTCAGTTCTTTGCCAGCAACGGAGCTCAGAGGCAACATCAGATTGTGTGTATCTCAGTGAGAGAAAGAACACTGTCACTTCCCCCGTTCCTCTGACGAAAGCGGTTAGAGGGAGAAAAGCGTCCTTTGCATTCGCTTTCCCGCAGTGAGCTCGGCAGATCTGCCCTTCGCGAAGGGCCGTTTTCCCCCGGAGAACTGCCTCGCGGTAGCCCTGTTCTGGAAGTGGAACGAGTATGCAGTGTTAGCGTTCAGCTATTGTGAAGGCTCGCTTTGGCCCAGGGCAAACGAAGCGCCGGGGGAAATCTTAGCAGAGCCCGGCGCCTTTCCACGGTTCAAAGCGTGGAACAGCAGACTCTTTTGCAAAGAAGAGAGCGCCCAGGCAACAGCAGCCCGCACGTTTCTCAGTGAAAGGGAGAACTCCCTGACTTCATCCAGTCCTCTGAGCAAAGCAGGCAGAGGGAGAGAAACTTTCTTTCCTTCCTCTTTGCTGCAACGAATTCCTCCTTTGCTCTTGCAAACGCAAGGCTTCTTCTGAAAAACTACGTCGCGGTGCAGGGATCCTTCCAGAGGAGCAACGGCATAGTTTTAGCTGGAAGGGCTTGGCAGAGCAGCCGGGGAGAAAAGGCCTCTTGCGATTCTCTTTTCTTTCTGCCTGAATGCGGTCAATTGGCACTTGCCAAAGCAAGGTTTCCCAGCACAAACTACAAAGCAGCAGCTCTCTCCTGGCAGAGGAAATCCCATGCAGTGTTGCCCTGGCGAGATAGTGTTGCTACAGCGAGGCCCAGGGAAAACAGACTGCCTAGAGAAATCCTAGCAAAGCCCTGTGTTTCCCCACAGGAATGTATGTCAGTTTCAGTTCTTTGCCAGCAACGGAGCTCAGAGGCAACATCAGATTGTGTGTATCTCAGTGAGAGAAACAACACTGTGACTTCCCCCGTTCCTCTGACGAAAGCGGTTAGAGGGAGAAAAGCGTCCTTTGCTTTCGCTTTCCCGCAGTGAGCTCGGCAGATCTGCCCTTCGCGAAGGGCCGTTTTCCCCCGGAGAACTGCCTCGCGGTAGCCCTGTTCTGGAAGTGGAACGAGTATGCAGTGTTAGCGTTCAGCTATTGTGAAGGCTCGCTTTGGCCCAGGGCAAACGAAGCGCCGGGGGAAATCTTAGCAGAGCCCGGCGCCTTTCCACGGTTCAAAGCGTGGAACAGCAGACTCTTTTGCAAAGAAGAGAGCGCACAGGCAACAGCAGCCCGCACGTTTCTCAGTGAAAGGGAGAACTCCCTGACTTCATCCAGTTCTCTGAGCAAAGCAGGCAGAGGGAGAGAAACTTTCTTTCCTTCCTCTTTCCTGCAACGAATTCCTCCTTTGCTCTTGCAAACGCAAGGCTTCTTCTGAAAAACTACGTCGCGGTGCAGGGATCCTTCCAGAGGAGCAACGGCATAGTTTTAGCCGGAAGGGCTTGGCAGAGCAGCCGGGGAGAAAAGGCCTCTTGCGATTCTCTTTTCTTTCTGCCTGAATGCGGTCAATTGGCACTTGCCAAAGCAAGGTTTCCCAGCACAAACTACAAAGCAGCAGCTCTCTCCTGGCAGAGGAAATCCCATGCAGTGTTGCCCTGGCGAGATAGTGTTGCTACAGCGAAGCCCAGGGAAAACAGACTGCCTAGAGAAATCCTAGCAAAGCCCTGTGTTTCCCCACAGGAATGTATGTCAGTTTCAGTTCTTTGCCAGCGACGGAGCTCAGAGGCAACGTCAGATTGTGTGTATCTCAGTGAGAGAAAGAACACTGTGACTTCCCCCGTTCCTCTGACGAAAGCGGTTAGAGGGAGAAAAGCGTCCTTTGCTTTCGCTTTCCCGCAGTGAGCTCGGCAGATCTGCCCTTCGCGAAGGGCCGTTTTCCCCCGGAGAACTGCCTCGCGGTAGCCCTGTTCTGGAAGTGGAACGAGTATGCAGTGTTAGCGTTCAGCTATTGTGAAGGCTCGCTTTGGCCCAGGGCAAACGAAGCGCCGGGGGAAATCTTAGCAGAGCCCGGCGCCTTTCCACGGTTCAAAGCGTGGAACAGCAGACTCTTTTGCAAAGAAGAGAGCGCACAGGCAACAGCAGCCCGCACGTTTCTCAGTGAAAGGGAGAACTCCCTGACTTCATCCAGTCCTCTGAGCAAAGCAGGCAGAGGGAGAGAAACTTTCTTTCCTTCCTCTTTCCTGCAACGAATTCCTCCTTTGCTCTTGCAAACGCAAGGCTTCTTCTGAAAAACTACGTCGCGGTGCAGGGATCCTTCCAGAGGAGCAACGGCATAGTTTTAGCTGGAAGGGCTTGGCAGAGCAGCCGGGGAGAAAAGGCCTCTTGCGATTCTCTTTTCTTTCTGCCTGAATGCGGTCAATTGGCACTTGCCAAAGCAAGGTTTCCCAGCACAAACTACAAAGCAGCAGCTCTCTCCTGGCAGAGGAAATCCCATGCAGTGTTGCCCTGGCGAGATAGTGTTGCTACAGCGAGGCCCAGGGAAAACAGACTGCCTAGAGAAATCCTAGCAAAGCCCTGTGTTTCCCCACAGGAATGTATGTCAGTTTCAGTTCTTTGCCAGCAACGGAGCTCAGAGGCAACATCAGATTGTGTGTATCTCAGTGAGAGAAAGAACACTGTCACTTCCCCCGTTCCTCTGACGAAAGCGGTTAGAGGGAGAAAAGCGTCCTTTGCTTTCGCTTTCCCGCAGTGAGCTCGGCAGATCTGCCCTTCGCGAAGGGCCGTTTTCCCCCGGAGAACTGCCTCGCGGTAGCCCTGTTCTGGAAGTGGAACGAGTATGCAGTGTTAGCGTTCAGCTATTGTGAAGGCTCGCTTTGGCCCAGGGCAAACGAAGCGCCGGGGGAAATCTTAGCAGAGCCCGGCGCCTTTCCACGGTTCAAAGCGTGGAACAGCAGACTCTTTTGCAAAGAAGAGAGCGCCCAGGCAACAGCAGCCTGCACGTTTCTCAGTCAAAGGGAGAACTTCCTAACTTCATCCAGTCCTCTGAGCAAAGCAGGCAGAGGGAGAGAAACTTTCTTTCCTTCCTCTTTCCTGCAACGAATTCCTCCTTTGCTCTTGCAAACGCAAGGCTTCTTCTGAAAAACTACGTCGCGGTGCAGGGATCCTTCCAGAGGAGCAACGGCATAGTTTTAGCTGGAAGGGCTTGGCAGAGCAGCCGGCGAGAAAAGGCCTCTTGCGATTCTCTTTTCTTTCTGCCTGAATGCGGTCAATTGGCACTCGCCGAAGCAAGGTTTCCCAGCACAAACTACAAAGCAGCAGCTCTCTCCTGGCAGAGGAAATCCCATGCAGTGTTGCCCTGGCGAGATAGTGTTGCTACAGCGAGGCCCAGGGAAAACAGACTGCCTAGAGAAATCCTAGCAAAGCCCTGTGTTTCCCCACAGGAATGTATGTCAGTTTCAGTTCTTTGCCAGCGACGGAGCTCAGAGGCAACGTCAGATTGTGTGTATCTCAGTGAGAGAAAGAACACTGTGACTTCCCCCGTTCCTCTGACGAAAGCGGTTAGAGGGAGAAAAGCGTCCTTTGCTTTCGCTTTCCCGCAGTGAGCTCGGCAGATCTGCCCTTCGCGAAGGGCCGTTTTCCCCCGGAGAACTGCCTCGCGGTAGCCCTGTTCTGGAAGTGGAACGAGTATGCAGTGTTAGCGTTCAGCTATTGTGAAGGCTCGCTTTGGCCCAGGGCAAACGAAGCGCCGGGGGAAATCTTAGCAGAGCCCGGCGCCTTTCCACGGTTCAAAGCGTGGAACAGCAGACTCTTTTGCAAAGAACAGAGCGCACAGGCAACAGCAGCCCGCACGTTTCTCAGTGAAAGGGAGAACTCCCTGACTTCATCCAGTCCTCTGAGCAAAGCAGGCAGAGGGAGAGAAACTTTCTTTCCTTCCTCTTTCCTGCAACGAATTCCTCCTTTGCTCTTGCAAACGCAAGGCTTCTTCTGAAAAACTACGTCGCGGTGCAGGGATCCTTCCAGAGGAGCAACGGCATAGTTTTAGCTGGAAGGGCTTGGCAGAGCAGCCGGGGAGAAAAGGCCTCTTGCGATTCTCTTTTCTTTCTGCCTGAATGCGGTCAATTGGCACTTGCCAAAGCAAGGTTTCCCAGCACAAACTACAAAGCAGCAGCTCTCTCCTGGCAGAGGAAATCCCATGCAGTGTTGCCCTGGCGAGATAGTGTTGCTACAGCGAGGCCCAGGGAAAACAGACTGCCTAGAGAAATCCTAGCAAAGCCCTGTGTTTCCCCACAGGAATGTATGTCAGTTTCAGTTCTTTGCCAGCAACGGAGCTCAGAGGCAACATCAGATTGTGTGTATCTCAGTGAGAGAAAGAACACTGTCACTTCCCCCGTTCCTCTGACGAAAGCGGTTAGAGGGAGAAAAGCGTCCTTTGCTTTCGCTTTCCCGCAGTGAGCTCGGCAGATCTGCCCTTCGCGAAGGGCCGTTTTCCCCCGGAGAACTGCCTCGCGGTAGCCCTGTTCTGGAAGTGGAACGAGTATGCAGTGTTAGCGTTCAGCTATTGTGAAGGCTCGCTTTGGCCCAGGGCAAACGAAGCGCCGGGGGAAATCTTAGCAGAGCCCGGCGCCTTTCCACGGTTCAAAGCGTGGAACAGCAGACTCTTTTGCAAAGAAGAGAGCGCCCAGGCAACAGCAGCCCGCACGTTTCTCAGTGAAAGGGAGAACTCCCTGACTTCATCCAGTTCTCTGAGCAAAGCAGGCAGAGGGAGAGAAACTTTCTTTCCTTCCTCTTTCCTGCAACGAATTCCTCCTTTGCTCTTGCAAACGCAAGGCTTCTTCTGAAAAACTACGTCGCGGTGCAGGGATCCTTCCAGAGGAGCAACGGCATAGTTTTAGCCGGAAGGGCTTGGCAGAGCAGCCGGGGAGAAAAGGCCTCTTGCGATTCTCTTTTCTTTCTGCCTGAATGCGGTCAATTGGCACTTGCCAAAGCAAGGTTTCCCAGCACAAACTACAAAGCAGCAGCTCTCTCCTGGCAGAGGAAATCCCATGCAGTGTTGCCCTGGCGAGATAGTGTTGCTACAGCGAGGCCCAGGGAAAACAGACTGCCTAGAGAAATCCTAGCAAAGCCCTGTGTTTCCCCACAGGAATGTATGTCAGTTTCAGTTCTTTGCCAGCAACGGAGCTCAGAGGCAACATCAGATTGTGTGTATCTCAGTGAGAGAAAGAACACTGTGACTTCCCCCGTTCCTCTGACGAAAGCGCTTAGAGGGAGAAAAGCGTCCTTTGCTTTCGCTTTCCCGCAGTGAGCTCGGCAGATCTGCCCTTCGCGAAGGGCCGTTTTCCCCCGGAGAACTGCCTCGCGGTAGCCCTGTTCTGGAAGTGGAACGAGTATGCAGTGTTAGCGTTCAGCTATTGTGAAGGCTCGCTTTGGCCCAGGGCAAACGAAGCGCCGGGGGAAATCTTAGCAGAGCCCGGCGCCTTTCCACGGTTCAAAGCGTGGAACAGCAGACTCTTTTGCAAAGAAGAGAGCGCCCAGGCAACAGCAGCCTGCACGTTTCTCAGTCAAAGGGAGAACTTCCTAACTTCATCCAGTCCTCTGAGCAAAGCAGGCAGAGGGAGAGAAACTTTCTTTCCTTCCTCTTTCCTGCAACCAATTCCTCCTTTGCTCTTGCAAACGCAAGGCTTCTTCTGAAAAACTACGTCGCGGTGCAGGGATCCTTCCAGAGGAGCAACGGCATAGTTTTAGCTGGAAGGGCTTGGCAGAGCAGCCGGCGAGAAAAGGCCTCTTGCGATTCTCTTTTCTTTCTGCCTGAATGCGGTCAATTGGCACTCGCCGAAGCAAGGTTTCCCAGCACAAACTACAAAGCAGCAGCTCTCTCCTGGCAGAGGAAATCCCATGCAGTATTGCCCTGGCGAGATAGTGTTGCTACAGCGAAGCCCAGGGAAAACAGACTGCCTAGAGAAATCCTAGCAAAGCCCTGTGTTTCCCCACAGGAATGTATGTCAGTTTCAGTTCTTTGCCAGCGACGGAGCTCAGAGGCAACGTCAGATTGTGTGTATCTCAGTGAGAGAAAGAACACTGTGACTTCCCCCGTTCCTCTGACGAAAGCGGTTAGAGGGAGAAAAGCGTCCTTTGCTTTCGCTTTCCCGCAGTGAGCTCGGCAGATCTGCCCTTCGCGAAGGGCCGTTTTCCCCCGGAGAACTGCCTCGCGGTAGCCCTGTTCTGGAAGTGGAACGAGTATGCAGTGTTAGCGTTCAGCTATTGTGAAGGCTCTCTTTGGCCCAGGGCAAACGAAGCGCCGGGGGAAATCTTAGCAGAGCCCGGCGCCTTTCCACGGTTCAAAGCGTGGAACAGCAGACTCTTTTGCAAAGAAGAGAGCGCCCAGGCAACAGCAGCTGCACGTTTCTCAGTCAAAGGGAGAACTTCCTAACTTCATCCAGTCCTCTGAGCAAAGCAGGCAGAGGGAGAGAAACTTTCTTTCCTTCCTCTTTCCTGCAACCAATTCCTCCTTTGCTCTTGCAAACGCAAGGCTTCTTCTGAAAAACTACGTCGCGGTGCAGGGATCCTTCCAGAGGAGCAACGGCATAGTTTTAGCTGGAAGGGCTTGGCAGAGCAGCCGGGGAGAAAAGGCCTCTTGCGATTCTCTTTTCTTTCTGCCTGAATGCGGTCAATTGGCACTTGCCAAAGCAAGGTTTCCCAGCACAATCTACAAAGCAGCAGCTCTCTCCTGGCAGAGGAAATCCCATGCAGTGTTGCCCTGGCGAGATAGTGTTGCTACAGCGAAGCCCAGGGAAAACAGACTGCCTAGAGAAATCCTAGCAAAGCCCTGTGTTTCCCCACAGGAATGTATGTCAGTTTCAGTTCTTTGCCAGCGACGGAGCTCAGAGGCAACATCAGATTGTGTGTATCTCAGTGAGAGAAAGAACACTGTGACTTCCCCCGTTCCTCTGACGAAAGCGGTTAGAGGGAGAAAAGCGTCCTTTGCTTTCGCTTTCCCGCAGTGAGCTCGGCAGATCTGCCCTTCGCGAAGGGCCGTTTTCCCCCGGAGAACTGCCTCGCGGTAGCCCTGTTCTGGAAGTGGAACGAGTATGCAGTGTTAGCGTTCAGCTATTGTGAAGGCTCGCTTTGGCCCAGGGCAAACGAAGCGCCGGGGGAAATCTTAGCAGAGCCCGGCGCCTTTCCACGGTTCAAAGCGTGGAACAGCAGACTCTTTTGCAAAGAACAGAGCGCACAGGCAACAGCAGCCCGCACGTTTCTCAGTGAAAGGGAGAACTCCCTGACTTCATCCAGTCCTCTGAGCAAAGCAGGCAGAGGGAGAGAAACTTTCTTTCCTTCCTCTTTCCTGCAACGAATTCCTCCTTTGCTCTTGCAAACGCAAGGCTTCTTCTGAAAAACTACGTCGCGGTGCAGGGATCCTTCCAGAGGAGCAACGGCATAGTTTTAGCTGGAAGGGCTTGGCAGAGCAGCCGGGGAGAAAAGGCCTCTTGCGATTCTCTTTTCTTTCTGCCTGAATGCGGTCAATTGGCACTTGCCAAAGCAAGGTTTCCCAGCACAAACTACAAAGCAGCAGCTCTCTCCTGGCAGAGGAAATCCCATGCAGTGTTGCCCTGGCGAGATAGTGTTGCTACAGCGAGGCCCAGGGAAAACAGACTGCCTAGAGAAATCCTAGCAAAGCCCTGTGTTTCCCCACAGGAATGTATGTCAGTTTCAGTTCTTTGCCAGCAACGGAGCTCAGAGGCAACATCAGATTGTGTGTATCTCAGTGAGAGAAAGAACACTGTGACTTCCCCCGTTCCTCTGACGAAAGCGGTTAGAGGGAGAAAAGCGTCCTTTGCTTTCGCTTTCCCGCAGTGAGCTCGGCAGATCTGCCCTTCGCGAAGGGCCGTTTTCCCCCGGAGAACTGCCTCGCGGTAGCCCTGTTCTGGAAGTGGAACGAGTATGCAGTGTTAGCGTTCAGCTATTGTGAAGGCTCGCTTTGGCCCAGGGCAAACGAAGCGCCGGGGGAAATCTTAGCAGAGCCCGGCGCCTTTCCACGGTTCAAAGCGTGGAACAGCAGACTCTTTTGCAAAGAACAGAGCGCACAGGCAACAGCAGCCCGCACGTTTCTCAGTGAAAGGGAGAACTCCCTGACTTCATCCAGTCCTCTGAGCAAAGCAGGCAGAGGGAGAGAAACTTTCTTTCCTTCCTCTTTGCTGCAACGAATTCCTCCTTTGCTCTTGCAAACGCAAGGCTTCTTCTGAAAAACTACGTCGCGGTGCAGGGATCCTTCCAGAGGAGCAACGGCATAGTTTTAGCTGGAAGGGCTTGGCAGAGCAGCCGGCGAGAAAAGGCCTCTTGCGATTCTCTTTTCTTTCTGCCTGAATGCGGTCAATTGGCACTTGCCAAAGCAAGGTTTCCCAGCACAAACTACAAAGCAGCAGCTCTCTCCTGGCAGAGGAAATCCCATGCAGTGTTGCCCTGGCGAGATAGTGTTGCTACAGCGAGGCCCAGGGAAAACAGACTGCCTAGAGAAATCCTAGCAAAGCCCTGTGTTTCCCCACAGGAATGTATGTCAGTTTCAGTTCTTTGCCAGCAACGGAGCTCAGAGGCAACATCAGATTGTGTGTATCTCAGTGAGAGAAAGAACACTGTGACTTCCCCCGTTCCTCTGACGAAAGCGGTTAGAGGGAGAAAAGCGTCCTTTGCTTTCGCTTTCCCGCAGTGAGCTCGGCAGATCTGCCCTTCGCGAAGGGCCGTTTTCCCCCGGAGAACTGCCTCGCGGTAGCCCTGTTCTGGAAGTGGAACGAGTATGCAGTGTTAGCGTTCAGCTATTGTGAAGGCTCGCTTTGGCCCAGGGCAAACGAAGCGCCGGGGGAAATCTTAGCAGAGCCCGGCGCCTTTCCACGGTTCAAAGCGTGGAACAGCAGACTCTTTTGCAAAGAACAGAGCGCACAGGCAACAGCAGCCCGCACGTTTCTCAGTGACAGGGAGAACTCCCTGACTTCATCCAGTCCTCTGAGCAAAGCAGGCAGAGGGAGAGAAACTTTCTTTCCTTCCTCTTTCCTGCAACCAATTCCTCCTTTGCTCTTGCAAACGCAAGGCTTCTTCTGAAAAACTACGTCGCGGTGCAGGGATCCTTCCAGAGGAGCAACGGCATAGTTTTAGCTGGAAGGGCTTGGCAGAGCAGCCGGGGAGAAAAGGCCTCTTGCGATTCTCTTTTCTTTCTGCCTGAATGCGGTCAATTGGCACTTGCCAAAGCAAGGTTTCCCAGCACAATCTACAAAGCAGCAGCTCTCTCCTGGCAGAGGAAATCCCATGCAGTGTTGCCCTGGCGAGATAGTGTTGCTACAGCGAAGCCCAGGGAAAACAGACTGCCTAGAGAAATCCTAGCAAAGCCCTGTGTTTCCCCACAGGAATGTATGTCAGTTTCAGTTCTTTGCCAGCGACGGAGCTCAGAGGCAACATCAGATTGTGTGTATCTCAGTGAGAGAAAGAACACTGTGACTTCCCCCGTTCCTCTGACGAAAGCGGTTAGAGGGAGAAAAGCGTCCTTTGCTTTCGCTTTCCCGCAGTGAGCTCGGCAGATCTGCCCTTCGCGAAGGGCCGTTTTCCCCCGGAGAACTGCCTCGCGGTAGCCCTGTTCTGGAAGTGGAACGAGTATGCAGTGTTAGCGTTCAGCTATTGTGAAGGCTCGCTTTGGCCCAGGGCAAACGAAGCGCCGGGGGAAATCTTAGCAGAGCCCGGCGCCTTTCCACGGTTCAAAGCGTGGAACAGCAGACTCTTTTGCAAAGAAGAGAGCGCACAGGCAACAGCAGCCCGCACGTTTCTCAGTGAAAGGGAGAACTCCCTGACTTCATCCAGTCCTCTGAGCAAAGCAGGCAGAGGGAGAGAAACTTTCTTTCCTTCCTCTTTCCTGCAACGAATTCCTCCTTTGCTCTTGCAAACGCAAGGCTTCTTCTGAAAAACTACGTCGCGGTGCAGGGATCCTTCCAGAGGAGCAACGGCATAGTTTTAGCTGGAAGGGCTTGGCAGAGCAGCCGGGGAGAAAAGGCCTCTTGCGATTCTCTTTTCTTTCTGCCTGAATGCGGTCAATTGGCACTTGCCAAAGCAAGGTTTCCCAGCACAAACTACAAAGCAGCAGCTCTCTCCTGGCAGAGGAAATCCCATGCAGTGTTGCCCTGGCGAGATAGTGTTGCTACAGCGAGGCCCAGGGAAAACAGACTGCCTAGAGAAATCCTAGCAAAGCCCTGTGTTTCCCCACAGGAATGTATGTCAGTTTCAGTTCTTTGCCAGCAACGGAGCTCAGAGGCAACATCAGATTGTGTGTATCTCAGTGAGAGAAAGAACACTGTGACTTCCCCCGTTCCTCTGACGAAAGCGGTTAGAGGGAGAAAAGCGTCCTTTGCTTTCGCTTTCCCGCAGTGAGCTCGGCAGATCTGCCCTTCGCGAAGGGCCGTTTTCCCCCGGAGAACTGCCTCGCGGTAGCCCTGTTCTGGAAGTGGAACGAGTATGCAGTGTTAGCGTTCAGCTATTGTGAAGGCTCGCTTTGGCCCAGGGCAAACGAAGCGCCGGGGGAAATCTTAGCAGAGCCCGGCGCCTTTCCACGGTTCAAAGCGTGGAACAGCAGACTCTTTTGCAAAGAACAGAGCGCACAGGCAACAGCAGCCCGCACGTTTCTCAGTGAAAGGGAGAACTCCCTGACTTCATCCAGTCCTCTGAGCAAAGCAGGCAGAGGGAGAGAAACTTTCTTTCCTTCCTCTTTCCTGCAACGAATTCCTCCTTTGCTCTTGCAAACGCAAGGCTTCTTCTGAAAAACTACGTCGCGGTGCAGGGATCCTTCCAGAGGAGCAACGGCATAGTTTTAGCTGGAAGGGCTTGGCAGAGCAGCCGGCGAGAAAAGGCCTCTTGCGATTCTCTTTTCTTTCTGCCTGAATGCGGTCAATTGGCACTTGCCAAAGCAAGGTTTCCCAGCACAAACTACAAAGCAGCAGCTCTCTCCTGGCAGAGGAAATCCCATGCAGTGTTGCCCTGGCGAGATAGTGTTGCTACAGCGAGGCCCAGGGAAAACAGACTGCCTAGAGAAATCCTAGCAAAGCCCTGTGTTTCCCCACAGGAATGTATGTCAGTTTCAGTTCTTTGCCAGCAACGGAGCTCAGAGGCAACATCAGATTGTGTGTATCTCAGTGAGAGAAAGAACACTGTGACTTCCCCCGTTCCTCTGACGAAAGCGGTTAGAGGGAGAAAAGCGTCCTTTGCTTTCGCTTTCCCGCAGTGAGCTCGGCAGATCTGCCCTTCGCGAAGGGCCGTTTTCCCCCGGAGAACTGCCTCGCGGTAGCCCTGTTCTGGAAGTGGAACGAGTATGCAGTGTTAGCGTTCAGCTATTGTGAAGGCTCGCTTTGGCCCAGGGCAAACGAAGCGCCGGGGGAAATCTTAGCAGAGCCCGGCGCCTTTCCACGGTTCAAAGCGTGGAACTGCAGACTCTTTTGCAAAGAACAGAGCGCACAGGCAACAGCAGCCCGCACGTTTCTCAGTGACAGGGAGAACTCCCTGACTTCATCCAGTCCTCTGAGCAAAGCAGGCAGAGGGAGAGAAACTTTCTTTCCTTCCTCTTTCCTGCAACCAATTCCTCCTTTGCTCTTGCAAACGCAAGGCTTCTTCTGAAAAACTACGTCGCGGTGCAGGGATCCTTCCAGAGGAGCAACGGCATAGTTTGAGCTGGAAGGGCTTGGCAGAGCAGCCGGCGAGAAAAGGCCTCTTGCGATTCTCTTTTCTTTCTGCCTGAATGCGGTCAATTGGCACTTGCCAAAGCAAGGTTTCCCAGCACAAACTACAAAGCAGCAGCTCTCTCCTGGCAGAGGAAATCCCATGCAGTGTTGCCCTGGCGAGATAGTGTTGCTACAGCGAGGCCCAGGGAAAACAGACTGCCTAGAGAAATCCTAGCAAAGCCCTGTGTTTCCCCACAGGAATGTATGTCAGTTTCAGTTCTTTGCCAGCAACGGAGCTCAGAAGCAACATCAGATTGTGTGTATCTCAGTGAGAGAAAGAACACTGTCACTTCCCCCGTTCCTCTGACGGAAGCGGTTAGAGGGAGAAAAGCGTCCTTTGCATTCGCTTTCCCGCAGTGAGCTCGGCAGATCTGCCCTTCGCGAAGGGCCGTTTTCCCCCGGAGAACTGCCTCGCGGTAGCCCTGTTCTGGAAGTGGAACGAGTATGCAGTGTTAGCGTTCAGCTATTGTGAAGGCTCGCTTTGGCCCAGGGCAAACGAAGCGCCGGGGGAAATCTTAGCAGAGCCCGGCGCCTTTCCACGGTTCAAAGCGTGGAACAGCAGACTCTTTTGCAAAGAAGAGAGCGCACAGGCAACAGCAGCCCGCACGTTTCTCAGTGAAAGGGAGAACTTCCTAACTTCATCCAGTCCTCTGAGCAAAGCAGGCAGAGGGAGAGAAACTTTCTTTCCTTCCTCTTTCCTGCAACCAATTCCTCCTTTGCTCTTGCAAACGCAAGGCTTCTTCTGAAAAACTACGTCGCGGTGCAGGGATCCTTCCAGAGGAGCAACGGCATAGTTTTAGCTGGAAGGGCTTGGCAGAGCAGCCGGCGAGAAAAGGCCTCTTGCGATTCTCTTTTCTTTTTGCCTGAATGCGGTCAATTGGCACTCGCCAAAGCAAGGTTTCCCAGCACAATCTACAAAGCAGCAGCTCTCTCCTGGCAGAGGAAATCCCATGCAGTGTTGCCCTGGCGAGATAGTGTTGCTACAGCGAGGCCCAGGGAAAACAGACTGCCTAGAGAAATCCTAGCAAAGCCCTGTGTTTCCCCACAGGAATGTATGTCAGTTTCAGTTCTTTGCCAGCGACGGAGCTCAGAGGCAACGTCAGATTGTGTGTATCTCAGTGAGAGAAAGAACACTGTGACTTCCCCCGTTCCTCTGACGAAAGCGGTTAGAGGGAGAAAAGCGTCCTTTGCATTCGCTTTCCCGCAGTGAGCTCGGCAGATCTGCCCTTCGCGAAGGGCCGTTTTCCCCCGGAGAACTGCCTCGCGGTAGCCCTGTTCTGGAAGTGGAACGAGTATGCAGTGTTAGCGTTCAGCTATTGTGAAGGCTCGCTTTGGCCCAGGGCAAACGAAGCGCCGGGGGAAATCTTAGCAGAGCCCGGCGCCTTTCCACGGTTCAAAGCGTGGAACAGCAGACTCTTTTGCAAAGAAGAGAGCGCACAGGCAACAGCAGCCCGCACGTTTCTCAGTGAAAGGGAGAACTTCCTAACTTCATCCAGTCCTCTGAGCAAAGCAGGCAGAGGGAGAGAAACTTTCTTTCCTTCCTCTTTCCTGCAACCAATTCCTCCTTTGCTCTTGCAAACGCAAGGCTTCTTCTGAAAAACTACGTCGCGGTGCAGGGATCCTTCCAGAGGAGCAACGGCATAGTTTTAGCTGGAAGGGCTTGGCAGAGCAGCCGGCGAGAAAAGGCCTCTTGCGATTCTCTTTTCTTTTTGCCTGAATGCGGTCAATTGGCACTCGCCAAAGCAAGGTTTCCCAGCACAATCTACAAAGCAGCAGCTCTCTCCTGGCAGAGGAAATCCCATGCAGTGTTGCCCTGGCGAGATAGTGTTGCTACAGCGAGGCCCAGGGAAAACAGACTGCCTAGAGAAATCCTAGCAAAGCCCTGTGTTTCCCCACAGGAATGTATGTCAGTTTCAGTTCTTTGCCAGCGACGGAGCTCAGAGGCAACGTCAGATTGTGTGTATCTCAGTGAGAGAAAGAACACTGTGACTTCCCCCGTTCCTCTGACGAAAGCGGTTAGAGGGAGAAAAGCGTCCTTTGCTTTCGCTTTCCCGCAGTGAGCTCGGCAGATCTGCCCTTCGCGAAGGGCCGTTTTCCCCCGGAGAACTGCCTCGCGGTAGCCCTGTTCTGGAAGTGGAACGAGTATGCAGTGTTAGCGTTCAGCTATTGTGAAGGCTCGCTTTGGCCCAGGGCAAACGAAGCGCCGGGGGAAATCTTAGCAGAGCCCGGCGCCTTTCCACGGTTCAAAGCGTGGAACAGCAGACTCTTTTGCAAAGAAGAGAGCGCCCAGGCAACAGCAGCTGCACGTTTCTCAGTCAAAGGGAGAACTTCCTAACTTCATCCAGTCCTCTGAGCAAAGCAGGCAGAGGGAGAGAAACTTTCTTTCCTTCCTCTTTCCTGCAACCAATTCCTCCTTTGCTCTTGCAAACGCAAGGCTTCTTCTGAAAAACTACGTCGCGGTGCAGGGATCCTTCCAGAGGAGCAAGGCATAGTTTTAGCTGGAAGGGTTAGGCAGAGCAGCCGGGGAGAAAAGGCCTCTTGCGATTCTCTTTTCTTTCTGCCTGAATGCGTTCAATTGGCACTCGCCAAAGCAAGGTTTCCCAGCACAATCTACAAAGCAGCAGCTCTCTCCTGGCAGAGGAAATCCCATGCAGTGTTGCCCTGGCGAGATAGTGTTGCTACAGCGAGGCCCAGGGAAAACAGACTGCCTAGAGAAATCCTAGCAAAGCCCTGTGTTTCCCCACAGGAATGTATGTCAGTTTCAGTTCTTTGCCAGCGACGGAGCTCAGAGGCAACGTCAGATTGTGTGTATCTCAGTGAGAGAAAGAACACTGTGACTTCCCCCGTTCCTCTGACGAAAGCGGTTAGAGGGAGAAAAGCGTCCTTTGCTTTCGCTTTCCCGCAGTGAGCTCGGCAGATCTGCCCTTCGCGAAGGGCCGTTTTCCCCTGGAGAACTGCCTCGCGGTAGCCCTGTTCTGGAAGTGGAACGAGTATGCAGTGTTAGCGTTCAGCTATTGTGAAGGCTCGCTTTGGCCCAGGGCAAACGAAGCGCCGGGGGAAATCTTAGCAGAGCCCGGCGCCTTTCCACGGTTCAAAGCGTGGAACAGCAGACTCTTTTGCAAAGAACAGAGCGCACAGGCAACAGCAGCCCGCACGTTTCTCAGTGAAAGGGAGAAATCCCTGACTTCATCCAGTCCTCTGAGCAAAGCAGGCAGAGGGAGAGAAACTTTCTTTCCTTCCTCTTTCCTGCAACGAATTCCTCCTTTGCTCTTGCAAACGCAAGGCTTCTTCTGAAAAACTACGTCGCGGTGCAGGGATCCTTCCAGAGGAGCAACGGCATAGTTTTAGCTGGAAGGGCTTGGCAGAGCAGCCGGGGAGAAAAGGCCTCTTGCGATTCTCTTTTCTTTCTGCCTGAATGCGGTCAATTGGCACTTGCCAAAGCAAGGTTTCCCAGCACAAACTACAAAGCAGCAGCTCTCTCCTGGCAGAGGAAATCCCATGCAGTGTTGCCCTGGCGAGATAGTGTTGCTACAGCGAGGCCCAGGGAAAACAGACTGCCTAGAGAAATCCTAGCAAAGCCCTGTGTTTCCCCACAGGAATGTATGTCAGTTTCAGTTCTTTGCCAGCAACGGAGCTCAGAGGCAACATCAGATTGTGTGTATCTCAGTGAGAGAAAGAACACTGTGACTTCCCCCGTTCCTCTGACGAAAGCGGTTAGAGGGAGAAAAGCGTCCTTTGCTTTCGCTTTCCCGCAGTGAGCTCGGCAGATCTGCCCTTCGCGAAGGGCCGTTTTCCCCCGGAGAACTGCCTCGCGGTAGCCCTGTTCTGGAAGTGGAACGAGTATGCAGTGTTAGCGTTCAGCTATTGTGAAGGCTCGCTTTGGCCCAGGGCAAACGAAGCGCCGGGGGAAATCTTAGCAGAGCCCGGCGCCTTTCCACGGTTCAAAGCGTGGAACAGCAGACTCTTTTGCAAAGAACAGAGCGCACAGGCAACAGCAGCCCGCACGTTTCTCAGTGAAAGGGAGAACTCCCTGACTTCATCCAGTCCTCTGAGCAAAGCAGGCAGAGGGAGAGAAACTTTCTTTCCTTCCTCTTTCCTGCAACGAATTCCTCCTTTGCTCTTGCAAACGCAAGGCTTCTTCTGAAAAACTACGTCGCGGTGCAGGGATCCTTCCAGAGGAGCAACGGCATAGTTTTAGCTGGAAGGGCTTGGCAGAGCAGCCGGCGAGAAAAGGCCTCTTGCGATTCTCTTTTCTTTCTGCCTGAATGCGGTCAATTGGCACTTGCCAAAGCAAGGTTTCCCAGCACAAACTACAAAGCAGCAGCTCTCTCCTGGCAGAGGAAATCCCATGCAGTGTTGCCCTGGCGAGATAGTGTTGCTACAGCGAGGCCCAGGGAAAACAGACTGCCTAGAGAAATCCTAGCAAAGCCCTGTGTTTCCCCACAGGAATGTATGTCAGTTTCAGTTCTTTGCCAGCAACGGAGCTCAGAGGCAACATCAGATTGTGTGTATCTCAGTGAGAGAAAGAACACTGTGACTTCCCCCGTTCCTCTGACGAAAGCGGTTAGAGGGAGAAAAGCGTCCTTTGCTTTCGCTTTCCCGCAGTGAGCTCGGCAGATCTGCCCTTCGCGAAGGGCCGTTTTCCCCCGGAGAACTGCCTCGCGGTAGCCCTGTTCTGGAAGTGGAACGAGTATGCAGTGTTAGCGTTCAGCTATTGTGAAGGCTCGCTTTGGCCCAGGGCAAACGAAGCGCCGGGGGAAATCTTAGCAGAGCCCGGCGCCTTTCCACGGTTCAAAGCGTGGAACTGCAGACTCTTTTGCAAAGAACAGAGCGCACAGGCAACAGCAGCCCGCACGTTTCTCAGTGACAGGGAGAACTCCCTGACTTCATCCAGTCCTCTGAGCAAAGCAGGCAGAGGGAGAGAAACTTTCTTTCCTTCCTCTTTCCTGCAACCAATTCCTCCTTTGCTCTTGCAAACGCAAGGCTTCTTCTGAAAAACTACGTCGCGGTGCAGGGATCCTTCCAGAGGAGCAACGGCATAGTTTGAGCTGGAAGGGCTTGGCAGAGCAGCCGGCGAGAAAAGGCCTCTTGCGATTCTCTTTTCTTTCTGCCTGAATGCGGTCAATTGGCACTTGCCAAAGCAAGGTTTCCCAGCACAAACTACAAAGCAGCAGCTCTCTCCTGGCAGAGGAAATCCCATGCAGTGTTGCCCTGGCGAGATAGTGTTGCTACAGCGAGGCCCAGGGAAAACAGACTGCCTAGAGAAATCCTAGCAAAGCCCTGTGTTTCCCCACAGGAATGTATGTCAGTTTCAGTTCTTTGCCAGCAACGGAGCTCAGAAGCAACATCAGATTGTGTGTATCTCAGTGAGAGAAAGAACACTGTCACTTCCCCCGTTCCTCTGACGGAAGCGGTTAGAGGGAGAAAAGCGTCCTTTGCATTCGCTTTCCCGCAGTGAGCTCGGCAGATCTGCCCTTCGCGAAGGGCCGTTTTCCCCCGGAGAACTGCCTCGCGGTAGCCCTGTTCTGGAAGTGGAACGAGTATGCAGTGTTAGCGTTCAGCTATTGTGAAGGCTCGCTTTGGCCCAGGGCAAACGAAGCGCCGGGGGAAATCTTAGCAGAGCCCGGCGCCTTTCCACGGTTCAAAGCGTGGAACAGCAGACTCTTTTGCAAAGAAGAGAGCGCACAGGCAACAGCAGCCCGCACGTTTCTCAGTGAAAGGGAGAACTTCCTAACTTCATCCAGTCCTCTGAGCAAAGCAGGCAGAGGGAGAGAAACTTTCTTTCCTTCCTCTTTCCTGCAACCAATTCCTCCTTTGCTCTTGCAAACGCAAGGCTTCTTCTGAAAAACTACGTCGCGGTGCAGGGATCCTTCCAGAGGAGCAACGGCATAGTTTTAGCTGGAAGGGCTTGGCAGAGCAGCCGGCGAGAAAAGGCCTCTTGCGATTCTCTTTTCTTTTTGCCTGAATGCGGTCAATTGGCACTCGCCAAAGCAAGGTTTCCCAGCACAATCTACAAAGCAGCAGCTCTCTCCTGGCAGAGGAAATCCCATGCAGTGTTGCCCTGGCGAGATAGTGTTGCTACAGCGAGGCCCAGGGAAAACAGACTGCCTAGAGAAATCCTAGCAAAGCCCTGTGTTTCCCCACAGGAATGTATGTCAGTTTCAGTTCTTTGCCAGCGACGGAGCTCAGAGGCAACGTCAGATTGTGTGTATCTCAGTGAGAGAAAGAACACTGTGACTTCCCCCGTTCCTCTGACGAAAGCGGTTAGAGGGAGAAAAGCGTCCTTTGCTTTCGCTTTCCCGCAGTGAGCTCGGCAGATCTGCCCTTCGCGAAGGGCCGTTTTCCCCCGGAGAACTGCCTCGCGGTAGCCCTGTTCTGGAAGTGGAACGAGTATGCAGTGTTAGCGTTCAGCTATTGTGAAGGCTCGCTTTGGCCCAGGGCAAACGAAGCGCCGGGGGAAATCTTAGCAGAGCCCGGCGCCTTTCCACGGTTCAAAGCGTGGAACAGCAGACTCTTTTGCAAAGAAGAGAGCGCCCAGGCAACAGCAGCTGCACGTTTCTCAGTCAAAGGGAGAACTTCCTAACTTCATCCAGTCCTCTGAGCAAAGCAGGCAGAGGGAGAGAAACTTTCTTTCCTTCCTCTTTCCTGCAACCAATTCCTCCTTTGCTCTTGCAAACGCAAGGCTTCTTCTGAAAAACTACGTCGCGGTGCAGGGATCCTTCCAGAGGAGCAACGGCATAGTTTGAGCTGGAAGGGCTTGGCAGAGCAGCCGGCGAGAAAAGGCCTCTTGCGATTCTCTTTTCTTTCTGCCTGAATGCGGTCAATTGGCACTTGCCAAAGCAAGGTTTCCCAGCACAAACTACAAAGCAGCAGCTCTCTCCTGGCAGAGGAAATCCCATGCAGTGTTGCCCTGGCGAGATAGTGTTGCTACAGCGAGGCCCAGGGAAAACAGACTGCCTAGAGAAATCCTAGCAAAGCCCTGTGTTTCCCCACAGGAATGTATGTCAGTTTCAGTTCTTTGCCAGCAACGGAGCTCAGAAGCAACATCAGATTGTGTGTATCTCAGTGAGAGAAAGAACACTGTCACTTCCCCCGTTCCTCTGACGGAAGCGGTTAGAGGGAGAAAAGCGTCCTTTGCATTCGCTTTCCCGCAGTGAGCTCGGCAGATCTGCCCTTCGCGAAGGGCCGTTTTCCCCCGGAGAACTGCCTCGCGGTAGCCCTGTTCTGGAAGTGGAACGAGTATGCAGTGTTAGCGTTCAGCTATTGTGAAGGCTCGCTTTGGCCCAGGGCAAACGAAGCGCCGGGGGAAATCTTAGCAGAGCCCGGCGCCTTTCCACGGTTCAAAGCGTGGAACAGCAGACTCTTTTGCAAAGAAGAGAGCGCACAGGCAACAGCAGCCCGCACGTTTCTCAGTGAAAGGGAGAACTTCCTAACTTCATCCAGTCCTCTGAGCAAAGCAGGCAGAGGGAGAGAAACTTTCTTTCCTTCCTCTTTCCTGCAACCAATTCCTCCTTTGCTCTTGCAAACGCAAGGCTTCTTCTGAAAAACTACGTCGCGGTGCAGGGATCCTTCCAGAGGAGCAACGGCATAGTTTTAGCTGGAAGGGCTTGGCAGAGCAGCCGGCGAGAAAAGGCCTCTTGCGATTCTCTTTTCTTTTTGCCTGAATGCGGTCAATTGGCACTCGCCAAAGCAAGGTTTCCCAGCACAATCTACAAAGCAGCAGCTCTCTCCTGGCAGAGGAAATCCCATGCAGTGTTGCCCTGGCGAGATAGTGTTGCTACAGCGAGGCCCAGGGAAAACAGACTGCCTAGAGAAATCCTAGCAAAGCCCTGTGTTTCCCCACAGGAATGTATGTCAGTTTCAGTTCTTTGCCAGCGACGGAGCTCAGAGGCAACGTCAGATTGTGTGTATCTCAGTGAGAGAAAGAACACTGTGACTTCCCCCGTTCCTCTGACGAAAGCGGTTAGAGGGAGAAAAGCGTCCTTTGCTTTCGCTTTCCCGCAGTGAGCTCGGCAGATCTGCCCTTCGCGAAGGGCCGTTTTCCCCCGGAGAACTGCCTCGCGGTAGCCCTGTTCTGGAAGTGGAACGAGTATGCAGTGTTAGCGTTCAGCTATTGTGAAGGCTCGCTTTGGCCCAGGGCAAACGAAGCGCCGGGGGAAATCTTAGCAGAGCCCGGCGCCTTTCCACGGTTCAAAGCGTGGAACAGCAGACTCTTTTGCAAAGAAGAGAGCGCCCAGGCAACAGCAGCTGCACGTTTCTCAGTCAAAGGGAGAACTTCCTAACTTCATCCAGTCCTCTGAGCAAAGCAGGCAGAGGGAGAGAAACTTTCTTTCCTTCCTCTTTCCTGCAACCAATTCCTCCTTTGCTCTTGCAAACGCAAGGCTTCTTCTGAAAAACTACGTCGCGGTGCAGGGATCCTTCCAGAGGAGCAAGGCATAGTTTTAGCTGGAAGGGTTAGGCAGAGCAGCCGGGGAGAAAAGGCCTCTTGCGATTCTCTTTTCTTTCTGCCTGAATGCGTTCAATTGGCACTCGCCAAAGCAAGGTTTCCCAGCACAATCTACAAAGCAGCAGCTCTCTCCTGGCAGAGGAAATCCCATGCAGTGTTGCCCTGGCGAGATAGTGTTGCTACAGCGAGGCCCAGGGAAAACAGACTGCCTAGAGAAATCCTAGCAAAGCCCTGTGTTTCCCCACAGGAATGTATGTCAGTTTCAGTTCTTTGCCAGCGACGGAGCTCAGAGGCAACGTCAGATTGTGTGTATCTCAGTGAGAGAAAGAACACTGTGACTTCCCCCGTTCCTCTGACGAAAGCGGTTAGAGGGAGAAAAGCGTCCTTTGCTTTCGCTTTCCCGCAGTGAGCTCGGCAGATCTGCCCTTCGCGAAGGGCCGTTTTCCCCTGGAGAACTGCCTCGCGGTAGCCCTGTTCTGGAAGTGGAACGAGTATGCAGTGTTAGCGTTCAGCTATTGTGAAGGCTCGCTTTGGCCCAGGGCAAACGAAGCGCCGGGGGAAATCTTAGCAGAGCCCGGCGCCTTTCCACGGTTCAAAGCGTGGAACAGCAGACTCTTTTGCAAAGAACAGAGCGCACAGGCAACAGCAGCCCGCACGTTTCTCAGTGAAAGGGAGAAATCCCTGACTTCATCCAGTCCTCTGAGCAAAGCAGGCAGAGGGAGAGAAACTTTCTTTCCTTCCTCTTTCCTGGAACGAATTCCTCCTTTGCTCTTGCAAACGCAAGGCTTCTTCTGAAAAACTACGTCGCGGTGCAGGGATCCTTCCAGAGGAGCAACGGCATAGTTTTAGCCGGAAGGGCTTGGCAGAGCAGCCGGGGAGAAAAGGCCTCTTGCGATTCTCTTTTCTTTCTGCCTGAATGCGGTCAATTGGCACTTGCCAAAGCAAGGTTTCCCAGCACAAACTACAAAGCAGCAGCTCTCTCCTGGCAGAGGAAATCCCATGCAGTGTTGCCCTGGCGAGATAGTGTTGCTACAGCGAGGCCCAGGGAAAACAGACTGCCTAGAGAAATCCTAGCAAAGCCCTGTGTTTCCCCACAGGAATGTATGTCAGTTTCAGTTCTTTGCCAGCAACGGAGCTCAGAGGCAACGTCAGATTGTGTGTATCTCAGTGAGAGAAAGAACACTGTGACTTCCCCCGTTCCTCTGACGGAAGCGGTTAGAGGGAGAAAAGCGTCCTTTGCTTTCGCTTTCCCGCAGTGAGCTCGGCAGATCTGCCCTTCGCGAAGGGCCGTTTTCCCCCGGAGAACTGCCTCGCGTAGCCCTGTTCTGGAAGTGGAACGAGTATGCAGTGTTAGCGTTCAGCTATTGTGAAGGCTCGCTTTGGCCCAGGGCAAACGAAGCGCCGGGGGAAATCTTAGCAGAGCCCGGCGCCTTTCCACGGTTCAAAGCGTGGAACAGCAGACTCTTTTGCAAAGAACAGAGCGCACAGGCAACAGCAGCCCGCACGTTTCTCAGTGAAAGGGAGAACTCCCTGACTTCATCCAGTCCTCTGAGCAAAGCAGGCAGAGGGAGAGAAACTCTTTCTTTCCTTCCTGTTTCCTGCAACGAATTCCTCCTTTGCTCTTGCAAACGCAAGGCTTCTTCTGAAAAACTACGTCGCGGTGCAGGGATCCTTCCAGAGGAGCAACGGCATAGTTTTAGCTGGAAGGGCTTGGCAGAGCAGCCGGCGAGAAAAGGCCTCTTGCGATTCTCTTTTCTTTCTGCCTGAATGCGGTCAATTGGCACTTGCCAAAGCAAGGTTTCCCAGCACAAACTACAAAGCAGCAGCTCTCTCCTGGCAGAGGAAATCCCACGCAGTGTTGCCCTGGCGAGATAGTGTTGCTACAGCGAGGCCCAGGGAAAACAGACTGCCTAGAGAAATCCTAGCAAAGCCCTGTGTTTCCCCACAGGAATGTATGTCAGTTTCAGTTCTTTGCCAGCAACGGAGCTCAGAGGCAACATCAGATTGTGTGTATCTCAGTGAGAGAAAGAACACTGTGACTTCCCCCGTTCCTCTGACGAAAGCGGTTAGAGGGAGAAAAGCGTCCTTTGCATTCGCTTTCCCGCAGTGAGCTCGGCAGATCTGCCCTTCGCGAAGGGCCGTTTTTCCCCGGAGAACTGCCTCGCGGTAGCCCTGTTCTGGAAGTGGAACGAGTATGCAGTGTTAGCGTTCAGCTATTGTGAAGGCTCGCTTTGGCCCAGGGCAAACGAAGCGCCGGGGGAAATCTTAGCAGAGCCCAGCGCCTTTCCGCGGTTCAAAGCGTGGAACTGCAGACTCTTTTGCAAAGAAGAGAGCGCCCAGGCAACAGCAGCCTGCACGTTTCTCAGTGAAAGGGAGAACTTCCTAACTTCATCCAGTCCTCTGAGCAAAGCAGGCAGAGGGAGAGAAACTTTCTTTCCTTCCTCTTTCCTGCAACGAATTCCTCCTTTGCTCTTGCAAACGCAAGGCTTCTTCTGAAAAACTACGTCGCGGTGCAGGGATCCTTCCAGAGGAGCAACGGCATAGTTTTAGCTGGAAGGGTTAGGCAGAGCAGCCGGTGAGAAAAGGCCTCTTGCGATTCTCTTTTCTTTCTCCCTGAATGCGGTCAATTGGCACTTGCCAAAGCAAGGTTTCCCAGCACAATCTACAAAGCAGCAGCTCTCTCCTGGCAGAGGAAATCCCATGCAGTGTTGCCCTGGCGAGATAGTGTTGCTACAGCGAAGCCCAGGGAAAACAGACTGCCTAGAGAAATCCTAGCAAAGCCCTGTGTTTCCCCACAGGAATGTATGTCAGTTTCAGTTCTTTGCCAGCGACGGAGCTCAGAGGCAACGTCAGATTGTGTGTATCTCAGTGAGAGAAAGAACACTGTGACTTCCCCCGTTCCTCTGACGAAAGCGGTTAGAGGGAGAAAAGCGTCCTTTGCTTTCGCTTTCCCGCAGTGAGCTCGGCAGATCTGCCCTTCGCGAAGGGCCGTTTTCCCCCGGAGAACTGCCTCGCGGTAGCCCTGTTCTGGAAGTGGAACGAGTATGCAGTGTTAGCGTTCAGCTATTGTGAAGGCTCGCTTTGGCCCAGGGCAAACGAAGCGCCGGGGGAAATCTTAGCAGAGCCCGGCGCCTTTCCACGGTTCAAAGCGTGGAACAGCAGACTCTTTTGCAAAGAACAGAGCGCACAGGCAACAGCAGCCCGCACGTTTCTCAGTGAAAGGGAGAACTCCCTGACTTCATCCAGTCCTCTGAGCAAAGCAGGCAGAGGGAGAGAAACTTTCTTTCCTTCCTCTTTCCTGCAACGAATTCCTCCTTTGCTCTTGCAAACGCAAGGCTTCTTCTGAAAAACTACGTCGCGGTGCAGGGATCCTTCCAGAGGAGCAACGGCATAGTTTTAGCTGGAAGGGCTTGGCAGAGCAGCCGGGGAGAAAAGGCCTCTTGCGATTCTCTTTTCTTTCTCCCTGAATGCGGTCAATTGGCACTTGCCAAAGCAAGGTTTCCCAGCACAAACTACAAAGCAGCAGCTCTCTCCTGGCAGAGGAAATCCCACGCAGTGTTGCCCTGGCGAGATAGTGTTGCTACAGCGAGGCCCAGGGAAAACAGACTGCCTAGAGAAATCCTAGCAAAGCCCTGTGTTTCCCCACAGGAATGTATGTCAGTTTCAGTTCTTTGCCAGCAACGGAGCTCAGAGGCAACATCAGATTGTGTGTATCTCAGTGAGAGAAAGAACACTGTCACTTCCCCCGTTCCTCTGACGAAAGCGGTTAGAGGGAGAAAAGCGTCCTTTGCTTTCGCTTTCCCGCAGTGAGCTCGGCAGATCTGCCCTTCGCGAAGGGCCGTTTTCCCCCGGAGAACTGCCTCGCGGTAGCCCTGTTCTGGAAGTGGAACGAGTATGCAGTGTTAGCGTTCAGCTATTGTGAAGGCTCGCTTTGGCCCAGGGCAAACGAAGCGCCGGGGGAAATCTTAGCAGAGCCCGGCGCCTTTCCACGGTTCAAAGCGTGGAACAGCAGACTCTTTTGCAAAGAAGAGAGCGCACAGGCAACAGCAGCCCGCACGTTTCTCAGTGAAAGGGAGAACTCCCTGACTTCATCCAGTCCTCTGAGCAAAGCAGGCAGAGGGAGAGAAACTTTCTTTCCTTCCTCTTTCCTGCAACGAATTCCTCCTTTGCTCTTGCAAACGCAAGGCTTCTTCTGAAAAACTACGTCGCGGTGCAGGGATCCTTCCAGAGGAGCAACGGCATAGTTTTAGCTGGAAGGGCTTGGCAGAGCAGCCGGGGAGAAAAGGCCTCTTGCGATTCTCTTTTCTTTCTGCCTGAATGCGGTCAATTGGCACTTGCCAAAGCAAGGTTTCCCAGCACAAACTACAAAGCAGCAGCTCTCTCCTGGCAGAGGAAATCCCATGCAGTGTTGCCCTGGCGAGATAGTGTTGCTACAGCGAGGCCCAGGGAAAACAGACTGCCTAGAGAAATCCTAGCAAAGCCCTGTGTTTCCCCACAGGAATGTATGTCAGTTTCAGTTCTTTGCCAGCGACGGAGCTCAGAGGCAACGTCAGATTGTGTGTATCTCAGTGAGAGAAAGAACACTGTGACTTCCCCCGTTCCTCTGACGAAAGCGGTTAGAGGGAGAAAAGCGTCCTTTGCTTTCGCTTTCCCGCAGTGAGCTCGGCAGATCTGCCCTTCGCGAAGGGCCGTTTTTCCCCGGAGAACTGCCTCGCGGTAGCCCTGTTCTGGAAGTGGAACGAGTATGCAGTGTTAGCGTTCAGCTATTGTGAAGGCTCGCTTTGGCCCAGGGCAAACGAAGCGCCGGGGGAAATCTTAGCAGAGCCCAGCGCCTTTCCGCGGTTCAAAGCGTGGAACTGCAGACTCTTTTGCAAAGAAGAGAGCGCCCAGGCAACAGCAGCCTGCACGTTTCTCAGTGAAAGGGAGAACTTCCTAACTTCATCCAGTCCTCTGAGCAAAGCAGGCAGAGGGAGAGAAACTTTCTTTCCTTCCTCTTTCCTGCAACGAATTCCTCCTTTGCTCTTGCAAACGCAAGGCTTCTTCTGAAAAACTACGTCGCGGTGCAGGGATCCTTCCAGAGGAGCAACGGCATAGTTTTAGCTGGAAGGGTTAGGCAGAGCAGCCGGTGAGAAAAGGCCTCTTGCGATTCTCTTTTCTTTCTGCCTGAATGCGGTCAATTGGCACTTGCCAAAGCAAGGTTTCCCAGCACAATCTACAAAGCAGCAGCTCTCTCCTGGCAGAGGAAATCCCATGCAGTGTTGCCCTGGCGAGATAGTGTTGCTACAGCGAAGCCCAGGGAAAACAGACTGCCTAGAGAAATCCTAGCAAAGCCCTGTGTTTCCCCACAGGAATGTATGTCAGTTTCAGTTCTTTGCCAGCAACGGAGCTCAGAGGCAACATCAGATTGTGTGTATCTCAGTGAGAGAAAGAACACTGTGACTTCCCCCGTTCCTCTGACGAAAGCGGTTAGAGGGAGAAAAGCGTCCTTTGCATTCGCTTTCCCGCTGTGAGCTCGGCAGATCTGCCCTTCGCGAAGGGCCGTTTTCCCCCGGAGAACTGCCTCGCGGTAGCCCTGTTCTGGAAGTGGAACGAGTATGCAGTGTTAGCGTTCAGCTATTGTGAAGGCTCGCTTTGGCCCAGGGCAAACGAAGCGCCGGGGGAAATCTTAGCAGAGCCCGGCGCCTTTCCACGGTTCAAAGCGTGGAACAGCAGACTCTTTTGCAAAGAACAGAGCGCACAGGCAACAGCAGCCCGCACGTTTCTCAGTGAAAGGGAGAACTCCCTGACTTCATCCAGTCCTCTGAGCAAAGCAGGCAGAGGGAGAGAAACTTTCTTTCCTTCCTCTTTCCTGCAACGAATTCCTCCTTTGCTCTTGCAAACGCAAGGCTTCTTCTGAAAAACTACGTCGCGGTGCAGGGATCCTTCCAGAGGAGCAACGGCATAGTTTTAGCTGGAAGGGCTTGGCAGAGCAGCCGGGGAGAAAAGGCCTCTTGCGATTCTCTTTTCTTTCTGCATGAATGCGGTCAATTGGCACGTGCCAAAGCAAGGTTTCCCAGCACAAACTACAAAGCAGCAGCTCTCTCCTGGCAGAGGAAATCCCATGCAGTGTTGCCCTGGCGAGATAGTGTTGCTACAGCGAGGCCCAGGGAAAACAGACTGCCTAGAGAAATCCTAGCAAAGCCCTGTGTTTCCCCACAGGAATGTATGTCAGTTTCAGTTCTTTGCCAGCAACGGAGCTCAGAGGCAACATCAGATTGTGTGTATCTCAGTGAGAGAAAGAACACTGTCACTTCCCCCGTTCCTCTGACGAAAGCGGTTAGAGGGAGAAAAGCGTCCTTTGCATTCGCTTTCCCGCAGTGAGCTCGGCAGATCTGCCCTTCGCGAAGGGCCGTTTTCCCCCGGAGAACTGCCTCGCGGTAGCCCTGTTCTGGAAGTGGAACGAGTATGCAGTGTTAGCGTTCAGCTATTGTGAAGGCTCGCTTTGGCCCAGGGCAAACGAAGCGCCGGGGGAAATCTTAGCAGAGCCCAGCGCCTTTCCGCGGTTCAAAGCGTGGAACTGCAGACTCTTTTGCAAAGAAGAGAGCGCCCAGGCAACAGCAGCCTGCACGTTTCTCAGTGAAAGGGAGAACTTCCTAACTTCATCCAGTCCTCTGAGCAAAGCAGGCAGAGGGAGAGAAACTTTCTTTCCTTCCTCTTTCCTGCAACGAATTCCTCCTTTGCTCTTGCAAACGCAAGGCTTCTTCTGAAAAACTACGTCGCGGTGCAGGGATCCTTCCAGAGGAGCAACGGCATAGTTTTAGCTGGAAGGGTTAGGCAGAGCAGCCGGTGAGAAAAGGCCTCTTGCGATTCTCTTTTCTTTCTCCCTGAATGCGGTCAATTGGCACTTGCCAAAGCAAGGTTTCCCAGCACAATCTACAAAGCAGCAGCTCTCTCCTGGCAGAGGAAATCCCATGCAGTGTTGCCCTGGCGAGATAGTGTTGCTACAGCGAAGCCCAGGGAAAACAGACTGCCTAGAGAAATCCTAGCAAAGCCCTGTGTTTCCCCACAGGAATGTATGTCAGTTTCAGTTCTTTGCCAGCAACGGAGCTCAGAGGCAACATCAGATTGTGTGTATCTCAGTGAGAGAAAGAACACTGTGACTTCCCCCGTTCCTCTGACGAAAGCGGTTAGAGGGAGAAAAGCGTCCTTTGCTTTCGCTTTCCCGCTGTGAGCTCGGCAGATCTGCCCTTCGCGAAGGGCCGTTTTCCCCCGGAGAACTGCCTCGCGGTAGCCCTGTTCTGGAAGTGGAACGAGTATGCAGTGTTAGCGTTCAGCTATTGTGAAGGCTCGCTTTGGCCCAGGGCAAACGAAGCGCCGGGGGAAATCTTAGCAGCGCCCGGCGCCTTTCCACGGTTCAAAGCGTGGAACAGCAGACTCTTTTGCAAAGAAGAGAGCGCACAGGCAACAGCAGCCCGCACGTTTCTCAGTGAAAGGGAGAACTCCCTGACTTCATCCAGTCCTCTGAGCAAAGCAGGCAGAGGGAGAGAAACTTTCTTTCCTTCCTCTTTCCTGCAACGAATTCCTCCTTTGCTCTTGCAAACGCAAGGCTTCTTCTGAAAAACTACGTCGCGGTGCAGGGATCCTTCCAGAGGAGCAACGGCATAGTTTTAGCTGGAAGGGCTTGGCAGAGCAGCCGGGGAGAAAAGGCCTCTTGCGATTCTCTTTTCTTTCTGCATGAATGCGGTCAATTGGCACTTGCCAAAGCAAGGTTTCCCAGCACAAACTACAAAGCAGCAGCTCTCTCCTGGCGGAGGAAATCCCATGCAGTGTTGCCCTGGCGAGATAGTGTTGCTACAGCGAGGCCCAGGGAAAACAGACTGCCTAGAGAAATCCTAGCAAAGCCCTGTGTTTCCCCACAGGAATGTATGTCAGTTTCAGTTCTTTGCCAGCAACGGAGCTCAGAGGCAACATCAGATTGTGTGTATCTCAGTGAGAGAAAGAACACTGTGACTTCCCCCGTTCCTCTGACGAAAGCGGTTAGAGGGAGAAAAGCGTCCTTTGCATTCGCTTTCCCGCAGTGAGCTCGGCAGATCTGCCCTTCGCGAAGGGCCGTTTTCCCCCGGAGAACTGCCTCGCGGTAGCCCTGTTCTGGAAGTGGAACGAGTATGCAGTGTTAGCGTTCAGCTATTGTGAAGGCTCGCTTTGGCCCAGGGCAAACGAAGCGCCGGGGGAAATCTTAGCAGAGCCCAGCGCCTTTCCGCGGTTCAAAGCGTGGAACTGCAGACTCTTTTGCAAAGAACAGAGCGCCCAGGCAACAGCAGCCTGCACGTTTCTCAGTGAAAGGGAGAACTTCCTAACTTCATCCAGTCCTCTGAGCAAAGCAGGCAGAGGGAGAGAAACTTTCTTTCCTTCCTCTTTCCTGCAACGAATTCCTCCTTTGCTCTTGCAAACGCAAGGCTTCTTCTGAAAAACTACGTCGCGGTGCAGGGATCCTTCCAGAGGAGCAACGGCATAGTTTTAGCTGGAAGGGTTAGGCAGAGCAGCCGGTGAGAAAAGGCCTCTTGCGATTCTCTTTTCTTTCTGCCTGAATGCGGTCAATTGGCACTTGCCAAAGCAAGGTTTCCCAGCACAATCTACAAAGCAGCAGCTCTCTCCTGGCAGAGGAAATCCCATGCAGTGTTGCCCTGGCGAGATAGTGTTGCTACAGCGAAGCCCAGGGAAATCAGACTGCCTAGAGAAATCCTAGCAAAGCCCTGTGTTTCCCCACAGGAATGTATGTCAGTTTCAGTTCTTTGCCAGCAACGGAGCTCAGAGGCAACATCAGATTGTGTGTATCTCAGTGAGAGAAAGAACACTGTGACTTCCCCCGTTCCTCTGACGAAAGCGGTTAGAGGGAGAAAAGCGTCCTTTGCATTCGCTTTCCCGCTGTGAGCTCGGTAGATCTGCCCTTCGCGAAGGGCCGTTTTCCCCCGCAGAACTGCCTCGCGGTAGCCCTGTTCTGGAAGTGGAACGAGTATGCAGTGTTAGCGTTCAGCTATTGTGAAGGCTCGCTTTGGCCCAGGGCAAACGAAGCGCCGGGGGAAATCTTAGCAGAGCCCGGCGCCTTTCCACGGTTCAAAGCGTGGAACAGCAGACTCTTTTGCAAAGAAGAGAGCGCACAGGCAACAGCAGCCCGCACGTTTCTCAGTGAAAGGGAGAACTCCCTGACTTCATCCAGTCCTCTGAGCAAAGCAGGCAGAGGGAGAGAAACTTTCTTTCCTTCCTCTTTCCTGCAACGAATTCCTCCTTTGCTCTTGCAAACGCAAGGCTTCTTCTGAAAAACTACGTCGCGGTGCAGGGATCCTTCCAGAGGAGCAACGGCATAGTTTTAGCCGGAAGGGCTTGGCAGAGCAGCCGGGGAGAAAAGGCCTCTTGCGATTCTCTTTTCTTTCTGCCTGAATGCGGTCAATTGGCACTTGCCAAAGCAAGGTTTCCCAGCACAAACTACAAAGCAGCAGCTCTCTCCTGGCAGAGGAAATCCCATGCAGTGTTGCCCTGGCGAGATAGTGTTGCTACAGCGAGGCCCAGGGAAAACAGACTGCCTAGAGAAATCCTAGCAAAGCCCTGTGTTTCCCCACAGGAATGTATGTCAGTTTCAGTTCTTTGCCAGCAACGGAGCTCAGAGGCAACATCAGATTGTGTGTATCTCAGTGAGAGAAAGAACACTGTCACTTCCCCCGTTCCTCTGACGGAAGCGGTTAGAGGGAGAAAAGCGTCCTTTGCTTTCGCTTTCCCGCAGTGAGCTCGGCAGATCTGCCCTTCGCGAAGGGCCGTTTTCCCCCGGAGAACTGCCTCGCGTAGCCCTGTTCTGGAAGTGGAACGAGTATGCAGTGTTAGCGTTCAGCTATTGTGAAGGCTCGCTTTGGCCCAGGGCAAACGAAGCGCCGGGGGAAATCTTAGCAGAGCCCAGCGCCTTTCCGCGGTTCAAAGCGTGGAACTGCAGACTCTTTTGCAAAGAAGAGAGCGCCCAGGCAACAGCAGCCTGCACGTTTCTCAGTGAAAGGGAGAACTTCCTAACTTCATCCAGTCCTCTGAGCAAAGCAGGCAGAGGGAGAGAAACTTTCTTTCCTTCCTCTTTCCTGCAACGAATTCCTCCTTTGCTCTTGCAAACGCAAGGCTTCTTCTGAAAAACTACGTCGCGGTGCAGGGATCCTTCCAGAGGAGCAACGGCATAGTTTTAGCTGGAAGGGTTAGGCAGAGCAGCCGGCGAGAAAAGGCCTCTTGCGATTCTCTTTTCTTTCTGCCTGAATGCGGTCAATTGGCACTTGCCAAAGCAAGGTTTCCCAGCACAATCTACAAAGCAGCAGCTCTCTCCTGGCAGAGGAAATCCCATGCAGTGTTGCCCTGGCGAGATAGTGTTGCTACAGCGAAGCCCAGGGAAAACAGACTGCCTAGAGAAATCCTAGCAAAGCCCTGTGTTTCCCCACAGGAATGTATGTCAGTTTCAGTTCTTTGCCAGCAACGGAGCTCAGAGGCAACATCAGATTGTGTGTATCTCAGTGAGAGAAAGAACACTGTGACTTCCCCCGTTCCTCTGACGAAAGCGGTTAGAGGGAGAAAAGCGTCCTTTGCATTCGCTTTCCCGCTGTGAGCTCGGCAGATCTGCCCTTCGCGAAGGGCCGTTTTCCCCCGGAGAACTGCCTCGCGTAGCCCTGTTCTGGAAGTGGAACGAGTATGCAGTGTTAGCGTTCAGCTATTGTGAAGGCTCGCTTTGGCCCAGGGCAAACGAAGCGCCGGGGGAAATCTTAGCAGAGCCCGGCGCCTTTCCACGGTTCAAAGCGTGGAACAGCAGACTCTTTTGCAAAGAACAGAGCGCACAGGCAACAGCAGCCCGCACGTTTCTCAGTGAAAGGGAGAACTCCCTGACTTCATCCAGTCCTCTGAGCAAAGCAGGCAGAGGGAGAGAAACTTTCTTTCCTTCCTCTTTCCTGCAACCAATTCCTCCTTTGCTCTTGCAAACGCAAGGCTTCTTCTGAAAAACTACGTCGCGGTGCAGGGATCCTTCCAGAGGAGCAACGGCATAGTTTTAGCCGGAAGGGCTTGGCAGAGCAGCCGGGGAGAAAAGGCCTCTTGCGATTCTCTTTTCTTTCTGCCTGAATGCGGTCAATTGGCACTTGCCAAAGCAAGGTTTCCCAGCACAAACTACAAAGCAGCAGCTCTCTTCTGGCAGAGGAAATCCCATGCAGTGTTGCCCTGGCGAGATAGTGTTGCTACAGCGAGGCCCAGGGAAAACAGACTGCCTAGAGAAATCCTAGCAAAGCCCTGTGTTTCCCCACAGGAATGTATGTCAGTTTCAGTTCTTTGCCAGCAACGGAGCTCAGAGGCAACATCAGATTGTGTGTATCTCAGTGAGAGAAAGAACACTGTCACTTCCCCCGTTCCTCTGACGGAAGCGGTTAGAGGGAGAAAAGCGTCCTTTGCTTTCGCTTTCCCGCAGTGAGCTCGGCAGATCTGCCCTTCGCGAAGGGCCGTTTTCCCCCGGAGAACTGCCTCGCGTAGCCCTGTTCTGGAAGTGGAACGAGTATGCAGTGTTAGCGTTCAGCTATTGTGAAGGCTCGCTTTGGCCCAGGGCAAACGAAGCGCCGGGGGAAATCTTAGCAGAGCCCGGCGCCTTTCCACGGTTCAAAGCGTGGAACAGCAGACTCTTTTGCAAAGAAGAGAGCGCACAGGCAACAGCAGCCCGCACGTTTCTCAGTGAAAGGGAGAACTCCCTGACTTCATCCAGTCCTCTGAGCAAAGCAGGCAGAGGGAGAGAAACTTTCTTTCCTTCCTCTTTCCTGCAACGAATTCCTCCTTTGCTCTTGCAAACGCAAGGCTTCTTCTGAAAAACTACGTCGCGGTGCAGGGATCCTTCCAGAGGAGCAACGGCATAGTTTTAGCCGGAAGGGCTTGGCAGAGCAGCCGGGGAGAAAAGGCCTCTTGCGATTCTCTTTTCTTTCTGCATGAATGCGGTCAATTGGCACTTGCCAAAGCAAGGTTTCCCAGCACAAACTACAAAGCAGCAGCTCTCTCCTGGCAGAGGAAATCCCATGCAGTGTTGCCCTGGCGAGATAGTGTTGCTACAGCGAGGCCCAGGGAAAACAGACTGCCTAGAGAAATCCTAGCAAAGCCCTGTGTTTCCCCACAGGAATGTATGTCAGTTTCAGTTCTTTGCCAGCAACGGAGCTCACAGGCAACATCAGATTGTGTGTATCTCAGTGAGAGAAAGAACACTGTCACTTCCCCCGTTCCTCTGACGGAAGCGGTTAGAGGGAGAAAAGCGTCCTTTGCTTTCGCTTTTCCGCAGTGAGCTCGGCAGATCTGCCCTTCGCGAAGGGCCGTTTTCCCCCGGAGAACTGCCTCGCGTAGCCCTGTTCTGGAAGTGGAACGAGTATGCAGTGTTAGCGTTCAGCTATTGTGAAGGCTCGCTTTGGCCCAGGGCAAACGAAGCGCCGGGGGAAATCTTAGCAGAGCCCGGCGCCTTTCCACGGTTCAAAGCGTGGAACAGCAGACTCTTTTGCAAAGAAGAGAGCGCACAGGCAACAGCAGCCCGCACGTTTCTCAGTGAAAGGGAGAACTCCCTGACTTCATCCAGTCCTCTGAGCAAAGCAGGCAGAGGGAGAGAAACTCTTTCTTTCCTTCCTCTTTCCTGCAACGAATTCCTCCTTTGCTCTTGCAAACGCAAGGCTTCTTCTGAAAAACTACGTCGCGGTGCAGGGATCCTTCCAGAGGAGCAACGGCATAGTTTTAGCCGGAAGGGCTTGGCAGAGCAGCCGGGGAGAAAAGGCCTCTTGCGATTCTCTTTTCTTTCTGCCTGAATGCGGTCAATTGGCACTTGCCAAAGCAAGGTTTCCCAGCACAAACTACAAAGCAGCAGCTCTCTCCTGGCAGAGGAAATCCCATGCAGTGTTGCCCTGGCGAGATAGTGTTGCTACAGCGAGGCCCAGGGAAAACAGACTGCCTAGAGAAATCCTAGCAAAGCCCTGTGTTTCCCCACAGGAATGTATGTCAGTTTCAGTTCTTTGCCAGCAACGGAGCTCAGAGGCAACATCAGATTGTGTGTATCTCAGTGAGAGAAAGAACACTGTCACTTCCCCCGTTCCTCTGACGGAAGCGGTTAGAGGGAGAAAAGCGTCCTTTGCTTTCGCTTTCCCGCAGTGAGCTCGGCAGATCTGCCCTTCGCGAAGGGCCGTTTTCCCCCGGAGAACTGCCTCGCGTAGCCCTGTTCTGGAAGTGGAACGAGTATGCAGTGTTAGCGTTCAGCTATTGTGAAGGCTCGCTTTGGCCCAGGGCAAACGAAGCGCCGGGGGAAATCTTAGCAGAGCCCGGCGCCTTTCCACGGTTCAAAGCGTGGAACAGCAGACTCTTTTGCAAAGAAGAGAGCGCACAGGCAACAGCAGCCCGCACGTTTCTCAGTGAAAGGGAGAACTCCCTGACTTCATCCAGTCCTCTGAGCAAAGCAGGCAGAGGGAGAGAAACTTTCTTTCCTTCCTCTTTCCTGCAACGAATTCCTCCTTTGCTCTTGCAAACGCAAGGCTTCTTCGGAAAAACTACGTCGCGGTGCAGGGATCCTTCCAGAGGAGCAACGGCATAGTTTTAGCTGGAAGGGTTAGGCAGAGCAGCCAGCGAGAAAAGGCCTCTTGCGATTCTCTTTTCTTTCTGCATGAATGCGGTCAATTGGCACTTGCCAAAGCAAGGTTTCCCAGCACAATCTACAAAGCAGCAGCTCTCTCCTGGCAGAGGAAATCCCATGCAGTGTTGCCCTGGCGAGATAGTGTTGCTACAGCGAAGCCCAGGGAAAACAGACTGCCTAGAGAAATCCTAGCAAAGCCCTGTGTTTCCCCACAGGAATGTATGTCAGTTTCAGTTCTTTGCCAGCAACGGAGCTCAGAGGCAACATCAGATTGTGTGTATCTCAGTGAGAGAAAGAACACTGTGACTTCCCCCGTTCCTCTGACGAAAGCGGTTAGAGGGAGAAAAGCGTCCTTTGCTTTCGCTTTCCCGCTGTGAGCTCGGCAGATCTGCCCTTCGCGAAGGGCCGTTTTCCCCCGGAGAACTGCCTCGCGGTAGCCCTGTTCTGGAAGTGGAACGAGTATGCAGTGTTAGCGTTCAGCTATTGTGAAGGCTCGCTTTGGCCCAGGGCAAACGAAGCGCCGGGGGAAATCTTAGCAGAGCCCGGCGCCTTTCCACGGTTCAAAGCGTGGAACAGCAGACTCTTTTGCAAAGAACAGAGCGCACAGGCAACAGCAGCCCGCACGTTTCTCAGTGAAAGGGAGAACTCCCTGACTTCATCCAGTCCTCTGAGCAAAGCAGGCAGAGGGAGAGAAACTTTCTTTCCTTCCTCTTTCCTGCAACGAATTCCTCCTTTGCTCTTGCAAACGCAAGGCTTCTTCTGAAAAACTACGTCGCGGTGCAGGGATCCTTCCAGAGGAGCAACGGCATAGTTTTAGCTGGAAGGGCTTGGCAGAGCAGCCGGGGAGAAAAGGCCTCTTGCGATTCTCTTTTCTTTCTGCCTGAATGCGGCCAATTGGCACTTGCCAAAGCAAGGTTTCCCAGCACAAACTACAAAGCAGCAGCTCTCTCCTGGCAGAGGAAATCCCATGCAGTGTTGCCCTGGCGAGATAGTGTTGCTACAGCGAGGCCCAGGGAAAACAGACTGCCTAGAGAAATCCTAGCAAAGCCCTGTGTTTCCCCACAGGAATGTATGTCAGTTTCAGTTCTTTGCCAGCAACGGAGCTCAGAGGCAACATCAGATTGTGTGTATCTCAGTGAGAGAAAGAACACTGTCACTTCCCCCGTTCCTCTGACGAAAGCGGTTAGAGGGAGAAAAGCGTCCTTTGCATTCGCTTTCCCGCTGTGAGCTCGGCAGATCTGCCCTTCGCGAAGGGCCGTTTTCCCCCGGAGAACTGCCTCGCGGTAGCCCTGTTCTGGAAGTGGAACGAGTATGCAGTGTTAGCGTTCAGCTATTGTGAAGGCTCGCTTTGGCCCAGGGCAAACGAAGCGCCGGGGGAAATCTTAGCAGAGCCCGGCGCCTTTCCACGGTTCAAAGCGTGGAACAGCAGACTCTTTTGCAAAGAACAGAGCGCACAGGCAACAGCAGCCCGCACGTTTCTCAGTGAAAGGGAGAACTCCCTGACTTCATCCAGTCCTCTGAGCAAAGCAGGCAGAGGGAGAGAAACTTTCTTTCCTTCCTCTTTCCTGCAACGAATTCCTCCTTTGCTCTTGCAAACGCAAGGCTTCTTCTGAAAAACTACGTCGCGGTGCAGGGATCCTTCCAGAGGAGCAACGGCATAGTTTTAGCCGGAAGGGCTTGGCAGAGCAGCCGGGGAGAAAAGGCCTCTTGCGATTCTCTTTTCTTTCTGCCTGAATGCGGTCAATTGGCACTTGCCAAAGCAAGGTTTCCCAGCACAAACTACAAAGCAGCAGCTCTCTCCTGGCAGAGGAAATCCCATGCAGTGTTGCCCTGGCGAGATAGTGTTGCTACAGCGAGGCCCAGGGAAAACAGACTGCCTAGAGAAATCCTAGCAAAGCCCTGTGTTTCCCCACAGGAATGTATGTCAGTTTCAGTTCTTTGCCAGCAACGGAGCTCAGAGGCAACATCAGATTGTGTGTATCTCAGTGAGAGAAAGAACACTGTCACTTCCCCCGTTCCTCTGACGAAAGCGGTTAGAGGGAGAAAAGCGTCCTTTGCTTTCGCTTTCCCGCAGTGAGCTCGGCAGATCTGCCCTTCGCGAAGGGCCGTTTTCCCCCGGAGAACTGCCTCGCGTAGCCCTGTTCTGGAAGTGGAACGAGTATGCAGTGTTAGCGTTCAGCTATTGTGAAGGCTCGCTTTGGCCCAGGGCAAACGAAGCGCCGGGGGAAATCTTAGCAGAGCCCGGCGCCTTTCCACGGTTCAAAGCGTGGAACAGCAGACTCTTTTGCAAAGAAGAGAGCGCACAGGCAACAGCAGCCCGCACGTTTCTCAGTGAAAGGGAGAACTCCCTGACTTCATCCAGTCCTCTGAGCAAAGCAGGCAGAGGGAGAGAAACTTTCTTTCCTTCCTCTTTCCTGCAACGAATTCCTCCTTTGCTCTTGCAAACGCAAGGCTTCTTCTGAAAAACTACGTGGCGGTGCAGGGATCCTTCCAGAGGAGCAACGGCATAGTTTTAGCTGGAAGGGCTTGGCAGAGCAGCCGGGGAGAAAAGGCCTCTTGCGATTCTCTTTTCTTTCTGCCTGAATGCGGTCAATTGGCACTTGCCAAAGCAAGGTTTCCCAGCACAAACTACAAAGCAGCAGCTCTCTCCTGGCAGAGGAAATCCCATGCAGTGTTGCCCTGGCGAGATAGTGTTGCTACAGCGAGGCCCAGGGAAAACAGACTGCCTAGAGAAATCCTAGCAAAGCCCTGTGTTTCCCCACAGGAATGTATGTCAGTTTCAGTTCTTTGCCAGCAACGGAGCTCAGAGGCAACATCAGATTGTGTGTATCTCAGTGAGAGAAAGAACACTGTCACTTCCCCCGTTCCTCTGACGAAAGCGGTTAGAGGGAGAAAAGCGTCCTTTGCATTCGCTTTCCCGCAGTGAGCTCGGCAGATCTGCCCTTCGCGAAGGGCCGTTTTCCCCCGGAGAACTGCCTCGCGGTAGCCCTGTTCTGGAAGTGGAACGAGTATGCAGTGTTAGTGTTCAGCTATTGTGAAGGCTCGCTTTGGCCCAGGGCAAACGAAGCGCCGGGGGAAATCTTAGCAGAGCCCAGCGCCTTTCCGCGGTTCAAAGCGTGGAACTGCAGACTCTTTTGCAAAGAAGAGAGCGCCCAGGCAACAGCAGCCTGCACGTTTCTCAGTGAAAGGGAGAACTTCCTAACTTCATCCAGTCCTCTGAGCAAAGCAGGCAGAGGGAGAGAAACTTTCTTTCCTTCCTCTTTCCTGCAACGAATTCCTCCTTTGCTCTTGCAAACGCAAGGCTTCTTCTGAAAAACTACGTCGCGGTGCAGGGATCCTTCCAGAGGAGCAACGGCATAGTTTTAGCTGGAAGGGTTAGGCAGAGCAGCCGGTGAGAAAAGGCCTCTTGCGATTCTCTTTTCTTTCTCCCTGAATGCGGTCAATTGGCACTTGCCAAAGCAAGGTTTCCCAGCACAATCTACAAAGCAGCAGCTCTCTCCTGGCAGAGGAAATCCCATGCAGTGTTGCCCTGGCGAGATAGTGTTGCTACAGCGAAGCCCAGGGAAAACAGACTGCCTAGAGAAATCCTAGCAAAGCCCTGTGTTTCCCCACAGGAATGTATGTCAGTTTCAGTTCTTTGCCAGCGACGGAGCTCAGAGGCAACGTCAGATTGTGTGTATCTCAGTGAGAGAAAGAACACTGTGACTTCCCCCGTTCCTCTGACGAAAGCGGTTAGAGGGAGAAAAGCGTCCTTTGCTTTCGCTTTCCCGCAGTGAGCTCGGCAGATCTGCCCTTCGCGAAGGGCCGTTTTCCCCCGGAGAACTGCCTCGCGGTAGCCCTGTTCTGGAAGTGGAACGAGTATGCAGTGTTAGCGTTCAGCTATTGTGAAGGCTCGCTTTGGCCCAGGGCAAACGAAGCGCCGGGGGAAATCTTAGCAGAGCCCGGCGCCTTTCCACGGTTCAAAGCGTGGAACAGCAGACTCTTTTGCAAAGAACAGAGCGCACAGGCAACAGCAGCCCGCACGTTTCTCAGTGAAAGGGAGAACTCCCTGACTTCATCCAGTCCTCTGAGCAAAGCAGGCAGAGGGAGAGAAACTTTCTTTCCTTCCTCTTTCCTGCAACGAATTCCTCCTTTGCTCTTGCAAACGCAAGGCTTCTTCTGAAAAACTACGTCGCGGTGCAGGGATCCTTCCAGAGGAGCAACGGCATAGTTTTAGCTGGAAGGGCTTGGCAGAGCAGCCGGGGAGAAAAGGCCTCTTGCGATTCTCTTTTCTTTCTCCCTGAATGCGGTCAATTGGCACTTGCCAAAGCAAGGTTTCCCAGCACAAACTACAAAGCAGCAGCTCTCTCCTGGCAGAGGAAATCCCACGCAGTGTTGCCCTGGCGAGATAGTGTTGCTACAGCGAGGCCCAGGGAAAACAGACTGCCTAGAGAAATCCTAGCAAAGCCCTGTGTTTCCCCACAGGAATGTATGTCAGTTTCAGTTCTTTGCCAGCAACGGAGCTCAGAGGCAACATCAGATTGTGTGTATCTCAGTGAGAGAAAGAACACTGTCACTTCCCCCGTTCCTCTGACGAAAGCGGTTAGAGGGAGAAAAGCGTCCTTTGCTTTCGCTTTCCCGCAGTGAGCTCGGCAGATCTGCCCTTCGCGAAGGGCCGTTTTCCCCCGGAGAACTGCCTCGCGGTAGCCCTGTTCTGGAAGTGGAACGAGTATGCAGTGTTAGCGTTCAGCTATTGTGAAGGCTCGCTTTGGCCCAGGGCAAACGAAGCGCCGGGGGAAATCTTAGCAGAGCCCGGCGCCTTTCCACGGTTCAAAGCGTGGAACAGCAGACTCTTTTGCAAAGAACAGAGCGCACAGGCAACAGCAGCCCGCACGTTTCTCAGTGAAAGGGAGAACTCCCTGACTTCATCCAGTCCTCTGAGCAAAGCAGGCAGAGGGAGAGAAACTTTCTTTCCTTCCTCTTTCCTGCAACGAATTCCTCCTTTGCTCTTGCAAACGCAAGGCTTCTTCTGAAAAACTACGTCGCGGTGCAGGGATCCTTCCAGAGGAGCAACGGCATAGTTTTAGCCGGAAGGGCTTGGCAGAGCAGCCGGGGAGAAAAGGCCTCTTGCGATTCTCTTTTCTTTCTGCCTGAATGCGGTCAATTGGCACTTGCCAAAGCAAGGTTTCCCAGCACAAACTACAAAGCAGCAGCTCTCTCCTGGCAGAGGAAATCCCATGCAGTGTTGCCCTGGCGAGATAGTGTTGCTACAGCGAGGCCCAGGGAAAACAGACTGCCTAGAGAAATCCTAGCAAAGCCCTGTGTTTCCCCACAGGAATGTATGTCAGTTTCAGTTCTTTGCCAGCAACGGAGCTCAGAGGCAACATCAGATTGTGTGTATCTCAGTGAGAGAAAGAACACTGTCACTTCCCCCGTTCCTCTGACGGAAGCGGTTAGAGGGAGAAAAGCGTCCTTTGCTTTCGCTTTCCCGCAGTGAGCTCGGCAGATCTGCCCTTCGCGAAGGGCCGTTTTCCCCCGGAGAACTGCCTCGCGTAGCCCTGTTCTGGAAGTGGAACGAGTATGCAGTGTTAGCGTTCAGCTATTGTGAAGGCTCGCTTTGGCCCAGGGCAAACGAAGCGCCGGGGGAAATCTTAGCAGAGCCCGGCGCCTTTCCACGGTTCAAAGCGTGGAACAGCAGACTCTTTTGCAAAGAAGAGAGCGCACAGGCAACAGCAGCCCGCACGTTTCTCAGTGAAAGGGAGAACTCCCTGACTTCATCCAGTCCTCTGAGCAAAGCAGGCAGAGGGAGAGAAACTTTCTTTCCTTCCTCTTTCCTGCAACGAATTCCTCCTTTGCTCTTGCAAACGCAAGGCTTCTTCTGAAAAACTACGTCGCGGTGCAGGGATCCTTCCAGAGGAGCAACGGCATAGTTTTAGCCGGAAGGGCTTGGCAGAGCAGCCGGGGAGAAAAGGCCTCTTGCGATTCTCTTTTCTTTCTGCCTGAATGCGGTCAATTGGCACTTGCCAAAGCAAGGTTTCCCAGCACAAACTACAAAGCAGCAGCTCTCTCCTGGCAGAGGAAATCCCATGCAGTGTTGCCCTGGCGAGATAGTGTTGCTACAGCGAGGCCCAGGGAAAACAGACTGCCTAGAGAAATCCTAGCAAAGCCCTGTGTTTCCCCACAGGAATGTATGTCAGTTTCAGTTCTTTGCCAGCGACGGAGCTCAGAGGCAACGTCAGATTGTGTGTATCTCAGTGAGAGAAAGAACACTGTGACTTCCCCCGTTCCTCTGACGAAAGCGGTTAGAGGGAGAAAAGCGTCCTTTGCTTTCGCTTTCCCGCAGTGAGCTCGGCAGATCTGCCCTTCGCGAAGGGCCGTTTTCCCCCGGAGAACTGCCTCGCGGTAGCCCTGTTCTGGAAGTGGAACGAGTATGCAGTGTTAGCGTTCAGCTATTGTGAAGGCTCGCTTTGGCCCAGGGCAAACGAAGCGCCGGGGGAAATCTTAGCAGAGCCCGGCGCCTTTCCACGGTTCAAAGCGTGGAACAGCAGACTCTTTTGCAAAGAACAGAGCGCACAGGCAACAGCAGCCCGCACGTTTCTCAGTGAAAGGGAGAACTCCCTGACTTCATCCAGTCCTCTGAGCAAAGCAGGCAGAGGGAGAGAAACTTTCTTTCCTTCCTCTTTCCTGCAACGAATTCCTCCTTTGCTCTTGCAAACGCAAGGCTTCTTCTGAAAAACTACGTCGCGGTGCAGGGATCCTTCCAGAGGAGCAACGGCATAGTTTTAGCTGGAAGGGCTTGGCAGAGCAGCCGGGGAGAAAAGGCCTCTTGCGATTCTCTTTTCTTTCTCCCTGAATGCGGTCAATTGGCACTTGCCAAAGCAAGGTTTCCCAGCACAAACTACAAAGCAGCAGCTCTCTCCTGGCAGAGGAAATCCCACGCAGTGTTGCCCTGGCGAGATAGTGTTGCTACAGCGAGGCCCAGGGAAAACAGACTGCCTAGAGAAATCCTAGCAAAGCCCTGTGTTTCCCCACAGGAATGTATGTCAGTTTCAGTTCTTTGCCAGCAACGGAGCTCAGAGGCAACATCAGATTGTGTGTATCTCAGTGAGAGAAAGAACACTGTCACTTCCCCCGTTCCTCTGACGAAAGCGGTTAGAGGGAGAAAAGCGTCCTTTGCTTTCGCTTTCCCGCAGTGAGCTCGGCAGATCTGCCCTTCGCGAAGGGCCGTTTTCCCCCGGAGAACTGCCTCGCGGTAGCCCTGTTCTGGAAGTGGAACGAGTATGCAGTGTTAGCGTTCAGCTATTGTGAAGGCTCGCTTTGGCCCAGGGCAAACGAAGCGCCGGGGGAAATCTTAGCAGAGCCCGGCGCCTTTCCACGGTTCAAAGCGTGGAACAGCAGACTCTTTTGCAAAGAACAGAGCGCACAGGCAACAGCAGCCCGCACGTTTCTCAGTGAAAGGGAGAACTCCCTGACTTCATCCAGTCCTCTGAGCAAAGCAGGCAGAGGGAGAGAAACTTTCTTTCCTTCCTCTTTCCTGCAACGAATTCCTCCTTTGCTCTTGCAAACGCAAGGCTTCTTCTGAAAAACTACGTCGCGGTGCAGGGATCCTTCCAGAGGAGCAACGGCATAGTTTTAGCCGGAAGGGCTTGGCAGAGCAGCCGGGGAGAAAAGGCCTCTTGCGATTCTCTTTTCTTTCTGCCTGAATGCGGTCAATTGGCACTTGCCAAAGCAAGGTTTCCCAGCACAAACTACAAAGCAGCAGCTCTCTCCTGGCAGAGGAAATCCCATGCAGTGTTGCCCTGGCGAGATAGTGTTGCTACAGCGAGGCCCAGGGAAAACAGACTGCCTAGAGAAATCCTAGCAAAGCCCTGTGTTTCCCCACAGGAATGTATGTCAGTTTCAGTTCTTTGCCAGCAACGGAGCTCAGAGGCAACATCAGATTGTGTGTATCTCAGTGAGAGAAAGAACACTGTCACTTCCCCCGTTCCTCTGACGGAAGCGGTTAGAGGGAGAAAAGCGTCCTTTGCTTTCGCTTTCCCGCAGTGAGCTCGGCAGATCTGCCCTTCGCGAAGGGCCGTTTTCCCCCGGAGAACTGCCTCGCGTAGCCCTGTTCTGGAAGTGGAACGAGTATGCAGTGTTAGCGTTCAGCTATTGTGAAGGCTCGCTTTGGCCCAGGGCAAACGAAGCGCCGGGGGAAATCTTAGCAGAGCCCGGCGCCTTTCCACGGTTCAAAGCGTGGAACAGCAGACTCTTTTGCAAAGAAGAGAGCGCACAGGCAACAGCAGCCCGCACGTTTCTCAGTGAAAGGGAGAACTCCCTGACTTCATCCAGTCCTCTGAGCAAAGCAGGCAGAGGGAGAGAAACTTTCTTTCCTTCCTCTTTCCTGCAACGAATTCCTCCTTTGCTCTTGCAAACGCAAGGCTTCTTCTGAAAAACTACGTCGCGGTGCAGGGATCCTTCCAGAGGAGCAACGGCATAGTTTTAGCCGGAAGGGCTTGGCAGAGCAGCCGGGGAGAAAAGGCCTCTTGCGATTCTCTTTTCTTTCTGCCTGAATGCGGTCAATTGGCACTTGCCAAAGCAAGGTTTCCCAGCACAAACTACAAAGCAGCAGCTCTCTCCTGGCAGAGGAAATCCCATGCAGTGTTGCCCTGGCGAGATAGTGTTGCTACAGCGAGGCCCAGGGAAAACAGACTGCCTAGAGAAATCCTAGCAAAGCCCTGTGTTTCCCCACAGGAATGTATGTCAGTTTCAGTTCTTTGCCAGCAACGGAGCTCAGAGGCAACATCAGATTGTGTGTATCTCAGTGAGAGAAAGAACACTGTCACTTCCCCCGTTCCTCTGACGGAAGCGGTTAGAGGGAGAAAAGCGTCCTTTGCTTTCGCTTTCCCGCAGTGAGCTCGGCAGATCTGCCCTTCGCGAAGGGCCGTTTTCCCCCGGAGAACTGCCTCGCGTAGCCCTGTTCTGGAAGTGGAACGAGTATGCAGTGTTAGCGTTCAGCTATTGTGAAGGCTCGCTTTGGCCCAGGGCAAACGAAGCGCCGGGGGAAATCTTAGCAGAGCCCGGCGCCTTTCCACGGTTCAAAGCGTGGAACAGCAGACTCTTTTGCAAAGAAGAGAGCGCACAGGCAACAGCAGCCCGCACGTTTCTCAGTGAAAGGGAGAACTCCCTGACTTCATCCAGTCCTCTGAGCAAAGCAGGCAGAGGGAGAGAAACTTTCTTTCCTTCCTCTTTCCTGCAACGAATTCCTCCTTTGCTCTTGCAAACGCAAGGCTTCTTCTGAAAAACTACGTCGCGGTGCAGGGATCCTTCCAGAGGAGCAACGGCATAGTTTTAGCTGGAAGGGTTAGGCAGAGCAGCCAGCGAGAAAAGGCCTCTTGCGATTCTCTTTTCTTTCTGCATGAATGCGGTCAATTGGCACTTGCCAAAGCAAGGTTTCCCAGCACAATCTACAAAGCAGCAGCTCTCTCCTGGCAGAGGAAATCCCATGCAGTGTTGCCCTGGCGAGATAGTGTTGCTACAGCGAAGCCCAGGGAAAACAGACTGCCTAGAGAAATCCTAGCAAAGCCCTGTGTTTCCCCACAGGAATGTATGTCAGTTTCAGTTCTTTGCCAGCAACGGAGCTCAGAGGCAACATCAGATTGTGTGTATCTCAGTGAGAGAAAGAACACTGTGACTTCCCCCGTTCCTCTGACGAAAGCGGTTAGAGGGAGAAAAGCGTCCTTTGCTTTCGCTTTCCCGCTGTGAGCTCGGCAGATCTGCCCTTCGCGAAGGGCCGTTTTCCCCCGGAGAACTGCCTCGCGGTAGCCCTGTTCTGGAAGTGGAACGAGTATGCAGTGTTAGCGTTCAGCTATTGTGAAGGCTCGCTTTGGCCCAGGGCAAACGAAGCGCCGGGGGAAATCTTAGCAGAGCCCGGCGCCTTTCCACGGTTCAAAGCGTGGAACAGCAGACTCTTTTGCAAAGAACAGAGCGCACAGGCAACAGCAGCCCGCACGTTTCTCAGTGAAAGGGAGAACTCCCTGACTTCATCCAGTCCTCTGAGCAAAGCAGGCAGAGGGAGAGAAACTTTCTTTCCTTCCTCTTTCCTGCAACGAATTCCTCCTTTGCTCTTGCAAACGCAAGGCTTCTTCTGAAAAACTACGTCGCGGTGCAGGGATCCTTCCAGAGGAGCAACGGCATAGTTTTAGCTGGAAGGGCTTGGCAGAGCAGCCGGGGAGAAAAGGCCTCTTGCGATTCTCTTTTCTTTCTGCCTGAATGCGGCCAATTGGCACTTGCCAAAGCAAGGTTTCCCAGCACAAACTACAAAGCAGCAGCTCTCTCCTGGCAGAGGAAATCCCATGCAGTGTTGCCCTGGCGAGATAGTGTTGCTACAGCGAGGCCCAGGGAAAACAGACTGCCTAGAGAAATCCTAGCAAAGCCCTGTGTTTCCCCACAGGAATGTATGTCAGTTTCAGTTCTTTGCCAGCGACGGAGCTCAGAGGCAACGTCAGATTGTGTGTATCTCAGTGAGAGAAAGAACACTGTCACTTCCCCCGTTCCTCTGACGAAAGCGGTTAGAGGGAGAAAAGCGTCCTTTGCTTTCGCTTTCCCGAAGTGAGCTCGGCAGATCTGCCCTTCGCGAAGGGCCGTTTTCCCCCGGAGAACTGCCTCGCGGTAGCCCTGTTCTGGAAGTGGAACGAGTATGCAGTGTTAGCGTTCAGCTATTGTGAAGGCTCGCTTTGGCCCAGGGCAAACGAAGCGCCGGGGGAAATCTTAGCAGAGCCCAGCGCCTTTCCGCGGTTCAAAGCGTGGAACTGCAGACTCTTTTGCAAAGAACAGAGCGCCCAGGCAACAGCAGCCTGCACGTTTCTCAGTGAAAGGGAGAACTTCCTAACTTCATCCAGTCCTCTGAGCAAAGCAGGCAGAGGGAGAGAAACTTTCTTTCCTTCCTCTTTCCTGCAACGAATTCCTCCTTTGCTCTTGCAAACGCAAGGCTTCTTCTGAAAAACTACGTCGCGGTGCAGGGATCCTTCCAGAGGAGCAACGGCATAGTTTTAGCTGGAAGGGTTAGGCAGAGCAGCCGGTGAGAAAAGGCCTCTTGCGATTCTCTTTTCTTTCTGCCTGAATGCGGTCAATTGGCACTTGCCAAAGCAAGGTTTCCCAGCACAATCTACAAAGCAGCAGCTCTCTCCTGGCAGAGGAAATCCCATGCAGTGTTGCCCTGGCGAGATAGTGTTGCTACAGCGAAGCCCAGGGAAAACAGACTGCCTAGAGAAATCCTAGCAAAGCCCTGTGTTTCCCCACAGGAATGTATGTCAGTTTCAGTTCTTTGCCAGCAACGGAGCTCAGAGGCAACATCAGATTGTGTGTATCTCAGTGAGAGAAAGAACACTGTGACTTCCCCCGTTCCTCTGACGAAAGCGGTTAGAGGGAGAAAAGCGTCCTTTGCATTCGCTTTCCCGCTGTGAGCTCGGCAGATCTGCCCTTCGCGAAGGGCCGTTTTCCCCCGGAGAACTGCCTCGCGGTAGCCCTGTTCTGGAAGTGGAACGAGTATGCAGTGTTAGCGTTCAGCTATTGTGAAGGCTCGCTTTGGCCCAGGGCAAACGAAGCGCCGGGGGAAATCTTAGCAGAGCCCGGCGCCTTTCCACGGTTCAAAGCGTGGAACAGCAGACTCTTTTGCAAAGAACAGAGCGCACAGGCAACAGCAGCCCGCACGTTTCTCAGTGAAAGGGAGAACTCCCTGACTTCATCCAGTCCTCTGAGCAAAGCAGGCAGAGGGAGAGAAACTTTCTTTCCTTCCTCTTTCCTGCAACGAATTCCTCCTTTGCTCTTGCAAACGCAAGGCTTCTTCTGAAAAACTACGTCGCGGTGCAGGGATCCTTCCAGAGGAGCAACGGCATAGTTTTAGCCGGAAGGGCTTGGCAGAGCAGCCGGGGAGAAAAGGCCTCTTGCGATTCTCTTTTCTTTCTGCCTGAATGCGGTCAATTGGCACTTGCCAAAGCAAGGTTTCCCAGCACAAACTACAAAGCAGCAGCTCTCTCCTGGCAGAGGAAATCCCATGCAGTGTTGCCCTGGCGAGATAGTGTTGCTACAGCGAGGCCCAGGGAAAACAGACTGCCTAGAGAAATCCTAGCAAAGCCCTGTGTTTCCCCACAGGAATGTATGTCAGTTTCAGTTCTTTGCCAGCAACGGAGCTCAGAGGCAACATCAGATTGTGTGTATCTCAGTGAGAGAAAGAACACTGTCACTTCCCCCGTTCCTCTGACGGAAGCGGTTAGAGGGAGAAAAGCGTCCTTTGCTTTCGCTTTCCCGCAGTGAGCTCGGCAGATCTGCCCTTCGCGAAGGGCCGTTTTCCCCCGGAAAACTGCCTCGCGTAGCCCTGTTCTGGAAGTGGAACGAGTATGCAGTGTTAGCGTTCAGCTATTGTGAAGGCTCGCTTTGGCCCAGGGCAAACGAAGCGCCGGGGGAAATCTTAGCAGAGCCCGGCGCCTTTCCACGGTTCAAAGCGTGGAACAGCAGACTCTTTTGCAAAGAAGAGAGCGCACAGGCAACAGCAGCCCGCACGTTTCTCAGTGAAAGGGAGAACTCCCTGACTTCATCCAGTCCTCTGAGCAAAGCAGGCAGAGGGAGAGAAACTTTCTTTCCTTCCTCTTTCCTGCAACGAATTCCTCCTTTGCTCTTGCAAACGCAAGGCTTCTTCTGAAAAACTACGTGGCGGTGCAGGGATCCTTCCAGAGGAGCAACGGCATAGTTTTAGCTGGAAGGGCTTGGCAGAGCAGCCGGGGAGAAAAGGCCTCTTGCGATTCTCTTTTCTTTCTGCCTGAATGCGGTCAATTGGCACTTGCCAAAGCAAGGTTTCCCAGCACAAACTACAAAGCAGCAGCTCTCTCCTGGCAGAGGAAATCCCATGCAGTGTTGCCCTGGCGAGATAGTGTTGCTACAGCGAGGCCCAGGGAAAACAGACTGCCTAGAGAAATCCTAGCAAAGCCCTGTGTTTCCCCACAGGAATGTATGTCAGTTTCAGTTCTTTGCCAGCAACGGAGCTCAGAGGCAACATCAGATTGTGTGTATCTCAGTGAGAGAAAGAACACTGTGACTTCCCCCGTTCCTCTGACGGAAGCGGTTAGAGGGAGAAAAGCGTCCTTTGCTTTCGCTTTCCCGCAGTGAGCTCGGCAGATCTGCCCTTCGCGAAGGGCCGTTTTCCCCCGGAGAACTGCCTCGCGGTAGCCCTGTTCTGGAAGTGGAACGAGTATGCAGTGTTAGCGTTCAGCTATTGTGAAGGCTCGCTTTGGCCCAGGGCAAACGAAGCGCCGGGGGAAATCTTAGCAGAGCCCGGCGCCTTTCCACGGTTCAAAGCGTGGAACAGCAGACTCTTTTGCAAAGAAGAGAGCGCACGGGCAACAGCAGCCCGCACGTTTCTCAGTGAAAGGGAGAACTCCCTGACTTCATCCAGTCCTCTGAGCAAAGCAGGCAGAGGGAGAGAAACTTTCTTTCCTTCCTCTTTCCTGCAACGAATTCCTCCTTTGCTCTTGCAAACGCAAGGCTTCTTCTGAAAAACTACGTCGCGGTGCAGGGATCCTTCCAGAGGAGCAACGGCATAGTTTTAGCTGGAAGGGCTTGGCAGAGCAGCCGGGGAGAAAAGGCCTCTTGCGATTCTCTTTTCTTTCTGCCTGAATGCGGTCAATTGGCACTTGCCAAAGCAAGGTTTCCCAGCACAATCTACAAAGCAGCAGCTCTCTCCTGGCAGAGGAAATCCCATGCAGTGTTGCCCTGGCGAGATAGTGTTGCTACAGCGAAGCCCAGGGAAAACAGACTGCCTAGAGAAATCCTAGCAAAGCCCTGTGTTTCCCCACAGGAATGTATGTCAGTTTCAGTTCTTTGCCAGCAACGGAGCTCAGAGGCAACATCAGATTGTGTGTATCTCAGTGAGAGAAAGAACACTGTGACTTCCCCCGTTCCTCTGACGAAAGCGGTTAGAGGGAGAAAAGCGTCCTTTGCATTCGCTTTCCCGCTGTGAGCTCGGCAGATCTGCCCTTCGCGAAGGGCCGTTTTCCCCCGGAGAACTGCCTCGCGGTAGCCCTGTTCTGGAAGTGGAACGAGTATGCAGTGTTAGCGTTCAGCTATTGTGAAGGCTCGCTTTGGCCCAGGGCAAACGAAGCGCCGGGGGAAATCTTAGCAGAGCCCGGCGCCTTTCCACGGTTCAAAGCGTGGAACAGCAGACTCTTTTGCAAAGAACAGAGCGCACAGGCAACAGCAGCCCGCACGTTTCTCAGTGAAAGGGAGAACTCCCTGACTTCATCCAGTCCTCTGAGCAAAGCAGGCAGAGGGAGAGAAACTTTCTTTCCTTCCTCTTTCCTGCAACGAATTCCTCCTTTGCTCTTGCAAACGCAAGGCTTCTTCTGAAAAACTACGTCGCGGTGCAGGGATCCTTCCAGAGGAGCAACGGCATAGTTTTAGCTGGAAGGGCTTGGCAGAGCAGCCGGGGAGAAAAGGCCTCTTGCGATTCTCTTTTCTTTCTGCATGAATGCGGTCAATTGGCACGTGCCAAAGCAAGGTTTCCCAGCACAAACTACAAAGCAGCAGCTCTCTCCTGGCAGAGGAAATCCCATGCAGTGTTGCCCTGGCGAGATAGTGTTGCTACAGCGAGGCCCAGGGAAAACAGACTGCCTAGAGAAATCCTAGCAAAGCCCTGTGTTTCCCCACAGGAATGTATGTCAGTTTCAGTTCTTTGCCAGCAACGGAGCTCAGAGGCAACATCAGATTGTGTGTATCTCAGTGAGAGAAAGAACACTGTCACTTCCCCCGTTCCTCTGACGAAAGCGGTTAGAGGGAGAAAAGCGTCCTTTGCATTCGCTTTCCCGCAGTGAGCTCGGCAGATCTGCCCTTCGCGAAGGGCCGTTTTCCCCCGGAGAACTGCCTCGCGGTAGCCCTGTTCTGGAAGTGGAACGAGTATGCAGTGTTAGTGTTCAGCTATTGTGAAGGCTCGCTTTGGCCCAGGGCAAACGAAGCGCCGGGGGAAATCTTAGCAGAGCCCAGCGCCTTTCCGCGGTTCAAAGCGTGGAACTGCAGACTCTTTTGCAAAGAAGAGAGCGCCCAGGCAACAGCAGCCTGCACGTTTCTCAGTGAAAGGGAGAACTTCCTAACTTCATCCAGTCCTCTGAGCAAAGCAGGCAGAGGGAGAGAAACTTTCTTTCCTTCCTCTTTCCTGCAACGAATTCCTCCTTTGCTCTTGCAAACGCAAGGCTTCTTCTGAAAAACTACGTCGCGGTGCAGGGATCCTTCCAGAGGAGCAACGGCATAGTTTTAGCTGGAAGGGTTAGGCAGAGCAGCCGGTGAGAAAAGGCCTCTTGCGATTCTCTTTTCTTTCTCCCTGAATGCGGTCAATTGGCACTTGCCAAAGCAAGGTTTCCCAGCACAATCTACAAAGCAGCAGCTCTCTCCTGGCAGAGGAAATCCCATGCAGTGTTGCCCTGGCGAGATAGTGTTGCTACAGCGAAGCCCAGGGAAAACAGACTGCCTAGAGAAATCCTAGCAAAGCCCTGTGTTTCCCCACAGGAATGTATGTCAGTTTCAGTTCTTTGCCAGCGACGGAGCTCAGAGGCAACGTCAGATTGTGTGTATCTCAGTGAGAGAAAGAACACTGTGACTTCCCCCGTTCCTCTGACGAAAGCGGTTAGAGGGAGAAAAGCGTCCTTTGCTTTCGCTTTCCCGCAGTGAGCTCGGCAGATCTGCCCTTCGCGAAGGGCCGTTTTCCCCCGGAGAACTGCCTCGCGGTAGCCCTGTTCTGGAAGTGGAACGAGTATGCAGTGTTAGCGTTCAGCTATTGTGAAGGCTCGCTTTGGCCCAGGGCAAACGAAGCGCCGGGGGAAATCTTAGCAGAGCCCGGCGCCTTTCCACGGTTCAAAGCGTGGAACAGCAGACTCTTTTGCAAAGAACAGAGCGCACAGGCAACAGCAGCCCGCACGTTTCTCAGTGAAAGGGAGAACTCCCTGACTTCATCCAGTCCTCTGAGCAAAGCAGGCAGAGGGAGAGAAACTTTCTTTCCTTCCTCTTTCCTGCAACGAATTCCTCCTTTGCTCTTGCAAACGCAAGGCTTCTTCTGAAAAACTACGTCGCGGTGCAGGGATCCTTCCAGAGGAGCAACGGCATAGTTTTAGCTGGAAGGGCTTGGCAGAGCAGCCGGGGAGAAAAGGCCTCTTGCGATTCTCTTTTCTTTCTCCCTGAATGCGGTCAATTGGCACTTGCCAAAGCAAGGTTTCCCAGCACAAACTACAAAGCAGCAGCTCTCTCCTGGCAGAGGAAATCCCACGCAGTGTTGCCCTGGCGAGATAGTGTTGCTACAGCGAGGCCCAGGGAAAACAGACTGCCTAGAGAAATCCTAGCAAAGCCCTGTGTTTCCCCACAGGAATGTATGTCAGTTTCAGTTCTTTGCCAGCAACGGAGCTCAGAGGCAACATCAGATTGTGTGTATCTCAGTGAGAGAAAGAACACTGTCACTTCCCCCGTTCCTCTGACGAAAGCGGTTAGAGGGAGAAAAGCGTCCTTTGCTTTCGCTTTCCCGCAGTGAGCTCGGCAGATCTGCCCTTCGCGAAGGGCCGTTTTCCCCCGGAGAACTGCCTCGCGGTAGCCCTGTTCTGGAAGTGGAACGAGTATGCAGTGTTAGCGTTCAGCTATTGTGAAGGCTCGCTTTGGCCCAGGGCAAACGAAGCGCCGGGGGAAATCTTAGCAGAGCCCGGCGCCTTTCCACGGTTCAAAGCGTGGAACAGCAGACTCTTTTGCAAAGAAGAGAGCGCACAGGCAACAGCAGCCCGCACGTTTCTCAGTGAAAGGGAGAACTCCCTGACTTCATCCAGTCCTCTGAGCAAAGCAGGCAGAGGGAGAGAAACTTTCTTTCCTTCCTCTTTCCTGCAACGAATTCCTCCTTTGCTCTTGCAAACGCAAGGCTTCTTCTGAAAAACTACGTCGCGGTGCAGGGATCCTTCCAGAGGAGCAACGGCATAGTTTTAGCTGGAAGGGTTAGGCAGAGCAGCCGGCGAGAAAAGGCCTCTTGCGATTCTCTTTTCTTTCTGCCTGAATGCGGTCAATTGGCACTTGCCAAAGCAAGGTTTCCCAGCACAATCTACAAAGCAGCAGCTCTCTCCTGGCAGAGGAAATCCCATGCAGTGTTGCCCTGGCGAGATAGTGTTGCTACAGCGAAGCCCAGGGAAAACAGACTGCCTAGAGAAATCCTAGCAAAGCCCTGTGTTTCCCCACAGGAATGTATGTCAGTTTCAGTTCTTTGCCAGCAACGGAGCTCAGAGGCAACATCAGATTGTGTGTATCTCAGTGAGAGAAAGAACACTGTGACTTCCCCCGTTCCTCTGACGAAAGCGGTTAGAGGGAGAAAAGCGTCCTTTGCATTCGCTTTCCCGCTGTGAGCTCGGCAGATCTGCCCTTCGCGAAGGGCCGTTTTCCCCCGGAGAACTGCCTCGCGGTAGCCCTGTTCTGGAAGTGGAACGAGTATGCAGTGTTAGCGTTCAGCTATTGTGAAGGCTCGCTTTGGCCCAGGGCAAACGAAGCGCCGGGGGAAATCTTAGCAGAGCCCGGCGCCTTTCCACGGTTCAAAGCGTGGAACAGCAGACTCTTTTGCAAAGAACAGAGCGCACAGGCAACAGCAGCCCGCACGTTTCTCAGTGAAAGGGAGAACTCCCTGACTTCATCCAGTCCTCTGAGCAAAGCAGGCAGAGGGAGAGAAACTTTCTTTCCTTCCTCTTTCCTGCAACGAATTCCTCCTTTGCTCTTGCAAACGCAAGGCTTCTTCTGAAAAACTACGTCGCGGTGCAGGGATCCTTCCAGAGGAGCAACGGCATAGTTTTAGCTGGAAGGGCTTGGCAGAGCAGCCGGGGAGAAAAGGCCTCTTGCGATTCTCTTTTCTTTCTGCATGAATGCGGTCAATTGGCACGTGCCAAAGCAAGGTTTCCCAGCACAAACTACAAAGCAGCAGCTCTCTCCTGGCAGAGGAAATCCCATGCAGTGTTGCCCTGGCGAGATAGTGTTGCTACAGCGAGGCCCAGGGAAAACAGACTGCCTAGAGAAATCCTAGCAAAGCCCTGTGTTTCCCCACAGGAATGTATGTCAGTTTCAGTTCTTTGCCAGCAACGGAGCTCAGAGGCAACATCAGATTGTGTGTATCTCAGTGAGAGAAAGAACACTGTCACTTCCCCCGTTCCTCTGACGAAAGCGGTTAGAGGGAGAAAAGCGTCCTTTGCATTCGCTTTCCCGCAGTGAGCTCGGCAGATCTGCCCTTCGCGAAGGGCCGTTTTCCCCCGGAGAACTGCCTCGCGGTAGCCCTGTTCTGGAAGTGGAACGAGTATGCAGTGTTAGCGTTCAGCTATTGTGAAGGCTCGCTTTGGCCCAGGGCAAACGAAGCGCCGGGGGAAATCTTAGCAGAGCCCAGCGCCTTTCCGCGGTTCAAAGCGTGGAACTGCAGACTCTTTTGCAAAGAAGAGAGCGCACAGGCAACAGCAGCCTGCACGTTTCTCAGTGAAAGGGAGAACTTCCTAACTTCATCCAGTCCTCTGAGCAAAGCAGGCAGAGGGAGAGAAACTTTCTTTCCTTCCTCTTTCCTGCAACGAATTCCTCCTTTGCTCTTGCAAACGCAAGGCTTCTTCTGAAAAACTACGTCGCGGTGCAGGGATCCTTCCAGAGGAGCAACGGCATAGTTTTAGCTGGAAGGGTTAGGCAGAGCAGCCGGTGAGAAAAGGCCTCTTGCGATTCTCTTTTCTTTCTCCCTGAATGCGGTCAATTGGCACTTGCCAAAGCAAGGTTTCCCAGCACAATCTACAAAGCAGCAGCTCTCTCCTGGCAGAGGAAATCCCATGCAGTGTTGCCCTGGCGAGATAGTGTTGCTACAGCGAAGCCCAGGGAAAACAGACTGCCTAGAGAAATCCTAGCAAAGCCCTGTGTTTCCCCACAGGAATGTATGTCAGTTTCAGTTCTTTGCCAGCAACGGAGCTCAGAGGCAACATCAGATTGTGTGTATCTCAGTGAGAGAAAGAACACTGTGACTTCCCCCGTTCCTCTGACGAAAGCGGTTAGAGGGAGAAAAGCGTCCTTTGCATTCGCTTTCCCGCTGTGAGCTCGGCAGATCTGCCCTTCGCGAAGGGCCGTTTTCCCCCGGAGAACTGCCTCGCGGTAGCCCTGTTCTGGAAGTGGAACGAGTATGCAGTGTTAGCGTTCAGCTATTGTGAAGGCTCGCTTTGGCCCAGGGCAAACGAAGCGCCGGGGGAAATCTTAGCAGAGCCCGGCGCCTTTCCACGGTTCAAAGCGTGGAACAGCAGACTCTTTTGCAAAGAAGAGAGCGCACAGGCAACAGCAGCCCGCACGTTTCTCAGTGAAAGGGAGAACTCCCTGACTTCATCCAGTCCTCTGAGCAAAGCAGGCAGAGGGAGAGAAACTTTCTTTCCTTCCTCTTTCCTGCAACGAATTCCTCCTTTGCTCTTGCAAACGCAAGGCTTCTTCTGAAAAACTACGTCGCGGTGCAGGGATCCTTCCAGAGGAGCAACGGCATAGTTTTAGCTGGAAGGGCTTGGCAGAGCAGCCGGGGAGAAAAGGCCTCTTGCGATTCTCTTTTCTTTCTGCATGAATGCGGTCAATTGGCACGTGCCAAAGCAAGGTTTCCCAGCACAAACTACAAAGCAGCAGCTCTCTCCTGGCAGAGGAAATCCCATGCAGTGTTGCCCTGGCGAGATAGTGTTGCTACAGCGAGGCCCAGGGAAAACAGACTGCCTAGAGAAATCCTAGCAAAGCCCTGTGTTTCCCCACAGGAATGTATGTCAGTTTCAGTTCTTTGCCAGCAACGGAGCTCAGAGGCAACATCAGATTGTGTGTATCTCAGTGAGAGAAAGAACACTGTGACTTCCCCCGTTCCTCTGACGAAAGCGGTTAGAGGGAGAAAAGCGTCCTTTGCATTCGCTTTCCCGCAGTGAGCTCGGCAGATCTGCCCTTCGCGAAGGGCCGTTTTCCCCCGGAGAACTGCCTCGCGGTAGCCCTGTTCTGGAAGTGGAACGAGTATGCAGTGTTAGCGTTCAGCTATTGTGAAGGCTCGCTTTGGCCCAGGGCAAACGAAGCGCCGGGGGAAATCTTAGCAGAGCCCAGCGCCTTTCCGCGGTTCAAAGCGTGGAACTGCAGACTCTTTTGCAAAGAAGAGAGCGCCCAGGCAACAGCAGCCTGCACGTTTCTCAGTGAAAGGGAGAACTTCCTAACTTCATCCAGTCCTCTGAGCAAAGCAGGCAGAGGGAGAGAAACTTTCTTTCCTTCCTCTTTCCTGCAACGAATTCCTCCTTTGCTCTTGCAAACGCAAGGCTTCTTCTGAAAAACTACGTCGCGGTGCAGGGATCCTTCCAGAGGAGCAACGGCATAGTTTTAGCTGGAAGGGTTAGGCAGAGCAGCCGGTGAGAAAAGGCCTCTTGCGATTCTCTTTTCTTTCTCCCTGAATGCGGTCAATTGGCACTTGCCAAAGCAAGGTTTCCCAGCACAATCTACAAAGCAGCAGCTCTCTCCTGGCAGAGGAAATCCCATGCAGTGTTGCCCTGGCGAGATAGTGTTGCTACAGCGAAGCCCAGGGAAATCAGACTGCCTAGAGAAATCCTAGCAAAGCCCTGTGTTTCCCCACAGGAATGTATGTCAGTTTCAGTTCTTTGCCAGCAACGGAGCTCAGAGGCAACATCAGATTGTGTGTATCTCAGTGAGAGAAAGAACACTGTGACTTCCCCCGTTCCTCTGACGAAAGCGGTTAGAGGGAGAAAAGCGTCCTTTGCATTCGCTTTCCCGCTGTGAGCTCGGTAGATCTGCCCTTCGCGAAGGGCCGTTTTCCCCCGGAGAACTGCCTCGCGGTAGCCCTGTTCTGGAAGTGGAACGAGTATGCAGTGTTAGCGTTCAGCTATTGTGAAGGCTCGCTTTGGCCCAGGGCAAACGAAGCGCCGGGGGAAATCTTAGCAGAGCCCGGCGCCTTTCCACGGTTCAAAGCGGTGGAACAGCAGACTCTTTTGCAAAGAAGAGAGCGCACAGGCAACAGCAGCCCGCACGTTTCTCAGTGAAAGGGAGAACTCCCTGACTTCATCCAGTCCTCTGAGCAAAGCAGGCAGAGGGAGAGAAACTTTCTTTCCTTCCTCTTTCCTGCAACGAATTCCTCCTTTGCTCTTGCAAACGCAAGGCTTCTTCTGAAAAACTACGTCGCGGTGCAGGGATCCTTCCAGAGGAGCAACGGCATAGTTTTAGCCGGAAGGGCTTGGCAGAGCAGCCGGGGAGAAAAGGCCTCTTGCGATTCTCTTTTCTTTCTGCCTGAATGCGGTCAATTGGCACTTGCCAAAGCAAGGTTTCCCAGCACAAACTACAAAGCAGCAGCTCTCTCCTGGCAGAGGAAATCCCATGCAGTGTTGCCCTGGCGAGATAGTGTTGCTACAGCGAGGCCCAGGGAAAACAGACTGCCTAGAGAAATCCTAGCAAAGCCCTGTGTTTCCCCACAGGAATGTATGTCAGTTTCAGTTCTTTGCCAGCAACGGAGCTCAGAGGAATACTATCTCTCTATG